>NC_059506.1:29607681-30232681 GCF_914767665.1 Harmonia axyridis | reverse complement strand
CAGTTTCCCGGACGGAGATTTCCATTGTGGGATATTCTTATTGCTTTCAGCAAGCCACATTTCCTCACATGTAAGTGTGAGGGAGATCCATTTCCATATACTTTCCATACAATAAAATCGTGTATAGTGGCAATCGCTGGGTCTTCAATATATTTTCTGATAACTTCCACAATATTCAAAGCCTCAATATTTCCAGTTCTTACAGAAAATTATCCACACAACTTCGCCTTGGTAGTTGGTAATATTAGTATTATGAAGCATACTCCTTCGTCTTTCACATTTTCTACTTGTAGATTTGTGAGATCTTTCCATCGTCACGCTCCTGATAGGCCAATAATCAAAACAAAAAACAACCTAAAATAATCACTTGAAAAAATCTTATGTCTACAGCCTCCAATAAATTTTGTTTTGTTCCTCTTCAATACGTTGGACATTTCAGGTCTATAACCTACCCTCCCTATGGACCCGCTACTGATAATAAAATCAAAGAGATAAAGAAATATACCCATAATACTTTTTCGCTGGTTATCTTAAGATTTTTTTTCGAAGAAAATCTCCACCCAAGTAGATTTTACAGCTCAATTAAGGATTTTTCATTCAATCAACCCAAAATCTTCCTAAACTAATCTTACGATGACAAACATTATTCCGTTAAGATTAATGGAATACAGTGGGTTGTTAATCATATTGATTGAAAATCTCTTTCAGGGTTCATTAAGAAGCTGCTTCCAATATTTAAGACAATGAATCGGCTAAAATTTTGGATATCCCTAAATGTAAGCTACCCCAGAGTTAAATTAAATTATTCTTTATATCAAACATTTGAGCTCTTCCTTGAACGAAGAGTTCTATCGTTTCATCACAATATCTGTAATTGTAAAAGAAGAAACCACGTGGTGGTAATCACTCTTGAGTGTTCGATTGAATGAGTGTCGTGAAAGCGAGGGTAGACGTTTGGAAGACATTATTTTCAAGGAATAACTGTCCAAATAGCGTACTTTAATAATAAATAAACATTTTTCGACTAAAGATTTTTTTTAATAGCTTTTTTACATATCAGCTTTCTTTTTTGAAATACCCTGTATTTAAGCTAACTGCATCACGGTACCTCGAGAAGAAGACATATTTAAGCTATATAAAACCCGTGTGTTAAACTTTAATCGAAACGTCTTGTTACGATCCTGCTCTTTGCACGAACACTAACGAAGAACAAGATGTTTACATCTTTTTAGCTGATGATTGGAAAAAATCCCGTGTTAAGGTAGTCAATTTATACTATATCGACGCCGTGAACATGCTCGGGATTAACAAAAGCAAATGATAATAATTATATCCAGTGGTAGGCATCCCAGACCTACAGGCAAGTGCCCAGCTTTGACCAGCTTTGATTTCTTCGGTTGATATGGTTGAGTCTCATTTGGATCTCAATTAAGACGATTCTACTTGGCCCGATGAGCGATTGTGACGAATAAGATTAGATATGCCGAGATCTTTCGAAAATGCAACAATAACGGTCATTATTTGATTTCTTGCAGAGGGGGACTTCATAAGAATCAATTTTTGTGATATTTAATGGTGGATTTATGCACCGTACCTAAGAACTAAGGACTAAGAACTATGAACTAAGAACTAAACCTAAGAATTCAGAGGCGTTTATGCACTCTCTTGTTAGTTCTTAGTTAAGGCATGCGCACGTGCTCGAACTACTTTCTATTTGTTCTATACTTTGATGTTTTACGTTCATATTTATTGTGAAAAAATTAAATTTGATTTTTTCAAATACACCTAATACTTTTCATCGATAAATACGAATAAAGAACATAAAATTATAGAAACTGGTAATCGTTAATATTGAAATTCTATGCGGCGCACGTGCACTTCTATATTTTACCTGAGCCCTTAGTTCTTAGTTAACAGTTGACTAGTGTTAGTTCTTAGTTCTAAGGAAACGTGCATAAACGCCCTCATTGATTTGTTAGCGTTCAATTCTTAGGTCTTAGTTCTTAAGTTTAGTCTTAGTTCTTAGGACTGGTGCATAAATCCACCAAAATATATTCAGTCCTTACTTCATGGAAATAAAATAAATCAAAATAATTGATACGAATATTTTATTGATATAACAACAGTTATTTCGCCAACCTGAGGCTTCTTCAGGTTGATTTCAGATTTCGACTGATACAAAAAAAACGTGATCAACTTATAAAGGTAACAAAATTTGAACGTTGACTGAAAAACCTTTAAAACTAAAAAGGTCCTAATAAATTTCACAGGTTAGTTAGAGTATCCCTCGACTACGATTATTAGATTTTAATTTGGAGAGTCAAAAAATAGCTAGATCACAAAAGTCATTACATATAAAATAACTCCAGTTTTATTGCAAAATGTAGTATGAAATATTTTAAAAATTTCAATAAAAACTGAACTACTTCTTCTTTGTTGCTTTTTCTGCGGCTTTCGTGACTTTGCCAGCTCCGGCATCTTTGAAGCAAACGCTCTTGATGACACCTACAGCAACTGTTTGCCTCATGTCACGATTAATCTTCCTCCAGATATAAGCGTCCAAAGCTTGTACTTTGAATCTTTCGATGACCGGTCAGTGAATAGTGCACTGCACTACTCAATCTAAGCCGAAAAGGCCTGTTCAGCCAATGAATATTTCGCATTTTACCAGTAAGATTTCCATGGAATTTGCTGAGAGTTTTTGGTTTGGCTTGAGCATAAGTGGTTCCATAATTAAAGGGTGTTCTTTTTAGAGCTATAGAACTTTAAATTGCAATAAAACAACGATGGATTGACATGAATTTTATTTATCCGCAAGATAATCTTGTGGCATTACATTTTAAATATTATTTCTGGCATATGACCGCTACGGCTGGCTCGGGTGTAGTCCAATCTGGACGTCCAATTTTCGATGACTTTTTCCAACATTTGTGGCCGTATATCGGCAATAACACGGCGAATGTTGTCTTCCTAATGGTCAAGGGTTTGTGGCTTATCCGCATAGACCAATGACTTTACATAGCCCCACAGAAAGTAGTCTAGCGGTGTCAAATCACAAGATCTTAGAGGCCAATTCACAGGTCCAAAACGTGAAATTAGGCGGTCACCAAACGTGTCTTTTAATAAATCGATTGTGGCACGATCTGTGAGACATGTTGCGCCGTCTTGTTGGAACCTCAGCTCCTGGACATCATGGTTGTTCAATTCAGGAATGGAAAAGTTAGTAATCATGGCTCTAT
This sequence comes from Harmonia axyridis, assembly GCF_914767665.1. Lineage (NCBI taxonomy): Eukaryota > Metazoa > Arthropoda > Insecta > Coleoptera > Coccinellidae > Harmonia > Harmonia axyridis. Next base: position 30,229,442 of record NC_059506.1, on the reverse strand, counting down.
ACCGATCACCATTGACTGTAACGTTCTGGCCATCATCGTTTTTGAAGAAGTACGGACCAATGATTCCACCAGCCCATAAAGCGCACCAAACAGTCAGTTTTTCTGGATGTAACGGTGTTTCGACATTCACTTGAGGATTAGCTTCACTCCAAATGCGGCAGTTTCGTTTGTTGACGTAGCCATTCTACCAGAAGTGCGCTTCATCGCTAAACAAAATTCGCTTATGAAAATCGGGAACAACGGCAATCTCATTTTGGGCCGAATTGCACCATTTACAAGCGTTGTTCAGGCGTGAGTCTACTCATGATGAATTGCCAAACCAAATTGAGAAAAAATCAGTCGACAGCTGTTAAATCGGTCGCCATCTTGAACAGTAATGCCAACTTAAAGTTATATACCTCGAAAAAGAACACCCTATATTTCATAAGTAACAATAGTCTGTCTTATTAGATCTAAAATATCGTCCTGTAAAGGTTTGATTTAAGGAAGGAAAGAGGAAGATGTATAGTGTAGGTGAAATTGGAAAAAAAATGAGGAACAATTACAGAAAATATTTCCAATAGTATCTTGCTTATTCAAAGCTGTATTATGAGCTATATCAAAAGAATACTGTCTCTGATTTATTGTTAGAGACGAACAAAGACGAATGTTTGAATAATTAACGACTGATAGAATCGAATGCAATAAAATGATAAAGGTGGTAATTTTATTCTATCTTTATGTAGTACTTTACCTTCTCAAGTAGTTGGTTGTGTAAGTTCACCTTTACTTTGTAGTCATAAGGGTATTAATTTGGTGACAATCTGACAATGACTATAAACAAGCTTCATTTACTGCTGAAATTCGATATCGCAGTACGGTTGTTATCTATACATAAAGATATTTCTTGATTTAATGATGAGAAACCAGAGGCTTGTTGCAATGTTAGTGTGTAATTCTTTTTATTTTGTTCCCGTATTGTGATTATCGTTTTACAAGATCATTTTTATTATTTTCGAGTTATCAATTTGGTGGAGCATTCAACAGGACTCATACAAGGTAAACTAGTATGGACCTTTTTCTGTCAATAATAAAATCTTAAACAAGATTTGAGAAAAATTAAACTAGATATTTTCTCCGAAGATTTCAAAGGTTCAAGAGTATAGCATAATGAATCAATCATTAGGAATAATTTATTCACATACATAATTTTTTCGTTATTTCGCCAGAAGAATATTTACGAAAAAATTCAATTCAATTTGCGCCTCAATTTCTTTTCACAATAAATACTTTCACCTGATGCATTACTTTGTTTGTATTGAGTTCAATGATCCCAATATAATAGATACATCTCCTTTCTCATCAGTTGAATAAAAATAATAACTTGACGCTGCCTCCTGTGAGGATTGAACTCACGACCCCTGGTTTACAAGACCAGTGCTCTGCCACTGAGCTAAAGAGGCTAGTTGTCTAAGTAGGTATACAAAATAACTCATGAAAAAAAAATGATAAGTGTTATCAGCAATTATTGTAGATTAAAATAATCATAATGTAAGTAATATGCTATAAAACAAATTCATGGATAGAGATGTTTTTCGGCAAGCTCCATTGTTAATAAGTATCTTACTTATCAATATTTGATTGAATGAAAAAATTCATATGCCGAGCGTTGCATATTAAATGGAAAAGAATTGTGGCAAAATAAACAACATTTGAAGAATATTGGAAATTTTTGAAAGATGAACATAAACCGAAACCTTTGGAGTGTGGTATGAAGCAATATAACTTTGTAGGGGGCATTTGGGCATGAGAAGGTTGGTGAAAACTCAACCACTGAGTGGTCAAGCATTTAAATAAATCTAAACGCGTTGTGAAAGATTTTATGGGTGCTCGAATACGTAGACAAATGAACTTTGACATGTATTTTTCCCCACCCTTGGGTTTTATAAATATATATATATATATATATATCAAATAAAGATTCACTATTGCGGACGTTTGTCTTTCAATGCTTGGTTCAAACGCATTAATTGCGTTCGATAACGATCGCCTGGGATTGTTACAATCTGTTTTAACAACTCATAAAACACTTTGCCAAGCTGATCCCACCAAATTTTGAGCATGACTTAGGAACCGTGAATATTCGGTTTGGCTGTCAACATGAAAGCATGGCCGGGGTATACCATGATTTTCTGCGCTTGGGATTATCATAATGGACTAATTTTTTATCTCCAGTCACAATACGATGCAAAAATCCCTTCCATATTTACCTTGCAAGCAGCTGTTTATAAGCAAACAAACGCCGTTCAACATATCTCGGCTTCAACTCGTACGGCACCCAATTTCCTTGTTTCTGAATCATTCCCAAGACTTTCAGGCGTTTTGAAACGCTTGTTGCCTCAATCCCAATGATCCTGCCGCTTGCTGTTGCGTTTGACAAGAGCTTTGAACAAGTGATGCCTCCAATTCTTCATCTTCAGAAATCTTCTCCCTTCCACCACCATGCTGGTCTTCGACGTCAAAATCTCCGTTCTTGAAGCGTTGAAATCACTCTCGGGACGTTCTTTCACTAATAGCGGCCTCACAAGAGGTATTTGGGAGCATTCGATGAGCCTCAGCCGCAGATTTCTTATATCAAAGAAGAAAGATGAGAATTTGGATCGTAAGCTGACATGTTTAATCGAGAATAACTTTATTATGCAGACACAAATCGACCTTTATTTCGATGGCGTTTACGAATACCTAAGCTTATCTACATCCATCGATTGCAAAAAAATATAAGAAACTTTGAAGTGTATTATTGGACCAAAGGGGTCCACCAAAAAAGGAGGGAAGAAGCAGGCACTGTTGTATTCAAAATTAGCATATTGCATGATAAAAACTTCAAATTGGAATATCTATGAATATCTTGTAAAGGGAAGCTACTATGAGAAAAAAAATCTTGAAAAAAAAATCAGAATTTAACACCTTGTATTTCAGAAACAAAGCGTCTGCATGCCCATGTCTATAGGACTTTTTTCTCTTGAATTGTTTCGAGGAATCTATCAATTTATGAACACCCTGTATATTTATTTCAAAGATATCGATATTTCATCGCCTTCTAGCTCAAAAAACATGTTAACCAAAAATCACCAACGTAGTTAAACCATTCCTGCGTGTTCAGTTTTCAGTGTCACCCAGTACACACTTCTTCTCGCCCCTCCCAACCCTCCCCTCGCGACCTTTCGCGCGTATCCCCCTTCGGGTTCCGTAGATGTAGGTCGTCCCCCATTTCGGCCATTCGGACCAGTTGGTCCTCCCATTTCGTATCGATAAATCGTCACTTTATCCCCGCGAGGACCACACGTGCGTACATAAAAATAGCTGGTCTGTGTATCTGAATCCTTTACAACTTAACTGACCCTTGTCGCCTGTCCAAACAAAGTAATGTCATAGGCGTTCACGAGTCCCGACAACGGGCCTCCTTCTCTACCATTCGCCTTGATATTTACGTATAAATCAAGGCGAGCTCTCACAACATTTCCACAATATAATTTTAATTTACTCCGTCGAGTAACCCGAGACGCTTTTGATTCGGTACCGAACAAAAAGGTTTTTTTTTCGATTGTAGGGAGGTGATTCGATTTTGTGATGTCGTCAGGATTGAACCACAGACGTAGCTATTACTGGCTTGATGACAGTTGGGTTCATAGAAACATAAGTAACCTACAAGATCAGTTTGACAGTTCAGACACTAAAAAAACTTACCTACTCAACCAATAACAGATAGTGTATACCATCCTATACTTATGTATAGGATGGTAGTCTTTTTGAATCACTCATTTCGAAGAAACACATCAAATACCAGCCGAAAATTTTATTTGAAAGGCATTGTTTACAGACCAACTTGATAGACGTTAAGTGGTTGTCAATGTAATAAATATATTTCTATGATCTCAAGTCAATTGATATCAATAAGGGGATTTTCAGTTTAGTTTCACATATTTGATCATAAAGTTATGTGATTCAATGATTCAATTGACTCAAATCATTCAAAAATAAAGTTCAAATCTTTGATTATAAAACTTGAGCCTTATGATCATCGAGACCCTTGTTTCAAATGAATGTTTATTGTTATAATTATGATGTATAGAAAGAAGAAATCCAATATTTCTGCATGAAAAATAAGGCTTCAATTAACATAGTTAGAATGATTCGATTTAGGTCAAATATGCTCCGTTTTGTTCGATGATTTGTTGCCATTTTGAAAGTACTATCATTATACCTCTTTCATAGAAGCTCTCGTTCCTATTGGCAAAAAATTAAGACAGTCGATTTTCACAAGTCCCTGTTCTCCATGGACAGGAACACATGGTAATCACTTGGTGTCAGCTCCGAACATTTAAGTGGATGCATAAGAAGCTCCCGAAGCTTCTGACGAGTCACTATTGATTTCACTACTGATGGAACACAATCCCTCTCCAATAAGCCAAAGCTGGCCACTTCTGACGGATTGCTTCCTTCAGACAATCCAATTGTTGACAGTACAGTTCCGAGTTAACAGTTGTGCTATAAGGGAGCATCTCATAGTTCATTATTCCCTGTCAATCCGACCAAATACACGGCAAATCCTTCCTGGCAGTTTCCGCCGGCTGACCGCGTTTCGACCACGACCGTTTTCGCTTGATGTAGTCGCAGATGGAAATTCGGTCCACTAGGTTTTATGTGTTAACTTGTGTGATACCCATACATCGATCTTCTTTTTGATACCAGCCATATACAAAAGGTTCTAAAGGTTTTTGTGCAATCTTTAGGTCTTGGGCAATCGAAACAGTGCCTTAGATGATGGTCAGACTCTACAATATTCATGATTTTATCTATATTTTCGACAATTGACCTTTCAGTGCGTGGTGCATCTTTAACATCGAAATTACCGGAACGGAATCGAAGAAACCAAAATTGCGCATGACTGACTGTTACAGTAGTAGGACTGTAAACACTATTTACATTTTTAGCCGCCTGGCTTGCATTTTCATCTTTCACGTAGAAAAACTGTAAAATATAGCGTATTTTATCTTTGCTGGAGTTCATCCTTGACGCAAGCTCAAACTAAACTGAGTCAACTAATCATAAAACTGTCACAAAAGTTTCTGTAGTACGAAATCTCATCTTTCTAACGCATCTAGTGGAACGCGATCGGACTTATACATCGCGAGATATAGGTAACTAAAGCCATCTATTCGAAAAATAATGGATTTCTTCTTACTACACGTAATATTGTGAACAGTACTGAATTTCGTAGAAATTGATAGATTCATTAATGAATTTTAGAGCACATGAGTAACAAAAAAGTCTTAAATTGAATCAGATCAATTCTGCCAAAGGAATAACTATAAATTCCTGTATGATGAATCAATAAAGATGATTCCTATACTATACAAATCTTAAATCTAGACTCTAGATAATACTATTTTCTGGGGAACTGAAGAAACATTTAATTGGAAGTATAATGAAACTTGTAAAGAATTGTTTAAGCAAAATTAAATCTTCACAGTTTATGCTTTGTACCTGTACGAATGTGCTTCTTGAATTAGAACAAAGATAAATTTGTTCAACATAATACCGGTAATAAATACATTACAAGAATCTAAAATTAAAATTTTCCAGTTCACTGATTGACCCTAAGTGGAAAATATTCAGAATATTCAATCATTTACTAAATAGCATTAAGAACCAAACACATTACAGATTCAAGAACAAGGTGAAATTATCGATTATAAAACTTGAGCCTAACTAATTGGAGATTTCTTACACTACTAAATTATATGTAGACACTTTTTCATTTCGAGTGAACACCTTATTTGTAAACCCTATTAGCATTGAAAAAAGTAGATACATATTATTATTAAAAAAGTGAAAAGTAAATAAAAATCCTCATATAAAAAGCAATTTCAATAATTCTCCCTATCACAACGTAAACCGCGCATTTTCTGGTGTACAACCCGCTTCATCAATCTCCCAAAAAAGCCAAATTCATCACGTATCCAAACAAGGATCAGATAAACCTCCGACTCGAATCTCTTAGACAATCCCGTCGAATTAATGATGTTAACACCTCGGCACACAAAGATCTCAACGACGCAGCACAATAAAATAGAAATATTCGATAATCAATCACCGCCAAGATATTCGGAATTCGTACACCTGCCACAGATAATCACATAATCAAATACACAAAGCTAACTCGACAACAATACGAGGCATTTAGAGTTTGAGAACCCCCTTGGTCCGCTGGTTCCACAATGGATGGTAATGGACCGACTTCACACTGTTTTAGAAATGTGCCCATTCATGGACGTCCGCAAGGTTCATTGTTTGGTACTAAATAGTCCAGTGTTTCTTCTGGGGTTGGATGGTACGGGAATTTTTGGGATTCTTTGGTACCGCGGATGACTTGCTGAATGAATTTTGAGCTGGTTGATCTTCGATTATAAAAGAGGATGAAAGCTGGACAGATTCATCTCTGATTGTCGGTGGAGGATTTCTACAAATGCTTTCAACATGTGTTATCTTTTAGATTTGGTGAATAGGGAAATATGTCGAAGAATAACAATGGTGGTAGGTTACATAAGAAATAATATTCGATGGGAAAGATTGACTTCCTTACAATGTAGGATTTGAAAGACTGCTGATCTAATGCTAAAAAAATTTCTGGTTATGTCTATTGAAAACAAAACTAAAAAATCTCCATAGCCACTGTAGAAATATGCAAACTCACACCTTGTATAGTAATCTTTTGAAATATCTCAAAAAAGAAAAAACACTGACGTCAGAAGATTTTGCGCTATTTTCCAGTAAAGTTAAATAAATGAGCTATGGAGTTCAATTTTTATATGATAAATTTCTGTATTAACAAGAAATTTCGAAGATATCGAACTCTTTATAAATTATAAGTCTTCGTGTTAGTATTTTTCTTTGAATTTCAAGGACCACTTGGGAAATTTACGTTTGAAATTGAAGTCGAGGAATAATATCCTCAAAAATTAGCTGGATCTTCATGGGGTGCTGATGCCAGCTATGGCAGCTTTGGCTTTGGGTTTTTCTGCTGCTGTTGTTCTGTTTGGTTCAATAGTGCCTATGTTCATAAAATTGATGTACTGCTTAATTATTCTAAGAGAATTATCAGTGGAACTATTAGATGAAACTTTACATTCGTTACTAGTGCTATCAAATATACATCCGCCTCATATTCGTAGACAGGTCTCAGTCAAAAAATTTCATATCTACAATTTCCAATTGTATTTTATCTCCCAGATACTAGAACTGCCAGATTAGTCATACAAACCTTTATGGTTTAATACCATCCTCCAATCTAATGAAAGTGAAGGGGAAATTTGTCTTTCGGAATGGAGTTTTTGTAATGTCTTCAACAAAAGTGTAATCGTTGATCCTTCAGAGTTCTTGGTTTCAATCTTCCTAGGAAAATTTGGTGTACTTTGAATCGACATAGGTCATGGTCGTTGTATTAGTAGGCTCTTCCAATGGCATTCTATTGATAGCCCACTATATGAGTGTGGTGTAGAAGAAACCATTGTCCACTTGATGAATACTTCTCCAATTTATAAATTTTATGGTGGTTTCCAACCTATCCATGCGTGAGCAAAGATGATACATTTGTGCATTTAGTATTTTGCACAAGGTTGCTGTTCCTCACCATTGATCTAAAGCAACAACGCATCATCAATTTATGAATGCTTTTTGGAGCTGTGACAGAGTATGAAACAGGAATTCATCCTGATTCTAAGAGAGCACCAGCTGAGTTGAGAGCAGTTCTGAGTGACTACAATCTCAAACATTATCTGGCAAGGTTATGGTAATCGTATTCAGGGTCGTGCATGCCATATTGTTCATTGAATATTTTCACAAAAGGAAAACCAACAACAGTGAAAATCATATAACTTGTTAGGATCTACTGAGTGCAGAAATTGATAAAAACGTCACAACTCGATGAAAACTATTGAGCTTCCTTCTGCTTGACCACTCTTATTGTCCATATCTGGCCTACAGTGATAAACTAGCCTTTTGCAGACCTAAAATATTGCTCCTGGGATAGAAATTTAGCTCTAATGAAGAAGTGATAGCCGAGGTTTGAATTTATTTCGAAAGAAAAGACGAATCTTTCCACAGAAAAGGTATGGAAAAGTTATAGAAGCTTTGGAGCATGACTATGTTGACAATTTTTATGAAAAATTGTGTTTTTACTGGTTAAGTCCGAGACTTATTGATTGAAGCTCATCCTAGATATCTTGGCGCACAATAATGAAACACAATTCATTAGTATTCTCATTATTTTAGGATCTTCCTCATATAATAGCTCCACAAAGAATAACTATGCCCAAATCGACCTAAACCAGCCTGAATCTGCCTGACTTTGTTTTTTGTCTGGCATCATTAGCGCCACTTGCTAACTTATTTATTTTCTAGAGGCAATTTGAGTGAAACATTTCAAATTACAGAATGCCCGAGTGTTCATTACTGGCGAAGAGGTGCCGTTGTATGATTTATAGTTTTCTGAAACTGACTGTTGGAACATCAATAATAATTCCTCGCCTTGGCATAGTCGTGGTCGACAGGTTAAGAAGCTGCGGCAGCCCTGAACTTTGTTACTGGTAACTGGCCGATCCTTATTTTTTACTTCCCGAATGATTTGTTGTCTCAAGATCAATACCGCTGATGGATCGCGTAGTCCTTGACGGGTAGAAAAGGAAATTTGTCGATTGCGAAAATTGAAACTGAAATATCTGGATGGAGACGGTAGAAATATACTCCTAGATTGATGTGAAAGTTGTAAGGTTTGATCTTAGATAGTTGTGAGTGCTCAATACCCGATCAGAGTGCTTTATTATTTTGTCACGATGTCTGTCTTTTTTAATTTTGAGTCTGGGATGGTCTCAAATGGTATAATTTAACACACACTGGCGAATCCGTGGTCGAAGTTAATTCTGCCTGTCTGGAAGAAGTCAATGGGTGATGATTTGTAGAATTTTGTTAACTTTCGATTGAATTTAACCAGGAATGAATTGAAATGTAAGAATTGGAGGTTGATTCGAAAAACTTTATGGAACAACACACCTCAATTTCAATCAAGGAATCACCTACCGAACGTTTGATTGAACTTTACCAAAAACTGATGAATACTTAAATACCTGCGTTTCTGTCAATGAGTTTTTTTTTACTGACAATTGTAATTGCCTAGATTCGTTGTGTTCTAAGTGTTTTTTTTGCAAGATTCCGTTAGTTTCACTTGATTTTAATAAATGAATTTCTACCCAATAACTGCAAACTCAAAAGTGGAGTTTCTATACAAAAGTGATATTTCTGCTACATCGTTTCACTGAACACCAATATTATAAACGAGCTATTTGTACATATAAACAATTGCACAAACCATACGTTATTATTTATCGTGCCTAAGTTAATTTCAGGGATTCATCATTGACATTTTAACCAACTACTTGACTTGAAAATCAAGCTCGTGAAAAATTACATACTTGAGCTTGACTTGATTTAAGATATTTATTGATTGACTTGACATCAAGACACTTCATATTACTTGAGCTTGATACGCACGAGTCGCACGGCATATATTTGTGTAATCTCGGACGCGCTTAGACTAAATAAGGGGATTCCTCGAGTGCCGATAGACTGAAGCATTCGCCAGTGTGACTTTATTAGTAGTTTTCTCACATTTCTATGAAATCTATTGGTAAATTTTGGCAGTTTAAGAAATATCTTTCCAAACTTGCCCAAAATTGCCAAGGATTTCTTATCAACGCAAGCATCTTCAGCTCCTGTTGAAAGACAATTTTCCAGAGTTGCTCTTACAGTTACAAAAGCCTGCAATAGGTTAGGCGACAAACCTATATGATGCCTCATGTGTCATCCTGGATGGAATATCATGAAATCAGACAAAGCCTGGAGATTTCTCAGTATCAAGAAACTTCATTTTTTTAATATTTTTCATTTTGTCATGATTTATAGTGTTTCAATTTATGTTTCTATCGAAAAAAGTTGATATTTTTGGTTTTTTGAACAATAAGTTCAATAAATAAAAGTGTTTTGTGCAAGGTTCCTTCTCATTTCATCATTTTTTTATTGTTGTGTCACTACACAATTAAACTGCCACACATCAAGTAGCTTGATATAATTCAAGTAATTGATAAATAAATTCTTGTCTTGACTCGAAATCTAGTCAAGCTCAAATCAAGTAAATCAAGGTGGGGATAAAACGGTAAAACAAAAAAAATCGATTACGGCGATAAATAAATGGACAATAAATAAAAGTGTTTCATCATTTTTCTTATTGATGTGACACTACAAAATTGAACTGCTACACATCATGTAGCTTGATATGATTCAAGTAATTGATAAATAAATACTTGACTTGAAATCAAGTCAACCTCAAGCCAAGTAGCTTGAAAATCATGCCAAGCAGTGAATCCCTATGCTTATCTGCCTCATAGGACAAGCCGTCATTGACAATAACTTTCATCTCAACCAAAGCAAAGAGTTCATCGTATTTGAAGAAATAAGAATTGTCCACATAAACAAAAAAGAATATTAAAAAAAAACAAATTCGATAACACGCAAAACCAATCGAAGAGCAACAGATGAGTCAACGCCAACACCGCGAAACATATTCCTCACCAACTGTCTTGGACACACCGTGTCCACGTGTAAAAAACGATTCAGATAAATATCATGAATGAAAACCCATGTGCCAAGGGTGGAGATAAAACGGTAAAAACGAAAAAAATCGAATCCGGCGATAAATAAATGGACAATAAAACAACGTCAATAGCACAGGCCAAGAGTCTCTAGCCACTCCGGTTATTGTTCAGGTTTCCATGCGATAACGGAATTCCTAAAAGCGAATAAATATAGCAGGTGATATTTTCATTCGATAACCACGACCAATTAGTGCGTTGTCACCAAAACACGGCCGATAAATTAGGTAAGACACCTCGGAGATAAAGATACGGACTTTTGTCAACGGCCCACTTGTACCACAGGTCTCATCTTGTGCTTTTGGTACCTCGGCAGACCTTATAAAGTCATGGGTGGCCAAGGATCCATTATTTGCTTTATGCTGTAATTTAATATCTTTAATGGTTGGAAGAGGAAATTTACTCAACAAAATTCTTTATTACCTTTATAAATATCCCGGAGATGTCATCGTTTCTTCATCGAATCTATTAATTCCACCTCCAAGCATGGATTTCTGGATATCTTGAGTGGACTGGTAGCTTCAAGGCTGTTGTCCTTACTCGTAAAATGGACAGGTACGTCGGATGCCTTGTTACCATTCGAAAAATCGTTCTGATGCATAAATTTTTTTTCGTTGTGCGCGTTGTAGGAACTACTACGTGTTTTGCTGTCGTTATGAGGAACATAAATCGGCTATAAAAGACTTGGAATTTGACGCAAAAGCTTCTTTTGCAGCCATCGAACTCATAGTGGAAATTAATCCTGGTGATTTCGTCAGAAATTTCATGTTGCACCTATAATTTGACAGCTATAAAACTCATTAGCTTACAAGAGGAGGTCCACAAGTTGAGAGGGCGTAAAAAAAATTTCAAAGGAACCTGACGTTTGGTGTGGAACTCAGCCAACTTAAGACATGTTAGAATTTCGACGTTGTTAGAAGAAAACCAAAAACCAAGTGAAAAAGATGACATATCCTTCCGCAAAGTGTTTTGCACACCATGTGTGCTGACTTATGCAACTTGTTATGTTATTGTTTTCAACTTGAAAATATGATCTATGAATTTCAATGAGTGAAATGAATTGAAATGAAAATAAACTCTCGAAAACTTGCCGAAAGAATACATTTGCTCTAACCAATAATAGGTACTATTATCAAAAGATTTTCCAAACGCATTTTTTGGAATCATCTCAATACTTGCTGTCAATTTTCTTTTAGGTCATCTATCGATTAAAAATTGTTGCTTTGAGGAGGTAATTTGACTAAGGTGGTTGCTGTTTGATAATACCTCTGCAGCAACTTTTCATTGCCATTTTACTTAGGGATTCATCAAGCCAAGTAGCTTGACATTTTTACAAATTACTTGACTTGAAAATCAAGTTCGTGGAAAATTACTTACTTGAGCTTAACTTGACTTGATTTCAGATTTTATTGCTTGACTTGATACCAAGCTACTTGATATTACTTGAGCTTGATATGCACGCATCGCACGGCATATATTTCTGCAATCTCGTGAGCGCTTAGACTATATAAGGAGATTCTTCGAGCGCAGAGAGAGAGAGTGAAGCATTCGCCAGTGTGACTTTATTAGTAGTTTTCTCACATTTCTATGAAATCTAGTGGTATATTTTGCTAGGAAATATCTCCCGAACTTGACCAAAATGACCAAGGATTTTTTATCAACGCCAGCATCTTCAGTTCATGTTGAAAGACAATTTTCCAGAGCTGCTCTTACAGTTTCAAAAACCCGCAATAGGTTAGGTGACAAATCTATAAGATGCTCCATGTTTTTGAGGTCCTGGATGAAAAATTATGAAATCAAACAAAGCCTGGAGGTTTCTCAATATTGAGAAACTTTATTTTTGTATTATTTTTTATTTCGTTATGATTTTTAGTGATTTAATTTATGTTTTCATTTCAAGAAAGTATTTGATACAATAAGTCGAATAAGTTTAATAAATAAAATTGTTTTTGCAAGGTTCCTTCTCATTTCATCATTCTTCTATTGATGTGACACTACACAATAAAACTGCTAAAAATCAAGTAGCTTGATATGATAAATAAATACTTGAATTGACTTGAGATTGAAAAACTACTACTTGACTTGAGCTCGACTTGAAATCAAGTCAAGCTTAAGCCAAGAGCTTGAAAATCAAGCCAAGCCGTGAATCCCTGATTTTACCACTACATATTGAGCATAAATCCTTATCATTGAAGTAGATCACTTTGAAAAACTACTCAAATTTGAATTTGTTTCAGTAGAGAGCCATGTACCAAATAGATAACAATTCTATGTGAAATTCCACAAGGTACGTTATTAGGGCTGTCCTTTTTCTTCTGTGTGCCCTGTGAAATAAGATGCTAAGATTCAAAAAACTACGAGGAAATCAATGACTTGAAATTGTTGCTTTGAAGAAGTAATTTGAATGAGGATATCATTTAATTCAGTCTATGGGGTTTTCTATTGAAATTTTCGGTACTTTTTACGAACTACGCATTATTTCCAGCAATTCGGCCAAATAAATTTCATTCGCAAAGATAGATTTGCTTTTCGAATTTTTTATTCCTCGAACAATTTTGGTGGGGTTCATTGGAAATGCAATAAATATCCAAAAATCACCTGCCGCAATAGAATCGAAAAACATGGACCCACTCCCCCAATCTCTTTCCCCAGCTGCCTATGCCCAAATTAAATCACCAAATCTCTTGTCACAGAAAAACCCCTTGATTTGTATTAATTTCCATTTCAATAAAGTCGAGATCACCCACAATTCAAATTGATAGAGTTATAATTCTTAGGAGATCCAACGTTTCTTTGTACGACTGCTCAATTTCCAAGAACAAACGCATCCACTTGTCTTGGGCGGCTTTGACATAACCAGGTAAAATTTCCCAACTAAAAGTCCTGTAGTACTCAATATTTACGATAATGCCTGATCAGATAAGACGGACAGAGGTGTCTGTCGCGCGGGTGGTGCTCCTTATTTAACTTCTCACTGACGTTAAAGTCTTCTAACGATCAAGAAGGTGACAAGGCTGATTGAAGGGGCTTCCTTATTTCTGCATGGTTTTATCAACGATGTGATGGAATTTGTACTCGGTGAGAGTTTAGAGGGTTGTCAGGGAGAATTTAGTGGCAGTGTAGCGCAATTATGAAGATTGTTCGGGGTCTAGAGGGTCGAGATTGCTTAGGAAAGTAATAACTTTTGTTATATTGCTTTCGCTGTCAAAATAAATCGTTTCTTTCACTTTTAACTGGGTAGTTAGTTTGCGAAATCAACAGACAGGAGCCAGAAAAGAGAAGTTTAGATTTCAAATTGTTTTAGGCTTTAGATTCTGTTACGACTTTTATTTTATCAAAATATCAATCATAACTTTATTATTAACCTTATAATTGAAGATCACTTTGAATAGCTACGTCAATTTCAATTTGGACCAATGACATCATTTGTAGAAATCTATGTACCAAATGGATAACAATTCTATGTGGAATCCCACAAGGTACATTATTAGGGCCGTATTTTTCTACTACAAATTTGTCCCCAACATAAACTATCATATTTGGCGCGGGGAGATATATTAATTATACGATATTTCACACAATTCGCGAGTTTCTCCACAAAGAACGCACTTCTTATATCCCATAGTGAATCAACGTTTCATATTAACTCAAAATAGATTGAAATAAATACCAAAATATATCAGAAATTTAGAAAACAAACATCAAGCGCGCCAAACGACGTGAAACAACCGATGACAGTAGGAGAGCAAAAGTGGCCAACGACGTGAAACAACCGATGACAGTAGGATAGTAAAAGTTGCCAAACTTTGGATTTCAGCAGGTACATACAGAAAAAAATAAATATTCTGCTCATTATAAATTCGACAATAAGGTAAAATATCGGATTCCAAATATTAAAATTTGCATATTTAATCGGGAATTACTCAAATAAATATATTTCATTCAATATTATATACATTCAAAGCGATATAGGTAGTACAATTGTGAATTTGAAAATATATAACAATTCGACAACGTAATCTTACTATGTTGGGGACATGTAAAAATTGAGTATACTCCTTCTATCTATGTTTATTACTCTATGGGGACGCTCAATTTCAAATTTTGCCTATGCGACGACTAAACTAATTTTGTTAAATACTCTTCTGTGTTCAGTTGCTTCATGAATGCTGGATAGCTGGAAAGAAATGCGGATTTCGGCATAATCTGTTTAAAAATATATCATTACAAATAAGGCCTCTTTATACATATCCGCCACATATGCCAAAAAAAGTGTAGGTCCCAGTATTGAACCTTGTGGGACACCAGACATTTCAGGGAAGGAACCAGATGATTCATTCCTCACCCAAAACTTCTGGAACCGACCCCCAAGCTAAGATCCAAAGCTGAAGACTGACTGTCTCTCACGACACCAGAAAGTAAGAGTTCTATTTTCTCACTGAATTATATCATCATCTTTGTCCTCATTACATACCTAAAATAACCTTCCTCTTTTTTGCCAACCGACAAAACCGAAAAAACCACACAAAATAACACGAATCCACCTAATATATTCCACGATCAGATGGATCAGCATCAATTTCCAATGATCTCGTTGAGAAACTTCGTAGCCGGTGCTACGCAACTAACAAATCAATTGTTGTTGATCGCAAGACGCAACCACAGGGGTTCCGATAATGCCCCGTTTCGAAACAGATCGCTTCCAGTAATTCGATAGAATTCAGCCGATGAAAAATCGTGTTTGGCAGTAGCTTTAGGTAATAATGGACGTATACAATCTATCTTAGTATTGAAAGTGTGCGAACCAGGTCGATTCAACGGTCTCTCATTGAGATGAGAGGTAGAGGACGTCGTGTGGTTGATAAGTTACATCGTTTTGCATGCCTTGGATGGAATTTTGATCGGAACTATCAATAAAACTGTCGGAGGAGTCATTCTTGAAATTCCTTCTGGTATTTACTTATCTCATACTATATCTTCTCAATAAAAACTAAATACGTATGTATAAAAAAAAAGCAGCAAAGCATTTTTTAGAATAGAAATCTTACTTTCTGGTGTCGTGAGTGACAGTCAATCTTATAACGGCTTTGACTCAGTTGTTTTGATAATTTTTGGATCTTACCTTGGAGGTAGGTTCCAGAGTTTGCGGGTAAGGGATGAATCGTCAGGTTCCTTTCCTGAAGTGTCTGGTGTCCCTCAAGGTTCAATACTGGGACCTACAATATGCTTGATTTATGTGGAGGATATGTATAAAGTAGCCTTATTTGTCATGACATATTTCCATACAGATTGTGGCCAAATGAGCTTTCCTTTCCAACTATTCAGCATTCATGAAGCAACAAGATATTAATGGCTTGGCTTGATTTTCAAGCTACTTGGATTGAGTTTGACTTGATTTCAAGTTAAGCTCAACTTCAACTTCAAGCTGAATTTGTTTGATTTCTTAATTTTCCATCCAGGACCTAAGACACATGAGGCATTTTATTGATTTGTCGTCTAACCTATTGCGGGTTTTTGTAACTGTAAGAGCAGCTCTGGAAAATTATCTTTCAACAGGAGCTGAAGATGCTGGCGTTGATAAGAAATCCTTGGCCATTTTGGCCAAGTTTGGAAAGATATTTCTGAAAGTACCAAAATCTACCAATAGATTTCATAGAAATGTAAGAAAACTAGTAATAAATTTACACTGGCGAATGCTTCAGCCTCTCAGTGCTCGAGGAATCCCCTTATTTATTCTAAACGCACATGAGATTGCAGAAATATATGCCGTGTGACGCGTGCATATCAAGTAGCTTGATATCAAGTCAAGCAATAAATATATTTAAAATCAAGTCAAGTCAAGCTCAAGTATTTTCACGAGCTTGATTTTCAAGTCAAGTAGGTGGTTAAAATGCCAAGCCACTGGGCTTGATGAATCCCTACCAATGGCGACAAAAAAAAGTTGGCCATTTCGGCTTCAGTCTTTCGACATTCTATAGGAATCCCCTTATTTAGTCTAAGCGCGCACGAGATTGCAGAAATATATCCCAACCGACGCGTGCATATCAAGCTCAAGTGAGATCAAGTATCTTGATATCAAGTCATGCAATAAATATTTAAAATCAAGTTAAGTTAAGCTCAAATATGTAATTTTTCACGAGCTTGATTTTCAAGTCAAGAAGTTGGTTAAAATGTCAAGCTTCTTGGCTTGATGAATCCCTAGGCTACTAAAAGAGGAATAACAGCCTGACTGGAGCTGTGACCTTTGGCTGTATTCAAGTTTGAGCTGTATTCAAATGGTTTCGTATCATTATTGTACAAATCAGAGCCTGGATCCTACTTATTTATTATCGATTGATACGTTACCGATCGGTACCCCTTCCTTCCCCTCACCATAGTTATTATGGTCCGTCAAGTTATTAGTGAGATATTGCCCTAAATGTGCTGGTAAGTTATTTTATCTACGTTCACTTTCTGAATCACCAAATGGATAACCCTTTACTTAGATTTTAACCGATTGTGTGATTGATGACATGCCTTTATATTTCTAATCAGGTGATTTAATTTAGGTTACCAATCGGATTATAGACAAACAATTTTTTAAAAATCTATATTGCTACAGTTATTTTAAACGGATTCAGTTACTTTCATACTGATTCAGTAGTTATTTTTATACTGATTCAGTTATTTTTATGCTGATACGGTTATTTTTATACTGATTCAGTTATTTTTATACTGATTCAGTTATTTTTATACTTTCTATTTTGGTGAGTTTGTGGTAGTTCTGTCAGTAGTTTTAGGTCTCTAATTTTTTCTTGTATGTTTTTTAGCATGACGAAGACTCCATAGCAGGTTCGAAACTGTTGCTATATAGATTCTTAAAAAAAATGTTGTTCGCCTAAAATCCGATTAATTCTTATTCGGAATACCGAACGTACGAATGAAGTAAAATAAATTAAAATGAAAAGGCTGAATCAGCATTCAGTATTATTAATCCTAGCTACTTACTTCTGCATACGTACTAAATGAGTCATTTCCACAAACCCCAACGACACAGGCGTTCCAGAACTCACATATAATTCATCTCAATTACAGCCACATCCCAGTTGCAAATTCCACGGATATCTCAGACTTACACCATCGAAATACCTCGTCACGTTTTTCCAGCGCCAACCCATGAATTCCTTGGCTCTTCGCACCTTCATACCCATTCATACCCCGATGCCCATTTTTGTTGAGACGCAGATGGGCATCAGAGAAGCACCGACAATTAATAACCCATCTCTGGAACATTCATTTACATATGAAAGGTAACTCGATTTGCAAACACAATCGAAAGGGCAATAAATAAATGTAAACGATTTGTAAAAAGGGTAATAAGACATTTAAAATACTATCATTTCTTCACCAGCAATATAATTCATCACAGGGCGGGGGTTCCGCTTATTAGATTAACTTAATCTGTTACAGACCCCAGGGTGAAGACCGAGATAACATCTCCTCAGAGAGCTTGCCAATTATGCGCCTACTGCGATTGAAACTAATCGGATAAGTCTTCATCTACTTCATGAGCTCGGTGAGGTGAATTCGAGTTTGCGGTAAATAGAAAATCGAATTTGTTCGTTCTTAGAGTCTGTATAGGTCTTATTGATTTTTTTTGAGATTGAGCTATGTTCGAAGCATAACACTTGATTCAATGACGCAGCAGGTTTGAACTCGGTTTGGGTGCTAAACTCAGAGTAATAAACATAGATAGAGGAAGCATATGTCATTTTCTGTGAGAAAATTTTGTCCCCAACATGAACTATCAAATTTGACATGAAGCGCGCGGAAATGAAAACATATCAGTGATACGATATTTCACTCAATTCTAGAGTTCCTCCACAAAGAACGCACTTCTCATGTTCCATAGTCAATCAATGTTTTATATTACCTCAAAATATATTGAAATAAATACTTTAAAATATCAGAAATTCAGCAAAAGTTGCCAAACCTTTGATTTCGACAGGTTGATACAGAATATAATAAATATGCTGCTTATTATAAATTCGACAATTAGGAAAAATATGGGATTTCAAATATTCAAATTTGCATATTTCATCATCATTGAATGATTCGGGAATCATTCAATTAAATACAGGGTGGCCATTTGAAAACGAAACAGACGAGATTACAGACGAAATAAAGTTTTTCGATAGAAATGCTCGGACAGGTCGATTTCTGTTTCGAGGGGGACAACTTAAGATGTAGGTTACGGACGCATAGCGCTTCAACCCTTGCTACTACAACCCTCACCCCCAAATTTTGAATAGGGAAGATGGGGTGAGTGATACCTCATTTGAAAGGTATTTTTATACTGATTTCAGCACAGTAATTGTTTTTTCATTTTATGCATTAGTTCTCGAAATATTCTTAACTAAGTATTTCAAAATGAAGTGGTGTTTTCATGGCACTTGTAGTGTTTTGTGAAAAATTGACGTTTTGAGCTTCAAAACAACCATGACTGTGGCTTCCTTCCTAACTAACTAACGCATGAATATTTCGAGAACTAATGCATAAAATGAAAAAACAATTACTGTGCTGAAATCAGTATAAAAATACCTTCAAATTGAGGTATCACTCACCCCATCTTCCCTATTCAAAAATTGGGGGTGGGGGTTGTAGCAGCAAGGGTTGAAGCGCTATGCGTCCGTAAACTACATCTTAAGTTGTCTCCCTCGAAACAGAAATCGACCTGTCCGAGCATTTCTATCGAAAAACTTTATTTCGTCTGTAATCTCGTCTGTTTCGTTTTCAAATGGCCACCCTGTATATATCATTCAATATAATATCATAACGATATAGTAAAATTATGGATTTGAAAAAATATCACAATCCGACAACGTAATCCAACCATGTTGGGGAAATGTAAAAATTGCGTATACTCCTTCTATATATGTTCATTACTCTATGGTTTCGCTTAATCAATTTCAATGATCATGGAATTCAATCTAAATACTTTCAAAGAATTGCTTAAAAATCTTTAGCATTTGCTATTTACGTTCGATATGTCGAATTTCCGAGAAAATCCGAATCCTATTTCATGAATATTGTATCACCCGCCTTTTTCGTACGAATCGTTGACTGTTCACTCGGAATTCGAACAACCGAAAACACGAAAAAAAGCGGAATGCAAGAGTCATCGTCGAAACCGTAACTTGTCCTCACATATTCGTAATGGGCATCATGAACTTGACAATTTTAAAACAACCGAGGCCATGGTCGTAAATAAGAAGAGGAGATGGCTCGTGTGGGCCGAACACAGAAGATTTGCGGCTTTAAATCATGGCACTCTATGTAAATCCATAAACCACTGCCACACACATTGTTTTATCACGAAATGAACTTGCAGTTTCTGACTTACTATATGACGTTTGCTAGAATGGAATAGATGGGAGGAGGAAACGACATTTTTAGATTAGGAAATGTTTATCGATTTGAAATGAGACCACCTGTCGAACATATTTGTGAAGCATGTTGAGAGGAATTCATATTGGGAATTAAATCACCTGAACAAAAATATCTTGAGTATAATTTTTCATGCAAAATATCAATATTAATGTTGAAAAGCTTATTCAATAGTTTATAATAATATTATAATAGATGTATATTTCTTTGTGAAGAGCAAGTTATGCCATTGACTCTGGAAAAAATACCAGCCAAATGGCTGCCATAGCTACGTTGCAGCACCATACCCTTTTCATGAAATTTTCTATGACCAATTCACACATTTTCGGCTATATGTCCTCGATAACTTCACGAATTCCATCTCCAAGGTCTTGAATCGATTGTGGAGCATTGGCATGCACCTTATCTTTCAAGTGGACCAGAAAGAACAAAGTTTAACTGTGTTGAATCATAAGATTTCGGTGGCTAATTGTGGTAACCTCTTTGAGAGAGCCAGCAACTAGATATTTTCCATTCTACTCAGAATGTTGTTTTTTAATTCTTCAACAGAGAACCTTTGGATTACACAAGAATTACATTTTTTTGCAATAAACCGGTATTTTCAACAAATAGGTATATCTAAATTTAAGAAATTTGTTTTTTTAAAAAGTTATGGTAAAAATAGAATATGGGTTGCTTGTTTCAGCCCTTTGAAAGATCATAACGAAATTAAAAAATACATTCTTTGGTGGCCTTTTCATCGATAGAACTTGCCCACAAAAGGACGTTTTTTCAACTCTAAGATATTAAAAATAAATATTTTTTTTCTCATTTCTGGAAAAGTATATATAACTTCACAAGGAAACACCTAAAATCCTTTTTTCATGGAAGACCTTTTTATTTTTCGATGAAAATTCATCCCCTTAAGGCTTTCTCACTTGTTTGGTTACACCCTATATATTCAGGGTGATTTTTTTGAGTTGAATGAGTGAAAACAAAAATGACAGATTCCTCAGATCATAAAAAAAAAGTTTCATAAACATAGGCCGGCAAACGCTTCGATTTTCTTTAAAGTTCTTTCTCATAGCACCTTTCTTTCACAAGATATTGAAATAATATAAATATTCGAATTTAAAGTTTTCATCATGTGATGAAGGTATTAATTTTTAATGAAAATTCACAGGGTGATACTTTTTCTGGAACAGTGCCCGCTTCTTCTTCTTCATTCCAGCAGCCCTTTTTTCTGGTGAACCACAGGTAGTTTAGGAAAATGTAAAAAGAATCTTTGGTCTCGTACTACACTTTTTGGTTTTTTGTAGTTATGTGGAAGGCATATGCTACTGATTTCGAGAAAAAATTAAACAATGCTCTAATAATCCTCAGGAAAATTCAAATTATTAGAAAGATCTAGTAAGTAAGCTGTAATGAATGAATGAATTATGAGTTTTGGTACTTATTCACCCAATATGTAGTGAAGTTGAATAAAGATTCGATAAATTGAATTATATCATATCATCAGAAAAAAGTAGGACTACAAGAAAAACCCTGTATCTCGAAAACAAAGCGTTTTCGGTCCATATTTATAGCATTTCTTTTCTTAAAATTGATTATCCAAGGAACCTCTCATTTTCCTTTGTACCTCCAATGTAAAAAAACCCTGTATGGTTATTCTTAAAAAAAAATCATTGATGATATGAGGCATAACAGTCACAATCAACAATTCATATTCCAATAGCCGCATTTTTCCAAGATGATGAACGGCCAGTATCCATTTCACAACGGATGAACTGAATTATTGGACAATGAATAACTGAAAGCGCCGAATTCACAGGTTGACAGTATAACAAAAACATTAATGAGAACCAATATCCCCGGTATATATTTAGGTTGCTTTTGTGTTGCTGACGTCCCAACAGTCCGATTCGACGTCCGCCGACCCGTTGAAGGGAATATATTTCTCCGTTCTAACCAATCCTACCATTAATTTTAAGATATATTGCGATCTCACACTGTGTACAATTAAAAATATCATTATTTATTCCAAAATTTTGATTTAGTTTTTTGATTTCACCGTAATAATTAAACGAACGGTCTGTATCTCTCGGTCGCGGCGTTATTAGTCGAAAATTCTTGGGTAATGTGAAAATATTCCGACAGAAAAGATGATATACTGCATATGGAAATCGAAGGAAAGCAAAAGTGAGGAGGTGGGTCATTAGTTTTGGTAGTTTCGGTTGTTTCGACAGGACAGACAACGTGTTTTCCAGATTGGAAGAGGTGATCACATTTGGCCGTCGAGATCTTGTGATTTAACACCTTTATACATTTTTCTTTGTGGCTACGTGGAAGATGAAGTCAATGCCAATGATCAACAATTGATTCGAATCCTAGTTATGGAAATTTTCAGTAGTAATGTCCCTAGGACATTGATAATAGACGAGATTATTCCATGATAATTGAAAGCTTGTTACTAGTCGAGCTTGCATTTCTTGCAAAAAATTCATGACTCAATCAAAATTTAACTAAACATTAGATTCGTTACTGTTCTCTACTATAGATGATCTATTACCATTGCATCGTGGGCACCTCGGGTTGATTTAAATACTATATTGTTAAACGGGTCAATCATAATGTTGAAGTCATTATAGTACTTTTTTCCAAGAGTTTGCACAAAACGTTCCACAATTCCTTCAGCGTTGCTTATTTATATTCGGTGTTTCTATTTTCATATTCATATGATTTTTTTTGCTGAAATCTAACTTTTTATGTTGATTATTTATGATTTCTTTTGAATTTGAAAATTGGGTTGAATTTCAATCATAATCGAAAAAATAAGAATAATAATAAATAATCAACATAAAAAGAAATCATCTCAATGGGCGCCCCACGTTGGGTGCCAATTAATATGATTTCTTTTACTCAAATCTATTTTTTTTGTGTTGATTAAATTTCATATATTTTTTTTATTTTGAAAATTGCGGTGGATTCAAGGCACAAAATATCATTTTGAATGTTTGAATTCAAAAATTTCATTTTTATTTTTCGATTGTGACTAGAATCCACCCAAATTTCAAAATTAAAAAAAAGAAATAATTAATCAAAATAAAAAAATAGAGAAAAGTAAACGAAATTATTTAAATATAGATGTTTTCAAATATTCTTAAATTAAAATTTTTGCTAACGATTTAAGGATGTCAAAGATATTTCTGACGTTTGCCAATCATCAAAACATGCTCGATTAAGGTTGTGAAAATGACGGAAATCGAAGTTCCTCATTTGAAGAACATCATCCACAGAATAGAACCATGTGGAACACCCTCAATTTATGTGATTGTACGTAAAAATCGATGGTACCTATTGATTTCTCATAACTAAAATACCTTTGAAATTACTCAAGCAATTCCAAGTTCATGTTTCTCCCGGAAATCTTTACACATATGACATAATCTTTATTGCACCTGTCAAGAGTTTCATTTTACAACCGGCTACTATTCGACCGGTAGGCGTGCGCAATAAAAAATACGTATTAGATTTGGTGAAAGAAAAACGCCTACGTAATTACAGTCTTTAACATGAGCAGTAGGCAGTTAGTCTGATCATTTTATGCCAGTGCGAATTGGAATATAATATATACGGTCACGTGGGAGCCCTGTCATTTCCTTTTTCCAGGAGTTGGTCGACGATCTTTCTATTAACACTCATGTGGCAAAGATTTATTGGACGAAGTAGGCCACGATTCATTAAATTCGACGAAAAAGGAAATCGGATATATTGTAACATCAATAAAATTGAATAGAGAGTAATTTATGTAGTGCTTATCCGGATTAGTTTTAGAGTGGCTATTATGAGATTATAAAGTTTCGGCTGGCATTGAGCCTGTAATTATACGTGAATGAATAGGGAGATCTTCCGCGTGGGTTACTCATAAAAGAAAGTCACGTTTCTATAGTTTTTGAAAATTTTACCTCTATTGGAAAAATTTCACGATTTTTCACAACGACTTCTTCGGAAATAGTAATTTTGTAATCGAAGAATCTCATCAGAAGGATACCAAAAATTATGCAATTCAACTAAAATTTCAAACATATTTATTTTCTTTGGGAAATAATATAAATAACAAGAACAAATTAAATTACGATACCTATATTTAATAGGGATTCATCTAGCCAAGTAGATTGGCATTTTAACCAACTATTCGACTTGAAAATCAAGCTCGTAAAAATTACATACTTGAGCTCGACTTGACTTGATATCTATATATATTTTGGGACTAGAATCCACCCTAATTTTCAAAATTAAAAAAAAATAATAAAATTATTCAACATAAAAAAATAGATTCGAGTAAACGAAATCATATCAATTGGCACCCAACGTGGGGCGCCAGTTGATATGATTTCTCTTCACTGAAATCTATCTTTTTATGCTGATTATTTATTATTTTTTCGATTGTGACAAAATCCACCCCAATTTTCAAAATTTAAAGCCTGGAGTTTTCTCAATATTCAGAACCTTCATTTTTTATTATGTTATGATTTATAGTGATATAATTTATGTTTCTATTTCAAAAAAGTTGATATTTTCGATCCTTTCATACAATAAGTTTAATAAATAAAACTGTTTTTCGCAAGGTTTCTTCTCATTTCATTTTTTTTTATTGATGTGACACTACCTACATGATAAAACTGCTAAAAATCAAGTAGCCTGAAATGATTCAAGTACTAGATAAATTTGACTTGAGATTGAAAAACTACTACCTGACTTGAACTTGACTGACTTGAAATCAAGTCGAGTCAGAAGGTGTATATCTCGCTGGCCAATTGTGATCACCTCCCCCAAAAATAAAAGACAGCCAGTAAACATTTCTTTCAAAATTTCGATTGTTTTGTTACTTGTGTGGCACGAAGCGCCGTCTTTTTGAAGAAAAATGTCGTCCACATCAATATCTTCCAATTCCAACCATAAAACTCATTATTCATAGCTTGGTACATAGTACAATACATTCACCGTAACAGTATGCACTAGCCTCGTTTCCCAATGTGTGAGGTTCAATCACACCACCAGCTCAAAAACCGCACCAAACAGTGACATGTTGAGGCATTTCAACAATCATTCTCGGATATTCCAAGCCCCAACTGAGTCAACACTGTTATTAACGTTGCCTCCGCAATAAAAATGGCATCTTCAACGAAATATTATAGTGATATTGTGCAACAATTTGAAAAGGTCAACTTTTGTGACACGAGTACTGGAAGACGAATGCCGCAAATACACGAGTGAGAAAAAGGACTTTCTCCACATGTTTTCCTAAAACTGCACAAATTTCAACAATAAAAGTAATGTATACACATAGGTTAACAGGATTGATAGGACTATACCTATGCGATGAAAGTTCGGATCATTTTGATGCATTTCAAGGACCCAATCAGCGAAGCTACGACGACCAGCTTGTGTTATGCAAAATACGGTGTAAGGTCATTTGTCGAATGATAACAGCTTCAAAAATGAAAGCTGTTTAGATAGCGGGGTCTTCAAAATGTAACCTCCTATTGGAAAACCCAATGGAAGATCTCAAGGCCCCTTTAAATCAATCTCATAAGTCCTTCCTCCACCACGTATAACCGTTTCACTATTCTGTGATGACCTTCGAGAGACCATAGACAAAACCATGGCTCGCCTAGAAATAACCAAGAGCAGCAAAAATCCTAGAAAGTCACGAGATTCATACTCAACCAAATCGGTCTTCAAGTACTCATTACAAGCCTCCATAACGAGCCCCCATAACTCACAATGGGCTCGGCAACCAATTCCACACCAGCATCAACGTAAATATTTTGGCCAATGCGAAATCAATTAGGACGTTCACACAGCTCGATATTTCACCTGGATGCCTGTGAATGGTGGGTGGAAAAAAAAATAGTATAAACACCTACTCTCATCATTATCTTTAAGTGGCGTTTTAGGGCACATAATGAATTTCATGGCATACTTTATGCTACGTAAGTTGTTATTAATTCCAGAAACAGCGAGATGATACACACCTTTTTCGTTCATTTGCTCATGGCTCTGAGCAAGTGTGGGTTGGTATTGGGTCGAACATTTGTTTGTGGTAATAGATTCGTTTGGGTACATTGCTGGATATTTTGGGAATCTACAATTGTAAGATGAAAATAACGGTATGGATGATCTGGTAGATGGTGAACCTTTTGAAGGACCACCTGAAAAGTGTATGGTTTAGGTAAAATGGAAAATAAAGAGAATTGATTTTCGTCTGGCACTTCTTTTGATCCATCAGATGAATGCTGCTTGTACTTGCTGAGGCTAATTTCAACAGATCTTAAGAGTACCTTAGATTTACATTTGTTGCATGCTCATCAATCAACAAGCAACGCATTGAATTGGTAATTACCAATATCTCTAGATAAGAGTTCATCAGGGTTCTATTATAGGGCCCATTTTATTTATGTTATATTTGAATGATGCGTAATTAATGCGAAGAGTTTTCCAATAAGAGGTTTCATTTTAGTTTTGAAAAAAACGATTATATTTTAAAGAGAATTATTTCATTATAAACAGAAATGTTTACCATTAATGGAATATGATATCAATCAAATGGCCAAATGATCGGTTGTGGAGCATTAATATAGGCCTAATCTTTCACGTGTCCCTCAAAAAAATGTGTTACATAGGCGTACAACTTTGCTTCCGCCGTTTTTGTCCGAAATTCGAGGTTTTATTGTGAAAAACTGGTTATACATTCATGATTTAAAGTGTTGTCCATCGCTGGCCATTACTTTCTCCAATCTTTTGGGCAGCGTACGAATCCCGCTTTGAAAAAACTCGTCATTTTTTGAAGACATCAACGAATCGATCCAATTTTTTACTTCTTCATAAGACCGGAAGTGCTAGCCAGCCAGGCCTTGTGCCATTGATCGAAACAAGTGATAGTCCGAGGGAGAAACGTTTGGAGAATACGGCGGGTGGGGTAGGACTTCCCATTTCAACGTTTCCAAATATGTCTTGACCACTTTCGCAACATGGCGTCGAGCTCAGTAATTGCGTTCGATAACGATCGTTAATGATGGTTTCAGTCGGTTTTATCAACTTATACTACGCCGAGCTGTTCCCACCAAATACTGAGCATGATTTTGAAATCGCAAATATTCGGTTTGGCCATCGGCGTGGAAGCATGCCCGGGATATCCCCATGATTTTCTGCGCTTGGGATTATCGTGATGAACCCCAATTTTTGTTTCCAATCACAATGCGATGCAGAAATCCCTTCCGCCTTTGTCTTGCAAGTAGCAGTTCACAAGCAAACAAACGTCGTTCAACATCTCTCGGCTTCAACTCGTACGACACCCAATTTTCTTGTTTCTGAATCATTCCCATAACTTTCAGGCGTTTTAAATCGGCTTGTTGCATCACTCCCAAAGCTCCTGCCAATTCTTGTTGCGTTTGACACGAGAAGTGATCAGTAATGCCTCCAATTCTGCATCTTCGAAAACCTTCTGGTCTTCGATGTCAAAATCACCTTACCGCCCTCACCATAGGTATTTAAGAGCATTCGATGAGCCCCAGCTGCAAATTTCTTTATATTGAAGCGGAAAATTAAAACCTCCTGCAAATGACGAGTATTTGGCTCGTAAGCCGACATGTTTGATCGAGAATAACTTCATGATGAAGACACAAATCGGCTAATATTTCCATGGCGTTATGTTTACAAATACCTAAGCTTATTGTATGACATCTACGATCTATTTATTTCGACTAACACTTACCGCAACAGCCATCTATTGCAAAACGGCGTAAGCAAAATTGCACACCTAATATTATAAGAGAATTTATTTCATTGTAAATAGAATTTCTCAGATTTTACCCCCCTAACCTCGAAAAAATCCAAGATCTGTTTCTGCAAGCGTACGACCAACACAAAAATTAAATTTTTTTGGCGATAAAAGCTTTTCCTTATTTCAATCATTTAGGACCATCATACCCCATTTTATGATCAGAAATGTCAATATTCCGCATTATAAATTCAATTTTAATTCCCAGAAATCCTCCCGCAGATACTACATCCCATAACTATTTAATTAAAGATCCAAAAACGTGAATCGAGTCCAATAATTCTCTGAAAAAATCACAAGAATGTAACCGCAGCATCAGGCGGCGGCGAAAACATCTACCTAAACGAAACAAAAATTCATATGGAAGCCCCTCAAACTCAGGAAGGCAATAACTTAAACCTATAGCGGCTAAAATCAGACACATGTTACTTAATGACTGATGTATTTTTTGTGCAGTTAATGACGTGAGCCTCTGCCCGACGATCTCATAGCCGCTTCATTAGGGACTTTATAAACCGATCAGCGGGGGGCGAGTAACCCCTTGCCCGGCCCGAAAAAAGGTAGGCTCTGCATCGAGGTGTTAAACACTCGGTCCGAACCGTACATAATTAAAATTAACAATGAAGTTGGGTTATAAATAGTTGTAGAACATTTTGGAATATAAACAAGAGATTGTTTTCCCGTGAGCTTAATTGGACCTTGGACGGAGCCCGGGCTGTAAAAAACAATTGGTCCTGCGAGGATGGATTTCCGAATTCACGGTCGTAAATCAGTTTTTCTCACGGAGTGTACAGGCGTTGTCTGCAAGGCGACACACTCTATACAGTTTGTTTCAAGTAAGAAATGAAAACTATGGGAAATAGATGGAGAGTATTCTTACTGACGAAATTTTAGGTTGCTTCTAGCAAGCCAGCAAAACCAAGAAGTTGTTTTTTTAGCAATTGAATTTTCACATTTCTAAAACTGAAGATTTTTTTTTAATACCATGAAAACAAGAACTTCTGTGTTGCATCAGTTTTCGGAATTTCTGCTAAACAGAAAAAACTCTTCAGATAGAGAAACAACTCCAGAAAAATCTGAAGACTTCGCTTTTAATATGAAAAAAAAAACGGCGAAGAATATAAAGAATGTATGGTGAGAAATATTTATAGGAATACAGAATATTTAAGAAAAGATTTTCGAAGACTATGATAGAAAAATAGATCCATTTTCGAATCAGCTCGTTTGGCTGAGGAATCAAAGCTCTAAAAGCTACAAAACAAGTTCTAAACCTTTTGTGGCCGAAACATTTTGGATAATGGAAAACTGCTACAATAAAGATAAACTAGATGAGTTGCAACAAAAATTTATTTGGAGTGGCAATGAGGCAGCTGATTGCTCAATTGATTATTTTCAAAAAGGATATGATCTTCTGGAGAAGTAAGAAATTGGATCAATTCGTGGATCTCTTCGAAAGGTGACCAGTGTTTTCTTTTTTCTACGCTGGATTTGTACGCTGCTCGAAAATGGGAGAAACTAGTGGCCAGCGATGGAAAATACTTTGAATGTATAGGGTGTTTTTTTTCGAGGTATATAACTTTAAGTTGGCATTACTGTTCAAGATGGCGACCGATTTAACAGCTGTCAAGTGATTTATTCTCAGTTTGGTTTGGCAATTCATCATCAATAGACTCACGTCTGAACAACGATTGCAAAAAGTGCAATTTTATTTCGAAAATAATGGTTCTGTGCGGAATACGTATCGCGCACTACTTTCATTAGCGATGAAGCGCACTTCTTGTTGAATGGCTACGTCAACAAACAAAACTGCCGCATTTGGAGTGAAGCTAATCCTCAAGTGTATGTCGAAACACCGTTACATCCAGAAAAACTGACTGTTTGGTGCGCTTTATAGGCTGGTGGAATCATTGGTCCGTACTTCTTCAAAAACGATGATGGCCAGAACGTTACAGTCAATGGTGATCGGTATACAGCCATGATTACTAATTTTTTCATTCCTGAATTGAACAACCATGATGTAGAGGAGCTGTGGTTTCAACAAGACGGCGCAACATGTCACACAGCTCGTGCCACAATTCATTTATTGGAAGACACGTTTGGTGACCGCCTAATTTCACGTTTTGGACCTGTGAATTGGCCTCCAAGATCTTGTGATTTGACACCGCTCGACTACTTTGTGTGGGACTATGTAAAGTCATTGGTCTATGCGGATAAGCCACAAACCCTCGACCATTTGGAAGACAACATTCGCCGTGTTATTGCCGATATACGGCCACAAATGTTGGAAAAAGTCATCGAAAATTGGACGTCCAGATCGGACTACATCCGAGCCAGCCATGGCGGTCATATGCCAGAAATCATATTTAAAATGTAATGCCACAAGATTATCTTGCGGATGAATAGAATTCATGTCAATCGAATAATCCATCGTTGTTTTATTGCAATTTAAAGTTCTATAGCTCTAAAAAAACACCCTTTACCATGAAAACCAAAGCTTCTGTGTGGTATCAATTTTCGGAATTTCTGCTGAACAGAAAATACTCCTTAGATCGAGAAACAGACAAATCAGATTACTTCGCTTTTAATATGAAGCAAAAAAATGGCAAAGAATATAAAGAATGTATATTATGAAATCTTCATAGGAACCACATATGATTCGAGAAAAGATTTTCTAGAATATGATAGAATAATAGATTCATTTTCGAATTCATTTGACTTGGAATTCAAAGCTCTAAAAGCTTCAGAACTATTTCCAAAACTTTTTTGGGAATGGTCAATTATAACGATGAAAATAGGCTAGATGGCAACAGAAATTCTCCATATACATATATGCTCCTTCTAATGGGCTGGGCTTGGCAATGAGGCAACTAATTACTCAATTAATTACGTTCAAAAAGAGTATGAGCTTATGGAGAACTTCACTGGGCTTTTGAAATATGATCTAATATTTCCCAAAACTTCGCAATGTGAAAAATTAATCTAATGGTAAATGGTTAATGAAAAATAAAGAAAATGAAGATTTATATCCCATTCGCTCATATATCATGGAAAAAAGATTGACAAATACAAATGACAGACTTTTTTGACGATACCGAATTGAGAAATAGGAGTTTAGTGCAAAAACATGCTTATTGGAATGAATTCAATATTAAAATGAACAACAATATTTCGGAAAAATCTTGGAAAGAGCAAAATCACGTAGATAACATTCTCATAGAGCATGTGTCATTTCAGCATTGCCAAAAAAGGTGTTTGATAAAAGAGTTGAATCAAATTATGTAGTATTTTAGTATAGACACCATTCAAAACTTGCCTAAAATCTCAGAAAGGACAATCATATATTCATATATCTGCTGACAAAAAAAAAAAATTCCCAGAAAATAGAATCAAAATTAAACCATTCATCATCAGATCGCATTAGTTTACAGTAATCAAGAGGAAAAATTCCCAAATAATTTACTATTACTACAACAATTGTACTTTTTACTTCGAAAATTGATCAAAACACTCAACATGTTCCAATATAATACTTTAAAACTTGTTTTTTCCCCAGAATTGTTGGTTTCTTGGATTTCCCAATAATTATTATATTATTTTTGTCGAGATATAGTCGACTACCACTCGAGATAAAATTTTAAGTCTAGTAGTATTAATTATGATAAATTTATGTTATTTCCGTATCATGTCGAAATGTTTTACGTTGATAGAGAAAATAATATAAACCATAGTGTAAAATTTGGCATGCTTTTAATTGGATTAGATTAGACTCACTTATGCAATTTATCTGAAGGAAATTTTAAAAAATACCTATTCAAACATATCCTAAATGAATACCCAACATTTACCAATCAATTTTTTTATAGGAAGGAAACCTTGAGCTTTAAGAGCGCCCTTCATCAGATGCTTTCCAAGCCCGTATATTTTCATAATTATTTTCACCAATTCATCAGCCGACCTTATTCACAAAACACCTTGCTACCTTCATTTGGGCTGGCATCAGACCTACACTGAAGACCGACCAATTACCAAAACGATTCATCATCTGTAAATTACGTGGCTGACAAATCAATCATCTGAAAAATTAGTCACTTTTTGAATTAGCTACTCGACTGGATAATACATATCGAGATTGAGATAAAATATCGGTAGTTTATCGAGGAAAAAAAGCGAAAATAACGATCTAGATATAGAAGGACTGGTTCGAGGTCGGTTTTGGAGATTGTCTGAGATTAAAACAGATTTTGTTGGACCTCCAACCAAGTATTTTGTTCGATGTTTCCGATGATGAAATGCTGCAAATTTATACAATTTCTTGGTAACAATTGAAAAAAACCAAGGCTCCATTTGAAACACGACGTGAACTGAAAAAATCTAGTGATTTTGTGTTCTAAGTTTTATAATTTTGTTAGAGTCAATTCATGCTAAAAAGCAGAAATTGAGTGTCCATGTGGAGTGCAAACTCTCAGTAAGAGTAATAATATACCAACTAAATTATATATACCAACATCCAACAAAAATATACAGGGTGTTCTAGTTCTACAAGCTCTTTGACAAACTATGACAGATTACAATTGTGTTCAATCTGAACATGTTTTTTTCTATGAACATAACTCCGTTTTCGTCTAAAAGTTACAAAAATAAGAAATAATTTATTTTTATGTGAGATTTGAAAGTAGTCTGGGTAACGAAAATACCTCGGAAAATACCAGTTGATATGGAACCTAGAAATTTGTCGAGGGCAGAGAGTAATAAACATAAATAGAGTATAGAGTATACGCAA
This sequence comes from Harmonia axyridis, assembly GCF_914767665.1. Lineage (NCBI taxonomy): Eukaryota > Metazoa > Arthropoda > Insecta > Coleoptera > Coccinellidae > Harmonia > Harmonia axyridis. Next base: position 30,196,669 of record NC_059506.1, on the reverse strand, counting down.
TTTTTGCATGTCCCCAACATGGTTAGATTACGTTGTCGGAGTGTGATATATTTTAAATCCACAATTTTACTATATCATTATGAATGTATATTATATTGAATGAAATATATTTATTTGAGTATATATATTTTTTCTAATTGTCGAATTTGTAATAAGCAGAATTTTTTTAATTTTCTCTATTTACCTGCTGAAATTGGCAACTTTTGCCCTGCTAGTGTCATCGGTTGTTTCACGTCGTTTGGCGCGCTTGAAGTTTGTTCTCTTAATTTCTGATATATTTAGGTATTTATTTCAATATATTTTGATTTAATATAAAACGTTGATTCACTATGGGACACAAAAAGTGCGTTCTTTGTGGAGAAACTCGCGGATTGAGTGAAATATCGTATCACTGATGTTTTCTTTTCTGCTCGCTTCATGTCAACTTTTATAGTTCATGTTGGGAACAAAATTTGCTTACTGAAAATGTCACATGCTCTCTCTATCTATGTTTATTATGAAATAGTTACTCTGAGGCTTGGACATTCAAGTTTGCTACAATTTCGAAACGCTAAAGTTGATTGGAAGATGAGTTCAATAAAAAAAAATTATTACTCTAAAAGTGTAAAAATAGTTATTTATGCAACAAGTGCAAAAAGTGAATGTTTATTGTATCGACGAGAAATTGTCCGACGAGGCCGTCAGGCCGAGTTGGACAACACGTCGAGTGCAATAAACAATTTTTGCACGAGTTGCATACAACATTTTTTCTACGTTCATGCAAAAAGCAAAAAAATATTTATTGAGGTGCGGCACTAGGTGTAGGAAAATGAAAAGCGCAACTTGAATACTTGAATACTGAATACTGAATTATTAATATCGATTTGCATTGAAACAAGAACTAATACGTTACGAACAATTTAACTCAAACTTTATTTTTACACTCAATGTTGAAAGTGAATGAACAATTGGTGCAATTTTCAATATGAATATTTCGTAGTGAAGTACTTTTTAAATCCACTTCTTGATCTGTTACTGCTGTAAACGTACTGTACATCGTTATTTCCTTCAGGCTGAAATATTTGTTTGTCATGATGACAGCACGTTGAAGTAGAATGACAGATGAGTGCAATAAAGAACTTCTTTTTCCACTAAATATAGTTCAAAAAAGTTTTGCTTTTTGCATGAATGTAGAAAAAAAAGTTTTTAAGTTGAAAAAATATTAACGCAGTAAAGTAAACCTAGAATTTCGCGAATTTTCTAACCAAATTCGCGAGCCGTCGGACAGATGAAAAGCTTCTCGACCGTCGCCAGATTGTCCATTGAGAACGAGTTGGCTATGCCGCGAGAATTCGCGTGGGCCGGCCTCAGGAGGGGCATGACAAATTAACCTAGGACCGCGGGAAAGACCGTAACCCTCGACATCCGGAGGGGCTTGTCACCGGAACGGCTTTGTGCTATCATTGAACAAAGATAATGAGATCCGCGGGTCAGCCTCCATGAGATCTTTCTTGGGGACAGGGACAGACACAAAAGAATTCTCGGTGGAGCGGCAACTCAGAGTGATAAAAATAGATAGAGGTAGCATTTGTCATTTTCAGTAAGCAAATTTTGTCCCCAACATTAACTATCAAGTTTGACATGAAGCATGCGGAAATGAAAATATATCGGTGATACGATATTTCACTCAATTCGCGAGTTTCTCCACAAAGAACACACTTCTTATGTCCCATAGTGAATCAATGTTTCATATTAATTCAAAATATAATGAAATAAATACCTAAATGTATCAGAAATTCAGAAAACAAACTTCAAACGCGCCAAACGACGTGAAACAACCGATGACACTAGGAGAGCAAAAGTTGACAAACCTTGGATTTCAGCAGGTAGATACGGAAAATAACAAATATTCTACTTATTATGAATTCGACAATTAGGAAAAATATCGGATTCCAAATAATCAAATTTGCATATTTAATCTGGAATCACTGAAATAAATATATTTCATTCAATATAATATACATTCATAACGATATAGTAAAATTGTGAATTCGAAAATATATCACAATCCAACTACGTAATCTTACCATGTTGGGGACAACTAAAAATTGCGTATACTCCCTCTATATGTTTATTATTCTATGAGCGGCAATAAGCTAGAAAATTTATTGACAGTTCTAACAAGGGCGTAGATATTTTATTTCTTCGGGGGGTATTCGAAAAAAAATTTTTTGACGACAACGTTTACTCATATCTGTGATGTGAGAAAAAGAAGTTTGATAACGAAGTTTGAAGCAAATGACTCGAAATAATTTTTTCTATTACTAATTCGGTTGTTCTCACCGTATACTGGATGTTCCTAAATTAGAATTACGGAGGAAAATGAGAGATTCCTTGGATAATTTTAAGAATAAAAAGTTTCTAGTTTATTAAATCTTTAGTAATCATTTTTTTCATCGAATACATTCTAAAATGAAACTGCCTGTTACTTGCATAACGTCACTTGAAATAATAAATAGGTAGTCTGCAATGTGGATTGTTTAAATTTATCAAAAAATTCTAGGAAAATCAATTCTTGGTAAGAATGGAGATTTTTAGAAATTCCCATTATTTGATACACATCAAATATTGTCGAAAAATTACCGTATTCGTCTGATATAGCTCCAGTTAATTTTTTTCTAATTCAAAAATGGAAATTATCAAGTTCAACATATCGCGCGTTTCCATTCATAAATTAGAAAGCAGAATACACAAAAATGATAATACTTGTCTGAATCTTGGTCGCACCAAAGCTGTAGGTATATGCAGGTATCTATTCGAAAATTCTTCCATGTAGGTACATACTATTTATACCTAATAATCTCAACTACTCTCTCCTCTTGTCTATACTTCCATACCCTACCCATTCTCAATATTTAATTTGTGATAACGTAGTTCGTCAGAGAATGACCTTACATCATTAAATCTCAAATATTTCCCAGGATCAAACAGTGAACAGATCAATTTTTATGCTGTGAAATGAATCGTAAGAATACTATATGTATAAGTTCTAAAAGTTTACAAAAAAAACTTCACGAATTAAAAGAATAGAAATAAATTGTTCTAAACGTAGTTCTGAAAATTATTATTGATGTAATTTCAATGAATTTCAAAAGAAATTTCTCTCGAGAGCAATATAAAATTAAGAATTTTTTGAACTATATTTTTTCCACAAGGGCAATCATCTTGATTTTATAATTCTATTGACAGAAGACAATACTTTAATTACATTGTTTGCAGGTTCAACTTTATACAGCATTTTTTTAATCGTCATTCTTCCATCTACTTCAATTTTTGTTCTGATCTGATATTTATGGATGAACAATTATGAATATTCAAATTTTCCCAGGTAAGACTGCTGGATGAAGATTGGCAAACACTGGTTTCGTCAAGGGAGCCTTAACCAATGTACTCAATGCCTTAATCAATGTACTGGAGCTGCTTTCGTACTATAGTATTCTACGAATATAGATTTTTTGAATTAGAGAGAACTAGTACGCGCCGTAGATCTACCTTGTAGGTAGATTCGCTTAGCCCGTAGATACACCTTGTAGGTAGATCTACATTGCCCATAGATCCTCTCTGTCTATAGATCCACATTGTCCATAGATCTGCATTGGCCATAGATCTGCATTGGCCAAAAATCTATATAAAATTCATTCAAATACTGCATATCTTCTGTATTATCGATATCGGACTAATATACAGCGAGATACTAAGGTTTCAGTATTTTCATAAATACGCGTTAGCAACGCACAGTATGTATGTAATTTGCGGAATAATTTTAATCAATTCGACATGAAACACCCTGTATATAATCGTCAGTCACTTAGTATATACCTTCAAGAATTATGCTATGGAATAATAACCTGTAGCTATAATCTCAACTATAAATCTATTGTACACCATGTATGAGATGAGAAAAACTAAAATTTCCATTTGAACATATAAAAAAAAAATTTGCAAATTCCGATCTGGCACCGCATCAGATGACGATTCCACCGAGGATTTTTAATCGACCAAGGCACCATTTAAAAGTCCATTAAAGAACTTATAATAAAGGATACAAATGACAATGGCCATAGCGACGACAACATTAGAGAGCGCTGTTTCGGTTATGCGCGCGACAGGGGGCGCTGTCGTAGCGCCACGGGGGGGCCCGGCTGTCTCCCCTCGACAAAGAACAACAAAACACAGGGTATCTCGATATTTTTTCTGATTAGAGGGCGCGGAAATGGTCAGAGGTGTGTGCTGGATGGGTGAAGGATTGACAATGGTTATGTCGACTTTGGTATTTCGTAATGGGTTCTGGTTTTTTCGTCGAGATTTCGTGTGAGGTGTCACTGGGATAATTGATCGTAGAATTCAACACGAGTTTCTGTGATTCGTTTTTGAATTAGATGATTTTTGAATATATTATAATGTTTCATTGACAAACGTATGCAGAAGAACAATCGATCAGAATGGTGTTCTTTTCTTCGAATGAAAGAAAACTTAAGCATATGATTAACACTGAAAGATAATCTGTCTCAAGAGGCTGAAATGAAAAATACACTTGAATTCTGCAAAGAAATGAATATATATGAATGGCTATAATACTCGCCATTCCATTTGTGTTGACTAGGTGACATCATTTCTCTTTTCTCTTTCAACTGAACATTTGTAGCTCATTGCATATGGAATATATTGTACATATTGTTTATATTTTATAATTTTTTTTATATATTTATTTATTTTATATATATTTTCATCTAAATTATCTTACCAGAGTTATCCCTATATTGTATATGTTGTAAATATTGTTTATATTTTACTATTTATTTATTTATTTTATATCTACACGTTCATGTCTTATTATTAACGAAATATTTACTTTTGCCGTATACAGCAGAAGAAGAAAGTGATCTCACATCGACCTTTAATTCACACGGCTAATGGCTCTGGTAGTCGGAGCTGTAGAACTTAAAACTTAACTTAACTTTTCTTCGAATGACTATGGGTATTTTTATTATATTATTATTATTATTTTATTTATTTTATTATATTTATTATTATATATCATTCTTTGGTCCTGAAGAGAAACAACCATATTTCAATCGCAAAAATTTGGCAAAGTTACCAATAATATTCACCATGAATGTCTAAGACACATTTATCCAACAATTTTGTAATTTATACAATCCATGAAAAAAAACGAGTATGTTTCAAGGGAAATCAATAGATGTTTATTTCATTATAAAGAGGAAGCTATGCCATTAACACCAAATGACCGCCAAAGCTAGTGTTGCAGCATCATATCCTTTTGATGACATTTTTCATGACCAATTTCGGCTGTAACAGGCCAATTGAAAAGTTCCCGGTCTACATTTTTTGGCAAAATTCGGTTTTATTATTCAACATAGTTGTCTTCGAGGGCGATACAGCGATTATAGGGATCTTCCAACTTTTCGATACCATTTTTGTAGTACGATTTGCTTTCGCTTCAAAATAGTTTCGGCGATTACTTCTTCATTGGCGCTAAATTTCTTTCCAGCGAGCATTCTTTTGAGGTCTGAAAACAGAAAAAAGTCGCTGGGGTTCAGATCTGGCGGATACGGTGGATGCAGAAGCAATTCGAACCCCAATTCATGCAATTATTTTCATTGATTTGTGACATGGCGCATTGTCTTGATGGAACAGCACCTTTTTTTCTTCAAATAGGGCCGTTTTTTAACGATTTCATCCCTTAAATGATCCAATAACGCCATATAATAATTGCCAGCTGTCTGTAGTGTTTTTACTCGCTTTGGATTCGGTTCACCGTGTGCAGTCCACTCAGTTGACTGTCGATTGGACTCCGGAGTGAAATGATGGAGCCATGTTTCATCCATTGTCACATATCGATGCATATTTAATACTAGCACCGTCATCTGTGCATCAGACCAGGGACTTTTCAATTGGCTAATATGTCGTCGTTAACTTTCATAAATTCCATGTTTAAAATCTCAAATTTATTGTGGATCATTGGCATAGATCTTACCTTTCACGTAGCCTCAAGTAAAAAAAGTTTAAAGATGTTAAATCACAAGATCTTAGTGCGCTCAAGCCAAGTAGCTTGAAAACAAGCCAAGCCGTGAATCCCTAATGCATTTTTGAAGAGTACATCGTTCCTTTTTTAGCATTAGTTGGCGTAGTTTTTACTTCTCAAATGTCAAAATATGACAGCTTCAGAAGCGACAGCTGTCTAAATAGCAGGCTATTCAAAATGAAACCTATTATTGGAAAATCCGTTACTTACCTACATTGTATATTAGTCACAAACATTAATTTAATTAATTCATATTACACCCAGTTTTTACATTTGGGAAGTAAAATAACGCTATAGAAATATCAAGTTTTCATTCATCCTAAAATCTAGACAGCTGCTCCAGACATACAAACCTCTTTCGGAAGGCCCTCGAATTTATGTTGTCATTTCATTATGAGACCGCTGGCGCCATCTTCAACTAATCGAGACGGTTTTCATAAAGGCTTTATTTCTATATTATACAATTTGGACCTTTTCGTGATTGGACAGTCTTGGTATTCTTTTGATATCATTCCAACTGCCGAGCAGCTAAGGTGGAAAGTTGTTAGAGGTTAATTATTGTACAGAAATGGGAAATATATAATCAGGTGAGTTAATTTATGGAACATATTTTTGAACTAGCCTCTGTATGGAAGCAGCCAAGTAGGCTAAATTGTGGTGTTATAGAGGTCGTTTGTTTTAATGGTTAGATGAGTAAGAGATGCAAGGGAGATAGAAGAATTTGAAATTAAATTATACGAGAAGTTTTGAATGAATATACGGGGTGTCCCAAGCTCGAGGGCCCTATTATATGTTACTGGAGAACTGTGCCTATTTAAATTATTAGAATTGATATTTGTTATTCTCTTTTAATCTAGAAAATTTTTGCGACCTCATTACCTACCTCGGAAAATCAATTTTCGAACAAAAAACTTTTTCACATATCGTCTTGATTTTTGCACATGGGGTACGAAGAGAAAATATTTTTTTAATCTGTCAATACTGCTTCTCTTCATCATCAATAATCCTTCGTATAAATGCGTCATAGATTATTGTTATGGAACTGATTTGATTAATTTGTCTCTTTCAATTTGAAGAAGTATTGGTCGAATCACAAATTTATTCTACTAGGAAAATATGAAGACGGTTCACGTTAAGGAGATTGAGAAAGTCAAATGAGCATAGGGATTCATCAAACCAAAAAGCTTGACATTTTAACCGACTACTTGACTTGAAAATCAAGCTCGTGAAAAATACATACTTGAGCTTGACTTGACTTGATTTTAGATATTTATTTCTTGATTTGATATCAAGCTACTTGATATTACTTGAGCTTGATATGCACGCGTCGCACCGCATATATTTCTGCAATCTCGTGCTCGTTTAGACTGAATAAGGGTATTCCTCGAGACTGAAGCATTCGCCAGTGTGACTTTATTAGTAGTTTTCTCACATTTCTATTCAATCTATTGGTAGATTTTGATAGTTTCAGAAATATCTTTTCGAACTTGGCCAAAATGGCCAAGGATTTTTCATCAACGCAAGCATCTTCAGCTCCTGTTAAAGGCAATTTTCCAGAGTAGCTCTTATAAAAACCTGCAATAGGTTAGGCGACAAATCTATAAGATGCCTCATGTGTCTTAGATTCTGGATGTAAATTTATGAAATCAAACAAATCCTGAAGGTTTCTCAATATTGGGAAACTTTATTTTCATTTTTTTTTATTTTATTATGATTTATAGTGATTTGATTCATTTTTCTAGTACAAAAAAGTTGATATTTTCTGTTCCTTTATACAATAAGTTTAATAAATAAAAGTGTTTTACATAAGGTTCCTTCTCATTTCATCATTCTTTTTATTGATGTGATACTACACAATGAAACTGCTGAAAATCAAGTGGCTTGATTGTACTTGACTAGAGATTGAAAAACTACTACTCGACTTGACTTGAAATCAATTCAAGCTCAAGCCAAAAAGCTTGAAAATCAAGCCAAACCGTGATTCCCTAAATGGGCAAAAATTCTATTGACTACGCATATTTTCGTTTTTCTCAATTTTTTATTGATATTTTGTGAAATGTTTTGAATAATGCAACATTCGAACTAAAAAAATCATTCAAAATTGAATAGTTTTTCATATCAGTGAAGAATCACTTTTTTTAGAAAATTTCTTTGAGATTCATATTTGAGTTAATAAATAAATGCTAATGATTCCATTTCATGATGATGATTGCATTTTGTTTCCAAAAAAGATGTTTGTATTGAATATTCTCGAAAAACATGGCATCTTAAGTCAACAGTTCTTGCATGCTTGTTCAAGGAAAATTTAGATGGTTAGGTCTACCAGTTCGGCAGATCTACCAACTATGTAGAGTTATGGAGTATGATGATCTACCAACTAGGTAGATCTATAAACTATGTAGATCTATCGAGTATTTTTTGTATACCTTTCATCAAGTTAGATCTGCTGGCTTACAGGTAGATCTATAGACTATGTAGATTTACCGAGTATTTTTTTATACCTATCAACAAGTTAGATCTACTGGCTTACAGGTAGATCTATAAACTATGTAGATCTACCGAGTATTATTTTTTCATACCTATCGACAAGTTAGATCTTCTGGCTTACAAGTTATTCTATCATAATTATTCTGAGATTATAGTTTTCTATATCTATGTTTCAAAATCTAAGTGACTTCAAATGAACTTCTGTGACATAACCTATCCTAACCTAAAATTTCGTCAAAAAGAAAACTTCTCCTCTAATTCCCAAATTTTTTATTTTCTATTTTCAATATCGAAATGAATCAACGTCTCGTAGGATGTGTTTTTCGGATCGTCTCGATGCAAGATCGATATCCGTTATCAACCGGTCTGGCGTCGATCCTTTGCCGAAGCAGATCAGAATAAAACCCAGCTTATAATCGTGATATTGAAAGAGGATTTATATAGGCGGTACCTGATCTATTGTATAGCCGACCAATCCAGTTACAGATATATTACATTATTAAATTTAATGGGCGTGGAGACGCGGACTAAGCCGGCACTTTTCGTGGGAAAAAACTGGTATGTTTCGAGCAGAGCTGTACTTCGACAACGCGAATTTTTTCAATGAGATTTTGTTAGGTTGGTGGAATCAGAAAGATTTGAATACTCAACAGCTAATGATGAAATTGAAGATACAACTGAAGTAATGATAAAGAACTTGCTTTTGAATCAATTTTCAGATATTTCATTATTTGGTATTCAGTTGATGGGAATTTAGTTCAAAACCCTTGGGCCTAACTAGTGAAAACTCAATCTTTTTGAATATTCCACTTTATTCATCAACATATTCACCTTCCAAAGTGATACTTGTATTCCAACGTGTATCTTTACCCTTTTTCTGAAAAAAAATGTCATTGCTTTCAAAATAGGCTTCAACTCCGGCAATCACTTCTTTAACAGAGCCAATTTATTCCTGGAGCATACTTTTGAGGTTTGTCATAAGTTAGTATTCACTGGAGGCCAGAAATGGGAAAAAAGTGGGAGGTCGAACAGTTGAAATCTGAATTCGTTCAATTTGACCAAGGTTTACGTCGATTTGAGAAAAAAAACATCGTCTTGGTTAAAAAAAAAACTTGTTCGTATTTGAGGATGTTTTTTCATCCATCATTATCTTCAAAAACTCTGTTTATCCACTTAATAATAGTTCCGCCTTCTGATATATAAAACTCAACGATTATCTAACGCAATTTCATTAAATTAAGATTACTCAAAAGTATGGTATTTTTGATTTTTTTTGAAACAACTGTCGAATTCGGGGACCAGAGCATCAGCCGGTTTTTTGGCTTCGTTTAAGTTCAGAATACCACTTGTCAACCATTATTGTCACTGGAGTAGAGTCTGAATAGCACTTATCATACTCTTGCTTGGTTTGCACAGTATTCATAAGATCTATAAATATCAAAATTATGACATATTTGCGCCAAAATCGTTACTATCTAATAAAACTTTTCGATATATACTTTTTGTCCAATTAAAAATTACTTTGGCTAAACTTACGGGGGTAGCATTGTCATTACGTGAAGTTATAGATTTTCAATATTACTCTTCTGTGAAATAGATATGCAAATCATCATTCAGAACTGAAACAATTATTAATTGAATTAAATTCCATATTTTGGTTGATGGTGACTGTAATAAATATATAAAGAACTCACCTTTATTCAAAAACAATGTCAACAAGACAAGGAACTCTATATTAGTACTAATGAAACGAAAATAGTATGACTGTGGGATCTGTGCGCCAGACCCGAGACTTATTGAAGGACGTGGTACATGTCGAAGTATCAATTATTCGTTTTTTTGTATAGGTTGAGGCTATTACATTTGCGGATACACAGATCGTCCGTCAGTCTGGCATAAAACCAAAGCTGAAACCAAGGTAGTCTGAAGAAATACATTTTGAGAAAGAAATTTTTGAATTCGGAGACCTGATATTTTTTTCATCTGGAAAGTGCTCCCAAAATTCATTCAAATTTATTCTATGAATTTCAATTCACTGAAAATGGTTGCTGGAAATGATAGTTAAAGTTGAAAAACGAAAAAAACTCGGCTGGTATAGCATATTATCAGGAGAAGTATAATGACACTAATCTAGTAACATAAACATGGAATCCTTCTCTGTATTTTCTTGAGAGAATTGGATACATATGGATTAAATATTACGTATATTTTGTCCCCAACGTACTTTTAATTTCAATCGATATTCTCCATTTCAACGTCACTCAAAATCACTAATTCATTCCTCATCCCAATTTTTGTTATCCTCTTCTCAGTGAGATGACAGAATTCACGCTGGGTGAATTGGTACACTACCACAACCATCATTGCAGCTGGTAGCTAAACTCCATATTATTCCCTCATTAAAACGATACCCCTGTACTTAAGCCTCTTGCTCCTGCTCATAACGCTGAAGTGTCAGGATCTTTACTTTCGCTAGAGTGCCTTGCAAACGCCACAAAGGACAACTAATAACAACGAGAGCTGGTTGCAAATGGATTCAGAGAGTTTTAAAAGAGTTCAGGATGTATTGCGAAGGATTATAAAATAATTTTAAGGATTCGCCAGCTACGATTTGTTTGGTTTGATGCCGACATCTTTATTATCTGAGCAAATGGCTCAAATTATGTTGGGAAGGGTGAAACAAATTCACCCTATGTAATTGAAGACCGTTCATGATTTACTTCTGTTGGTGAGTTCCGCAAATTCATGGGAATTTGGGATGATTGTTAGATCTATAGAGATTGAAATTTTTAGATTAAATTCGAGAGTTAAATGCGTCGATTGAAAGTTTGAGAGCTCGTTCTCTCAGCAGATTGCTCTAAAATTTTGTCACGATGTATGTAGTTTTCCAATTTTGAGCCGGTATTGGTCTGAAAGAACTCGACTTCGATGCTGTCTTCCAACTGATCATATACACGATAAAATTCTGGAGAATTATATATAATCCCCCAAAATATTCAAATGAAAGTTTTCTTTTCTGTAGTTGAAAAAAAAATGCATCTCATTTGGATTTCGTCCAATTTCGAAGCTAAACGCGATATTCAAGATCTGAGCCTAACCTGCAAATTTCAAATTTCTAGATCCTTCCGTTATCAAGTAATCAGAAAATTATCAGTTAGAATAGAGCATCGAATTTGAGGATGAGTGCTTTGACACTAATACCAGCTCAAAATTCTAAAACAACATACATAGTGACAACATTTTAGAGCAATCTGTTCAGGGAACGGGAGGAATATTATTTAGTTTGTAAATTATTGAGTATGAATTGTTAGTTTCATTTTTGACACAATCAACACCTTTTGGTATTTGTAAGATGAGATCAAATAAAGCATATCCATCTATGAAATAATAATTTAAAGCTCAGTACAAAATTTCAAACTGATCACTTCATCAGAATCATTAAACGTTCAAGAAAAATATTGGAAAAGAAATACCTTATATCATATATATTTGAAATAACAATTCCAAGATCCTTGCAAAATTTCTTGTCGATAGCATTATCAGAACCATAGAAAATTCAAGCAGATTAACAAAAATAAAATAAGAGGAAAACATTGATGTGAGGTTAGTAGCTTTTGGCGCTCGTCATTCACGTACCAATTGCACCTTTGTATATATCTATATGCAATTATGTGGTCTCGAAGGACCTAATTGGCGCATTAATATATGAGCGCTCAAGAAAACCTGAGTTCAGAGAAGTCCTCTCTAACAATAACTTTTTTCGTTGATTTTTTTTATATTCATTCTGTTCTCCATCAAATCATAAAAATCTGACCAGCAGTTCTTGGTTATGAGTGGATAACGTCAGGTAATCAGATTTTTTCCAGGATACTAGCATTCGAGATCAAAACTGACCCTGAAAATTTCAAATCTCCAGACTTTTCCGAGTTATTGTCTTTACGACATCCTTACAAACCATATAGCTATCTTTTCGGGAAATGAACGTTAAAAAAAGGCGAAATATGTGTTCTAAAAGTTGAATCAACGCGTACAATTCAAATATGCACTTAACACGGATATGTCCATCACAATTCCACTCCCAACGTCTTATATCCCACCTCTACCATTTACCTACTGTTCCCTTCGCATAAAAACCAGCAAATACCGGGATTATTATTGTTGTCCACACCTGTGAATGGGACAGACGGGCGAACGTTACAAGACTGTAAAGAGTGAAGATAAAGAGGGACCTCACAGGAAGTGTTGCAAATTTAAGTGTGACCGCAAAGATGTAAACAGAGGTGCTGAACCGAGCTAATGGAGAAATGTCTATTTGTATTCAAAGTGAAATCAATTGCTTTCGTTCTTACCTACGCAGGTCTTGGGACGTTGAGACTTGGTGGCTTAAGGCGCTCACGGCTTTAGATTTCGTCTTATTCGGATTGTGGGGTTGATAAGGTTCATTTGCGAGTGTGAGGAGTATATTTATAAACATCGACATTAGGTAGAAATGTATATTGAGCGATAATCTCAACTTTACTAGGTACTTTGATTTCAACTGAATAGAAAATTTGTTGTAAGGTTATTCATTGAAATAAAAGCGTTTCAACATTCTGACGAGATTCATTATGGTTAACATTATGAATCAAAGTCAGGTTAGGTCATGCCATTCACAGCCCAAGAACTGATGGACAGATCTTTATTATTTATTGGAGAACAGAGTAACTTAAAATATTAGAAAATCCTATGAAAACAATTGAGTTGAAGAATGAGGAAAGCGCTAGTTGAATTATGAGCCAATTACGCCCATTGAGACAGAACTCTATATATATGATAGGCGTACAACTTTACTACCCATTTTTTTTTACAAAATTCGCTGCCCACTACTTTCTCCCATCTTTCGGGTAGCGTACGAATCCCGCGTTGAAAAAACTGGTCATCTTCAGAAGCGATTCTTAAATCTTTTCCATTTTTCCCTCTTACTAAGATAGGAAAAGCTGGTCAGCCAGAGCGTGTGGCATTGATCGAAATTAGTGATAGTCCGAGGTAGCAGCGTCTAGAGAATACGGCGGGTGGGGTAGGACTTCCCATTTCAATGTTTCCAAGTATGTTTTGAACACTTTCGGAACATGGGGTGGAGCATTGTCATGTTGTAAAATTACTTTATCATGTCTCTCGTTGTATTGCCGATGAGCTGGTCCCACCAAATACTGAGCATGACCTTGGAATCGTGAATATCCGGTTTGGCCGTCGACATGGAAGCATGGCCGGAATATCTCCATGATTTTCTGCGCTTGGGATTATCGTAATGAACCCATTTTTTTGTCGCCATTCACAATGCAATGCAGAAATCCCTTCCGTATTTGCCTTGCAAGTAGCTGTTCACAAGCAAATAAACGCCGTTCAATATCTCTCGGCTTCAACTCGTACGGCACCCAATTTCCTTGTTTCTGAATCATTCCTATGACTTTCAGGCGTTCTCGAGTGGCTTGTTGCGTCACTCCCAATGATCCTGCCAATTCTTGTTGCGTTTGACACGAGTCTTGATCAAGTAATGTCTCCAATTCTGCATCTTCGAAAACCTTCTCTCTTCCACGTCTTCGACGTCAAAATCACCGTTCTTGAAGCGTTGAAACCACTCTCAGCACGTTCTTTCACTAAAAGCTGCCTCACCATAGGTATTTGAGAGCATTCGATGAGCTGTAGCCGCAGTTTTCTTTAAAATCTAATTCTTTTCCAATAATCTACTTGAATTTTCAGTGGTTGTGATGATATAATCAACAGGAAATTATGCAAACGAAGTTTGAGATTGTTATGTCATATCAATTCACAATTCACATTTCAATTCTGTCAGTTTTTGTGGTCATGGAAATATTAGGTAGATTTTTTTCGATATTCTTCTTGAATTTTCTGATGTTCTGGTCATACTATCATCATGGAATTATGAACGAGGATCTGAATAGTCATTCTACATCCAAATGCACATTATCATCTCAGTCAAATATGCAATTTTAAAATTAACGAAACCTCAAATCCGATTGAAGATCCGAACTTGCCCAGCAAATTTCAAGTTTTTATGTTCTTCCTTACAAAAATTATAGTATACAAGGTGGTCCTCAATTGGAGTTACCAAAGAAAATGAGAGAATCCTTGAATAACCCGTGAACGCTTTGTTTTCGAGAAACAGGGTGTTTCATGTAGTCCTACTTTTTTGAGGTGATTTTAGCAGTTTTTATTAATCTTCGCTATAGATTGGGTAAATAAGCACAAAACTTATAATTATTTCATTCACCACAGCTTCCTATTTGGATCTTTATAATAATTTGGATTGTCCTGAAATTTACTAGAGAATTGTTCGATTTGAAAATTTTTTTTCGGAATCTGTAGCAGTTACAACAAAACTACAGATTACCAAAAGGTGTTGTACTGGACCAAAATTTCTCCGTATTTTTTTTAAACTACCGGTGGTCTCCCAGAAAAAAGTTCTGGGGGAAAGAAGCGGGCACTGTTCCAGATGAAATATCACCCTGTAGATTTGCACTGAAAATTATCATGTCACATGATGAAAATTGCCAAATTTAAGTTGAATATCTTGTGGAGGGGAGGTGCTATAAGCCAAAAACTTGAAAAAAAAACCCTGCATCTCGAAAACAAAGCAGTGTGGCCATCATATTCATAGGACTTTTTTCGTCTAAAAATAGTTGAAATGATCTGAGAAAACAAATTTGGTAACTGAGCATCACAAATCTTCAGAAATAAAACTTCGTTTCAACGTTTTCAACACCTTCTACTCATTTCGATCGATGCGGAAATAATACTCGTAAAGCTCACATCGTTTTCCTACACATATGGTATCATCACACCTACCACTAAATCGTATCTATTGTCATCAACATCAGCCTCTGGCAAACTCAATTTTCCGCCGATTGCCTTCAAACCGTCCACCGATCTGGTAGATCGAAATTGTTGGCTCGGATATTGTGATCTTTAGCACATAAAGTGCCACACACGGCTGTCTGTGTGGTCCAGGTGTTAGAATTCCACTACTTGATTTCTGGAGTGTTTGAGGCGAGCTTACTGCTTTGGCACGATTTGCCACTTGAGTGTTTCAGAATGTTTTTGCAAAACGCATCCGCCCGCTCTGGTGAGCAAATAGAGCGCTCTATTATGGAAGCCGACTCCATATTCCGTTCGATGAATGGACTACGTCAATTTGGGATGTTCTGAAGGGTGAATAGGTGACAATTTGAAGGCTTCATCCGTGTAAATAGTGAAATGGAGTGCAATCAAGTTTGAATATTTTTAGTGGGAAAAATAAGTCTTTAGAAAGTGTCTAGGAATAAAATAAATATAACACTGATTTGGGTTAATGATATGGCTATATTTACTATCAATTAAATTTCGTTATCTGAATAGTAATGGGGTTTACAAATAGAAATGATACAATTTAAAATGGTTACAATAGCAACGCTGAACACTGTTTTTTAACATTTCTTATGTCATTTGTGTTCGGTAGGTTAGGTTAGATTAGGTTAGAATAGAAAAATACACGTTTCAGCAGCTGTAGAAATTGTTTAATTGTTTCAGCAATGTCAGTGCTCTCTTGTGAATATTTAGAGAAAAGACCAGGCAGCAATCTAATGGAAAAATTGTCAAAGGTTAATTCTTTTGAATTTTCCGTATATTATAGAATACGACCTCCTGATCAAAAAGTTCAACTCAATCCTATTACTAGTTTTCCAGAAACAGGGTGTCAAAGTTGGAAAATGCCATTTCTTCAAAGAATCAATAATAATTTCAGATTGTTTTTAGTAAATATTATTGTTTGATACAAGGTGAGTCAAACATTATTGAAAATGAAATTCGACAGCAAAAACTCTGTCTCCCCGTATGGGTGTAGTGATTGGTTTGCGTATTTGTTTACAGAATGAACTGACATATTTATATTGAAGGGATTCCTCTTCATCCAAACAGTTTTTTTTCCATATATCTTCTTCTCCGAAAGATAACTACATATTATAATTGAATCTGAAATGAAACAGAAAAAAAGAGAAAGGATTATTAAATTTAATAGTTTGCATTATATTGATTTGATGTTATCGAACCATTCTGAAAACTAATCTGAAACTGAATAGATAACATGAAAACCACCATGAAATTCATAAATTGGAAAAGTATTCACCAAATGGTCAATGGTTCCTTCTACACCATACTCACATAGTGAGCTTTCAATGGAATGCCACTTGAAGAGCATACTATTGCCATCGACCATGACCAGTCTTAAGTCGATTGAAGCAACATCAAATTTCCCTAAAAAGATTGAAACCTGGAACTTTCTCCGAAGGATCAACAATTAGACCCAATGAAGAAGACATTAGAGGAACTCCATTCCGAACGCCAAATATCCTTGCCACTTTCATTAGATTGGAGAAAAGTATTAATCCATAAAGGTTTGCGTTACTTTAATCTGGCAGTTCTAGTATCTGGGAGGTAAGATACATTTGAAAATAAGTTCAGATATTAATGAAATGTATCCCAAGATTTCTTGACTGCAACCTCTCTACGAATATGAGCGGAAGTATATGTGATAGCACTGGTAACCAATGTAAAGGGGTAGATCTAATAGTTCCATTGATAATTCTCAATAAACGTTAAGCTGTGTATCAATTTTATGAATATGAGCACTATTGAACCAAACAGAACAACAGTATTCAGCACCAGAAAAAACCAAGGCCAAAGCTGCTTTACGAAGAATGCTGGCAGCAGCACCCTATGAAGAACCAGCTAATTTTTGAAGAATATTATTCCTCAACTTCTATTTCATACGTCACAAGTGTACTTCAAGTGATCGTGACTTATTAGGCTGGCTGTGTCCTAGTCAACTGACTTTACTAATACTAACATTTTCTTGATAATAGCTTTTTTCGGCGCGCTTTTCCTCTGAGAAAGTAGCATTTCCCGGCCTAGTCCGGAAAGTACGTACTTGCCGGACTAAGCCGGAAAAGAATCAAGTTGCTTGTGTCATTATGAATATGAAAATCTTGGTAGCTATATTTTTAATAAATGCAGTTGGTCATTACCATAGCAACCGAGAAAACGGCTGACAGTTCATATGAAATTAGTTGTCAACAATTTGCATGTTTTCTGATCGCAATCACAATAAAATATGGAAAGTAGCAGCGATAGTGTTATTCTACACGGTTGCCAAAAAAATATTGTAAGCAACACGCCCGAAAATGGTTTTTCTGGACTCACAGACTTCCAGGACTCGCCTACGCTCGTCCTGAAATTTTATGTATTCGTCCATAAAAACCCTATTTTCCGGACTTGTTACATAAATTACTATTTTACATATATCTAAGACAAAATAAGATATTAACATGCATCTTTTGAAGCTTGGTTCTAACTTGAACAGAAAGGTATGGCACTGGCAGTGCCATCTGTGCACCAGGCACATAGAAGTATCGAGTGACGTGTTATAAACCCCTGATTAAAAAATCAAAATTTCCACCACTAATTCTACCAAACATCTGCCGCCCAACACATGTTAAAAAACCTAGTCATTGTCGAGTACCCCCCTGCAAACTGAAGACATTCCCTCCAAGACCATATTCAACGGATGATTCAATCCTTTTCACGCTTTTGATACCCTTGAATGGTTTTTTCCCGAAGAGCCTTCTTCACAATATCAACAATGATTCTCTCATGCCTTTTTACAAAAGGACCGCTGAGATCCTTTGAAAGCACACGTCGCTGTATGGCAGATGAGTGAAGAAATTAGTTCTAGTTATAAACTTCAAGTATAAATAGACTATTCAGAGGATCGATTACGTTTTGACCGCAAAAGAATTCAGGTACTGAACAATTCGAGGAATGTTTTGAAGGGAGATGGTGGAGTGGTTATGTCATATTGACAGGTTGACGTTTCAAGTTTTATATCAAGTTTTAGTTCTGTTCGTACTATTAGGAATTCAAAGATCTATTGATGATTTATCTTAAAGACAACATAAGTGACTTTTCAGAGGTTTCTAGGTCAGATTTTTCCTTACAAAACGAATATTTTTTTAAAAAGGTCAATTTAAAGTGAATTCTTCATTTGGGCTCTTGAATGGATAAAAGAGAACTACAATACTTCCATGTTCGAAATTATAACACTGAAATTTATTCAAAAACTAACAAAACAGATAAAGTGAGGACAAGAATCGGCATCATGATTTTTCAGAATGAATAGAGATCTCAACTCACATTTTCTTTTTGTTTGGTTTTTTGCCAGGAATTATAGTGTGACTACAAAATCAAACGAAGAGAAAATGTGAGTTGATAGTTCTATTTATTACGAGAAATCACAATGTGAAACTTGTTATCTTACTTCACCTATTTATTTATTAACTTTAATTATGAACATGAATGTTGTGATGTATTTTCATAATACCGAGAGTTCTATTAGCATCCTCAAAGTAATAAACCTAGATTTTAGCAATTTTTACATGCCTCCAACATAGTTGTGAATGTATATTATATTGTATGAGTGATTCCCGATTAAATATGCAAATTTGAATATTTGGAATCAGATATTATCCCTAATTGTCGAATTTATAATAAGCAAAATATTTATTATTTTCTCTATCTAACTGCTGAAATCCAAGGTTTGGCAACTTTTGCTCTCCTAGTGTCATCGGTTGTTTCACGTTATTTAGCGCGTTTTAAGTTTTGTGTTTGAATTTCTGACATATTTATGTATTTATTTCAATATATCTGGAGTTTATATGAAACGTAATTAACTATGGGACATAAGAAGTGCGTTCTTCTTGGAGAAACTCACGAATTGAGGAAAATATGGTGTCAGTGATATGTTTTCGTTTCCGCTCGCTTCATGTCAAATTTGATAGTTCATGTAGGGGACAAAATTTGCTTACTGCAAATGACATATGCTCCCTCTATCTATGTTTATTACTCTATGGCTGTATCAGAAGTTTCTGAGGTTATTTTCTATAGTTTGACAGTTGAGAATGTCAAATTATGTTGACATTTCCGTTCAGTGAAGTTTGGCAATTCACTATGAATCGTTCAACGCCAGAACAATTCTTCATAATAGAGGAATTGAATGTTGATCGTTTTCGCATTGATTTTACTATTTTCGTTTCGGTTTTCATCCTCGCTGCCGTGACTTATGTCCACCGAAATCTCAAGAAATTTCGAACCAACGCTGACTTCCACGAGTACAACACCAGAAGAAAGTATTTACTTAGCATTCCTTTCAACAGAATAGCGAAAGCGCAGCAGGGAGCAAATCACATCGCACTGAAATTATATAATAAATTGCCTGAAAATCTGAAGAGTTTGAATGACCTGAAATTCAGTAAAAATGTAAAAAAACTACTACTGAGAAAGACTATTTATAAACTCGAAGAGTTTTAAATGTTTATTTTATCTGTGATGTATTTATTATGTGATACTCACCTTTTTAGTCCATTGTCGATATTGGCTTTTGCCTTCATATTTGTATTTTACTTTTCTGACAAGTCGTGTATTATTTGACGACAACTATTTATCATGTACAACATTCACTTATTTATGACAGTTATTAATTATTTTTACACACTGTACATGTATAAATAAATAAATAAAATAAATAAATAAAAAACCATCAAAATTCCAAAGAAATGTGTATATCGAAAAAAATATTGCTGCTGTAGCTCGAAGTGTTGGAGTATACGCCAAAATGTCGATCCGTCGCTGTTCTCAACTTGTTGGCGACAAATTTATTTCCAGAAGTGGTTCTGTTAACTGGTCCCCTCTATCATGCTATTTGAAGCCTCTCTTTTTTATAGGGTTATGTTTTTATTTTAACTATTATTGAATATTGAATCTACCGGTTTAACTTATTGGTCAGTGAACACTTCAGGAAGACGTTTCAAATCTTCTTCTAGCCATAATTGCATCTGACATGCCCGAGGTGCACTGACCCCAGAAAACTATGCATATTATATTGATGAATTGCCATTTTTAATCGTTCAGAGCAAAGTTAATGATTTCGATATTTCATTCCATCCGTTCACCTCCAATTTTCACATGAGCTTCAAGCTTCGGGTAATTATCTTCCATGTCTTCATTTTGACCGCAATGTTAAAATACGAGACCGAGCTGTCAATACTTACGGACGTCAATGTTGAGAGGTACGCTGCAAATTGAAAAATTACATAGGAGAGCGCATTTCGAATTTGTGGTTAGTTTAGATAGAATGGATTGGTTTTTATCGTGAGAGTTGTTAAAGCACCGAGTCTTCAGTTTTTGTTCGGAATGTTCTACTTAATTCATCGTGATGGTCTATTAGACATTCATGGAAAACTAATAATTTTCTGCTGAAAATTTGACTGTTGGGGTAAAAAAATGGTGGCGACGAAGACTCACATTTTTTAGATTTTTCTGCAGAGAAAGTTTTTTGTGGAAAAACCTTTTTCATTTTCAGAAACAAAAATGTACAGGTTGTATATCAGAAGGTCATGAACTTATACAACTAAAATTCATCAAAACATAAAATTTTCAAAGTAGAACCTATACTATTATTTCAGTCAATTCTACGTTTAAAAAGAGAGAAGTTACTTGAGCAAATCCTGTAACTAAAATAAATAGTTCAAAAGTTTTCGGGGAAGAAGGAAAATCCGCAATTTTTAACTGAGTGGAGTAGTCTGTAACTTCCGCAAAACACAGAAACTTGAAATTCGATTTTGGATAACCCATAGCAGTGGCTTACCCAGCCTTGGGGGGAGATAAAGAAAACTATTTTCAAATTTTCCTTCTTTTGAAGATGTTTTCCAAAGAATTTTGCTTACTCATTATAAGATTGTGATATAATGGTTATTCCTCCTGGGGCGGATATATCCCTCCCCCTTGGGTACGCCACTGACTCATAGAGTAATAACATAGATAAAGGGAGTATACGCAATTTTTACATGTGCCCAACATGGTAAGATTACATTGTCGGATTGTGATAAATTTTCAAATCCATAATATCGTTTTGAATGTATATTATATTGAATGAATATATATTCATTTGAGTGATTCCCGATTAAATATGCAAATCTGAATATTTGGATCCGATATTTTTCCTAATTGTCGAATTTATAATAGGTAGAATATTAATTATTTTCTTAATCTACCTGCTGAAATCCAAGGTTTGGCAACTTTTGCTATCCTAGTGTCATCGGTTGTTTTACGTCGGTCGTTTGGCGCGCTTGAAGTTTGTTTTCTGAATTTCTGATACATTTAGGCATTTATTTCAATATATTTTGAGTTAATATGAAACGTTCACTGTGGGACATAAGAAGTGCGTGTTTTGTGGAGAAACTCGCGAATTGAGTGAAATATCGTATCACTGATTTGTTTTTATATCATGTCAAATTTGATAGTTGGGGGCAAAATTTGCTTACTGAAAATGACATATGATTCCTCTATCTATGTTTATTTTCTGAGTTACAGTCATAATCATGAACTTAAATTTTTTATTTGATGTTTTTAAACACCCAATAAACTCACAACAACAAAATAATATGTTCCTATAAAACCCGATTTAGACTTGTTATTTTCCAAAAGGTGTGTGTGTTAACTGAAAAAGTGGCCTGAGCAAAATCTCTTTTTATTTGCGAATTCTCCGCCAAGTATCAGTTTCCTTTACTGATTAATTAGATTGTCCTGCCATTTCTTGAATGCTTCAGCGACAAATTTATCAGGATGGGTCTCCCCAAACTTCGTTGCAACGCCATTAAAATAATAAGATTCCGGATATCTCACCTGTCCGGACTGAAACAATATCTTTCACGCCATCCGATACACTGCGAACACAAATCGAGTTCTCACAGTTTTCATTGGGCTGTTTAGAGTTTGATATCAATACCAGAATGAAGAAAATATAAGGTGTTATATTTACGTTTTGTAAGAGTTCTCTCTGCACATGGATTTCGATGTCTTGTCGTCATATAATTGAGGTTCCCTTGTTTTCAAATCTTTTTTCCTTTCATTCTTCTCAAACACTCAGTTGTAATTAAGTATGTACTTATCAATTAAGTATCCTTCGTGGTGGTGATATGAATTTTCAAATATTATGTTGTGATTTTTTCTTCTTTTCTAAACTTCATATTTTTTGAATATATGTACTAACTGACAAAGAAACTGAAAGACCCCGAAGGAGCTGTAAATTTTTTTTTGTTGGTAAAACATAGGAGTAAATGATTGAAATTCGGAGAAAATACGAAGGGTTTAGAATTTTTTTTAATAAATTTGTTAATAATGTGTTTGTCCACCGCGATTATCTATACACTCCCCAACATGTCTCGTCTTTGATGCAATAAGATGGTCTATTTCTTCTTGAGGGATACTATCCCAAGCTACCTGTACTTCATGTCTCAGAGCCGCCAAAGTTCGTGGCTGCTGGGGTAAATATCCAAGCCTTCTACCCATGATGTCCAAAAAATTCTCTTTGGGCGAAAGATCGGGGGATCTGGGCAGCCATGGCAAAAGATTCACATGGGTCGCTTCGAATATGTTCAAACTAACTCTGACAACATGAGGTTGGGCATTATCTTGCTGAAATATTGGATTCTCGAGCCGGTTAAAGAAAGGGAGAACATATGGCTCCACTATGTCTTCAAGGTAACGCAGCACTGTTATGTTAACTCGAATAAGGACGCCTACTGTTCAGTGTACATGATGCTCAACATCAAACTGAGGTTCACGTCTTTCTCCACGACGTCGTTTAACCCTTCTTCGGCCAACATAGGCATTCAAGGGAATTGGAGATTCATCAGAAAAGACGACCTAATGCCATTCAACATTCCAATGTTGACGTTCTCTGCACCACTGTAATCGTTGCTGGCGATGCTCAACCTTCAGAGATAACACAAGATGGGGACGATAATGCTGCAGTCCAAAAGACCTTATCCGGCAGTAAACCGTTCGGACAGTAACAGGATGGCCTTGTTCTATTAACCACTCATCAGCCAAAAATCGAGTTGTCGCAAATCGGTCTCTAAAGGCCATAAGCCTTAGACGTCGATCTTGAACTTCACTTGTAACACTTCGTCGTCCGGTGCCTACTCTTCTTCGATTTTGGGTATTATCAAACCACGCTTGAGAACATCTCCTAACAGTAATTGTATTTCTGTTCGTACGGTTAGCGATTTCTCGAAATGACAACCCCGCCTCCCGTAGACCAATAATTTGACCTTTTTAAAATTCACTTAGCTGGCGATAAATTCTGCGTACACATGCTCCAGCCAAATAACAACAACTAAACATCGACTCTGGATTTCCTCGAACAGCTGGTTTCTTGTAAAATTTAAAAAACTTGTAAAAAACGGCTACAAAATTTAATTAACAAAAATTGCTTATCTACATGATCAAGGAAAATTTGATGAAAGGTCTGCAACCGTAGCGTTTGTGGTCATTTGACTGATATCGCTTTTCATCATTTATGACATACCATCCTTTTTACAATGGAATAAACATGAGTTCTTCTTTCTTGAAATAAACTCGTTTTATTTCAATATCAAAATGAAACCCTTCACATTTTGTATCTGGAATTCAAAATTCAAAAAGCCAGCTAGATATTTCATGTTTTATCAACCACTCCCATTTACTCTCATCATTCTTATAATTTCTAAATTCATTCAAAATTCTCATCACCATCTTCCTAATTTTTTTCGGAGCAGCGTATACGTTTCTGGCTACACCAACTCACACAAGTTCACCACTCGTCAGGTAATTTCCATAATATATCGCAAACCCATTCTATAAATCTACCGCATGTTAAACACATGTCACCATAAAATATGCCCCTGAAAATGTATATTTTCTCCGGGACCAAACATATTGCCATAATTCGATACCTGTCTCTTTCCCTCCAGAATGAGAGTGTATGCCATTTCGATTCAGGTGGATTTATCGCCGATGTTCCGTACTTTGCACAAATGATATTTATGATTGCGTTTGTTCTAATAGAAGAGTGTAGATTCATGCGGCATCGCCCTTGCTTATGTGAAATTGTAGTCGAATCATGCTGGAAAAGTTGAGATATACCTAAGTATAACATGATTAGTTAAGTGATATCTTGTCCTATGTTGTGATCAATATGACTCTAACGATGACCTACTTATTATTCAACTTTATTGCACTCAGTAATCAATGGTACTTCGATTTTGACGTCTGCACTTTGTATTGACGCTCACTTGAGTGACGCATCGCTTAGATAAGAGATACCACTCACTAAGGCGGAGCGTAGCGTAGTGAAGATTATCGAAGCGAACAGTGACATTAGCCAACAAGTGAATATTCTCATAAAAATAATAGGCTTTGAAGGGATATGCCTTATGGCATGGATTAACAATATCCCGTCATTCCACCCCTGGAATCATATAGCCAGGGGTCTCTACTGACATAGCAGTGATGTAATATCATAAAGCAACTGGCTAGAGGGAATGAGGTAACTTTACTATGGGTATCGAAGTATTGTGGTATAGAAGGAAATTAAAAAGCCTATAAACTTGCATAAAAGGCATCAAGATTAGCACCTCTTGATCCTGAGCCCTTCTGTGGGCTTGGAAAAGACCAATATAAGGCATCGGTCCAATAATGGGAGTGGTACAATAGAAAAACCATCTGGAGGAATACTCCGGGTCTTGCTAAGGAAAACAAGTTTGTGGTGCTTTCACCGACCTATACCAGGAAGCTTCTGAAGCTACCACGAGCTGAGCTCTGGGTAATCGTAGGACTGCTGAAAGGACACTGTCGGTGCAAATACCTTTTGTACCGCATGGGTAGGTCAGCAGACGAGATCTGCAGGCTTTGTGGAAAGGGAGTAGAAACAGCCGAACACATAGTGTACAAATGTCTGGGGCTGACTGGCTTAAGAACCACTCACATGGGAAAGTCAGTTCTGGATACTCAATAAGTAAAAGCCAAGGCTCCTAAGGATGTCGTCGGTTTCGTTAATAGCATCGATGGCCCTTTTCTACACAGAAGTATTGAAAAGTTAGATCATTGGATCATTTTGGAGTACTTGTATCACTCTTAAAGATGACCATGTTAACGAATTATGCCAAAGAAAAAAATTAGTTTTTACTGGAAAGGTTATAAGTATTATAACCTTCTCTTCGGCTGTCCCTTGACTATTTCTATGATGCTAGTCTCGTAGTTGAGCATTCGAACGTCAACTGAAGTGTATCTCCTCGTTGCATCGCGTAAGTGAGCATCTCTTCTTAAATTCAATCATTCAACTGAATGTAAGCCTCTCAGAATCTTTCCTTCTCCACCCAACCGAGCTCCAACTTTCATGCATGTGTTTTCTTATTGGGTACCACATGTGTATACAAAAACAATTAAAAAGCTACCAATCTTTTACAGGGTTTTACCAAATATGAGAGAAAGATTTTTGGGAGTGAATCCTTGTCGAAAATTAATGAAGGTGAACAAAAGCTCTTGAGTTTTTCCTTGAAAAGTTATACGCTTCCAAAAATTAGAAAAAAAAGATTTTATTTTTGTCTTGAAATGACTTAGAGGAATGATATTTTAGATCATGTCCTACCAATAAAAAAAGCGCGACAATTCCTACTAGATTTTCTCCATTTACAAAAGATCCTTCCATGCACATTGTTGTATATTATTTCTTTATTAGATAACTGTTGCTTTCATTGAAACAATGAGTCTCCATCGTTATTTTTAAAACATATTTTTGAATTGAGACATTCTGAATCATTAAAAAATTCTGTGATAGTGGTTGTATGTTACTCCCCTTTAAAAATCTTCATTTACATGGCATCCTTCTAAGATTCGGAATGTCTTTTTCATTCTAATCGCAGCCTAAAAAAGTCGTTAACTTTTTAATTTCCTTCAAATTCTCTTCAAAACTTACCGAGAAATGATCCTTAAAAAAGCAAGTTCAAAGAGATTGTCGTTTTAGTTTTGACCGAGGTTTTGACCCTCAGAAATGGCATAACTGTCATTTGTTTTGTTGACAGTGCTTCATTGAATGATTTCCGGTATTTTTCGACAAAATAGAAGGGCAAAATTTCATTACAATTATGAATATTTTTCACTCAAATGCTTGATTTGATACGCAAAGTTTGTGATAAATGTACGATATCGTTGCAAAAAATTCTGGTAGTGTCATGTTTAACCTCGTAGATTTTTTGGGATGATACTATGGGATATAAGCTTTTGTTTAGAACAAATAATATTGAAACTGCCAAAATCCTTAAAACCTAACAGATATAGGAGGAAGCAACTCGAAAAGAATTCTCCCATATAACTCATATAAGTATCTCAAAAATGAAGAAATTATCACATAATCAATATCTAAACTTTGAATTATTTATGAACTGAAAAAACCTGTTAATTAAATAATCGTTGTTTTTACTTATTCATCCTCTTAGCTTTAATAAAATATGATCTATGAATTCAAAAATATAAAAATCAGTGATTGAATCATCATATTTAGCTAATAAAAAATTCATATCAATGCTGACTGACATTCGGCTTTGGCCTAGTATGGGATTAAATAAAGTATTAAAGAGGCAAATAAAAGTCTACTTCATAAACTTCACATATTTATTCGATTCATCTTGAATATACAAAAATATACAAAAAGGGTATATACATAATACATTCACAATTCGATATCACAACAAATAACTTCAGACCTAAAGAAGACGTTATTCAGATAAGAAAGTGATTCAGTAATCAAACTGAGACATCTCAAGGAGATCAAAATACATTACAATAATTGCGATTGAAATGAAATATTACAACAAACATATTCATTTCAATTTTTTTACATCATATCATACACACATCAGAGGAGAATGTCATTGCAGTTGTAAATTCATAAGTGCTTACTTCTTCAATGAACCACATAAAAAATGCATGAAGTAATCTCATATGGGATAATTTTAACCATGATTAGGTATGTTATATCTATATTTAGCATTCCAACAAAAAGGGTTTTTATAATTTTAAAGCTATTCATCAGCAGGCAACAATTTTACAATTCTAAATAAAAAATTGGATCGATAATTATCATAGTAACCGAATAATTTGAAAAAGTATAATTGATATCTACTATAACTAGGTAAATCTATACAGGGTGTGTCTAAATCAACATCAATCAAAATAATTTGAAACAAAAGTTTCGAAGAAAATAGAATTCTTGTTAAACTTTGAAAAAATTTGGAAACACCCTGTATATTCAATAGAGATCGAATTCGCCGACAGTTGAAGGAACTTCTTTAATACATAAATCAACAGCAGAACATACTTTCATCACTTACACAATGCGCCTAACTAACTGTTCTTTCACAATTATACAATACACCTTATTTAAGCCTACTTACTACCACTAGCTTTGCTTATGATGGAGTCAATGGTAAAATTCTGGTTTTGATTCGTGATGGTATTGTTGGCACCACCTGCGCCTAGGTTGTGGGTCAGGCTATGCCTTCTGAGATCACAGTTCCTTCTGAAAACCTTTCCACAGGCTGAACAGTTGTAGGGTTTGATGTCTGTGTGGGTGAGAAGGTGAGTTTTGAGGTTAGATCTTTGATTGAAGGATCGCGAGCATACAGGACACTTGTGTGGGGATTCTTCCATGTGGAGGATCTTGTGGACTGCTAGGGTTCTTGATTGGCAGAAGCCTTTTCCACATTCGGTGCACTTGAAGGGTTTTTCTTTGCTGTGGATGTACCTGAAACAGATGGTTGTTTGAGAATATTGATAGATGATTTGTAGATCTGAGTTTGATTGAATATACTTGATTTCTAATGTTCTGTAATTTTAGTGTATGATTTAATTTTATCTTGAGAAATATCTTCAAACATATAATAATTAATTATAGGCGTTTCACAATTTCACCCAATCATATCAACATTACACTGATAATTGCATTCAGGGCAATTATCAATCACTATGACAACACGATTGAGTTTGACAACTTCATTCCAAATTAATTTCGAAACCTCACGTTTTGGCAATGCAATATAACAAAGTATAAATGGGCCAATAAAAAAAAAATTCCCAGAAATACAACATACAGTCACAAATATATTTGGGGAATAGAAATTAGAATTGAATGAACATAGGAGCTTAAAAGAATTGACGTTGATACTAAAAGATTGGGCGGTCAATATAAGAAGCAAAGAAGGGACCGAATATAAAGAAGCAACGGTAAAGACAATGTGGAACCTTTTGTGCAAACTCTTGCAAAAAAGTACTATAATGACTATAACATTATGACGGACCTGATTAACAATATAGTATTTAAATCAGCCCGAGATGTCCGCGATGCAATGATAAGAGATCATCTATAGAGAACAGCAACGAATCTAATGTTTAGTTAAATTTTAATAAAATCGTGAATGTTTTAGTCCAAAAATTTTCCGCCGAATATCCCTTGGATATTGACAAATGCCTCATAATTTTATGATAAATTTCTCAAGCTCTCATCTTGGTAACAGCTAACAAGTAACGAGCTTTCGATTGTCATCAAATTATCTCCTCTATTACCATAGATTAATAAACATAGATAGAGGGGGTAAAGGCACTTTTAACATGTCCCCAACATGGTTAGATTACGCTGTCGGATTGTGATATATTTTAAAATCCACGATTTTACTATATCATTATGAATGTATATAATATTGAACGAAATAAATTCATTTGAGCGATTCTCAATTGAATATACAAATTTGAATATTTGGAATCCGATATTTTTCCTAATTCTAGAATTTATAAAATGCAAAATATCTGTATCTACCTGCTGAAATCCAAGGTTTGGCAACTTTTGCTCTCCACGGTTGTTTCACGTCGTTTGGCGCGCTTGAAATTTGTTTTCTGAATTTGTGATATACAGGGTGTTTCCTAAACATGCGGCAAAAATTCAGGGGGTTGTTCCTTGGACTATTTTAAGCATGTTTTGTCCTTGGATGATTTTTGAAAAACCTCTTTGTTTCGAAGATACAGGGCGAACAACATTTTTCATATTTTTAAAATTAATAAAAGTTTAAATAAAAATGCGTACCGCACTGTGTTTACTAAGTAGGTACAATTTATTTTTAAATTTGTTTAACAACATTCCAATTACTAAAAACGGCCAGTTTTTTGACTAAAAATTGATGGTAAAGGAATACAGATTAAACACGGTTTTCATTTGAATTCGTTTTGTGATGTATTATTATTATTATTTGTTTTTGAAAGGGTTCGGCAGTCAATGAGGAGAAGATTGGATGCTTGTATGCTGGCTAGAGGTGGTCATTTTCAACAGTTTTTGTAGGTTGAGTTGAATTTTCATGTAATTTTTCATAATAAAATGTTATTATCTGAAATTTTGTTTCCCCTATATCTTCGAAACAAATAGGTTTTTCAAAAATCATCAAAGGACAAAATATTCTTAGAATAGTCCAAGGAACAACCCCCTGAATTTTTGCCGCATGTTTAGGAAACACCCTGTATAGGTATTTATCTCAATATATTTTGAGCTTATATGAATCGTTGATTCACTAAGGGAAATAAAAAGTGCGTTTTTTTTGGTGAAACTCGCGAATTTAGTGAAATATCGCTGATATGTTTTCATTTCCGCGCGCTTCATGACAAATTTGATAGTTCCTGTTAGGGACAAAATTTGCTTACTGAAAATGACATATGCTCCCTCTATCTATGTTTATTACTCTGAGTCTATTACAAATGTCTTAGGGATATTACTACTGAGAATTTAAGGGAAACTGAGGCTTTCAAAAGGATATCAATTGGGATCATTAAAGCAATTAAAGACTTAATTTTGTTAATTACTTTTGGCAAAATTATGATAATGAATTGATGAAACGACATAATTGATGCGGCTTTGGCTGACAAAAAGGAGAGTTCTTAACTCAGTTATTTGAATAGAAGTAATATAGAAAATCATCAGGTATTGATCCATTTCCCAAAGAGCCACAGACAGTCTCTGACTTTGTGGTATTTCAGTTTGTTTGTCATAGGTTTTATTTTTCTTATTTTAATTGTATTGCCTTTTTGACGAATAACATTGTATTTATATAAAGAAAATTGTATTCATATCTCCCAGAGAGGTAAATAACCTCAAATACAAATCGAAATAATGAAGCAGATCAAACACAAACAAAAAAAAACATACACAAACGAACGATCCTAATCTCAAGCGACGCAACACATGTTCGCATCAATCCCAGCCCTAATTACGTATCATTCCAACAGCACAAAAAGCACCCGCCTCAGTCTTTAAGGCCCGATTAACGACGTTAAAAAACACGGATCGCACTAATTACTTCAGTCCTGTCAGAAATTTAGAATCCTCGAAATCTTCCCAAACGCGCCCACGCCAAGCAGGCTTAGCTTCGCGCTTTTTAATGGGTTTAACGGTTTCGGAGCTGCCTTTCCCTCTCGCGCGCCCGTCGACGAGAAGAGAAAAGAGGATTGTCCGATTTTGAATTATCGAAAATGTTACAGAGTAATTATACACTTTAGAATGTAATTTCTATACGGTGCGCCGCGTTATTATGTTTCGGTTTGTGGTTTGGAAATTGAGTAGGCTATTCATTGATGCCTCGGAGAATGGCTGAGTGGTGGTACCACCGATGATCGGTACTTGTCGTGGGTGGATTTCACGTGTGTCGAATTTCACGGTTGGACGAGCCGTGGAATTTGAAGTTTTTTCGTTGTTGTGTTGTTTATGGGCGATTTCTTGGTTGGGTATGAAAGTACCTCTTTTCCTTGGTAGTTTTTCATTGTGAAAGTACCTTTTTACCCGAGAGAAACCCTTTCCCTGCGTAAGTACCTTTTTTCCTGTGGAAGTACCTCTTTTCCTTGGTAGTTTTTCATTGTGAAAGTACCTTTTTACCCGAGAGAAACCCTTTCCCTGCGTAAGTACCTTTTTTCCTGTGGAAGTACCTCTTTTCCTTGGTAGTTTTCTCTTGAAAAAGTACCGTTTTACCCGAGAGAAAATTTTCTCCCTGATAAAATTACGTTTTCCTGTGAAAGTACCTTTTTTCCGTGAAAGTACTTTTTTCCTGTGAAAGTACCCCTTTTCAAAGAAGTACCTCTTTGTCTACAACAAGAGCCTCATTTGAAACAAGGCACTTTCTTCGAGATTGAATCATTAATGGGTGTTAATTCTTTGTTAGAGATGAGTTAGTACTCTTTCCCGGGAAAGTACTTTTTTCCGAGAAAGCACCCTTGTTTTAAAAAGAGCAGCTTTGTTGGATGTATGTGAACTTTTTGCTTGAGATGGAACCTTTTCTCTGAGAAAGTATATTTTCACCAGAAAGTACCTTTTTCTTGTGAGGGTACCTTTTTTCGAAGACGTACCTTTTTTTCCTGATTTGGAAGAAGATATTTTTTTTTTGAGATTGCATCCTTAATGGATGTTAATTCGTTGTTAGATGTGAAAGTACCCTTTCCCGAAAAACTATTTTTTTCCGAGAATGCATCAGCTTTGTCTTTAAGAGAGCTGCTTTGTTTGAGAAAGTACCTCTTTTCCGAAAAACAATTATTGTTCGGAAGGAGTTATCTACAGTTGTATTCTTTGTGGGTGATATATTTTCGTTGGATATATGTCTACTCCTTTCCCAGAGAATGTTCGTACCTTAGTGTTACCTTCCATGAGAGATATTTTTCAGTTGTACATGAGAATTTTTTTCCTGATTAAGTATTTTTACAAGAAAGTACATATTTTCTGAAAAGAGCAGCTTTATTTCGAGAAAATTCTTTGTTTTCAGTGGTTTCCTTCACGAGTGTTATTTCTTATTTGTATATAGAAAAGTACTTCTTTCCCAGGAAGTACTTTTTTCCCGAAAGTACCAGAGTACTTAATTTCAGTGATACCATTTATTGAGATATTCTGGATTGATTATGAAAATACTCATTTTCTGGATAAGTACTCTTTTGTGAAAAAGTACTACTTTTTGGAAAAGTGGAGCTTTGTTCTGAAGAAGTTACTCTATTCTTAGAGGTACCATTCACGGGTGATATTTCTTGATTGGATATGAGAATACTTATTTTCTCTAATTCTATGACAAATCCGTTCATTCTGCTATACCTTGTAGAACAAAATAGTGCGAAAATATCTCAGATTCACACAGATGGATCTATTTCAATTATTATATGTTGGTACTCGGAACTCTCCTGTCACGGCTTTATCTATTTTATCACTAGAATTGAGCTGTACTAATACTTTTTTCAGGACACTCTTAGGAATATGATCTGCGATAAAAATATAACTTTGTACACCATTTAAATTTAAGGGTCTTATGTTATTCTTATAATTTCGAGAAAAACATTCCTAAATGAAAAAAAAAAAAGTTCTTCAAGTGACATTCGAATACTTTTGAAGAATCTCAATAAAAACTGAGGTTTTCACGTTTTTTGACACTTGAATTCAATTCTTTTTGTATTCTATACAATCTAAAAGTTTATTATCATTAGAGTCACGAAGAATGGGACAAAAAAAGGATTATTCAAGTAAAATAGAAATTGTTGAGAGTTTACAAATATTATTCAAAATTAATTCCGAATAAGTAACAGCCTAATTGATCAAACGGGTTTTTATTCATTTTTGCGAAAATTAGCTTCTAAAATTTTATACATGTTTCATATGGCACTTCAATGAATCTACTAATTATTGATAAAATTGATATTTAAGATTCTTATAGAAAATTCTATAAGAAATAGAATTAAAGGTGATATCTTGCATATTATATCCAAAGTCACTTGGAGGAAGCCAGAATATTTCGACCATACAAGGGTTGTCCAAGTTTTCAGAAATTTCTTTGGGTCAGTGAGTTTATTGCCTAACAATAATTTCAAATAAACCCCGGTATTTGGCGGATCGTGGTATCCACTTCAAAGGGACATCTGGACAAGCGTTTTTATGGACTAGTTCAAGTGACTTTGGATATACTTTACCTTACATATCAAACTGACAATTAATGAGAACATTACTTGGTTTTATTAGTATTAGATTCGATTGTTATCCTGCAATGTATTTGTTTTAATATATTAATTTATTGATCCAAGACCGTTACAAACGAATAAGAGTACACCTTCTCAAGTACCTACTCACTAGAAGCTGTAACGAGATAATCTGTAACGTATATTTATTAGAAAATTCCATCAGCAATAAAACTGAAGGGAATATTTTGTACTATACATATGGAAATGACACTAATTAATTGAAACATTATTTGACTTTGATAGTAGTAGATTTGATATCCTTTGTTATACTGGATTCTACTTGTTTTAGTGTGGTGTATATTTTATCTACAAGTTTTTGTGTACAAATTATAGTGAAGAAAAGATATTGTTAGAAGGATGCGTAAGAAATATGTTGTTTTGAAAATACCATATTCAGTGTTGCTTTCGTTTCTTTCATCACTATTTCTCCACAATTCCGACTAATGAAATAATACTTCAAAATATTAGAAAAAAAAGTTTTCTCTCCTTCATTATCAACTCCTACCAAAACCTCAACTTGAAAAAACCCAGCAACACAGAGATAAACTCTTACCCGTCACTGACAAAATCTATAGCCTCGAATCTATGTGTTTCGAGTTGTCCGACGGACGGCCACAATTCTCAACTTGAGAGGCGTTCAAGTGTTGCCGTGGCAACAAAAGATATGTTTGATTTTGGACAATTAATGGGTACCTGTTTCCTTCGGCTATTTTTCAAACAGATCTTATTCAAAACGAGGGTTTGTTTATCCACGTCAAACATTCCACGGGATCAGAAGAGATCAATATTGTTTTTGCTGCCTTATCTCTTTAAGTAAACACTGCAGGGATGTGGCACAGGTGGTGCACGTTAAAATTTGGTTTCGGGCCATCTTATCAAGGATATATTTCCCGTATTTCCGATATTTATCAGGGTTGGAAAGGTATGTTTGCGGAGGGTGGAGAATATGGCAGGTCTTGGGTTGAGAATTGAGAGGGAGGTATTTGAAATTAACGATATAGAGAAGTGTATTCTTGAAATATAGAAAACGAAGAATGCTATTTTGGATTTTTTCTCGAATATTTTCAATTCGCCAATTAATGAGTACTTCTTTCACCACCTTTCTTTTCTTTTCTCAATAAAAAAAAATTTTGTTGAGACATGGTGTGATTGAAATTCTCATATTATATATACAGTTCCAATTTCTAAAAGGAAGATATGAAAGTACCTCTTTTTTAGAATGGAGGTACTCTGTTCTAAGTTGTTTTCTTCATGATATAAATATGAATAACTTATTTTTCGTTTGAATGAATTAATCGATTTGTTGTCTCGACATGTTCCTAGTTCTTGGCGCGAATTCTATGTAAGAAAGGGACTTAATTAAAGTTGTACCATTAACGGCTGTTATTTTTAAGTTGAATATTAAAGTACTACTTCCCGGAAACTAACTTTTTTCGCAAAGAGAGTAGCTTTGTTCGAAAATTATCATCTATAAAAGTGTATACTTAGTGGTTGAATGAAACTTTGATCTTTATGATTTACCGAAAAAGTTATATTTTGTTGCTTCAATTTTATTTATTGTCCGTTGATCTTGTTTTTCAGTGAACTATTGCTTTCGATTTTTATGTGACCACATATATTACAAATAGATATTATAGTTTCAGAGAAAAAATAATTTTTCTCAATCCAATGGAAATGAAACATTCCATAAGTTGTCGATAAATAATTATTATGGACATATACATTTCCATAGCAAACAATCATTCCAACAGTTGCGTTTTCTATCAAGTTTTGTCTTAATTTATCACTACAGGAGAAATGAACAGATTGTGGGAATTGTAATAATTTGCAAATGCAATATCCTCAGAATATCATTATAAACAATCGGAGAAAAATTATATGTTCAACTCGACAGCAAAGTAGATTAGTCAATCTACTTTACAGTCGCCTTAGTTGGATTCCTAGCCGGCAGTCAATCTACTACTTTGCTGTCCAGTAAAACAAATAACTATTATTCAGTTTCAATTCATTTTTCAATATAAAACAAAGTTCAAAGTGAAAGGAAACTTGCTAGTATTATCGAAAATAGTGAAGTACCAAGATTCTGAAATTCAGAAGGATTTCATTTTAGTTTCAATTCAATATTTGACGTTGAGCTTTTCTTCGAGAAAGGCTGAAAAACGATTTCTGAGTTAAAAAATGTTTTCGAAGGATATTTATTGGCTGGCAAGTATAGACATACATGTAGAGAACCTTATCAAAAATGGAAAATTATTGTTATTATTTAATATGTGCGAGGACGATAAAATTGTAATAATAGTTTATTCTGAAAATAAACAGGATAAACAGCTTTCACAGAGGCGTGAGCCTGTACGTCGTGTAATATTAAATTTTTGCATTTCGAATCAGAAAGAACCTCAGAGTAATAAACATAGATAGAGGGAGCATATGTCATTTTCAGTGAGCAAATTTTGTCCCCAACATGAACTATCAAATTTGACATGAAGCGCGCGGAAATGAGAACATATCAGTGATACGATATTGCACTCAAATCGCGAGTTTATCCGCAAAGAACACACTTCTTATGTCCCATAGTGAATCAACGTTTCATATTAACTCGAAATATATTGAAATGAATACCTAAATATCTCAGAAATTCAGAAACAAACGACATCAAACAACCGATGACACTAGGAGAGCAAAAGTTGCGAAACCTTGGATTTCATCAGGTAGAGACCGAAAATAATGAATATTCTACTTATTATAAATTCGACAATTAGGAAAAATATCGGATTCCAAATATTCAAATTTGCTTTTTTAATCGGGAATCACTCAAATAAATATATTTCATTCGTTATAATATACATTAATACAGGGTGAGTCTTTGACTTGTACATATATTTTAACCGAAGATTCTTGAGGTTAAAAGAAACACTTTTTTCATTTACCATTTTTTCCGATTCGGCATTGTTAAAAAGATATAGCCATTTTAAATTTTCATAATGAGCTAATTCACCCCTGGTAACCGGAACACTGAAGTTTTCGCAAGTATAAGATACACAATTTGAACCTTGGAAATAAGCTAGTAGATTGGAAAAACCATCATAAACTCACTTTTAACATTCCATTTGTTGAACAAAGTAGTATTTATAATACAATTATCCCAATTTCATTGACGATAAAGATTAAATATTTTTCTCTTGATTTTCTATTTCATTTTCGATAATCATAACGAATTGTGCTCGCTACCACCCATATTAGCTTAGCTCTGATATTCATAATTCATATCCATTCATTTATCATATCGCATTCATAATATTATATCGTTGTTTATTTAATTTCGTACATTTAACCTTACATTCTGAAATAAATAATATTCATCTGTGAATCTAACACAGACTAGTAGTCTGTGGTTTTAAGTTTGAACCTCAAATTTCGAGTGATGCAAATTTAAACACAGCAGTTCGAATAATCTATGTTCTAACCTAAAATATTCATTAACAGTTTACACTGTTATTGTTATTATGATATTATATTTGCATAAAATGAAAATCATCGAAGATTTTAAGAAACCCAACAGAATATTGAAGTTCCATACATATTTTCAAGAAATTTAGAAACAATTTCCAAAATAATTGTGTGGATACAAAATAAATAAGTGTGCATTCTGATAGAAAGTAATTCCTTTATGAAATGAAGCATTTGATTTGTTCCAACTATCTCATAAAAATAAAAATAATGATCTACTTCAATATTTTTGGAGCCATCCGTGTGAAAATATGGAAATGAAGTTTAATGGCTCTGTAATCTATGGAAAATGTTAGACTCCACTTGTAATCAAATTTGTTCTATAATATGTACCTACATTATAGCCAACTCTACTACTTGATTCATCTTGATTTTGCCATTGAAAATAAATGAGAAGTATTCAATATACAATTGAATATCCTGTTTCTTTCAACTCACCTATTTGTTTTCATATTAAAACAATTATGGCACTCTTGGAAGTATGTCAATCATATGCTCTAGGATGAATTTATGGAATAGCAAAAGAATAAAAGTATTTAATCTCAATCACATGAAAATTTGTCTAGTGTGTACTTAGTAGTATGTTTCGATGTGAGTTTGAATGATCAGAAGAAGAATACAGTATTGTTCGATAGCAGCAGTCTTTAGTGGGATATTGATTGTTGTCATTATAATGGGACTATTTTGTGAAAACTTTTTCAAACACGGTCTTTATGGGTGATCTGGACTTTTCAAAATAGAATGTTGATTTTAATGAAGTATCTTCTTATTATCAGAGCTGTGCCAAAGCTCAGTAATTTGTAATCAAATAAAGGAATTGAGGTGAGCTTATTCAAATAACTTCATTTTCAAACTAAGTTGGCTAGTACTTCAATTCTAAAATCTGAGCAATGACATAGTAAATATTCATTTCTGTGGTTTTTTTTCCACAACAGAACAGAGTTGCATTTAGCCAAAGTACCCAATTTTTCGAATTTCACAGATAATTTTTTTTTTTTAAGATCAAGTTACTCGAAAACGGTGCTTTGTAGGAGAAAATATGAAGAATACTTTTATTTTTCAAATTAGCCAAATATTGTTCAATGAACGTTCAAATTACTTTTAAGAGTTGGGTTCTTCGAATTTCTGGTATTTTTATGTGATATAATGTTCATAATGAAGAAACTGAAAGATGTGCAGGGAATCTTGTGTTCGGAGAAGATGTAGCACATCAAGGAAAAGCTTTATTCCAAAAATCATTTCCTTCAATAAAACCATTTACGAGATATAGACGAAAATCATATTTTTTTATCGATTTTCAACAGCCTGTATCTTTGTAACCGGGCCGAATCGGAAAAAACTATAAAGGAAAAAAGTGTTTCTTTTGACCTCAGGAATCTTCGGTTAAAATATATGTACAAGTCAAAGACTCACCCTGTATAATGATATAGTAAAATTGTGGATTTAGAAATATATAACAATCCGACAACGTAATCTAACCATGTTGGGGACATGTAAAATTTGCTTTTACTCCCTCTATCTATGTTTATTACTCTATGGAAAGAACAAAATCCCGCGGAGTGACAGATGGAAGACGAAATGACAGCGTCGCAAAATCAATCAAACCAAAATGTCAAGGGCCGCTGTGGCATCCTCCGTCACATAACGATTCCTGTTTTATCGTCATTCTCGAAACAGCAGTAAATCGCGGACCATAGAGATAAATCCAAATGTGGCATGACCGTCTACGCGTCATACCACACATACAGCGTGTCCGCTGCTTTATTATCGGTCCACGCTCGCATTATACGTCTAGTTAATAAATATGAAGAATGGCTGAACGTTAAAATCCTTATGGCGTCGTAAATAACATGGCGGATGCGATGCGCGTTTAATGACCACAGAGTTGCGAGCACAGAGCGCTTCGATTTCTCGCGGTAAAGGTGACATTTAAAAAACAATCCGTTAATTCCACGGTTCATTTAATAACGCTTTCGGTAATTGTCGATGGTCGTTTTTCTATGCTCTTACGGCGCGCCCCGACTGGTTTACGACTGCTGGTCGCCAATTTGTTTATTTTGCTAATTTCAATCTAGGTGGTAATAAACGTTATCTTTTTATCAGTTACCCGGCTATCATTTCTACGTTTTATCAACTTGTAGGAGCTTTACAACTCCGGTTTATTACTTCAGTTATTGCCGTTGGTATCTGACGTCCGAGTTTGGGAACGCTGGTTTATCTCTATGGATTTTCTGCGGAATTCCACAGAATTTCAAGTCACAGATTGAAATAGCTCGAAGCGAGGTAGCTGGCATTAATTAACCGGGAATAAATCACAGAAATACGAATAAGCTATCAAGAATTCACGAAACGTCATTAATAAATTTGGGAATGGCCAACTTAAAATAGCGAAAAAACCTTGACAACATAATTACCTATGGTCCCTGAGGTGATCCTGTCTCCTGAAGGCTTTCTGACATATGTCACAAGAATACGGTCGCTCGTCCGTGTGAGTCCTTTCATGGATCAACAAATTATAGCTCTTGGTGAATTGACGGTTGCAAAACTTGCAGATGAATTGTTTCTTAGGCCTTGAAGAACTTTTTTGGCGACTTACAACGTTGGTGGATGATGATATTGAAGTGTTGGTGGATGATGAAACTGTGCTAGGGTTTGTAGACGTTTGGTATATCGAATTCATTATCAAACTGGGATAACTAGTGTCAATTGGGGATGATATGGAGAAGTTGCCCAAACCTTCTTCACTGTCCAACAGCGCCAAATCTTCCTCTACTTCTTCGGATAATTCAACATCTTCAGTTAAGCTCGTATTAGTTACTTCTTCACTGTTACTCACAGTTTCTTCAGAAATCTTAGCAGTGCTAGTTGCAATTTTCAAAATATCTATCCTGTTGCCGTTGTTGTTAACATTCGCTGATACAGTCGTCAACCTTTGCAGAGTCAAGTAGGATTCTAAAGCTTGCAAATTCAAAGCTGCAGCAGCTGCGGAATTAGCGGGAAGTAAAGCAGCCTGTTGCAGCGAATTCATCATTGCACTTTGCAGCGACAAAGCCACATTTTGTATCGATCTTTGTATGATGTTTTCTTGGAGCATTGCTGTTGCTAAATTCAGCTGGGTTTGGCTTAAATCAGGTGTTTTCGGACACATGTCGTTTTTTTCTAACGCTAGAACATTCGGGGATTCAGTTGAAGTCTGCATTTCGGTTATTTCAGGACTAAATCGCTTTGGAAGTAAGTCCGAGGACTACGAGCATTTTAGATTATTTTGGACTTACTGCGTTGAAAAGGTTTGGAAATTTTTCTGGGGTCCTGACGTTCGTTTATGAGGTCCTTAGAGTTGTCACTGGTCACTGAGTTCAATTATCACTATTTAATTTGAGCGTAATTACTGTTTACACTGGTTGTTTATTCGAATGTTAATTAAGTACGTAACTCCTAAGCCGCCTGAGATGCAAACGCGCGCACGTAGTCCTTTACAGTAGACAAAAGACTAAGCAAGCTGGCCATCTCATCGACGTCAGTTGTTTCTCCTCCGCGCCATCTGGGATCGGACGGTAAGAAGGAAAAGGAGATCTGTACTGGTCAACGGGAAGGAAAGAGATAATTTCACTTGTTTCGTGTATCACAACCCTATGCTCATT
Source organism: Harmonia axyridis (assembly GCF_914767665.1). Taxonomy (NCBI): domain Eukaryota; kingdom Metazoa; phylum Arthropoda; class Insecta; order Coleoptera; family Coccinellidae; genus Harmonia; species Harmonia axyridis. The sequence continues at coordinate 30,155,962 of NC_059506.1, read as the reverse complement.
TGTGTTTATTGGGATTGGTTTTCATGATATAGTAAGACGATACCGCGTGGTTTTCGTCCTCTTTTCCTTAGATAAATATCGGTTGGGAAGACTAATTTGAATATCGGGTTGAGCAGGTTGATTTGTGGGAAGTCCGACGATTCATTTTCTAGAGTGTTCAAAGTTAGGACGGTCGTAGCCTGGAGACGAAAGTGAGCCTCTTCCAACTCGATGATTTATGTGATTATTTGGGTTAAAACGGACAAAACGGAACCAACCAGGTGTTTGATGGATTGCCAGGTCGGATTTCCACAAGAAAGTGTTGATATCTCCTTTACGATCGACTTGAATTACAGAAAAAGAGGATTGTTTTATAGTCGTGATTCTTTTTGATCGAATTAGCATGGAGATATCAACAGGCGGTTAAGAGGGAAACCTCTGCAATCGACTTGAATTTCCAAAATAAAAAGGGGATTTTTTAAAACAATTATTCATTGTATATTCAACCAGTAAAATTTCAATCTTATTAACATAATATTATCAAGATCTGTTGAAGAATGAAACGTTCACATAGAATAATTGAAAAAAAAATACGATTTGGACTGATTTTTTTATATTAAAGTCAATCGAATTAACAAACAGATATCGAAAGCATTGAGAGAACAGCCTCGAATTAGGAAAGACAAAATCGATAGAGATGGCAGGTTTTGTTTACCTAATAATGCTATCGAATTAACCTGGAGATACCAACTAGCGGTGAAGAAAGAAACACCACCTTTGTGAACTGCGAAGCATTTTTTTGGCAAATTTCTTCAGTTGTAAAGTACGTAATGGTAGATAATAATCGATAATATTCTTCGCTAAATTGACACGGAGGTGTATACTGCAATACATTGAGTCATATGCTATTCAATTTTTGTATAATGTTTGTTATACAATCTGAATTGAATTTGAAGTAGATGAAAATATCTAACAAAAAGTCTTAAATATTCTACTTGAAAATGGAATTTCGTGTGCCAAAAGGCTGAATATATTATAAGATGGATGACATTTTTCGACGTAGATATAGACAAATGAGCTCTTCGGAAAAAACTAAAGATTTATCAATTTAATTCAAATTGAATGAATCATGGCAATTTCAAAGATTATATTCTCTTATTGAAAAAATATTTGAAACGTACGTTGCAACATGGTAACATGCTTACATATTATGTGAAAAGGGTGTTGATAGTTACTGCGAGTAGTGAATTATGTTTATTTGAATTTTTCTGGAGATATGAAAGAAATAGTTATTTGTTTTACTAGACAGTAAAGTAGTAGATTGACTGCCGCGGCTGATAGAAATTCTGCCAATGCAATCAATTTACTTCTCTGCCTAATATAATTATTTCTCTGATTGTTTATAATGATACATGTAGGATATTGTATTTGCAAATTATTACAATTTCCCCAATCTTTTTATTTGTCTTGTAGGGATAAATTAAAACGAAATCGCAATTGTTGGAATGATTGGTTGCTATGGAAATATAGGTAGGTATATGTCCATAATTATTATAGTTTCACCACTTATGAAATATCTGATAGTTCTTTGGAAAAATACCGGATATATTTATATTATGGACAGTGATAGCGACTCAGAAGTACTTACTCCTCCAGAAATAAGGTAGGTGGCAAAAAATATTGATTCTGAGGAAATGTCGAATGTTTTATTCACATTCAGACTGATCACTTTGCTGCCTAGGCAGGGAAAGTAATACTTTATTGATTGATATGCGTCTGCAAAATGAATATTTGCTGTCAATCTGAGAAAAAATCAATTATTCATGAAAACAGCCATGGTATCTTATAAATGAATTGAATGAATAACATAAAAACTGACATTTATTTAAGAATTTTAGTATTTTCATAAAATTGAATTGGTACTATTATGCTATGAAGTGGAAATATTGTATAAGAATTCTGCATTGTACGTGAGCCTCCAAGTTTAATTATTAATCCGATTTATTTGCTGTTGTCTTGGGATGAAATCTTTGATAATAAAATTGCTACAACGATTTTGCCATTTCATTACTTGTCTTACACAATTATGTAATAACTAAATATTGGGTATAATTGCTTTTTATTTCATTTATTTTTTCTGTAGTTGAAAAAGTCAACTAATATTAACAGTTGGCACATTGCATACCTTGCAAACCGAAATTACAACAAATGTGGTATATGAACCCTGATACAATTTTGCTGGGAACTTAAAATGCAATTGCTGAATATTAATGAGAATATACTAACATATAGGTCATCCATTTTTGGTAGAGCTCCGTAATATCTTCACTGAATGCAGCCAGACAAAAGCAATAATATTTCCGAAAGCAACTGAAAATTTATTCGGCCGGTATGCGGTTGAGTTTTTAATTAAGCAGGCTCTGGTGCTGAAAAATTTAAGAGAATAAAATGTCGGTATAATGGATTTTCGCATACTGAACGGTTATTAGTTTGCCCAAATTATTCCGCTGATGCATAAAATTATAGCAAAATTATAAAGGATAGCAGGTGCTCCTTTCGATTGCATTTTAAAATCGGACAATGAATGCACATTTTAATTTTTGGTTCATCAAATAATGTATGATACCAATAATTGATATTTTTCAATATACGGTCTTTTTAATGAATTAAACGAATTATTTGGGTTTCAAAAGATGATAAAACCACACGGTTAATCAATATAGCGAACAGAAATAAGTCAGAAATAAAGTCAATTCCATAAATTCTGAGTATGAAGTTGAGAGTATGAAGTAACGATAATGTTACTGATTATTGAAATTTTTCAATATTTACCCCACATATTAGGCCAATTGAAAAGTCCCCGATCTGATGCACAGATGGTGCTGCTAGTATTAAATCCATATGTGTTTTTGTTGGTACCGATACGTGTCAACATTTGACAGCAGTCCGACCTTTAGTTTGTGAGATATTGCGTTGTGAGTGTAGCTACTTTTGTTATTTGAAAAAAGATGTGTGCTGATAAAATATTGCTTTTTGAAGGGAAAATAAAGTTAAAGCAAACTCTTGGCTTGATGAAGAGTTTCCGGGGTCTGCACCAGGAAAATCAACCATCATTGATTGGTGTGCTAAGTTTAAACGTAATGAAATGAGCACCGAAGACGGCGAACGCATTGGACGCCCAAGAGAGGCTGTCACCGACTAAAAAATCAAAAAAAATTCACAAAATAATTTTGAATGACCGTAAAGTGGAGTTGATCGAGATAGCAGACATTGTAAAGATATCATCTGAAGGGTACATCATATCATTCAACAATATTTGTACATGAGAAAGCTGTGTGCAAAATTGGTGCCGCGCGAGCTCACAATCGATCAAAAGCAAGAACGTGTTAATGATTTTGAGGAGTGTTTGAAGCTGTTTAAGTGCAATAAACCTGAATTTTTGCGTCGATATGTGACAATGGATAAAATATGGCTCCATCATTTCACTCCGGAGTCCAATCGACAGACTGCTGAGTGGACTACACACGATGAACCAAAGCGAGGAAAACACAACAGTCAGTTGGCAAGGTTATGGCATCAATATTCTGGGATGCGCAAGGGATAATATTCATAGATCACCTCCAAAAGGGCCAGACCATCGTTTAAAGGATGAAATCGTTGAAAAACGGTCCCATTTGAAGAAAGAGATGTGCTGTTTCATCAAGACAATGCGCAGTGTTACAAATCGATGAAAACAATGACAAAATTGCATGAATTGGGCTTCGAATTGCTTCTGCATCCACCGTATTCGACAGATCTGGCCCCCAGTGACTTTTTCCTGTTCTTAGACCTCAAAAGAATGCTCGCTGGAAAGAAATTTAGCGCCAATGAAGAAGTAATCGCCGAAACTGAGCCCTATTCTGAAGCGAAAGCCAAATCGTAATACAAATATGGTATCGAAAAGTTGGAAGATCGCTATAATCGCTGTATCGCCCTCGAAGGCAACTATATGTTAAATAATAAAATCGAATTTTGCCAAATAAATGTGTTTTACTATGGTAGACCGGGCACTTTTCAATTGGCCTGTTACATGCATCTACAGGATATTCTTTTCATTGGTAATCTGCAACATTTTTTGTGAATGCTGAAGCGAATTTAATTGCTTCATTGAGTCAAAGGCGATGGAAATCCTCAAAGGTTGCCGAAGGATATATTGAGGGATCTTTCAGAAATAAAGTGAACATAAGAGAAAAAATATTAGGAGGTGAAAAAAAAATTGTTGGTACCTATAAACAGTTCTTTCTTCCAGAAAGATATACTCGTATCATATTCAGGAGTCAGATTTGAAGTTCCATTTCAATCGATTAATTGAACTGAGTTGGTTGTATTATATCCGACTGTTTCAACTAACAACTTCGCTGTTATAAGAAACTCTCTAGGAGTTTACTGAAGTGGCAATTAATCCACAATATTAATCTGCCCTGTTTCCAGTTCATAACGAATGCGATAATGAAAAGTTGAAATAATGACATCCACAATTCGCATCATTTGTAATGCACTTAGCTCACTGTGAGGGTACACTTGGATTCTCCGATTGAAATACACTGATCAACAAAACTCTAGGAAATGTATTGAAGTGATTTTGATTTCATGGAATTATTATAGTAACAGTGATGTTGATTTTTTTTTTATAATTATGAAAAAATAAAACAGAAAATATGTAGTATTTTCTGTAGTAGTAGTACTTTTCCCATAATTTCTGAAATAATGTATTGATCGCTAATCTGCAAACGTTTCCGTAATCTACGTAAACGAATCAATCTATACAATGGTATAGGTAAAATTTCTATGTGGGAACTATTGATTTTTTGTCAAAAAAAAAAATATTGCAAAGGTCAGGTAAGGAAAATTCGAGAAAAATTCTCAGGCAAGTTCAAATTTCAACTAATTGGGGTCTTTTATTCTAATACTACTTACCGTTTCTTTATAGACCTTACAGTTTATGAAAATTTGAACTCGAAATCTGTAAAATTCAGAAAAAATTGAATCTCAACAAGAATCGTTATATCTCCTAAAATATTGGTAACAGCCCCCACAGATGAAAACATTGTTTATAGATTGAGCTCTGATCTGAAACATGTTGAAGTTTTAAGTCCGTATCTCGCCTAAAGGAGAGTTGGCAGGCTCGAGAAAATGATCAATCAAAATTTTTTAGATAATTTCAGTTTACAACCTACAACTTCTGTAATAATGGACTATTCGCTCAACAGCAAACAGTTTCGTATTCTATGTGATCAAATCAATTGAAAAAATGGAATGAACTCCTCATGTAGGAACTTTTAAATTTTCATGAAATTTTTTTTTTCCAAGGGTTGACTATGGAAAATTTGAGAAAAATATTCGATCTGAAAATTGAACTTCTGAAATAATGGATAATCGCTCAACTGCAGGAATTTTCTTATTCTATGCAATCGAATCAAATAATGAAATGAAATTATCATGTAGGAGCTTTCACTTTTGGTGGTTTGGTATGGAAAATTTGAGAAAAATTCTCCATCTGAAAATTTTCAGGGAGTTCGAATTTCAGCTAATTGGGGATCGTTCATTCTAATACCGCACAGTTCATGAAAATTTGAACTCGAAATTTGGAGCTTGTATATTGCCACGATTAAATGACATAACGTACTAAACACAAATGACATAATAAATATCAAAAAATAATACACACTGTTGCCATTATAACTATTTCGAATTGTATCATTTCTATCGGAAAACCTTAAAGTTACCGTCCATTGTGAAAGACGAAAAAACAATATTTTCAGGATTTATGAATTATAATATCTGAAGATTTCAATCTATCAATCCTAGACTGCGCTATTCATATTGGAAAGAAGTTCTCATGAGATTTATAGCATGTAGGAAGAGGCGTAATGATGTGGAAATAATAAGCCTTTGTGTGAGTCTGAAGGCTTTCTTTGATATATCATGAGAAAAATTTCAATGGTGTTTACCAAACAAACCAGTTTCAATTTTCGATGTAGACTATCTTGAAAGCTGAAATTCAATTTATCTACACATAAATATTTTCCGACCATTAATAATGTGAAATTCTAAGTCTTCACTGTATTCCAAACCGGAATTATCTACAATTTATTTTTCCTTGAGGATGAGGACTATGACGACAAACCAAGATTGAAAATTAAACAATTTTATTATACCTGACTTTGAAGTAAGAAACTATGAGTTTCTTCCTTTCCCAAAATATAGGTTATTACAATAATAGGAAATAGAATTTCCGAATGAAGTTCTCAAAATCCCATTACAACTACTTTACATGAGAATCTGTTTGATGGTTTTTATCCTTTTACAATGTATATTCTCCTTTTTATCATTTAATGGACCCTAATTGATTCCTTACTGTTGAGTGAAATATTTTTCTCATTTATATTTCTTTTATTATTTTTTTTTTCTTTTGTTGATATCTTCCTTTTTAGTTGCTATTCGTCTCATTCATAATTTTCACATTTATTGGTTCTATATTCAATTTTTAATTAATATCTCTCTGTTTTCCCCTGGTTGTGACTTCGTTCTTTTTGGTTTTTTCAATGTAGTTTCCAGCACTTCTTTTTTCTTCTTTTTGGTAACTTTTTGTGACTATTGTTGGTATATGTATAGTGGAGATACCAGATACCATAATACCTTCGTCAAGTCATCTCCCTTTGTAAATCAAGTCATCTCCCTTTGTAAAGAGGATTCAGGATAGATTTAAAACGGAGTAAGTATGGTAACTGAAGTACTCGAATTCCAGTTACAAACTCTTGATCTAGCATATTTCAGTTGAATATCAGAATCATCAGTCCGATTTCCCAGGTATACACTGGGACGTTATTAGCCAGCAATGGCACTTCCTCTTGTCACCTTTCCATACGAGAGTCCAAGGCCTTATAGGTATGATTCAGCATTTGTACCCTTTCCAAAATTTGCTAATTACAAATATTTGATTGAATTAAATCTGTGTATATCTTTATATTTTGTTATTATACAATTATTATTCAATAAAGAAAGATTTAGAAACATTTTACAATAATATTTAGAGTCTTGAAAGTGAAATGAATGGATTATATTTAAACGCTATAGCGTGCCGTAAGAGAGGCCCACATGTGCGCCGAGGAATGGATAAATTTGGATCTTCTTCAGCATTTTCACTTACAGCAGCAATATTTCGAGCGAGCGTGTATTTCGATGATGCATAGACCTTAAGACATCAGTAAAAGATCCAGTATCTTCGAATTTTTTCAGTGTCTTACCAATTATACTCTCTTATGGACGATTATGTCGACCATAATCTGCCCATAATGCACGAAACGTACTATGGAATCATTACTTTTGTAGTAAGTTTTCACACGTTCAGCAATAGATGAATGATTCATATTGTTGAATGACTAACCTTCTTCTAACAGTTCTGTTCGACATGATATGTCAGTCAAGGCAGTGAAATCGGGACCATGTCTACCAACAGTAGAAATTATTAGTTGAACATATTACTTGATTTTGAAGGGAATTATAAATAGGAGAAAATTCATATAAATATCATATTGTCATTAAACTCTGACAAATAAAGAAGAAAGAGAAAATACTCATTGGTTTCTTTTCTATTTTCTATTGTACAGTTGAATAATAAGATTTATGCTATTCGAGATTCTAGAGTTACATATCTTTATTGGTTGAACTTATAATAATTAATTTAGATGGTAATTACAACTAAGAGAAAGAACATACATGTATATTGTAATAATCTTGTTATCAAATCCTCACAAGTATCAAAGGAGGAGAAAATATTAATTGGTTACTTAGCGTTACATATTGGACCCCGCATCATCGTAAGAACTATAGACCGAGCCAAAGACTGCTGAAGAACACTCTAATAAACTCTCATATCCTGTCTAGTTTCTCGCTTAACGTCAAGTTGGAGTCTCCAAATATTTCGACGAAAACCGAAGAAAAAAATATTTCTCGATGAAATCCTCTTCAAATAAACTCAGAACCTAATCACCTTCAACAATTTACGAGCCCAGTCTCGTTATTAGACGTGGAAATACGTCACTTCGAATTCAAATGAATGGAAATGAAGTCCCATGAGACATTATTCAAATGAACGGGCTCCAAGCTTCATCTAGCAATCGCAATTCATTCAGAAATATCCAACTAAAAATTTAGAAGCATGTTTGAAATTTTAATCACCGTAATAATGTAAGCCGGCTCAACGGGAACTCAACCTAGCACGTGCTTTTGGAGAGGACGCGGACCAGTGTTGACAATTGAATACGTTAAACGCACTCCACGCCGACTAGATCTCTGCCGCGGTGCTCTCTGTATATATCCGCGGGAATTTTAATAAATTCTGTTGAATTATGATGAACGTTTGAGGAGCCGACGGTTGAATCGAGTGCTGAGTTGTCTGGAGAGAATTTCAATATTTTCGTATTTATTCAAATTTGATTTTTCTGTGGTTTTAATTATGGGTAGGTGGAACGGTTGGTATGGACCTGTTTTGGAGCTTTGTGTCATTTAAAAACACAGATTTGTGGAACTTCAATTCACAACGAAGTTGTCGAAAATAGTCTTATTGCTAGATAGATATTTATGTTAAATTCTCATTTAAATAAACATAAACAAGCCATAGTGATAATTACATAATATTCTGTACGTCACTAACAGTCACAGGAAATTAGGACAAATATCAAAATTATGATATCATTCTACTCCATCTGTCCTCTGATATATCTTTTTGAAAGAACTTTTTTGTCTAGATATACAATATTCCAAAATGACAAAATGTTAGAATCAACCAAAAGACAAATAAATCATTCAAAACTGTACAAAGGGAATAAATGGTTAATAAATTGAATAACTAAATTAACATAACAGACGCACGTTTCGGAATTTTTGTATTTTTTTGCAATTTTTCGACATCAGTGTCTTATACTTCAAATGATTATTCCACAAACTTGCATTTCAGGATTTCGTAGGCTAACTGACAAAAACTGTTCCTCTGGTGCGCATTTACAGAAAAAAACAGTAAGTAATATATCTCCTCTCTTCTCTGAAATGGGTGTACAAATCAACAATTACAATTGGAATTTTAGAGAGTTTAATTTTATGTTTTGGTTGATGTTGACTTAAATCAATGAATGATAACTTTAAATTATAAACTATGGAGGTTTTTATTTCAAGTAATAGATCTTCTATCTTACTCTTCTGTGAAATGGGTATACAAATCGATATCTACAATTGAAATTTTAGTGAGTTTAATTTTATTTTTTGGTTGATGTTGACTTTAACCAAAAAATGATCACTTTAAATTATAAACTATGAAGATTCTCTTTGTTCTGAAATTTTGAAACGGATCTTTTGAAGCTTGGTACTGATGTGAAAAAAAGGTGGTATGGCACTGGCACTGAAGTCAAACTGATAAGACAGTGCTAATTCTGACCATCTCGTAAGCAGGAAGCACATCGTACAGGGTGGGCAAATAAGCGAGGTAAGCGGCTATATTTCAGGATCCACTCATCGTAGAGACTTGCGGTAAAAACTTTTACCACTAAAGTGTACAAGAAATCACACTGGAAATTGTTTTGAAGTTCATACATGTACCGCTAGGGGGCGTAATAGCTACCATCGAGTAGAAAAATGAATTTTACTCGAAAATGTTTCATATGAAGTTGAAGACAAAATATCATCACTGTAATCCTTGGAAAATGCTCATTCTTTTTGAGTTGTCACTTTCGATTTTACGACATCAAATAAGGGTAGGTAAAAGGGAGAAATCTGACTGATTGAAATGCCTGTAATTTCAGTTTGGCTCAACATTTTTGAGCGAATTATATCTCGTCTGAAAGATAATATCTTGTTGATTGAGGACAAAATATACTCATGATAAATTTGTTTTTGCTGCTTTCGATATGGGGCGCTAAGTCAGAAGTTCATTGTTTTGTTCATTTTATTCCGAAATTTCAAATGTAATGATAGGATTTTCTTAACAGAAACAGAAATTCCATCAAATTTGCATGAAAAAACCTGAAGGTCGCAAAGCGATAGTTTCTGGCGTTCTGAAGTTATGGCCGAAAAAAGATATTCTTCAACTGATGCATTGCGACAAACCAAATTGTGTCTTCAGGTTCTGACAGAAACAGAAATCCCATCAAATTTGTATGAAAAAACCAAAAGGTCGAAAGCGATAGCTTCAGGCGTTCTGGAGTTATGTTCTGTGGAATATTTTCAAAAACACTGAAATTCGAATATGATCATCTGCAGTCGAAGCAGGATACTCCTATCAAATTATATCGAAATCCGATAAAAATTGTAGAAGCGAATGTTGTTACAAGGTCACGAAACTGTGCAAGCAAAATGAATCATCAAATTTAGGCTTAATTCATAGACGTATCAAGTCTTCCCAAAACGAATACATTCTACCGCTGCCTTACAAAATACAAACCAATATGTTCTACAAACTAGCCAGTCCAACAACCCATAAGATAATGTGTTCAGAAATTGCTACGATACCATTATACCGCAGCACAGCCTTATTTTCGCATTTTAACGACAATAATTCTGTTACTAACGACCGCTGCGCAGTCATAACGTTTGAACTTTCTTGTTTTCCTCACAGAAAATACGATCTAGCGGTCACGATTTTCGTGAATTGTTATACTCGCTGATCGCCGTTTTCTGTGCCGTGGACCGGTAGCCCTAAGCTCAATTCCATCATCCTGCCATGTAATGAATTGCTCAATTACAGCATCTAGCACCACTGTTGCGATCCCATTAACTTCTGCTAACCTCATCGATTTCGCTGTTGTGTTTCATCGGAGTTTTTTACGTTTTGGGTTTGTTGCGTGCATTCCGACTGTTGGCAACCCTGACGCCATCCGGGTTTGGTAATAGAAATGAAATCGAATTAAAAAAAAGGGTAAAGTATGGATGTGAAGTGAGAAGCTTTATCAGGGCCGACGCGAGCAAGTTTGGCGCCTGAAGCAAAGAATTTTTTGGCGCCCCTGCTGAAAAAGTATAGATTTCTTTGACGCTGATGAACAATGCGTGAGTAATATATCTGATTTTCACATTCACAAGACCCTGCGTACGATCGATGAAAGATTAACTATCACACCACAAGATACAAAGGAAGGCAAGGCATGCAAAGCTTCGAAAACTAAATGGGATTAAAAACATATGTTCCGGTGAAAACATTTAGCATTTATTAGTAACTAGTTTCGAATGCAGAATCGTAGGAATTTTCTATATGTTGAATATGTAAACATGTAATTCGAAGTGTTGTTTTTCGTCTTTGTGAAATACATTCCATCCCTCATTCAATTAGGGTAATATGCAATGCTGCTTATATTGGTTGGGTTGCCAATTTGCCATGTGTTATTTATTGAACAGACGGTTTGAGGATTTTTATTGCAGGGAATGTTGATAAAAGCAGCAAAGCAGACCAACCTCATGAATCACGACAAAATTTTTTCAGATATATGAAAGGGTGGCCACAAACTGGGCTAAATTGCCATCCATCGAAAAGAGGCGCCTGAGACATTAACTTCACTGTTCCACCCCTAACACCGCCCCAGTTCTCATGGATATGCTTTTTTCTGAAAAATAAACGTAAAAAATATCATCATTCACCTACCTTGTCTTGGATCTCTCTCCGTTAGATGATCTTTCATGAAGACATATGAAGCAGTTTGTCTATAATGTTGAAATCGCATCTCATCTCAACAATGATTTGACACAATTCAAGATGCAGCAAGCCAAATAAAAATCTGATCTGTCGAGTAACGTAATCTTCAGTTCGTCAATGTGAGACATATGTATTTAACAAGTCGAAGGTGGACACTTGGAACAATTATGATCGATTATTGTTGAGGAAGGTTTATAATTCGAACATATTTGTAAGTTTAGCAAAAAAATATTTTTGTTCAAATTTTTGCAACTTCTTAACGAAACCGAATCGAAATCACAGGAACCATATGTTTGAAATGAGTGCAGCTATCATCCTTGTAGAACATCCTGTATATCGTTGAATATAGAATAAATATGAAAATTCAGGCAAATGTGCAAGAGAATCTTCTTATTACCTGAATTTCGAAGGAAAGAAGCTCAAAATGAAGATTGATACGAGTTAAAACTCTACTCTTTTTCTCAATACCAACCTCAATGGTGCAGGCATTGAAACAATCTATCTAGTTAAGATGCGGATTGTTTTTGCTGGAAATACATTAATATTTAGTAATAGTTATTGATGGATGTAGGTAGCGAACACGGGTTGGACCCCTGCAGACCTTATTACCCTGCTAGCAGGTGGTGTACCTGTGAAACTTACACTGAGGCGTATTTTTCATTAGAGTTCTTCCATTCGTGATTTATTTTGCGCCTCTAATTCTCATTTACTGCTGAGATTGTTGCCGTACGCCTTTTTCACCGAATGGTTAAGAGAATGCGGTGATGTCGTTTATTCATACGTAAAAAAAAAAATTACAATGCCTACTTGTGCACTGGGAGAGGTTAATTGGTTTTTACTCTGGTGATTTTCGGTTCATACAATGTATACACGGTGTTGATGAAAATGTATATTACTTTTCTCTTTGTCATTCTATCGATGTTCTTTGGAACTGATCGAAATTCTTTACCTCCGAAAATATACTTCTTGAAAATTGAAAGTTATCTGAATGGAAGTTTTTTGTTATATAACATGGATTCAGCCAGTTTAGTATACAAACATTATTTCAAAAAGATGACAATCAATTAAAATGACAAAACCAAACACAGCAAAATAGACTACCTAAAAGACTAAATAGACTACCTAAAGCAAATTGTTAGCAGATTTTACTTTTTTCTTTAATTGAACGCAAAAAAATCAATGATATTCTTTAAAATAATACAGTATCTTGATATTCTTGATGATTCAAACGATGATTCTAAATATGCGTCAGAATTTGAGCTCATTCAATATTGCACCATGTGTAGAAATTTTTGTCGATTATCGTTCGCAAATTCTTTTCATTTTTTAATCATTATTCATCTGTTAACCAGGTCAGAACATTTGACATTGTTGCCAACCTGAGGGAATTTACGTTCTTGAACTCGAAATATTCAAGCAATCGCGGTCCGAATGTTTGGAGAAATTGATAAGCTCTTCGAAAGAGGATTTTTTGTCACCTTAGTCACAGAGAAGGAGGTTACAAGGTTTTCTTCAGGGTTACGAATTCTTGTATGGTTTTCCGCCATATACGAAACGGTTGTAGATGAATACTTGCTGTATGTAAATATAGTATAATTACTGTATATAAAGGGTGATTCATCAAGCCAAGTAGCTTGACATTTTAACTACTTGAATTGAAAAGCAAACTCGTGAAAAATTACATACTTGAGCTTGACTTGACTTGATTTTGGATATTTATTGCTTGACTTGATATCAAGCTACTTGATATTACTTGAGCCTGATATGCACGCGTCGCACGGCCATATATTTCTGCAATCTCGTGCTCGCTTAGACTAAATAAGGGGATTCCTCGAGCGGCGGGAGACTGAAGCATTTGCCAGTGAAACTTCATTAGTAGTTTTCTCATATTTATATGGAATCTATTGGTAGATTGTGGTAGTTTCAGAAGTATCTTTCCAAACTGGGCCAAAATGGCCAAGGATTTTTCATCAAAGCCAGCATCTTCAGCTACTGTTGAAAATCAATTTTCCAGAGCTGCATTATTGAGACACTCAATTTTTTTATCATTTTTCATTTAGATATGATGTATAGTGATTTAATTTAAAAAATATAAACATAAATTAAGAAGTTGAAGAAAATATGTGGAGAGATGGACAAAACTAAGGGAGGCTTAATCCGACAATGGGTTGGTAGCTGAAAATGATGATGATATTTCAAAAAAGGTGATATTTTCGGTACTTTTATACAATAAGTTCAATAAATAAAAGTGTTCTTAGCCAGGTTCCTTCTCATCTTCATCATTTTATTGATGCGACACTACACAATAAAACTGCTGATTAAAATCGAGTAGCTTGATATGATTCAAGTATTTGCTAAATAAATATTGACTTGAGATTGAAAAACTACTAGGTACTTGACTTGAGCTTGACTTGAAGTCGAGCTCAAGCCAAGTAGCTTGAAAATCAAGCCAAGCCGTGAATCCCTCTATATAAAGGCAAATTCGAAAGAAGATTCTTCAGAATTTAGAACAACCTTGAGGACCAATCCCAAGAATACCAAAATTTCGATATGTCACATATGTAAGGAAACATTTTGAATTGGAGATGTTAACTGATCATTGATATTTTGTAAATTTCATTAGTCTATTAAATCCATATACATATACCCATTTTCAGAAATTACCAATAAGTGTTCTCGACTTGATCGATTATATTCCAGAAATCAAAATATCAACAATATTATTATATAGGATACCTACCTACTGTACTCTCCTCCAAATATGTATCTATCGTCAAAGTATACCATAACAGTAAATTTTTTTTACCTCAATTTATGACGGATACATAGGCCATATGTCAGCGTTCGAAATTTTCTTTTTTACGTGTGGCAACATTGTTTACAGCCCCGTTGATGCGGTTGAAGTCCTGTGGAGACGCTGGATAATATTCCAGTCCAGTTTTCGGGTGAATTAAAGTCAGCAGCAGGTCCTGCTGAGAGCAGCAGGTGACGGACTCACCAAATGGTGCTAACATATTCAACGCCTCAACTTCTTCGGTTTCGAGCCAGTTTTATGCCCGAATAAGTTACGAAATACATTCTTCAACCTGCTCTAGTTTTCTATGATTACAAGTGCTTCGATGGAAAGAGTCATAGATTACACCTGTACCTATTTTTCGAAGGATTTTTTTTACCGTGATTTGAAGATCTCTGTTCTGCTTTGTTGATGATATATGATTTCGGTACAATAGCTTATTTATTAGGAAGAAATAATAAAACATATTCTTTTAGATTTATCTATCAATGCAAAGGATGTGAGTTTTTCATGTAATTTTAACATTAGTGACGCTAATATGCTTCATGGAAGCATATTCGAATTTGGAAAGTATGTAGTATTCGAAATTTCACCCCAGGGTAAACTTAAAAAAAAACAGCTTCATATGAAATTTCAGTTTGTCCACTTCATCAGAATTGAAAAAATTGAGGATATAGCACTGAGGTGAGTTTTCCTTACGCATTTAGAAATATAGTTCAATACTGACAATAATTTCAAAATTGAATTATTGTATTTGGAATTATTTTCCAAAGAGTAATGCTCAAAATATTGTCATAATTCTTGTATTTTCGTTTGAATGATTCGAAAAATGTGTCAAATAGGTCTTCAAGAAATTGGGTTACTGAAAAAAAAAGTTTTCCATGAATAATCGTTGCACTTTGATCTTCGAAATGAAATCGAAATGAATTTATAATCATTGCTGTTAATTGTCATTGATGTCATTAATATAAAATTCATAACTCAAGTTTGTGAAAAAAAGCAAACATTCCTGTTAATTATGTCCAATATTGCAACATTCGAGAAATATTTTTGAAGCAACAAACTTTCTTGAAAATTTCAATTTTGATTTTGTATTTAAGTACCGAGTATCTACCCATAAATGTATCAAGATAACATTCTGCAGTGAAACTACGAGAAATGTAATTAAACTAAGTATAATATCCGTGTTTAAATATATGCAGACCTCACAACGCTATCATCACAACTTCGATTTTATCTTTATTATCACGACTGAAACTGCAAGCTCAGTCCAGCTTCGCAAGACTTCTTAGACTTCTTTTCCAGACACCTCCCCAAACCTTTTAATAACCTCGATGTACACATATCAACCAAGATATTTATTTTTATATTCGAGGTCGTTTCGAAACAGAGATCCACGGTTTTGATTATCTGCATTAGAGGATCTCTTCTTTTTGATTGCCGAGATACAAGCTCCTAAGTCTTTGTTCTCCTCCACAAGAGTTCACCAACATCCTCCGTCGTCTATACTAATAAAAATATTAACTTCGTAACTCGTTTGAATCTCCGTGCAGACATATAAATGACTTACGCATTATAAAAAAATGTAGATCTTATCTAGAAATCGATGATCGAAAATTTAAATTCTTTCATGAAGGTAGCCCGTCCTGGAGCACAGAGGGTGGTAAAATAGACTTGGACCAACTTGTCATTGCTCTCGAAATGGTATTCGACCAACGGAGAGGAGAGCCAAGCTGGTTTTTTATTTTTTACGTCGTCAAATGTGTGATGCTTGCATTTATTTTTGTACGTGGGTTGGTTGATATTTATTGCTTGCGATGGGACCGAATGGAATTTTTAATTCTGGTACGTATTTGGTAGGATAACAGCCAGGATATGTCGCATTTGTTTTTTATTCGAGTCGAGAAAATAGGTTTTGGAACGCGCAAGCACGAAAAAAGCATTTGAAAAGTGCTTGTAATGTATGATATTTTCATTATATCTACTTGAAAACCACATATTGTTGAGGACCATTGATTTCTGAAGATTATGGAACAAAAACATGTATTTTTATTTTTTATTGTTTAAAATATGCATGCTACAATTCGTGTTGTTGTAACTAGCTTATTCTTCATCAGTTACTTCTTTTTCGATAACTGTAGTTGATGAAATCGAAGATGCCATTTTAGTATTCAGTTTTTGGTTTTCCCCCACTGCTATGTATTCTGATGTTGGCCTTGTTTTTACTGTTCTCGAATGGCTGAAAATTTTACGAGAAACTCTCATCTTTCTGCCTTCCTTCAGCTAATTAGGCGTACAACTTTGCTTCCGCCGTTTTTTCCGAAATTCAAAACTTATTTGCGTTCGATAACGATCACCTGTGATCGTTTCAGTCGGTTTTAACAACTCTAAATACACTACACCGAGCTTTTTCCACCAAATACTGAGCATGACCTTGGAACCGTGAATATTCGGTTTGGCCGTCGACGTGGAAGCATGGCCGGGATATCGCCATGATTTTCTGCGCTTGGTATTATGGTATTGAACCCATTTTTCGTCTCCAGTCACAATGCGTTGCAGGAATCCATTCCGTCTTTGCCTTGCAAGCAGCTGTTCACAAGCAAACAAACGCTGTTCAACATCTCTCGGCTTCAACTCGTACGGCACCCAATTTCCTTGTTTCTGAATCATTCCCATGATTTTCAGGCTTTTTGAAATGGCTTGTTGCGTCGGTCTCAATGTTCCCGCCAATTCTTGTTGCATTTGACACGAGTCTTGATTAAGTAATGCTTCCGATTCTCCATCTTCGAAAACCTTCTCTCTTCCACCGCCATGCTGGTCGAAATCACCGTTCTTGTAGCGTTGAAACTATTCTCGGCACGTTCTTTCAATAATACCGGCCTCATCATAGTTATTTGAGAGCATTCAATGAGCCTCAACCACAGATTTATCCATGTTAAAGCAGGAAGTTAAAACCTCCTGCAAATGACGAGAATTTGGCTCGTAAGCTGAATCAAGAATAACTTTTAGATGCATACACAAATCGACTATAATTTCGATGACGTTATGTTTACAAATACCTAAGCTTATTGTATGATCTCCACGATGTATTTATTTCGACTACCACTTACAGCTACAGCCATCTATTGCAAAACGGCGGAAGTAAAGTTGTACACCTTATATTTTTATAGTGTCAAATAGCCTGATGAACCATATAGTAATGAAGTTCTTAATGAACTCTTAAAATTCAGAAGATAATTCAGTGGAATTCGTTTAAGAAGCTTTAGACCTGGCGTCAAGCTTTTTCTTGAAATTTTAATGAATTTCGGACCCAACTTTCTCATTGTCGTTATTGTTTGTATTCTTTATTTTTATCTCTTCCCCATAAAATGAATCTCCTGATTCCCCATTATCATGTTTGGATGGGCTAGTCCATCAAGTCCATGGCCCAGTATGACACCCGTACAAGCGAAAACAATGTCGTAACTCTTTTACTCCATTCCCAGGAGGTCCAATATTTTGATATCTCGAAAAAACGATATCATATGCGATAACCGTACGCCAATACAACTGAATATTTACAATCAACCGTTGCGTTGCCGCAAAGAAAATAAACTGAAAACAGATACAGTTGTTAAAACACACGGTGTTTTATTGACTAAAATAAAATCCAAAGGTGGTAGTAATAATGAAAAATATTCGGAATATAAATAAAATGAATCGGGTATCGTATGTGCAGTTTCACGTTATAAGAATGTATAAGGCTAGTCATTGGGCGGTGTTGGCGAATTGGGCAAATCGATGTGGGATGCCATTGGAACTGGGAGAAAACGGTACAGCTTGAGAAAAACAAATATATTCTTCAAATTCTCGTATGATGGAATTTCATTTTAAATAATGTCAGTTCGAGAATTCAATTTAGAATGTCCAGACTAAGAAATATCAATTTTTAAGAAAAAGCTACAATCACCACATCACCAAGCTTAGGGATTCATGGCTTGGCTTGATTTTCAAGCTACTTGGCTTGATCTTGACTTGATTTCAAGTCAAATAGTAGTTTTCAATCTCAAGTCAAGTATTTATTCATCGAGTAATTTTTGCTATGTAGTTATATCGTGTAGTGTCACATCAATAAAAAAATGATGAGATGAGAAGAACCCTGCAGAAAACACTTTCATTTATAGAACTTATTGTGTAAAAGAACCGGAATTATCAAATGTTTTGAAATAAAAACATGAATTAAATCACTAAAAATCAAAACAAAATAAAAAATATTGTTTCTCAATATGGAAAAACCTCCAGGCTTTGTTTGATTTCATAATTTTCCATCCAGGATCTAAGACACATAAGGCATCTTATAGATTTGTTACCTAACCTTTTGCGGGTTTTTGTAACTGTAAGAGCAGCTCTGGAAAATTGTCTTTCAACAGGAGCTGAAGTTGCTGACGTTGATGAAAAATCCTTGGCTATTTTGGCCAAGTTTGGAAAGATATTTCTGAAACTACCAAAATCTACCAACAGATTTCATAGAAATGTGAGAAAACTACTAATAAAGTCACACTGGCGAATGTTTCAGTCTATCGGCGCTCGAGGAATCCCTTTATTTAGTCTAAGCGCGCACGAGATTGCAGAAATATATGCCGTGCGATGCGTGCATATCAAGCGCAAGTAATATCAAGTAGTTTGATTTCAAGTCAAGCAAAAAATATCTAAAATCAAGTCAAGTCAAGCTCAAGTATGTAATTTTTCACGAGCTTGATTTTCAAGTCAAGTAGTTGGTAAAAAGGTCAAGCTACTCGGCTGGATGAATCCCTAAGTGTCAGTTCGAGAATTCAAAATCCAATGTCCAGATTACGGAATATCAATTTAAAAAAAAAGCTATACCATCACCACGTCATCAAGCTTCAAAATGTCAGAATTTCGGATCATCTTTTCCGAACGCTATTTGAAACTATTTAAGTAGATGAAAAGAATTTTTTGCATCGATATCTGACAGTTGATGACACATGGATTCATCACTACAGCCTCGAGTCAAAGAGAGCTTCAGCTGAATGCATTGTATATTGTTCATTGACTATCCTGGCAAAGGCAAAACTATCAACAGTGAATACAACATACCGTTCCTGGATTGATTGAGTGCAGAAATTGAGCAAAAACGTCCCCAAAAACGAAAAAAGATAGCTTTCACCGGGACAATGCTCCTTGTTATAAATCAATGAAAACCATGGTCAAATTGCGCCTTCAACTGCTTGACCATGAAGCTTTTTTCCAGATCTGATCCTAAATTGTCTCTAATGAAAAATGAAGAAGTGATTGCCGAAGTTGAAGCCTATTTCTAATGCAAAGACGAATACTTCTACAGAAAAGGTATTGAAAATTAGAGGATTTTTGAAGTATATGTATCAGTTTTAATGTTGACGAATAAAGGAGAGTTAAAAAAATATCCTACACTTATTCAGTGAAGTGATAGAAGTCGATATGATTTAATACTGGGCCATTGGCATTAGGTTTGCAGAGCTGTATCGCTGTATGCGAAAACCGATAAATTTTCTAACATTTTACGAGATATTATTGTTTTGTTAATGTCCAATTTCTTTTTTTTTTTATGAAAACTGTTATATTTTTTTGTTTCCACCACATAAATCTTTGTATGAACCTACTACGTCATCAATTTGACACAGCTCTATCCTCTTGAAGTGTATGCTTGGGGCTTCCAATGGCGATTAAGGAGAAGAGTTATCTCTCGAGATCAATGGACTAGATTGTTTTTCATAAGCAAATTACATGCAAAATCCTTATTTCTTGATATCAAACCATAAAGTAGCGTCTCTTATTGAATGCCATTACCAAAACCTGATCTAAGAATTTCACAACAGCTTCAGTTTCTTTCTTCTAAGAATTTGACTTTTTTCTGATTCAAGAGCTACAAGTGCATAATGCAAAATTTCCCTTGCTCAGTTGGGCTGTATCAAAACACCTTCGGACACGATATGCCTGTTACAACATTTGTCATACACTCTGTATTTTACATCTGGTATTGCTGTTTCACATGCAACTTTGCTGATCGTCTATATACATGATTTTATTTTATCACGTGAATTTTTCACTCCTTCCTGACATGTTTAACACTTAGCGTTTCAACGCCTACTATTAAATATCCCAATGATTTCTGTACCTGGTGGATAACTGACAACACCATGGGTGGAGGTCCATCCGGTTGGGTCTTTGATAGGTTAATCAGAATTTTTTTTATTCAACTTCAAATCTGTTTGATAAACATCCAAATAGACCCAAGAATCTTTTGTCTATTGGTGATTTCATCTGGTTGAAATTTGACATTCACTATGTTCTATCCGACTCGGGGGACCAAACAGTTTGAATTAAATATTCATATTGCAATCAAAGATTTAACATTATCAAACCTGCTCTATTTATGAATCAATAATTAAATTAATCTTCTGAATCTACTTCTCGTGAAACACCCTGTATAAATTGTCGACAACAGGTGCAGAGTAATATTTCTTCGAATGCCTCGCTGATTTCGAAACTTCACATCCAAACCACAGAAACCTTTCTCATGTTGAATAAGGGTAGGGTCTTCAAGCGTAGTGAAAATACTATTAACTATATAAAGGCCACAAAAGAACTACTTTGTTCTACGACATATTCAACGAAATGTCTATGATATATGGTCTCCTTTTCGGAGGTTTCATTCATTTCAGGTTCAGTTTTTATTTTGTTATGATAATTTTGTTAGGGTCTCCTATATCCTTGAATTTGTATGGGATTGCAGTAGCACCTTTTTTTCACAAGCTTTTATTAGTTCCACCTGTATATATTATTATTCATGTAAAGGAATTTTTGCAATTAATTTTCCCCCTCTTCAAAACATAGTAATTGATTGAATCATTTCATCTAATTTTTTTTTTGCCAGAAAAAACAGAATTTAGAATTATTGAATGATAGTTGGAAAATGTTATTATAGCAGATCAAACTGAAATAAAAACTATGAAAAATGGGATCACGCTTCAAGAAATAGTAAATTGTTCTAAAACGATTCAAAAAAATATTTTGATATAAGAATAAAAAAATTATGTGAAAAAAATGTGATATTCCTCTTACTCTATTTCAAACTAATCGTAACAATGGAATAAATTCTAGCACCTGATTTTTATCATATTACAATAAAATTTGTTATCCTGTTAATTACTTAATTTTTCAATTGTTAATTTTTTGTTCAGGTTTGAAGTTGACGTGTTGTTAATTTATTTATTCATAATATAATTTATAAGTTCAGCGAATACTATTTCATCCAATCTGAATGAGTATTTTTTTAGTTAAATTCTTATTTCATGAGGCTTATTTTTTCCATTTCCTTTTGTATTCTACCATCAAACTCCACATGTCTTGAATCTGAACATCAAATTCCCACTGCCTGATCAACAACTTGTATTTTAAATCGAAAATGCACAATCCCAAGCCAACGACCAAAAACATTAATTCGAAACAAAAAATTTGAGAGCTAATGGCGCCTTCTTTTGGGATCAGTCTTAGTGACCAACAAATTATACTACATTAAAATACACACGGTATCATTAAGAAATGTAAATTACGAGAAGAAATATAATTTCTATGTTAATATGCTAATAAAAATACCTACAAATGTATCAGATCACATATAAATTCACTAAATTAATATGGAGAAGGAGATAAATTCTATGTGCGGTGAAAAGAGAGAAGTCAATTTTTCAGAGATTTTTATGGCGATTTATGTTCTACTCCTGTATAAGTAGTTTCTTTGTTTTTAATGAAATTGCTTTTTATGAGAGATTCTGGAGTGACAGGAATATTATTTTCCGCTGCAGTGGCTTCTAATGGTTGATGGATACCAATTATTATTCATATGTGAACAGGAATATCTTGTTTGCAGGTGTCCGTACAAGGTGAGCCCAAGAAGTTCTGAGTCAATGGATTCAATTGGAAAATTAAAATATGTTGATAATTTATATTTCAATGTCGAAACTGCAGATTATATCCAAATGAAAGTTTTTATTTGGATGTAAAATACCAATAATGCCAATTAAATAACTTTGATCAAAAAAAATTCATGAAGAGTATCGAAAAAAAATCACCCAAAATTTTTGGAATTTTGTCAATAATTTTTTCATGAATTTTAGATAACTAACATCAACTTATTTATATCTTAAGAGAAATATCTATTATCGATTTAGCATATTAGGACCATAAAATACCAGTTAGTCCTGAAATCCTCCAAAACGAAGGAACCTTTCTTTTTGCCATGATGAATGAATCTTGTTAACGTGTGGCAAAATTTTTAGAATAACCTAAACAGCCTACGGGAAAGAAAAAAGCAAAAACTAACTTATTTTCAAGGAACAGGCGTTCCCAAGCCACCGTATAATTATAGGGAGACCAACAAAAGGAATTTTACTCACCCATATTTGACAGGTTTAAGCCTCAGGCTTGCAATATATATTCTCCTTATCCTTAATAACCCTAGGCCTTTCATTTCTGTTTACTTTCTTGTGTCGAGTTGAGGAGAGACCTGGGATATAATGGAGCTATTTTTCACTTAATGCATTCAAATCAACGTGAAAAATCTACATAATGTTGTCTGAAAGGTGGTTCATTTTTCCCTCATCCATATCTGGGTTGGCCCGAGAATTGACACGGTAATATATCATAAAAATAGCAGCCTTCTTGCACTCTCTGCTTTAGACCAGGATTGATTTATACAAAAAAATTATATTTGTATGTTTAGGATCTTGGCTGTTTGTTCTTGTGTCTTTTGATTGAATTAGTTCTTTTCAACAGCAGACAACATCAGATATGTAGTTGGATTCCTAGAAGAGAATCTGAATTATATTATATCAGAAAAAGTGCTTTCGTATTTATATCTTGGATTCATGAAATGTCTCAACTAATTCAATAAGGTGTGTGTCAAAAAAATCGTCAGATGCTTGAGAAAGCTCGTTCATTCATGCGCCAATGGCGCCCTTGGGTTTAAAGATATATATGATTGAATAAGCGCTCAAAAGCTCTCAACTTCCCTTTATTTTACTTTAATTTCTTGAATTTCTGGCAACGCGATTAAAATTATAAACTACAGGCAAAATTTCCAATCGATCGGATAGGTAATAGCTGAAATATTTAGTTTTGATACTTCTGATGACGTTACCAATAAGAAATTTTTGCATGAAGCATGTTTCTAAATTAAAGGTTCAAAGGAAAATGAGAGATTCATTGGATAAATTTAAGAAAAAGTCTCAAAAACATGAGTCAAAAAAAGCTTCGTTTCTGAAATATAGGGTGTTTCTTGTAGTCTTCTTTTTGTGATGTTTATTCCAGTCTATCAAATCTTCATTACTTTTCGCTACAAATTGGGTAAATAAGTACCAAAACTTATGATTAACTTATGGCTCAAGCCAAATAGCTTGAGCCTGACTTGAAATCAACTCAAGTTCAAGTCAAGTTGTAGTTTTTCGATGTTAAGTCATGTTACTTTAGGAATAAATAAATGACTTAACATTGAAAAACTATTGATTGACTTGAACTTGAGTTTATTTCAAGTCAAGCTACTTGGCTTGAGCTTGAGTCAAGTAGCTTGTATATCAAGCCAAGCCGTGAATCCCTAATTACAGACATCATGACGTTATGATAGAAAAATCTATTCAGGGAACAAGCACTCAAAAAGCTCTTATACTTTCATCATTTTGTAATTCCATATAAGGCACTCAAAAAATTGTAGCAACTGATCTCGGAAGACTCTCAGCGAACAGACTGTATATCAACCCACCTCATTAAATCTTCCAGAACAACGGTTTCGAGGCTTTTACAACAAAAAAGGAGCAAATATGTTGTGGGAAAGTGTGAAACCTATATTTCGAACGAACACAATAGAACCATTCTATGGTCGGTTCTTAAAAAAGAGCGATATGAATGGTCTTCAAAGGCATTAGCCCAGTCACGGTCAAAGAGGGCTTTGCCAGCCTTGACAGTCCGCTAGATAAATGACATATTGATATGGTGTTAGTGTTAGCAGTCCTTTATGTAGGTATATTATACCTATAAGTGTGCTTTACCTGTGTGTGGAGTGCCTTTGAGAAGATATTGTGATAATATTGTTCTAGATTCAGTTTCTTTTATGTTTGATATTACAAGTGGATATTTATTGCTTCCATTATGTTCGTGTATTTATAGCAATATAAAGGTGAATCTCGACTTCTTCAGGTTCAGGAGGTCTTGTGTGAATCGAGGATTGGAGTGGAGGACAAAGATGTTATTCTTACTGGTTGTATTCTTCGAGATATTTACGATATTTTGATTCGAAGTAAATTTACTGAGAAATGTTGTTCTTTACCGTTATGCTTGAGATTCAATGCTCAGTAATGGAAAATACCAACAAAGAAGAAAAAGATTTAGTATTCAATATTTATATTTCTCCATAGGAGGTATTCGAAGAGGACACAATTTTTTAATTCATCAGCTACCTTCCATTTAACTGTGTTTTAAAGGTAGTTTGAGCATAGGTGAGCCAAATTAGACATTATAAAAGAAAAGTTCTATTCATGACTAATAATTCGAAAATCCGTCCAAGTGTACATTATTTTGTTATGTGTACCTACTCTTAACAGAAGTGGAGAAGAGGATAGGATAAACGGTGTAATCTTCCTCCAATAATGTTCTAGACGTGTTCAATGATTGAAATATAGAGGGATCTGGGGAATTAAATTGACAAATCAAATTGATAGTAATAAAAAAAGAAGCTAACGTAATTTTGGCTGTAAAAATTCACTCAACAACCAAACTAGTAACAAACCAGAATTTTTTCTTTTGTTTAGTATTGTCAAGAGCTCTCTATTGCTCTATAGATGCAGCTCGTTTATCTATTTTCCTGAAAACATGACTGAGAAATATTTTTTGCTTGAACAGGACAGAGTCATGTAGGCCTATTTTCATACTAGAGTATATTCACACTGCCATGTGTCTACATCTATCTTATTTTAGCAAAAATTAGCTGGTTCTTCATGAGGTGCTGATGCCAGCACTCTTCGTACGGCAGTTTTGGCCTTGGTTTTTTCTGCTGCTGAATACTGTTGTTCTATTTGGTTCAATATTGCTTATGTTCATGAAATTGATGCACAACTTAACGTTTCTATGAGAATTATTAGTGGAACTATTAGATCTACACCTTTACATTGGTTACCAGTGCTATCACATATAATTCCTCCTCAAATTCAGGTTTCAGTCAAGGAATCTTGGGATAAATTTCATTTCTACCAGGACTTATTTCCAATTGTATCTTACCTCCCAGATACTAGAACTGCCAGATTAAAGTCACGCAAACCTTTATGGATTAATACTTTCCTTCAATCTAATGAAAGTGACAAGGAAATTTGGCCTTCGCAATGGAGTTCTTGTAATGTCTTCAACAAAGGTCCAATCGTTGATCCTTCAGAGGAAGTTCCAGGTTTCAATCTTCGTAGTGAAATTTGGTGTATTTTGAATCCACTTAGGACTGGTCATGGTTGTTGTGATAGTATGCTCTTCAAATGACATTCTATTGAAAGCCCACTATGTGAGTGTGGTGTAGAAGAAACCATTGACCACTTGGTGAATACTTGCTCAATTTATATATTTCATGGTGGTTTCCAAGCTATCCCTTCAGTTTCAGATTCTTTTTAGAATGAATCGCTAACTTCAAATCGATATAATGGAAACTAGTATTTTGATTACTTCCTTCTGCTTCTTTTCTTTTTTGATATTTCAGGTGATTCATCACTACATCTATACGGGAAGACCGAGTTTTCGCTGAGGTTTTTTCTGTACTCTTGAATCATATGCTAAAATATATGATGCTCCGTTCACATTTCCTCTGCTCAGATTCCATCTACACATGCTTCATATATTACCAATAAAGGAGGATAATAACACACCAGAAGATTTGAACTCACAAAATTTAAATGTTATAAATCTAGACAAAAAAACTGATCAAAACAGCTTATCATGAAGTATCGGATTATTGTGATGATGAAGTGAATTTGAAGAGTTTTTTCAGGATGTGTTATAATTCAGTATTTTCAGTAATTCTTTGTTGTAATTTAACGTCTTTGTCAAATCGGCATCACATGCCAAAATACACATAAATTCTGGGTAAGGACTATGATGACTCCAAGTTTAAGTATAATATTAACTCGAAATATTCCAATTTCATAATTACATTCAGTTAAACCCCAAGATCAATCATCCCACTACATTTAATTCCCAATCAACCGAACGCACACACATGAAACATTCCCCCACCTCTACCCTTCCCTCCCTCACTTCAATTTACATGAAATTAAGACTCCGACTTCATTTCAGAATTTTTTTGTACAATATTTCGTCCAAGTTGGCATATAAAGAACTGCTTGTTTTGTTTAAAAAATTAAATGGATATTTTGTGATGGTCTGGGTCATTGGTTTTCGCGGCGGGGGGGCCATCTTGCCCGGGGCCCCTAGTAATATATGGCGGCCTATCCGCCTTACGTTCGAGCCTTTGAATGCTCCGGGTGATCCGAGAAATATAGTCCGGATTTTGAAATGTTGGCCATCAGCCGTCAACTTGGAGACGGGGTCTTCTTCTTCGGTTGTTGAAGGAGGCAGTGCAAGTAAATGAGGATGCTGTTGATGTTCATGTCTTTCTCGACTTATATCGTAATGACAAAATGGGGTTGTAATGATGACAAAAAAAAGTTCGATTTTTTTGTGTATTATTTTTAATGATTAACTTCTGGGAGCGGTCAAGGAAAAAATAAATAGTATTATTGAAGCTGCTAGCTTGAAGTTTGGTAAAAAAATCGGTTGCTATACCTCAATTATCCTTTTAGCTCAATAAAACCATTTGAAATTCTTGGCTGTGAAAAATCTAAAAAACAAAATAAAAAAATTTCTTGGGAATTTGAGCTCACATAATCATGATTTTGAAAACATATATTGCTACGATGATACGGAGTATAATATTTTTCACCGTGAAGTCTTAACACGTATGAATTGGCGAAATTTTCTTTGAAATATTTTAAACCAATTTTCATATTGTTCATTTAAATAATAACAGTAATAACAGGCCAGTTGAAAAGTCCCCGGTCTTCCATAGTATAACAAATTTTTTTGGAAAAATTCGATTTTATTATTCAACATAGTTGTCTTGGAGGGTGATACAGCGATTATAGCGATCTTCCTACATTTCGAAACAATTTTTGTAATACGATTTGTCTTCAAAATATGCCTAAATTTCGTGGATTTCTTCTTCATTGGCACGAAATTTCTTTCCAGCGAGCATTCTTTTGAGGTCTGAGAACAGGAAAAAGTCGCTGGGGACCAGATCTGGCGAATACAGTAGATGCAGAAGTAATTCGAAACCCAATTCATGCAATTTTGCCATTGTGTTCATGGATTTGTGACACGGCACATTGTATTGATGAAACACCTTATTTTCTTCAAATGGGGCCGTTTTTTAACAATTTCATCCTTTAAACGATCTAATAACGCTATTTAATAATCGCTGTTGAAGGTTTGGCCCTTTTGGAGGTGATCAATGAATATTATACCTTGCGCATCCCAGAATACTGATGCCATAACCTTGCCCGCTGACTGTTGTGTTATTTCTTGTTTTGGATTCGATTCATCGTTTGCAGTCCACTCAGCTGACTGTCGATTGGACTGCGGACTGAAATGATGGAGCCATGTTTCATCCATTGTCACATGTCGACACATAAATTCAGGTTTATTGCACTTAAACTGCTTCAAACACTGCTCAGAATCATTAAAACGTTGTTGCTTTTGATCGATTGTGAGCTCGCGCGGCACCCATTTCGCACACAGCTTTCTCATATACAAATATTCGTGAATGATATGATATACACGTTCAGATAATATCTTCACAATGTCTGCTATCTCGATCAACTCCACTATACGATCATTCAAAATCATTTTGTGAAATTTTTTGATTTTCGTCGGTGACAGCCTCTTTTGGGCGTCCACTGCGTTCGCCGTCTTCGGTGCTCATTTCACCACGTTTAAACTTAGCATACCAATCAATAATGGTTGATTTTCCTGGTGCAGACCCCGGAAACTCTTCATCAAGCCAAGAGTTTGCTTCTAAAGTATTTTTTCCATGCAAAAGGCAATATTTTATCTTTATCACGAAATTCTTTTTTCTATCTTTTTTCAAATGAGAAAAGTAGCTACACTCACAAAGCAAAATCTCACAAACTAATCGTATGACTGCTGTCAAATTTTGATACGTATGGTTTGTAGGTTGGTACTAACTAAAAATCATATGGATTCAATACTAGCACCGCCATCTGTGGATCAGACCGGGGAGTTTTCAATTGGCCTAATAAATGTGCATCCATCATCTGGTAAAGTTGACTTTTTCATAGGGGCATCTACGATCCAACCTGACCTCCCATACCAAAATTCATCAAAATTGATTACAAATTGTACAAGTAAGTCTGTTACAAGAATGTACGGACACGCAGACAGACCAAAGTAGTTCAGAATGATCCAAAAGCAGATACCAAAAAAATTTTTATCCCAAAAGGGATCACAATATTTCCATCACTTTTGATGGACTCGGAAGCAAAATCCACAAATACGCAAAATATTAATATATGCTAAAGGACAAGGCACACTCGATCCCCTTGAGCCTACATAAATCAAAATCCACTGCAATCTTTCACTGTGCACAATGACACAGCAGAAACGCGTGGGTCGATTTTAACAAGGAAATCCGTCGAATCACGGAACCCATACAGCGCACTGCCAACGGTACACCAATCCATCAGGTCTTCCCGAAATATGCAAATGAACTACCGGCACATGAACCTACTCTTGCCTTTACCAAAACTAATTAGCATCCAACGAAATGAGATGATTACTAATTTGGTCTAGAGAACTAGCGTTGCGCTTCAGTTCCTTTCTCTAACTTATCAAAATTAATGACCTGAAAGAATAGCTCAGTATGAGTAGCTGGTCGATAGCGTTACTAGCTGAGGCCACTTTGAGAATAAACAATTAAAGTTGGTTTTCAACTCTACGGGAATCTGGCGATTCCCTCAGAAGGCATCGAAACCAATCACGGGATGTCTTGGGTTTGGATGATTAATAAAATGTTATGCCGATCTGGCGTCTACATATGTCAAGTGCAGGGGCGTAGAGGGTGCCTATGTTATTGGGGTTTACTGGAGATGAGTTCTGAATATATTTACATTTTGATTTCATGTTTCTTTCCTTATTTCGTTTTTCGTTGTTCCTATCCCGTTGGATTATTTTATCAAATCTTATTGATTGTCTTTAAATTGAAGTTGTTCATTTAATCTATTCCCTCCTTATATGTTTCTGTATGTACATGTATTGAATTTCCAATAACTGAAAAAACTCTCAATGTATTTTATCAAATAAACCTGTATACCCTTTAAGTCAACATTCTTTTGAATTTATTGTTTTTATTTATTACTGGTTTGAAATTCATAAAATTTTTTCAGTATCTAGGATTATCTTCAATTATTTTCATTCAACGTCAAATAGCTGATAATACGCACATTTCATATCTGCCGGATTGCAATTCCTTAATTATTCCAATCAATTTTTATTTCTGCAATGCGAGGAATAAATATATTCTGATTTCCTTCTGAATTGATAAGATGACAAAATTATACACTTTATTAGTATATATAGTATATAGTCATAGTCATTTATTTTTCCATCAAAAATTTACATGGACTGTCAATTAAATATTAAATATAAGAAATAAAAAAACAAAAATGCATACATATAAGTACATATAGTTTCGTTTCTAAATGTAGACTTTTATTACTGATTAATTTTGAAAAATAATCGATTGATTTGGGCAAATTATAAATATTGTTGATATATAAAAATTAATTCAGAAGGACGATTGAGCGAATACTAAATTCAAAGACATCTCTAGTCGACTGAACTGACTAGATAGTTTTCCAATAAGAGATTCCATTTTGATATTAAAAAAAAAGACATATTTCGAAAGAAATACATGGATTTTTTTTTGTAAAGAGGAAGGTATGCCATTGACAATAGAAAACGATACCAGCCAAATAGCCGACATGGCTACGGTTGCAGCACCCTATTCTCTTCATGAAATTTTTTCATGTCCAATTCGCACATTGGCACCTATATGTCCTCGATTACTTCACTAATTCAATCTTTTAGGACTTGAATCAATTCGCGAGGCTTGAAAGAAAAAAGTCTAAAGGTGCTAAATCACATTTTCTGGGTGGCCAATTGTGATACTCTCTTCGAGAAATAATAATTCTAGGAAACTTTCCAATTTCGAGATTGTTTCATTGCTAGTGAGGCACGTTGCGCCGTCTTGTTGAAAATAAACGTGTTCCACATCAATAACTTTCAATTCCGGTCATAAAAATATAAAAAATCATAAATGAGAGCCTGGTAGCTCAATCCTTTCACTGTAACAGTTGCACCAACCTCATTCTGGAATAGGTAAGGACCAATTACACCCCAACCCAAAAACCGCAACAAACAGAGACACGTTGAGGGCGGAGAGGCTTTTCAACAATCATTCTTGGATTTTCGGAGCCCAAAATGCGTAAATTCTGCTTATTACCGTAGACTCCGAAGTAAAAAATGGCCAAATCACTGAAGATGATTTTTCAATGAAAATCCGGATCATTTTGATGCATTTCGAGCACCAATCGGCGAAGTAACAAGGTTGCTGATGATCGACTGGCTTAAATAGTTGTGTTAATTAAACTTTAAAAACCTTGAGTCGTTTGAGGAATGCCTAATTCCAAAGATCGACAAGGAATCGACAAACCTGGGTTTTCGTCAACACTACGAGCTACAGTAGCAATATCCTCAATTGTTCCTGAGCGACGCACACGGTTTCGATTCTCCACATCAGCAACTTGTCACAACAGCTCAAATTTTTAAATTAGTTTCACTATTATTGCCGGCTGAGAAGATGCTTCAGGAAGACCCATAACTGGTTTAGTTTTGCGAACTGTGACTTCAAAATTTTCACCATATTCATTCACCATATTCACATTCAGCAATAACATAAATTTAAGTTTCTTGATATTGTCGAATTATAAAATTGAAGTACTTCATCAATCTCAGTTTCAATTCAAAAAAATCATGGACACTAAAATAATTGTTCAAAAGCTTAATTCCCAGAGTGAATACGAGTATATCTGATATCTACATATTTTCGTGCCTTGTGTTCCAAAATTAACATCAGTTTAATACAAATTTATCTAACCTTTCAGTCGCTATGAATCGCTGCCACTGTCTCGAATTGTTCCTCAATTTCTTGGTCATTAAAAGGGGCTCCATTGCTGGCCAAGAATATGCCAATTAGCTGTATCGTTGCACAGTAGGGGGTAGCCCAGAAAGAAGGCTCATTGTGCAATATATTATAAGGGGGGTTCAGGGAAAACTTTAATGGATATTAAGATTTTCAGTCGGTTCTTTAATTAAGTCACGAATATTTTTCTCTCCCCCCTCTTTTTTTATCGTTTTACAGCGTCTCAATCCCCTTTTATTTTAATTTATTTTCGCCCGACTTTGATTGCTGATTTTATAGTGTGTGGATTGATGAGCAGGGTTCACCGAGAGGTAGTTAATCATTTTTGCGGCATAAAATTGAAATTTCGATTCGAAATAGTCTTTTTCCCAGCTCTCTTTCGAGCTTGAATATCAGTTCATTATCTTTTTCGTCCATTTCAAAATATGTATTAAAAACTTGCTTTGAAGATTTTCAATCAATAATAAATTCTATATAAAATTCATGAATATTAGGCGTAGTAAAAAGAAATCCATTATTTTTCCTTGAGTTATCTGTATCTGGCATTGTATGAGTCCGATCGGGTTCCACTAGATTACGTTAGAAAGATAACATTTCGTGCTACCATAACTTTTCTGACAGTTTTGTGATGAGTTGAATCAGTTTAGTTTGAGCACGCGTCAATGATGGACACTAGCAAAGAGAAAATACCCTATACATATTTTACATTTTCTCTTCGATAAAGGCGAAAATTCAAGCAGGGAGGCTGAACATGTAAATAGTGTTTATGATCTTGATATTAACAGCCAATGATGCTCAATCTTAAAGGCCAATTGCCGAAAATGTTGATAATATCATGGACATATTCGAGACCGATTGACCGTCATGTAACCACTTTTTCCATTGCCCAAAAGCTAAGGATTCCACAAAACCGTTTGGAACCATTTTCATAAGATGGTCTCAAGAAGAAGTTCTATCTAAGGGTACCATACGAGTAGATGCAAAAAAACCTCATGAACCGAATTTCCATCTGCGAATTGCTGTTGAATCGAAAAAAAATCAACCCATTTTTGAAACAGTTGGTGACTGGTGATGAAAAATGAATCACTCACGACAACGTCAAGCGAAAACGGTCGTGGTCGAAACGCGATGAGCCGGCGGAAACGGTCAAATATCTCTTACATTGATTTTTGTTCCACACAAAGCATTGTGACTGTTAAATGAAACTTTTCCATTATAAATCAGCGATCATTCTTTATCGTTAAATATCTTCGATTCGAAGAATGGTAGAATCCACCTAAAGAAGGAGGAAATAAATAACTCTGTAATTCTTTATTTCCTCGAACATAATGGAAACTACCGAAAGTAATCATATTCGATATATGGGAATAATAAACATAAAAATAACGTTTTTTATTGTGATTCGAGGCAGAAAGCCATTTCTCATGAGGTGGACTCGCATACGCTAGTCTACAAAAATTGTGTGTTATAGAAATAATGGCTTTCGACGAGACGAGATAGGTTTTTATGTTTCGCTCTTAATCGGCTGTTGGAGTCTCCATATTTCTGTAGAAAATTTCCTCAATGATTTGAACATAGTTCAACAAGGAAACTCACCCTTTTAGTAGGTTTATATTTTAATTCATTAAAAAACAATTATTGTTGAGTCATCCTATTATCAATTATTAGATAATGCTTAAAATTCTCTATACACCTTTATAAGAGCATACTACTTCAGCAATACGGCATAGCTCTATTTTAAGAATTGCTTGACCATGGGCATACCAAATGCAATTGATAATTATTTTCGAAAATCAGAAGGTGATAATGTTTGAACTTGGTTTTGAAGTGAGCTGGTAGTACTGTATACAGTGCTTTTTCCTCGATTTTCTTTTACCTCCAAACTTTATTTTCTTCAATATTTCTTTTATTAGGTGTACAACTTTGCTGCCGCAATTTTGCAATAGTTGGCTGTAGCGGTAAGTGGTAGTCGAAATAAATAGATTGTAGATGTCATACAATAAGCTTAGGTATTTGTAAACATAACGCCATCGAAATATTGGTCGATTTGTCTCTGCATCATGAAGTTATTCTTGATTAAACATGTCAGCTTACGATCATCGAATGCTCTCAAATACCTATGGTGAGGGCGCTATTAGTGAAAGAACATACCGATAGTGGGTGGTTTCAACGCTTCAAGAATGATGATTTTGACGTCGAAGACCTGTATGTCGGTGAACGAGAGAATTTCGAAGATGGAGAATTGGATGCATTACTTGATCAAGACTAGTGTCAAACGAAAAAAGAATTGGCAGAATCATTTGGAGTGACGCAACAAGCCACTTCAAAATGCCATTCAGAAACAAGGAAATTTGGTGCCATACGAGTTGATGCCGAAAGATGTTGAACGGCGTTTATTTGTTTGTGAGCAGCTGCTTGCAAGGTAAAGACGGAAGGGACTTCTGCATCGCATTGTGACTGGAGACGAAAAATCGGTTCCATACGATAATCCCAAGCGCAGAAAATCATGGGGATATCCCAGTCAGACCGAATATTCACGGTTCCAAGGTCATGCTCAGTATTTGGTGGGACCAGCTCGGCGTATTGTATTATGAGTTAATAAAACCGACACAGACAACCACAGACGATCGTTATCGAACGCAATTATTGCATTTGAGCCAGGCATTCGAAGACAAACGTCCGCAATACAACAAGAGACATGATAATGTGTTTTTACAGCTTGACAATGCTCGACCCATGTTGCGGAAGTGGACTATTTGTAAAAGTTGAAATGGTAATTTCTACCCCACCCGCAGACGGTGCAGACGTTGATTCCTCAGACTATCACTTGTTTCGAAAAATAGCACACGACCTGGCTGACCAGCACTAGTCTCTGAAGAAGTAAAAAATTGGATCGATTCGTGGATCGCTCCAAAAGATGAAAATTTTTTTCAATGCACGCTGAAGCAAAGTTGTACGTCTATGTATATTTTCTGTTATATTGGCTTCAAAGGACTCTCATTCGCATCAAATTCTTCATGAAACTTATAAGTGAAAATTGTTCTTAAACCTTTCCTTGAAACTCACCTCAGTGAACTATTGTTGAGAGAAGATTCCAATTGAACTCTTCAACTCCATACAGTTCCAACAACCAAAAAAAATCAATATTTCGGCCAGTGTATCTTCCAGCACCTCCCGTGGTCACCGCTAGTCGTTGTCCAAGCCGCGGTCTTTGTCCACTACTTAAGGGGACCTATGACAGATCCCCTAAGAACCTCGCAGGAGGGCCACCAGAAGACAAGATCTCAGCACGAGCCTGGGCGCCCCCATATTTTTCAATGTCTACGTTACGCGACTTTTATTTCGTTACGTTGGTATTTCTGTGATATCTCCGAGTGTGTTGATATGTTGAGACTGTTAATCATTGGAATGGGAGAAGAGGATTGTTTCCATGTTGGGGGTCAGTCGATAGACTGTGTCCGAAGAATTTTCAATTGGAATTTAGGTTAAATGGTTCATGACTTCGTTGTGGTTTCGATTGGACGAAATTTTCCGTTAACCTTTTGGGTTTTCTTGGTTAGGTTATTGAAATAAATGTATTTTTGTGCGCAGGTTCTAGCCGTCTATATCACTACTGCAAAATATCTGTTATTATAGAATGTTAGCCAAGAATGGTCTCAAACAAATGGGTTGGGCTCAATGATGAAAAATAATTCATGGTCAATATCAATTTGCTGATTTCGTTGATAGGTCAAATCGTCCCAATGATCTCGGAGTCTTCCGGCTAGTCACTATACCGGGTGGTTCAAAAGTCTCGAAACGATGAATTTATTTCGCGCAAAGGTGAAAAATCGGAATTCTGATACTGGGTTCTTTAGTAATTTCGACGGAGGAATCGAATGGGCCTATCAGTTTTTGGGCCCAAAAGGGCCTTATACGAGATATGAGGCCCAACCTTGAAATTTCAAATGCAAATCTATCATTTTTATAGCAGATTCGGATTCAGCGAGAAATTTTACATCGTAATTGGTTGAAACCAAAATTTTTTCTTACTTTTTTGGGCCCTATGCAGCGTTTTTTGTTCTCAAATCCGTGGTGATCATTCAGATCAGGATGCAAAAATTTATATTCTGTTACTAAGCTCCTTAGTGATTTTTCTCGTTGAATGGATTGAACCCATCAGATTTTGGGTGCAAAAGTCTTTTGAAAGAGATAAGAGGCCCAACTTTGAAATTTCGAATGCAAACCCATTTATTTTTTCAGCAGATTTCAAAGTTGGGCCTCTTATTTCGTATAAAAGGCTTTTGTACCCAAAATCTGATGGGCTCAATGGATTCAACACGAGAAATTATTGACGACCTCAGTATCAGAATATGAATTTTTGCATCCTGAACTGATTGAACGCTCTCGGATTTTTGAACAAAAAACGATGCATAGGTCCCAAAAAAGGACGAAAAGATTTTGGTTCCAACCAATTCGGATGTAAAATTTCCCACTGAATCCGAATCTGCATAAAAACAAGGGTTTGCATTCGAAGTTGGGCGTCATATCTCGTATAAAGTCCTTTAGGGTCCAAAATATGATGGGCTCATTTGATTCCTTGGGTGAAATTACTAAAGACCCCAGTATCAGAATTCCGATTTTTCACCTGAGCCCGAAATAAATTCACCGCTTCCAGACTTTTGAACCACCCGGTATATCTATGTGTGTGACCTAGCGTTGCCCTTATGGAACAAACATCCTCTTCTTTTGGCGAAAGCAGGCCACTTCTGGGCAATTGTTTCAGATGGTCCAATTATTGAAAGTACAGTTCCGAGTTAACAGTTGTGCCGTAGTGGAGCAGCTTATAGTAGAGAATTCCCTGCCAATTCCACCAAACACTCAGCAAAACCTTCCTGACCGTCACTCCTAGCTCAGCCACCGTGTCCACCGGCTCACCCCGTTTCGACCACTACCGTTTTCGCTTGACGTTGTCGTAAGTGATCCACTCTTCATCACTAGTCACCAACCGCTTCAAAAATGGGCCGTTTTTTTCTTCAGCAGCGATCTGCAGATGGAAATTTGGTCCATGA
This sequence comes from Harmonia axyridis, assembly GCF_914767665.1. NCBI lineage: Eukaryota > Metazoa > Arthropoda > Insecta > Coleoptera > Coccinellidae > Harmonia > Harmonia axyridis. The sequence goes on along the minus strand of NC_059506.1, from coordinate 30,119,078 downwards.
GGTTTTGCGTTAACTCGTGTGATACCTAACATCCAGCCTCTCCTTGAGACCAGCGTTATGCAAATGGCTCTATACGGTTTCTTATGCAATCTCTAGCTCTTGAACAATCCAAAATTGCTTATATGATGGTACACGACAATGGCCATGATTTTATTGACATTTTCGGCATTTGGTCTTCCAGAGCGTGGTTCATATTTGACATCGAAATTACCGGAACTTAATCGACGAAACTAAAATTGCTCCTGATTGGCTGTTACAGTATCAGAACCATAAACATTATTTACATTTTCAGCCGCCTGGCTTACATTTTCGTCTTTTTCGAAGAAAAACTGTCAAATATAGGGTATTTTCTCTTTGCTGGTGTCCATCTTTGACGCACGCTCAAATTGAACCGAGTCAATCAATCACATACCTGTCCGCACAATATCTCATCTTTCTAAAGTCATCTAGAGGAACTTGATGGAACCTTTACAACGCGAGATATAGATAACTAAATCCATGTATTGGAGAAATAATGGATTTCATTTTACTATACCTAATATAAGCCTATATAGTCCAGTTTTTGAAATCATAATTTTCAGCAATTGTGAGTAATGGATATTTACTACCTACCAATTACATTAATTGAAATGAAAACCAAAAAAAATTTGCTGGAATAAACCGATGATAGTCGAGCAAAAAGGACAGCAATCACTGCTGCTAATCATCCATGAAGGAACGCCAGGTATTCCATCCTCGAAGAGCGCATTCTAAGTCCGGATAATTTAATCGGAGAGGTAGAACTACGCGCTGTTTACCACGTGTTTTGAAACCTGTAATTATCCTGGACCCAAAGGCAGTTTTAGGATTTGTTCTCACGCTTTAACTCACAAAATTAGTCATATGGTTAGTAACCTAGATAGCGGAGCGCGCCGAGCACGGATTGTAGGAGTTCTCCACTTCTTTGCTCCGGCATTAAACCACTTAGGGGCAATTATTCGATTATTTGTTGGTCTCTCTTTAACCATGAGAAAATATTCGAGATTGGTCCAGGGCTCGGTGATCTTCCTCCTACATTTTTATTGGCAATCTTGATTTCATAGAATTCGTAATTGTGAAGTAGGTTGAATTGTTTCATAACTGATTTCGTGGATATTAAACTGTATTTTATGGTTCAATTGAAATGATAGAAGGACCTCTATATAAGTAACACAAGAGTAGTGACTCTAATTCAGAAACTTTTAGAAGGACCTCAATAAAAGTAACTCCAGAGCACTGATGCTAGTTCAGGAACTTTTGTGATCTCTCCCAGTAGGCAAAAAAATTTCACTGATTAATCTGATGATTATGACAATCTTATTTAATTACAAATTCTCCAGAAACATGGCAGAACTATTCTCTATTTATTTGATCCGGCATTAAACCACTTGGGGGTAATTATTCGATTATTTGTTGGTCTCTCTTCAACCATGAGAAAATATTCGAGATTGGTCTAGGGCTCGGTGATCTTCCTCCTACATTTTTATTGGCAATCTTGATTTCATAGAATTCGTAATTGTTAAGTAGGTTAAATTGTTTCATAACTGATTTCGTGGATATTAAACTGTATTTTATGGTTCAATTGAAATGATAGGAGGACCTCAATATGAGTTAAACAAGTGTAGTGACTCTAATTCAGAAACTTTTAGAAGGACCTCAATAAAAGTTACTCCAGAGCATTGACGCTAGTTCAGGAACTTTTGTGATCTCTCCCAGTAGGTAAACAAATTTCACTGATTAATCTGATGATTATGACAATCTTATTTAATTACAAATTCTCCAGAAACATGGCAGAACTATTCTCTATTTATTTGATCCGGCATTAAACCACTTGGGGGTAATTATTCGATTATTTGTTGATCTCTCTTCAACCATGAGAAAATATTCGAGATTGGTCCAGGGCTCGGTGATCTTCCTCCTACATTTTTATTGGCAATCTTGATTTCATAGAATTCGTAATTGTTAAGTAGGTTAAATTGTTTCATAACTGATTTCGTGGATATTAAACTGTATTTTATGGTTCAATTGAAATGATAGGAGGACCTCAATATGAGTTAAACAAGTGTAGTGACTCTAATTCAGAAACTTTTAGAAGGACCTCAATAAAAGTTACTCCAGAGCATTGACGCTAGTTCAGGAACTTTTGTGATCTCTCCCAGTAGGTAAACAAATTTCACTGATTAATCTGATGATTATGACAATCTTATTTAATTACAAATTCTCCAGAAACATGGCAGAACTATTCTCTATTTATTTGATCCGGCATTAAACCACTTGGGGGCAATTATTCGTTATTTGTTGGTCGCTTTTTAACCATGAGAAAATATTCGAGATTGGTCCAGGGCTCGGTGATCTTCCTCCTACATTTTTATTGGCAATCTTGATTTCATAGAATTCGTAATTGTTAAGTAGGTTAAATTGTTTCATAACTGATTTCGTGGATATTAAACTGTATTTTATGGTTCAATTGAAATGATAGGAGGACCTCAATATGAGTTAAACAAGTGTAGTGACTCTAATTCAGAAACTTTTAGAAGGACCTCAATAAAAGTTACTCCAGAGCATTGACGCTAGTTCAGGAACTTTTGTGATCTCTCCCAGTAGGTAAACAAATTTCACTGATTAATCTGATGATTATGACAATCTTATTTAATTACAAATTCTCCAGAAACATGGCAGAACTATTCTCTATTTATTTGATCCGGCATTAAACCACTTGGGGGTAATTATTCGATTATTTGTTGATCTCTCTTCAACCATGAGAAAATATTCGAGATTGGTCCAGGGCTCGGTGATCTTCCTCCTACATTTTTATTGGCAATCTTGATTTCATAGAATTCGTAATTGTTAAGTAGGTTAAATTGTTTCATAACTGATTTCGTGGATATTAAACTGTATTTTATGGTTCAATTGAAATGATAGGAGGACCTCAATATGAGTTAAACAAGTGTAGTGACTCTAATTCAGAAACTTTTAGAAGGACCTCAATAAAAGTTACTCCAGAGCATTGACGCTAGTTCAGGAACTTTTGTGATCTCTCCCAGTAGGTAAACAAATTTCACTGATTAATCTGATGATTATGACAATCTTATTTAATTACAAATTCTCCAGAAACATGGCAGAACTATTCTCTATTTATTTGATCCGGCATTAAACCACTTGGGGGCAATTATTCGTTATTTGTTGGTCGCTTTTTAACCATGAGAAAATATTCGAGATTGGTCCAGGGCTCGGTGATCTTCCTCCTACATTTTTATTGGCAATCTTGATTTCATAGAATTCGTAATTGTGAAGTAGGTTGAATTGTGTCATAACGGATTTCGTGGATGTTAAACTGTATTTTATGGTTCAATTGAAATGATAGAAGGACCTCAATATAAGTTACACAAGAGTAGTGACTCTATTTCGGAAACTTTCAGGGAGACCTTTAAAAAAGTTTCACCAGAGCAGTGACGCTAGCTCACAAACTTTTGTATCCTACCTCAGTAGGTACCTAATCGTTGAATACAATACACTGATTAATTCGAGAATTATGACAATCTCATAAAATCAAAACTGGCATGGCAAAACTCTTTTCTACTTCTTTGCTCTGGCATTAAACCCCTTAGGGGCAATTATTCGATTATTTGTTGGTCTCTCTTTAACCATGAGAAAATATTCGAGATTGGTCCAGGGCTCGGTGATCTTCCTCCTACATTTTTATTGGCAATCTTTTTTTCATAGAATTCGTAATTGTTAAGTAGGTTGAATTGTATCATAACTGATTTCGTGGATATTAAACCATATTTTATGGTTCAATTGAAATGATAGAAGGACCTGAATATTAGTTACACAAGAGTAGTGACTTTATTTTAGAAACTTGTAGGAGGAGCTTTATAAAAGTTACACAAGAGTAGTGACGCTAGTTTAGAAACTTTTGTGTCTTTTCTCAGTAGGTAATCGTTGAATAAATTTCACTGATTCATTTGAGGATTATGAAAATCTCATTAAATCAGAAGTTTTCTGGAAACATGTCTAAACTATTCTCTACTTCTTTGCTCCTGCATTGAACCACTAAGGGTCAATTATTCGATTATTTGTTGGTCTCTCTTTAACCATGAGAAAATATTCGAGATTGGTCCAGGGCTCGGTGATCTTCCTCCTACATTTTTATTGGCAATCTTGATATCATAGAATTCGTAATTGTGAAGTAGGTTGAATTGTGTCATAACTGATTTCGTGGATGTTAAACTATATTTTATGGTTCAATTGAAATGATAGAAGGACCTCTATATAAGTTACAAAAGAGAAGTGGCTCTATTTCAGAAACATTAGAAATACTTTAATAAAAGTCACACGAGAGTAGTGACTCTATATTAGAAACTTAAGAAGGACGTTAATGAAAGTTACACAAGAATAGTAACTCTATTTCAGAAAATTCAGAAGGACCTTAATAAGAGTTACACAAGAGTGGTGACTCTATTTCAAAAACATTAGAAAGACTTTTATAAAAATCACACAAGAGTAGTGACTCTATTTCAAAAACTTAAGAAGGACCTTAATAAAAGTTAAACAATTGTTTGGGTTAGATTCACATGTTATTTCAAGGTCCATTTAATGAAAAATATTCATGTATTCAGTCTTTCGAATTAACTAACATGTTTTAGTTTAGAAACATGGAAAATTCTCAGAAGAACTCCAAACGCAAAGAAACAAAAATACAAATTGCACATGTCTACTTTAAAATTGACGTCAATGCAATTCGTTTCTCACGTAATAATATGTATACATATATGAATTATTTTAATTCTTTTTTTACCAATTCAATGTTTATCGCTCTCAGGTATAGGACAATATTTCTCATAATTTCAAAATCGACCAAAACTCCTCTGGTCCACCGCATCAACAACACGTTAGAACGAAAACAATGGGTCATATTTATTAGGCCGTCGGTAAGCCCCCTCTGATTGAGCAGATCCATCTAGGGCCGGTAAGGTAAGGTAGGTCGTGACTTAACCCCAACACTTTCGGGAATGCCGATAAAAAAAAGCGAGGGACGAGACGAAAAAACAATCGAACGTCGTCCGCGGTCTATCACGTTCCCTTTGGAATTCGACGTTTAGCGATCTCCGATAATGCGGCCAAATAACATATTTGGCCTGCGAGAGGGCAGCCCGCCTCGACCCCGGGACGATAATTTGGGGCCATTCAATTAATTTGCAGTTTGCATACGTAGGAAACTTATGGGGAGTTTTTTTTTAAATTTTTTTTATTTATTTTTTTTTGAGCTAACGCGCTTAGAAACGTGCGATATGTTGTTTCGTTGGTTTGTTGGTTTATTTTTTCGATAATAAAGATTTTGGATTGTTCTTGGAATGAAAAATGTTGAAGCCCTCTTGGAATTTTGACGGTTGTATGGTATGGGATCGGGAACTACAGGGTGATTCATTGTTGATGATAAATATTGTATTATCCATTCCGTGGTCGGGATTTGATGACCCCTCAGCGTAATAAACATAGACAGAGGGAGCATATGTCATTTTAAGAAAGCACATTTTGTCCACAACATGAACTATCAAATTTGATATGAAGCGCGCAGAAATGAAAATATATCAGTGATACGATATTTCACTCAATTCGCGAGTTTCTCCACAAGGAACGCACTTCTAATTTCCCATAGTGAATAAACGTTTCATTCTCTAAATAGTCAAAATATATTGAGATAAGTACTTTATTATATCAGAAATTCAGAAAACAAATCTCAAGACAAACGTCGTGAAACAACCGATGATACTAGGAGAGCAAAAGTTGCCAAACCTTGGATTTCAGCAGGCAGATATAGAAAATAATGAAGGGTGTTTTTTTTAGAGCTATAGAACTTTAAATTGCAATGAAACAACGATAGATTATTCGATTGACCTGAATTTTATTTACCCGCAAGATAATCTTGTGGCATTACATTTTGAATATGACTTCTGGCATATGACCGCCACGGCTGGCTCGGATGTAGTCCAATCTGGACGTCCAATTTTCGATGACTTTTTCCAACATTTGTGGCCGTATATCGGCAAAAACACGGCGAATGTTGTCTTCCAAATGGCCAAGGGTTTGTGGCACATCCGCATAGACCAATGACTCAAATAGCCCCACAGAAAGTAGTCTAGCAGTGTTAAATCACTAGATCTTGGAGGCCAATTCACAGGTCCAAAACGTGTCTTTCAATAAATCGATTGTGGCACGAGCTGTGTGACATGTTGCGCCGTCTTGTTGGAACCACAGCTCCTGGACATCATGATTGTTCAATTCAGGAATGAAAAAGTTAGTAATTATGGCTCTATACCGATCACCATTGACTGTAACGTTCTGGCCATCATCGTATAATCGAATAAGTACGGACCAATGATTCCACCAGCCCATAAAGCGCACCAAACAGTCAGTTTTTCTGGATGTAAAGGTGTTTCGACATACACTTGAGGATTAGCTTCACTCCAAATGCGGCAGTTTTGTTTGTTGACGTAGCCATTCAACCAGAAGTGCGCTTCATCGCTAATGGACGTAGTGCGCGATACGTATTCCGTATTTTCGATATAAAATTGCACTATTTGCAAGCGTTGTTTAAGCGTGGGTCTATTAATGATGAATTTTCATACCAAACTGAGAATAAATCACTTGACAGCTGTTAAATCGGTCGCCATCTTGAACAGTAATGCCAACTTAAAGTTATACCTCGAAAAAAAAAAACACCCTATAAATGTTCTGTTTATTATAAATTCGACATTGAGCAATTTATCACAGGAATTTGGACAGAAATAATAAATAATCAAAATCATAGTTGATTATTTATTATTTCTGTCCAAATTCCTGTGATAAATTGCTCAATTTTGAACATGGACGTGAATAGTACAGAATAAATTCGAGAATTAGGAAAAATATATTGAAATTAATACCTAAATATGTCAGAAATTCAGAAAGCAAACTTCAAGCGCGTCGAACGACGTGAAACAATGACACTAGAAGAGCAAAATTTGCCATATATAATATAATAGAGGGAGTATACGCGATTTTTACATGTCCCCAACATGGTTAGATCACGTTGTCGGATGTGATATATTTTCAAATCCACAATTTCACTATATCGTTATGAATGTATATTATATTGAATGAATATATTTATTTGGGTGATTCCGATTGAATATGCAAATTTGAATATTTGGAATCCGATATTTTCCTAATTTTCGATTGTATAATAAACAGAATATTCATTAGTTTCTGTATCTACCTGCTGAAATGCAAGGTTTGGTAACTTTTGCTCTCCTAGTGTCATCGACTGTTTTAACGTCGTTTGGCGCGCTTGAAGTTTGTTTTCTGAATTTCTAATATACTTAGGTATTTATTTTAATATATTTTTAGTGGATATGATATGATGATTCACTAAGAGACATAAGAAGTGCGTTATTTGTGGAAAAACTCGCGAATTGAGGGGAATATCGTATCACTGATATGTTTTCATTTCCGCGCGCTTCATGTCAAATTTGAAAGTGCATATTGGTGACAAATTTTGCTCACTGTACATGACATATGCTCCCTCTATCCTATGTCTATTACTCTGAGATCTGATGAAACTGCCTATCAAAGTGACATCAACCTATATACTGAAAATTGACACCGGTCATAAAAATATTACTAATTTTCGATTAATATTGAAAAAACGTATAAAAATACCCTTATTTGAGTAGAAAACGTTGCAATATATCTCATTAAAATGAAATCAACGAAAAAACTCAAGGCGTTCAAAACCCACAACAATTAATACGTTACCAGTCCTAATCATCTTCAATTCTCTTCAACTGGCTCACAAATCGAATTTTTCGGATAGGTAGCTGGCTAGCACACATAGGCTTCTGAAAATGATTGATAAAACAACCCCGAAATCCTTGGAAATAACTTCCGTGGAATGTTAATAGTTATCGACGTATCCACCGGCTCATCATCTACCGGTGAAATCGGTGAAACAAGTGTGAAAAATGGGAACCATGATTGATTAGGGCCAACTTTGCGAATATACAGGGATGCTGTAAAAATGACCGCAGCTAATAAATCAAGGACTTCATGGCTTTCAGACGGAGATCGGGAACATTAGTCATTGATTTGATGCGCCGGTATACCAGGTGTTGCATATTAGGAGGCTCATGTGAAGTAATAATTTTTTTTAGTGAAGTGTTAGTATGGATATGAACCGAAATTATTTGACTGATTTGCATAATTATTGAACTGAATTCAATGGCGCATGGTGACTAAGAATTGCAGCACTGCATTAAGAACAATTTCAAGCTGATCAAAACATCGAAACAATAGAAAACTCCAGTAGAATTAAGGATTCACGGCTTCGCTTAATTTTCAAGCTACTGTCGAGTAGGAATTTTAGAATTTCAAGTCAAGTCAAGTATTTATTCATCAAGTACTTGAATCATATCAATCTACTTGATTTTTAACAGTTCTATTGTGAAGTATCACATCTCACATTAATAAAAAAAATGATGTTCGAACTGTCAAAAGCTTGATGCGAGATGTACTTAGAAGACTGCGTATTATTGAAGACCACATAGATATTTCCAAGGACTTTTTCATTTAAATCAGAAGACCCTGCAAAAAACACTATTATTTATTGAACTTATTGTATAAATGAACCGATAATATAAACTTCTTTGAAATAGAAACATAATTTAAATCACTATAAATCATACCAAAATAAAAATAGTGCAAAAATTGAGTTTTTTAATATTGAGAAACCTTTAGGCTTTGTTTGATCTCATTATTTTCCATCCAGGATCTAAGACACTCTAGGCATCTTATAGATTGGTCGCCTAACCTATTGCGGGTTTTATAACTGTAAAAGCAGCTCTAGAAAATTGTCTTTCAACAGGAGCTGAAGATACTGGCGTTGATGAAAAATCCTGGACCATTTCGACCAAGATTGGAAAGATATTTCTGAAACTACCAAAATCTACCAATTGATTTCATAGAAATGTGAGAAAACTACCAATAAAGTCACACTGGCGAATGCTTCAGTTTCTCGGCGCTCGAGGAATCCCCTTCTTTAGCCTAAACGCGCACGAGATTGCAGAAATATATGTCGTGCGACGCGTGCATATCAAGCTCAAGTAATATCAATAAGTAGCTTGATATCAAGTCAAGCAATAAATATCTAAAATCAAGTCAAGTCAAGCTCAACTACGTAATTTTTCACGAGCTTGATTTTCAAGTCAAGTAGTTGATTAAAATGTCAAGCTATTTGGCTTGATGAATCCCTATATGTGTGTGTACAGAATTACTATTCAAAACGTACATCATTTCGTGTTGATAGTGTCATCAAATTCATAGAAAACTCAAGGAGAATAGCAGAAGAATAAGTGATATTCCATAAAAACATATCTGACTGATTTGTGATTTTGCAAGGAAATATTTAAATATTAATTTCTAACTTTATGCAGAATTTCATGTTGTCCACGTTATCAGAATTATAAAAATAGAAAATGCAAACGTATTATCGAAAAAAATCCATAGAAAAACACTGACCTGTCGGGAGCCTTCGAACACTCGTTCATTTATGCGCTTGAACATATTAAAAAAAATCAAGAATCTGAAAAATTGAGAAAATGTCTATTTTTTCAGCAGGTACAACCAGTACAGTCCAAGCAATCTTTTTTTTGTCCGTTCCGCTGACCCACAATTCCTCAACTCAGATAGAAAACGATAGTAGTCGGCCACGCCACTAAAAATTCTCACGGAACGTCTGACCATCATCCGCGTTATCAAAAAGCGCATCAAATATTTAATTCAAACGTGTAATTACGTACATTCCTACTTGATTCTAAATGGTTTCGTGTCTAGAGGGCGTAGCGACACGCGAAAAAACCCGTGTCCCAAGAAATTCCAGTCGAGAAGGTCGTAGTTGGCCAAACCTGCTCACAGGGTTCTTGATTGCGTTATAATTAAGGGTTGGGGGAAAAACTCTCGATGACGTTTCTGCACGGTAGTCGTCATCAGGATCAGGCCTAAATGCTATTTGAAGACGTTTTAATAAACGTTAAACGTGACTTTTAACGAAGTTGGCGGTGAGCAGAAGTTCTCACGGTTATTTTGAACCATTGAACCAATTTTTAATGATCTACGAATTCTTTTTTGTTTTAAAGGCGATCTTTGGTGACTTGGATCAAAGTAGATATTCACTTATAGATAGATAGATAGATAGCTGGTCTTTATTCGCAGATCATTATCACAGCAGGGCGAAGTCTAGCAAGCTATTCAACTTAATCCCTGAAGTGACAAAATAAATTTTCAAAACTTAAAAAATAATCAAAATCCATTTTCAGAATGTACAATACAGGTGTGATTAAGATATGTTAATACTTATCATAAAATTTGGACAAAGTAACAGAATCGGGTGTATTATTAGGCCAATTGAAAGGTCCCTAGTCTGATGCATAGATGGCGGTGCTAGTGTTAAATCCATATGATTTTTGGTTAGTACCAACCTTCAAACGATACGTGTCGAAATTTGACATCAGTCCGACCATTAGTTTGTGAGATATTGCGTTGTGAGTGTAGTTACTTTTGTTATTTGAGAAATTATGGAAAAACAATAATTTCGTGTGGTCATAAAATATTGTTTTTTGAAGGGAAAAATTCTGTTGAAGCAAAATCTTGGCTTTATGGAGAGTTTCCGGGGTCTGCACCAGGAAAATCAACCATCATTGATTGATATGCTAAGTTTAAACGTGGTGAAATGAGCACCGAAGACGGCGAATGCAGTGGAAGCTCAAAAGAGGCTGTCACCGATGAAAAAATCAAAAAAGTCCACAAAATAATTTTGAATGACCGTGAAGTGAAGTTGATCGAGATAGCAGACATTGTGAAGATATCATCTGAACGTGTACATCATATCATTCACAAATATTTGTACATGAGAAAGCTGTGTGCAAAATGAATGCCGCGCGAGCTCACAATAGATAATAATAACAATAATAATAAAATGGTTTATTCTGTGAGCTACAGGTATAAACATATAATCACAGAGGCGTGAGCCTGTACGTGACTTTTAAATAAACAAAATATAATGCAGTAGCCAGTATTCAAATAAATTCACAAATCAAGATCAAATTCTTTTAACATATTTCAATAAAAATATAAAAATCAACAAAAACTCAATAGCACAGTAATGATCACAGATAAGTGCCCATTATATACATACAATAATATATCATAAACTCAGGGGCGCATTCATTCGGTCAGGTCCACCATCAGCTACTCGGTTATCAAATAATACTGCATGAAAAAGCTCATTCTCTATTTCAAGTTATATCAACATATTTATATGGAGGAAGGTTGTATCCGGTAAGTAATTTATTCATTCCCCTTCTCAAAAAGCAACAACATGTTAATGATTCTGAGCAGTGTTTGAAACTGTGCAATAAACCTTAATTTTTGCGGCAATGGATGAAAGATGACTCCATCATTTCACTTCGGAGTCCAATCGACAGTCAGCTGAGTGGACTGCAAACGATGAACCGAATACAAAGCGAGGAAAAACACAACAGTCAGCTGGCAAGGTTATGGCATCAGTATTTTGGGATGCGCAAGGTATAATATTCATAGATTACCTCCAAAAGGGCCAGATCATCAACAGCGATTATAACATAGCATTATTGGATCGTTTAAAGGATGAAATCGTTAAAAAACGTCCCCATTTGAAGAAAAAAGATGATGTTTCATCATGACAATGCGTGTCACAATTCAATGAGAACAAATGCAAAATTGCATGAATTGGTCTTCGAATTGCGTCTGCATCCACCCTATTCGCTAGATCTGGCCCCCAGCGACTTTTTTCTGTTTTCAGACCTCAAAAGAATGCTCGCTGGAAAGAAATTTAGCGCCAATGAAGAAGTAATCGCCGAAACTGACGCCTATTTTGAAGCGAAAGACAAGTCGTATTACAAAAATGGTATCGAACAGTTGGAAGATCGCTTTAATCGCTGTATCGCCCTCAAAGGTAACTATGTTGAATAATAAAATCGAATGTTGCCAAAAAAGTGTGTTTTACAATGGTAGACCGGGGAATTTTCAATTGGCCTGTTAAATGTGACTTTTAACTAAGCTGGCGGTGAGCAGAAGTTCTCACGGTTATCTTGAACCATTGAACCAATTTTTAATGATCTACAAATTCTTCGTGGTTTTAAAGGGGATCTTTCGTGACTCGGATCAAAGTGGATTGTCACTTCGGGTGGATTATTTCGGGATCTGGGGCCTTTCTGTGGTCTTGGCATGAGTTCATCTGTGGCCTCGATGTTGGGAAATCATTTGGTTGTTAGTAATCTGATTAGAGTTTAACGGATTGCAGTGAGGATATGATTGAGTTCTTGGAAAGAAAGAAATCTAAAATTTCGAATTGTTTATTACCGAGAAATCTAGTAATCAAGGAAGTTCGAGAAGTTTTTTCACGGAGATTGTCTGGTACATCACATCAGTCAATAATAAACATTGTTACTTTCATATGAACCTTTGAACTCTTTTCTTCTCAAGCTCGTAAAATTCACGAAACGCTGCGATTTCTATGGTTATCATTTATGGGTCCAACTATCAAAATTGGAATAGAAAAATTTTCCAGCAAGGCGCTATGTCTATAACAATGTCTATAACATAACTATAACTATAATATATAACTATAACTATGTCTATAACATTGCTTTATATTTTTTTTTTGTACATTGACGATGCTAAACATATGTGTATGTATTAAAGCAAATAAAGTATTAATAATAAAAAAAGACTCAAATTCGTATGGAAAGATCTACTATAGCCCAAATCAGATTCATTCACCAAATTTCATCAAAACAGATAGGAATTATAATTAATTTTCAATTGGGATTTTGAAAGTGAATCCAAAGCTTCAGGGACAATATTTGGATCGACCTGTTGGATCATGAAGAAAAATTCAGGTTTGTATAGGTATGTAATTCAACCGGTTGGTTCAAGAACTACCACGTTACTCAATAAGTTCCAGGCCGGGCACACAGATGGCGTCACCATTGCCACTTTTTTTTCTTGTTCAGATTATGTTTTGAAATTTCGAATCAAACAGTAAGGTCTTGATCGAGGAATTGAAGGTCAAGTAAGGCTGCATTCAATTGTTGTTTTTTGAAACATGGATGACAACGAGTTTATATAATTTATTGATTTAACACTGTTTTCCAATATTCCAATATATTTTTTCCCAATATAGTGCAAGCAAGCTATAGCTTGATAAGTGTTATTCAGTGTCTGCTATTTATACTGCAACGCTTTGAAAATATGCTAGAAGAACCTCCGACCATGCTGAAGACTCTAGTCACCCTTACTCGGCAGTTATTTCTGAAAATAACAAAAAAGTCCACAAAATGTTTTCAAGAAATCTTGAATCAAAGATGAGTTAGATAGTGTAAGTAAGAGATAGCTTTGCCCGAAATGGGTGCTACGCTAGCTCAAAACCGATCAAAAGAAACAACGCATCGTTGAACCGAACACTTTGGAGCAATTTAAGCAGAATGAATATTCATTACTACACTCCTGAGTCAAACAAATCGTGAGCAGAGGGGAAAACAGTAGGTGAAAGCTGTCCAAAGCGACCAACATTCAAACATCAACTGGCAAGGTTATGGTATGAGTATTTTTGGTCGCGCAAGGTATATTTTTGATATACTATCTTGACAAAGGTAAAGTATCTACAGTTTCTATACATATTCTATTACATAAATGTTATTGGATCGATTCAACGCAGAAATGAAGAGAACCATCTTCAAATGCTAATAAAAGAACACTTATGGATTAAATAAAGGAACGTTACCAATCATGGTCTTAATTTTTATAGCAAATGAAGCCCTAAAGCTAGAAGAGCCAGTACTCAACCCTCCCAATGTCTAAACCTCCTAAAGGATGTTGTCTGATTTGCCAATACTATAATAGAAGATCTCTTCAAAACTGATTGTACACCTTCATATTCCTTTGGAAATTCCAAATTCGTGTTACTAAATTTACATTCACTATCCATCAGTGATAGCAGAAAATATCGCAAACTCCTAAAAGAACATCTAATCGCTCTCCGCCAAACAAAACCGTTAACAAATCCTTAGACGAGGATGTGTTTTGACACGAACCAGTGAGTACTCAACGCTTCGCTAGATCGCGCTCGAGTCACGCACTCCAGAAGTACTCATCAACTTGTCACCTGTCACTTCATAACTTAATACTACCTGACGTTATCGGCCTCTGATCTGGCTGGAATAATTGAATGTCAAATTCGTTCTTACGGATACACAAAGAAGTAGATTTCGTGAGTCGGGCAGGTAGACGAGCAGGTTTGCCAACTATACAACAGGGATAGTCAATTAAAAATTTTTCCAAAATTTTTTCGACGGATTTTATCTTTATTATTCGCTGATCTATAATACAGTTGTAATGACTTTAAAAGTTATGTAAAATTTAGGGATTCACGGCTAGGCTTGATTTTCAAGCTACTTGGCTTGAGCTTGCCTTGATTTCAAATCAAGCTCAAGTCAAGTTGTAGTTTTTCAATTCTAAGTCATGTCAAGTACTTGAATCATATCAAGCAGCTTGATTTTAAACAGTTTTATTGTGTAGTGTCACATCAATAAAAAGTGATGAAATGAGAAGGAACCTTGCAAAAACCACTCTCATTTATTAAACTTATTGTAAGAAAAAACCGAAAATATTAACTTTTTCGAAATAGAAACATAAATTAATCACTATCAATCATAACAAAATGAAAAATAATGAAAAAATAAAGATTCTTAAGATTGTGAAACCTCTAGGCTTTGTTTGATTCCATAATTTCTCATCCAGAATCTAAGACACATGAGGCATCTTATGGAATTGTAGCCTAACCTATTGTGGGTTTTTGTAACTGTAAGAGCAGCTCTGGAAAATTGTATTTCAATAGGAGCTGAAGATGCTGGCGTTAAAAAAAATTCTTGGCCATTTTGACAAGGTTTGGAAAGATATTTCTGGAACTACCAAAATCTACCAATAGATTTCATAGGTATGTGAGAAAACTACTAATAAAGTCACACTGGCGAATGCTTCAGTCTCTCGGCACTCGGGGAATCCCCTTATTTGGTCTAAGCGCACACGAGATTACAGAAATATATGCCGTGTGAAGCGTGCATATCAAGCTCAAGTAATATTAAGTAGCTTGATATCAAGTCAAGCAATGAATACCTAAAATCAAGTAAAGTCAAGCTCAAGTATGTAATTTTTCACGAGCTTGATTTTCAGGTTAAGTAGTTGGTTAAAATGTCAAGCTACTTGGCTTGATGAATCCCTAATAGAAACGAACTTGCTTACAAATAATAGTGATATGAATTGAAAAAAAACAGGTGTTTCCTTCAATTGATGCTTGTGTTCAAGGTACATCCTGTATATGTGTCGGTTGATGAAAGGCCCAGTAAGAAACCAATAAAACAGTGACCCAACTAATTTACCCGACACTTTTATTCAAATCTGAACTCCAACATTCAACCTGTCTCGTCACCAACAATGAAAAGAACACCGAAAGAAATTAACATAAAATCTTCTGTGGTTGTGAAGACATAATGTAACTGTCATAATATTCCGAGAGGGCTGAAAGGAATTTGTCACAGTCACCTCGTGAAATGTTTATTTAATTCGTGAAATATGTTAAGTAGCCCTATAAATAATGCCTGTAGACAATATTATAAATAGTTTGGATTTTATACAGAAGCGTTGTCACCTTGACAAATTGTATCACACGCTGTACGACGCTCTGTGTCTCGTGTATTCCGGATTCTTTTTCTTTTATGCATTTCTGTGGCGTATCTGCGCGCATTTGTAATGGCGACACTAGCTTTCTTGGAATTCATAATCGTATGCAGTTTCATTGAGATGTATCGTGGATATTAAGGCTTGCTGCGAGGAGGTAATTTCGAAATATATTAATATTGGGGAGCGAAACGCAAAAGCAGCCAGAATGAGCGAATAAATAACGCTCGTTTATTGAAAAAGGAACGAATGGATGTTTGTACAGCTTTAATGTGTTTGGACTGAAGCATGCCATGGGAGTTAATCGATGATATGTTTGGTTGCGTCTCAGTTTTTTATTATAGAATAGTTGATTGATGTGAATTGATTTTGTAATAATATGAAAATGTGTTTTGCATGCTTTGAAAGAATTAAGGATATTGAATACCATTGTGAGATGGGGTGTACCGCATGGGACAGTTTGTGGTTCATTGTTGTTCTTGTATTGTTCCAATGATAAAATAAATTGAGCCCAATTGAGCAATTGTCAATAAGGATTGAAAGTGTCATTTCTTGTGGCGAGACTGAATATAGACAATTTATGAAGAGCCACAAGAAGCTTTTTCTTCGGAAAATCTACTCATTTTTCGGTAAACGGTATTCAATAATAATTGAATTGAAATATAATTGCAGTGCAGTTGATGTATTTTGAATACATACATCATATTATTCTGTGGTTACATACATGTAGGGATTCGAGCTACTTTGCTTGAGCTTGACTTGAATTCAAGTCCAGCTCAAGTCAAGTAGTAGTTTTTTAATCTCAAATCAAGGCGAGTATTTATTTATCAAGTACTTGAATCATATCAAGCTACTTGATTTTGAGCAGTTTCATTGTGTAATATTACATAAAAAAAAAATTATGAAATGGGAAGGAACCTAACAAAAAACAAATTTATTTATTAAACTTATTGTATAGAAGAACCGGAAAATTCAACTTTTTTGAAAGAAAAACATAAATCAAATCAATATGAATCATAACAAAATGAAAAATAATGAGAAACACAGTTTCTTAATATTGAGAAACCCCCAGACTTTGTTTGATTTCATAATTTTCCATCCAGGATTCAAGACACATGAGGCATCTTATAGATTTGTCGCTGAGCTGAAGATGCTAGCGTTGATCAAAATCCTTGGCCATTTTGGCCAAGTTTGGAAAGATATTTTCGACACTACTAAAATATACCAATAGAATTCATAGAAATATGAGAAAAACTACTAATAAAATCACACTGGCGAATGCTTCAGCCTCTCCGTGCTCAATGATTCCTCTTATTTAGTCTAAGCGCGCACGGGATTGCAGAAATAAATGCGTGCGACGCGTGCATATCAAGCTTAAGTAATATCAAGTAGCTTGGTATCAAGTCAAGCAATTAATATCTAAAATCAAATCAAGCCAACCTCAAGTAATTTTTCACGATCTTGATTTTCAAGTCATGTAGCTTGATATTATAATCAACTACTTGTAGTTGGTTTAAATGTCAAGCTACTTGGCTTGATGAATCCCTACATACCAGTGTTGAAGCGAAATTTTCTCCATCAAAATTGTTCGCCATGGACAGAAACAGATCAGTATTGGCAAAAACTGATCGCTTCTGGGGATTGCTTCCTTCAGAAGGTCCAATTGTTGACAGTACAGTTCCGAGTTAACAATTCCCTGGCAATCACACCAAACTATAGCAAAACCCTTCTGGCCTTCAATCCTAGCTTGGCCAATGTTTCCACCAAGCTAACCGCGTTTCGACCACGACCGTTTTCACTGGACGTTGTTGTAAGTAATCTACTTTCCATTGCCAGTCACCAACCGCTTCAAAAATGGGTCGATTTTCTGACGATTTAGTAGCGATTCTCAGATGAAAATTTGGTCCATGAGGTTTTTTTGGGTTAGAACTTGGGTACTCATACATCGAGCTTCTTCTTGAGACAAACCTTATGGCTCCAAACGGCTTTTTGTACCTTCAGCTCTTGGGCAATCGAAACAGTGTTTACATGACGGACGGACTTGATACTTTCGACAATTGGCCTTCCAGTGCATGGAGCATCTTTGACATCAAAATTACTGGAATGGAATCAGCGAAACCAAAATTGCGCGTGAATGGCTGTTTTAGTATCAGGACCATACACACTATTTATATTTTCAGACGCCTGCCCAGCATTTTCGATTTCTATCAAAGAAAAACTGTAAAATATAGCGTATTTTTTACTGCTACTAAGGAAAAAGAATATTGGACATGCCCTCAGGAGAAGTGCTAACCGTAGACACGTATTTCGGGATTTTGGCCCTCATTAGTACGGTGAAAAAGTGTTAGATGAGCAACACTTGAAGAAAAACTACAAACAAACGGAGTCCACAACCTGCGGAAACCACAAATGGACGGCTGGCTTCTGTTGTGGACTCCGTTTGTTTGTTGTTTTCCTTCATGTGTTGCTCATCTAACACTTTTTCACCGTAATGATGAGGGCCGAAACCTGAAACACGTGTCTACGGTTAGCACTTTTCCTGAGGGCATGTCCAATATTCTTTTTCCTTGCTTTATAATTTGATCCTCAATAACCTTTTCACTTATTGCTAGTGTCCATCTATGACACTCGCTTAAACTTAACTGATTCAAAGAATCACAAAACTGTCACAAAGGTTTTTGTAGTACAAAATCTCATCTTTCTAACGCAATCTAGTGAAAACCCGGTCGGGCAACGCGAGATACAGTGATACAGATAACTAAAGCCATCTATTGGCAAAATAATGGATTTCTCTTTACTACACCTAACATATCATTTCATCAAGTTCCATAAACCTTCTTTTATAAAAAACGTTACGAAGTTACGAAACGAACCACCTCAAGCCGGAACACTCCGTATTCACCGTACCCCGTCCCACTACGAAAAAAAAACCACCGTAGCTAGCGCCGGAGTAAAAGCGTGCTATCGGTTGGATTAACGAATTGGAACCTGCGATCTATAATTTCCGTCAATTATTCATAAGAAAAAAGCGCCGCGCCCACGTGTTTGTTCTCTCAAGTTTTGCGATTTGAGACACCGTAGCTTCCTCAATCCCACGCCAAGGCAGCAGCGTCTCTCACACTGTCAGCCTATTCATTCCCGTCCTGAATGAGAATGATCGCCGTCCCCTCTGCTCCCCCCAAAGCAATTATTCCATTGTCTTTGGGATATAGAGTCGTAACTGGGTGTTTGTCGAAGACAACGGTCTCTTCTCGGTGTCTTTTTTTTCGTTTTGTATAGCGATCGAGGTGTGTTTTAATAGGTGTTCAGGTTTTCTGAAAGGGTTTTTAGATGAGGAAATCGACTTCCTGGTTTTGTTTTCTGAGTGTGTGAGGTGAAGTTGTGGGTTATTTGCTTATTTGGAGAGATTACTGGTGAAAATTTGTTAGTTTTGGTGATGATAATAATAATAAAACACTAATTTGACTCAATATCGGAAATGTTTAAAGTGATTTACTAATTTGTTCATTGAAAAAAGGGAAAAGCATTGATTTGACTGTATATCTCTCCAGAAATAAAAATAAAATGAATTGAGACCTGGTGAATGAGGTGGCCATGACAGGTCGTCTTTAATCTTTCCATTCATTCGGGAAATTTTCATTTAACCATGCATTTTCTTGTCTTCTTCTGTGTGGTGGTGCTCAATCGTGCTGAATCCATATTTCCAACAATGTTGAGCTCTAGATCATCAATGGAGTCGAAAAGGTTGTACTCCAAAATATTTATATACATGTCTGCATTTAAAAGATCATTTACAAGATCTACAGGCATCAAATCATTGTTGAAAATCCCACTCAAACGTTAGCTCAAGTCCTTTTGGCTTATGAATTTTATAGTCAATAATGTTCATAATGATTTTTGTTCATACCGAAATTGTCATGGTCAGATGCAGACGTGACATCTTTGAAGTGAAACTTCTACTTTATGAACTGACATTTATGATGAAAAAAACGAAAATATTCCAACAGAAATCAATGGAATTTTATTTGTGAGGAGGGTGTAATAACGATGGAAAACGAAATCATCCAAATGGCAGCCTTGGCTACAGTTGCAACACCTTAATTTTTCAAGATCAATTCGCTCATTTCCGGCAATATATCCTCGAATGCTTCCACCTTTTAGATCTTTGATCTTATTATGGAGCATTAGCATGTCTTTCTTATCTTTCATGCGGCCTCAAATAAAAAGTCTAAATGTGTTAACTCACAAGATCTAGGTGGCCAATAAAATGCTCACCTTTTAGAGAAATAACACAACCAGGAAACTTTTCTCGAAAAATTGGGATTGTTTGGTTGCTTGCGTGGTACATAGCAAATAAAGAGTCTAAAGGTGTTAACTCACAAGATGTAGGTGGCCAATTGTGCTCCTCTCAGAGAAATACCACGACCAGGATACTTTTCTTGTCAAAATTGCGATTGTTTCGTTGCTTATGGGGTACGTACCATCGTCTTGCTGAAAATAAACGTCGTTCTCATCAAGATCTTCCAATTTGAGCCGTGAAAATCATTAATTTTAGACTAATTCAAATGATCGACGATGATTCGACAGTTGTTCTCAAGCGACGCACACGGTTTCAATTTTCCACAAACCAATAGCCCAAATTTTTCCACCTAAGAACGCTTTAGTTGGTCAAATTGTGACTGCAAAATTGTCACCATTTTTGTAGTTAATTGCAGAAATTTCAATGTATTGTTGAAACGCGTATCGTTCCATTTTTAACAACACCTTCAAAATTGACATCTGCCCAGATTCCGAGCCATTCAAACCTCTCACTGGAAAACTCACAGTCAACATTTTGTTAGCAAATCTAATTTTTTGATTGCTATAGGTTCATCTAAAGTAAAAAACCGCTATAAACATCACATTAATATAAAATTTAATTTTCCATTACACAAAGAGATAACGAAACGAACGCTTTCGATGTTATTCCCCCTGTAATAAATAGAACAAAATTTTATTCACCCATTAAAATTCATCGATGATCTTCGGGTCCTTTCCACCGACATTTGTCATTCGAAATGTCATCGCCAAAAAATCGAAACAAGCGGAAAGGTGTTAGACACAGAATATTCATCGAACTCAGCCCCTTATTACCATAAAGTGACCTCAAATTCTTCTTGTTTTCAGTAAATAAGAATGTCACGACCTGCAGAGAGAGGTAGCCGGGAATTGTGGCCAATGAAAGAGACATCAGCGCATAACTTGCCACAACAAGGTTGTACCAATATTTTCGAAATATTCAAAATAGCGACGGTGCACATAAAACACTGCATCCAGAGCCACCTATTGAGTTGTAACTAATCGATCTGATCGGAGATATATGAACTACTCGGATCTGATAACCTCGAATTTGCATATGGAATCTAGGTGGTAAAGTTGGCTGTCATCCCTGGATGTACAGGCTGTTCATCCGATCGAGTTACGATCAGTTGTTTCGAAAATTATTTCCTTAGCAGATAGTTCTATAATTTTGTAATGATACGATGTATGGATGGATAATAAAAAACATAGGTTGTAATTTGAAAATCCCGAGTTGTTATGAATTTGAGTTGTCCAAGTTCATGATCTTCTCATTGAACACTTTTTCTGCAGAAATATGCAAAAAATGTGAGTCCTCATACCACAATTTCTTCCATAAGAATCCCATTAACTCATGAATCGTTGAGTTTTGACCCAAGCTATGGCATATTGCTGAAATTGTCATTAAATAAGCTATCCAATAATGCAATAGTATAATAGCTATGCCATTTGAAATAAGAAAGTTGTAGTCTGTTTCCGGTATAACCGGAAGTTGTAGAGAACTAAAAATATTTCAGGGAGAAAGATCATTACATCAATCCCCAACATATTCAGCACAAAATTATGATTAGTTTTTCTTAAACGTCTAATGGTCTATCGCAGTGTATCACCTTGTATAGGTACTATAAAAACACCACTAAATTAAGCTGAATAAACTTTTTAGCTACCACCAGAGGTGTACGATGGGGAGAAGTGGTTGGATGATTATCCCCAATTCAGTCACTCGATCCCGTAGTACCTACGCCTCTGGAGTCTGGTGGTAGCCAGACAAGTTTATGAAGCAAAATTTAGGAGGTTTTATAGTAGCTACACTTCCTGCAGAATATGGAAATTACACATTAGTTTTCATAAAGTGCTTCTTTATGATGTGCTGATGCTAGGACTCTTCGTATGGCAGCTTTGGCCTTTGTTTTTTCTGCTGCTGAATACTATTGTTTTGTTTGGTTCAATAGTGATCATATTCATAAAATTGATGCACTGCTTAACGTTCCTATGAGAATTATCAGTAGCTCTATTAGGTCTACACCTTCAGATTGGTTACCAGTGCTATCACATATACTTCCGCTTCATATTCTTAGACAGGTTGCAGCTAAGAAATCTTGGGATAAACTTTATTTCTACCTGAACTTATTTCCAATAGTATACTCCCTCCCAGATACTAGTACTCCCAGATTAAAGTCACCCAAGCATGTATGGATTAATACTTTCCATCAATCTAACACCAAGTGACAAATGAATTTGGCGTTTGAAATGGAGTTCTTGTGATGTCTTCAACAAAGGTCTAATTGTTGATTCTTCAGAGAACATTTCAGGTTTCAATCTCTCTAGGAAAATTTGGTGTATTTTAAATCGACTTAGAACTGGTCGTGGTCATTGCAATAGTATATATGCTCTTCAAATGGCATTCTATTGAAAGCCCACTATGTGAGTATGGTATATGAATACTCTATAAATGTATAAATTTCATGATGGATTCCAAGCTATCCATTCAGTTTCAGATTCTTCTTTAGAATGGGTTGCTAACTTCAAATCAATATAATGGAAACTATTACACTTATTACTCCTTTCTGGTTCTTTTCTTTTTTCAGAGTTTTTTCTGAGGTTTTATCTGTACTCTTCTATCATACGTTGAAATGTATGATTTCCTTTGCTTATACTGAGATTTTATCTACACATACTTTATTGTTTGAAGCTAATACTTTTTTGTAATGCTCTATCTCAAAATAATATAAATAGGTATATGTTAAATAGTCTACAGTTTCTAATGTAAGAAATTATACTTAATACTATCACCCAGAATGCAGAGTTTATTATAACAAACACAGTTGAACTACTTACTATTCAGGATCTAAGTCTAGAACCAGGGTACCTTGGTAGCTGACCTGTAAATTGGTTTCGATCACAGATACGCATGCGCGTGATAGATTCTGACAATTGTGGCCTCAGTATGATGTGCTTAGGATTTTTTGGTCTCAATATCAAATTATGAATTACTAACATATTTATTATTCTGTTATTTGATTTTTTAGTTATTCTGCTATTAGCTTATTCTTTTTTATATAATTCTGTTATTTTGCTTTCGTGCTCTTTTGGTCTTCTACAGAAACCTTGAATATTTCCATTAAAAACTTTGAATCCTAACTCCCATTACAACATATGCACACCAAACCTGATTGAAATATTCAAACTACCTTCCTCCACAGCCATGCCTGACTTAACTATCACGATACCCTATCAAACTCCTAACGTACGATCGCATGAAATTTCCGCATAGCTCACACACATTGTATGACCAATAATGATAACAATACCAAGCGAAAATAGATAAATCATATTGCAACACGCTATGTTTCATTACCTTGCTTTTATGAAGACGCATAAAGATACTAAGCAGCAGATATAAGTATCATTTCAGACTGAAATATGTTCGTGAATATAGTTGGCAAGGGAGGTGTAAATGCTGAGAACATGCGGTCTTAGATATGGTATCGGCCAGGATTAACATTTAATGTTAGTGGTATGCAAGTTGGTGCGCACCGTTCTCGAACGCGTTCTGTTCGAGTGTTGTACAAGTCTTCTGGATGTAGTATCCGAGGTATTTCATTGAAGATTGAGTGGGAATGTTTATGCAGATCCGGTTGAATATTACTGTTTGTCTGTGTATTGGCCAACTATTCGTTGGATGTTCGATTTTAATTCCAACTTCCATGTCGGGTGAAGTTGTTTCAAGGACAATGCGTTGAAGTGGTATGTTGAAACTTTTTCTGCTGATATCGGATGAAATAAGAATTCCAGAAAGGCAGTGGGCTGAAAGCTCCTAAGAGCGCTCGTTCAGTAAAAGTTGAATGAATTTCACGAATTGTATTGAAGAATAATAAGATTACCACAAAATCATATAATATACACTTATTTACTATTCGAAAAAGGTAATAGAAAATCAACTACTACCAATTCAACCAATCAGTTGAAATACATAGGAACAGATGCAGACAATGATCACAATGCAATGGAAGAACATTCGAAAGAAGACACTGATGAACGACAGACGAGAACTTTATTGTGGTTCAGCTTTTGGAAACATCCTTGAACATTTTACTAACTCAACTGGTCATCACTTACTTTACTGATCTCTCCTTTTCCGAGTTTATATACCTGGGTTACAAACATAAAATCATATACTACACCGTAAATTTCTTCTTCCTTTTCTTATTCTCTAAGTTGAATGCCTGCCCAATAGTATCATGGTTCCTGCACACTAATTAATGAGGGGAAGATATTCTCTATTGTATCTGTCTGAGAACCTTATGAATGAGAAAGTTGTATGCACAAGTACCACGTGAGACCATTGATAGACTAATGCAGTTACATTGATATTAGGTATTGTGACGACAAATTTCGGCTAGACACAGACATTATGTCCAATTCCTTTTTGTCGCCACAAAATTATCAGAACATTGAAAAATAAAGCACCCAGAATAGACGGAATACAAAATCAATCAATTAACAACTTACCAGGAGAAGCTCGAGATGAAATCGTTGAAATAGCCAGATACATACTCGAAACAGGATATTATCCTGTTATCTTGATTTGGCAGAAAGGAGAAGACAGAAAAGATCCAACAGACTGTCGACCTAATATCGGCAATAAGTCTTAGAAAAATAAATTCAAAGAAGATTATCAGATTTCGCAGAAGAAAAGAAAAAAGTTCCAGATCACCAGTTTGGGTTTCGCAAAGAGCATTCAACTGTGGTACTACTCACGGAAAACATTAAGGAGCAAATGAACCTATCTACAGACACTGGTGCAATATTTCTTGACATAGAAAAGGCATTTGGTAAAATGTGGCATCAAGGTCCGATAAACAAAATGAAGTTGATGAAATTCTCAATCAAACTTACGAGGCTAATAAAACCTGGGAAAAAGAAATAAGAATAAACTGATGTAATACTTCAAGAAATAGAGATTCAAAGTGAATACGACGAATACAGTTACAATCTACTTCGGAGGAACAACAGTAAAGAAGGAGAAAAGAGAAAACGTCAAAATAGAAAATCGGACGATAGAATGGAAGAGGAAGCAAAATATCTGGGATTAATTCTAGATGAAAGAATGAACTTCAGCAAAGAGAAGAAAACAGAAAAAAGGCAAGGAAATTGCACGGGAGACTCTACTAGCGCTCAACCCAAAAAGTAAACTTTCCTTGAAAAACAAGATGAAAATAATAGTGCTATTACCAACTATGCAGGAGTAATCTGGTATAATACGAAAGACAATAAGAAAGATCAGTTACAAAGTACACCAAATCAGAACAGCGGTTGGCGTCCCAACCAACAAATCAGAGAATAATTGAAAATCGAAACTATTGATGAAATAGTAAACAAACAAATGAAGAAAATAATAGAGACGCTAAAAGAGTACGAGAATATATAATTAAAGTAGATGATACAAATTCCAAGAAGAAAGACAGACAAGAGGAAATACATCTTTCAAAGAATCAAATAGAGGAAAAGAGTGTCATGGAGAAGGGAGAGAACTCTTCCAAATGAACAAAAGTAGAAAATTAGAGAAATTATAGTAGAGACGTAAGGAATGAAATTACAATCCTCATACAAGAAGAAAACCTGTGAAAACTGCAATTGGCACATGAATGATCGAGGGCTCAGAAGATCCTGAATACACGTTTTTAGATTCTTGAATACTCTCATTTACCCTAAACTCCTCTCCTACACCCAAAATCTCCAAACTAGAATCACCGAATCTTCCAAAACCACAAAAACATTATAATATCCTTCTAGAAAGAGTTAAAAATCCTTCAATTAGTTGCAGCGCCATCGATGATGCTACACCAAGAACACCTGTCTGATGGTCAAACGTCTATTTGCTGAACGGATGATTGGAAAGGACCCTAGCAACAACAGCAGTTCGATGGCGATGATGAGCGCGTGTCTAGCACACACTTCTCGAGGGCTTGTAGGAGTTTCAGTACGTTCAGATCGTGGGAATCATCTCCGACGAGCGCCCGAAGAGACGGGATCGAGAGCGGTGCCGGACAACTGGGCATCGGTTTGAGGAGACTCTTGGAAGTGCTCCAAGTGATAGCAGTACTGAAGGAATTATTTCATTCTACACTTATATTGTTTTGTTCGCATTTCCCATGTTTGTTCAAATTTGTAACACATATCTGACTCTGTATTTGAATAAAAATAAATTTAGATAATTCCTTCGCTTCTATGATATTGCGGAATTAGGATAACTACAGATGAGAAGATCGGACTGAAAGACATCTAGGTTAAGAGTTAACCAAAGGGAAACGTGCTCTCACCGAAGGTGAGTAGCGATAGACTCGTATCACATAACCCAACATCGATGAAAACAGAGGCTCTTTGATGAAAAGCAATCAAGCTCGTGAAAAATTACATACTTGAGCTTGAGTTGACTTGAATTTAGATATTTATCAAGCTACTTGATATTACTTCAATCTCGTGTGCGTTTAGATTGAACAAGGGGATTCCTCGAGCGCCGAGAGACTGAAACATTCGCCAGTGTTACTTTATTAGTAGTTTTCTTACATCTCTATGAAATCTATTAGATTTTCATAGTTTCAGGAATATCTTTCCAAACTTGGCCAAAATGACCAAGGATTTTTTATCAATGCCAGCATCTTCAGCTCCTGTTGAAAGACAATTTTCCACAGCAGCTCTTACAGCTATAAGAACTCGCAATAGGTTAGACGACAAACCTATAAGATGCCTCATGTGTCTTAGATCCTGGATGGAAAATAATGAAATCAAACAAAGCCTGGTGGTTTCTCAATATTAAGAAACTTTATTTTTCTATTATTTTTTATTTTGTTATGATTTATAGTGATTTAATTTATGTTTCGAAGGAGTTGAATTGACTTGACAAGCTCAAGTAGCTTGAAAATCAAGCCAAGCCGTGAATCCTTATGCAGAGCCAACAGTAGCATTCAACGTTGTATGAATTTATGCAAGTATTCAAGTACCCCAAGTTTTCTCGCGAATGGTGACTCAAAAATTATATATATAATTATTACAGATTATGGTGATTACCGAGGTTTCCAATATAGAAAAATGCCGGAAAGATAGTACAAACTGGATTCTTTCAATCGTACAAAAATGCCATAGATAAAGTGTAGGTCATAAACCCCATTAAATTGATCTTCAAGTACTTCCAAACACTGCCTTATGATCTCAAAAGTCGAGTGTAGGCATATTCTTCAGGTTATAAAAAATTATAGTTTGGACGCGAAGGAGATCAAACTTCTCCTGATTTCCGCAATGTCATGTGGCGCTGTGGTCATTTATTGATGAAGCGCCACCTAGGGCAGAAAGGTGATGTTTGGTAACTCTCGAGTCTCGAAAAATTCTCATAAGAGACATATAGACTTTCTAGATATTTTAGTTCTAACACATACTTGTATTATCATTTGGACGAATACGCTGATGGATATCTATGATAGTAAATTTTGATGTTACCTGTTAGATAAGAGTGATATTTTGATGGAAAAAATTGAGATGAGAACTGACTTGGCGTCACGAACTTTTGAGCGCTAGTTGATGTTTGCTCCTATTGTAATCTGGAAGAACAATATTGAGCTACAAGTGGGGAAATTTCAACTTTTCTCAGGAGTGTCGAAGTTTATGACACGAGTCTGAAAGACGAGTCCCGTAACCACACGAGTAAGAAAAAGAACTTTTACCACATGTTGCACACTTTACTTTTCCTTCAACTACACAAATTTGAATAATGCAAGTAATAAACCTGATTCATGGCCTTCGTTGACAGTAACTATGCATTTCTTGCGTTTCCATAGAAACGACTTTTTAAAGGCTCAATTTCATTGGCCTATCAAGCGAGGTGTGGACAAAGTACCGTGAGGATTGATATTTCTCTAATTCTGTGGTTAATCTATTCATTTTGCAATATCTCGTAGAACAAAATCGTGCTAGAATATTTCAGATTATGTTGGAATTCCATTAATCTCAATGAAAATTCAATGAATTAGAGTAAATAATGTATAATACTCGTACAGAAGGCTCATCGTAGCACTCGTTCATTAAAAAAAATAGTTCCTCCTGGAGATTTCACTTTTAACATGCCCAAAATGTACAAATCAGAATTTGTATCTATTGGACCAATACCAAATTTCATTCAAATCAGTTGAGATTTGTATGAAAGTAAGGTTATAAGAAGGATCGGCGGACAGACAGACACAAAAACATGTTGTTTAGAATTGTCTGAATGTCTTCTTGGAGCAAAAATCCTGACAGTTGACAGTTCTGTAGATTCAGAAACAAAATGATAAAGCCTTCAAATAATCTTATATTCCATTCAAGATGTTATCTCCTGGCTCAGTTGACCAAAACCAATAATAGAATTATGGCAGAAACCGTTTGGTGAAGCATATCATCCAGTGGTTTCCTCGTTAACCTGACTAGGCTTCAAGAACATCATTCGTCATTATTCTTCGTGAAAACTGTAGATAGGCATCCGATATTCTTTTCCACGTTGCTGACGTAATAACAAAGCTTCAATTGGCTGAAAGCGGTAATTGAATATTGTTGAGGGACCAGTTCGTGATTTTGGACATTACAATGATTCCACTATGTCGAGAAATGAAAGGTGCATTGACATCGATACTGCAGCCTTCTAGATGGAATCTCGACGTTGTGGACGTTGCTTGCACGATTTGGTTTGGAAGACAATACCGGAATTAATAACCTCAATTTCGGGTACATAGAAATTGAGCTCAGTTGAGTTCTATGGTTCGGAGGTTGTTTTATAAAACTGGATTACCTATATCACTTCGTATAACTGACAAATTTTGGCAGTTGGGAATTACTGAAATTTTTATCAACTCATTATTTTGCAAGTCTCATTTTTATCCATTTTTTAAAAAACAATAAATGTAGCATCACCTAATCTCCAATATCTGGATCTAGATTTTTAAATTGCGACAGAAGGGCAAACGAATATGAGACATGACATAAATTCATCAAGAAAGGTAAATATCAGTTGAACTTTTCAACTTTATAAAATTTAAGTATAAATAGTCAAATTACAATTATCTCAAAAAAAATCGCGGCGGAGGAAGAGTGTTGGTTAGCAATGATAACTATCAACTATTATACTTCATGTCTGTCAAAAACAATTAAGCATAAAAACCATGAAAAAATTGAATGAAAAGTGACACTTCTTCTCATGAAATAATACTTTTGCAACATATTTCAAAATCTACCTGCTGCATTGAAATTTCTTTCAATATATTCTTGATTCTTTCATTTGAATAGCGTTTGCAAAAAAATAGCAGGCTTTATTCGCAAAAAAAACACTTTTGGAGCTGCAGATATCCAACAAATTTTCTTAATTCTTTCCCAGGTTCTAGAATATTGAATTTCATAAGTGGATTTTTTCATTCATTAATTTACCAAGAAATAAATACAATACAATATATTCAAAGTTGTAATTTTATGGAAAAAGGGTACGTAAAATATTATAATTTTTTGTGATGGCCGACGTTTCGCTAATTTTGTTTGGATC
Source organism: Harmonia axyridis (assembly GCF_914767665.1). NCBI lineage: Eukaryota > Metazoa > Arthropoda > Insecta > Coleoptera > Coccinellidae > Harmonia > Harmonia axyridis. The sequence goes on along the minus strand of NC_059506.1, from coordinate 30,089,350 downwards.
ATCAGGCCTCTAAGAAAAGACAGTCGAACAGAAGTATACAAATAACAGAATCAGAAGTATGAAAAATATAAATTACAATATAACGATTTATTGTCCATAAATATATGGTACCTATTAATCATAAAAATTTGATATCGGCAAATATGCAAATATTTATTTTCTATTCATTGCAGAATTCATACTTCATTACACATGCATTGCTTGAACAAAGTTTCACCTAAAGGTGTGTTTCTTGATATTTACCAAGTATTTCTAGTTAGTATTAACAGTTTTGTTCACTTGAATCGAAAAATTCCTTCAGCAAATCAACAGACAATATTATATATTTGCTGACATTCCTTGCTTCTCAGGACACAACTTTTGTTTGCCAAGGATTATCACCCGATTAAAGAATAGAAACGAAATTTACAACGAACTAATATTTAAACAGATAACATATCTTTCCACATTCGGAATTGTTAGTTATAGAAAAATTCGAACAGTCAAATATTTGATCGCAGATCTAGTTTATTAAGGATTAGTTTCCTCATTGTGGAATGGACCATAGAAAGACCACCATTTTTAGAATAAAGTCTCTCAAGATAAGTTCGTTTTCAATCAAAATGTTGTTGGTTCTCATCATAGAGTAATAAACAGAGATAGAGGGAGTATACGCAATTTTTACATGTCCCCAACATTACGTTGTCGGATTGTGATATATTTTCAAATCCACAATTTTACTATATCATAGTGAATGTATATTATATTGAATGAAATTTATTTATTTGAGTGATTCCCGATTGAATATGCAAATTTGGATATTTGGAATCCGATATTGTTCCTAATTGTCGAATTTATAATAAGCGGAATATTTATTATTTTCTGTCTCTGCTTGCTAAAATCCAAGGTTTGGCAACTTTTGCTCTCCTAGTGTCATCGATTGTTTCACGTCGTTTGGTGCGCTTGAAGTTTGTTTTCTGAATTTCTGATATATTTAGGTATTTATTTCAATATATTTTGAGTTAATATAGAACGTTGATTCACTATGGTATAAGAAGTGCGTTCTTTGTAGAGAAACTCGCGAATTGAGTGAAATATCGTATCACTCATATGTTTTCATTTTCGCGCACTTCTTGTCAAATTATATGGTTAATGTTGGGGACAAAATTGCCTTACTGAAAATGAGATATGCTCCCTCTATTTATTTTTATTACTGTGAGCTTTTGACTTTTCTAAGATAAAATCCATTTATTCAAATCAAATTCAAGCAAAAAAGAATACGATATAGATAACTATCAAAATATTATCAGCATTTTGCGTTTTGGAAACTAGTTTCTTTAGCATTATTTTTGAAATGAAAAGAGTTTCATCGATTAAATACATAAGTATTATAAAATTTCTAACGTATATAGATGTAATAATGAAAGATTTTCATAAATTTAAGCATATACTGAAAAAGCACATTGTCGAGATTCAATTTCTAATAAAACATCGTTAAGAAAAACCAAAACTATCAAATCTCCTTTGGACATTCTCATAATTAATTCCAATTGAGCTGGCAATTAAGAATTCTGTTGCTTCGTAAGCCACTTGATTTCGTTGCTGATGCTGAAGTGACATAAATCACGGTAGAATGAATGTTCCCGGGTAGAATGAATGTTACTTAGCAAATCATTAATAATTTGAATAGGAGGAAAGATATAGTCCCTGAAATTTTAAAGTTACGACCGGCTCGAAGGTCCATAAATACCGAGCAGGCCTTTTCTGTACGAGGGGTGTACAAAATTGACAGAATAACATGAGCATCGATATTCTGAATAGAGAACAGTCAGCGCGATATTGTCCATCAGCCGATGAAGGGATAAATGAAGCTATTCGCCATTTGACTGTGTAATACATCTACGATTGGAATTATATTAGCTGAATAACCATGTTTCCGCCGTTTTGCAAAAGATGTCTGTAGCATTAAGTGGTAGGCGAAATAAATAGATCGTCATGTCATACAATAAGCTCAGGTATTTGTACACATAACGCCATCGAAATATTAGTCGAATTATGTCTGTATCATAAAGTTATACTCGATTTAACATGTCAGCTTACGAACCAAATTCTCGTCATTTGCGGGAGGTTTTAATTTTCTGCCTTAATATGAAGTAATCTGCGGCTGAGACTCATCGAATGCCCTCAAATACCTAGGGTGAGGCCGCTATCAGTGGAAGTACGTACAGAGAATGGTTTCAACGCTTCAAGAACGGGGATTTTGACGTCGAAGGCCATCATAGTGGTGGACGAGAGAAGGTTTTCCAAGATGCAGAATTGGAGGCATTACTTGATCAAGACTCATGTCAAACGCAACAAGAATGAGCAGGATCATTGGGAGTGTCGCAACAAGCTTTTTCAAAACGACTGAAAGTCATGGGAATGATTCAGAAATGAGGAAATTGGGTGCCGTACGAGTTGAAGCCAAGAGATGTTGAACGGCGTTGGTTTTCTTGTGAACAGCTGCTTGCAAGGCAAAGACGGAAGATATTTCTGCATTGCATTGTGACTGGAGACGAAAATGGGTTCATTACGATAATCACAAGCGCATAAAATCATGGGGATATCACGGGCATGCTTCCACGACGATGGACAAACCAAATATTCACGGTTCCCAGGTCATGCTCAGTATTTGGAGGAACCTGCTCTGCGTAGTGTATTATGAGTTGTTGAAACCGACTGCAACTATCACAGGCGATTGTTATCGAATACAATTAATGCATTTGAGCCGAGAATTGAAAGACAAACAGCCTCGATACAACTTGAGACATGATAAAGTGATTTTACAGCATGACAATGCTCGACTCCATTGTTGCGAAAGTGGCCAAGTATGTCTTGTTCCCAAGACATACTTGGGAACGTTGAAATGCCATATTCACCAGACGTTGCTCCTTCAGACTATCACTTGTTTCGATCAATGGCATAGGACCTGACTTACCAGCACTTCTATCCGTATGAATAAGTAAAAAATTGGATAGATTCGTTGATAGCTTCAACAGATCACCAGTTTTTTCAACGCGGAATTTGTACGCGGCCCAAAAGCTAGGAGAAAGTAGTGGCCAGCGATGGACAATACTTTCAATTATAAAAGTATAACCCGGTTTTTCACAAGCCTCGAATTTCGGAAAAAAATGGCGGAATCAAAGTTGTACGCCTATGTACCTACTATATCAATAGGCCACAATCGTTGTTTCAACCACCCCTGGTATGAAGATGATTATTTAATTAGTTTTTCTTGTTTAATCTTGTTTTACACAAAGTTTTAAACACCATCCACTCAAACAACATTGCCAATTGGTAGACATTGTCTTGATCTCCATATAACAAAGATTTCCTTCGATAATTTTTCACCCAGTTCGTTCATGTGGTGTGTGAACTTGAGGTCTGGCTGGAGAAGGGCTCCCAGGAACTTGAGGCAAGTGATTTCTGGGGCTTTTGTCGCAAAACAAATAGATTGTGTCTTCTCAGCATTCACCTCCATCATATTTGCACTGTTGAGCTTTCATTAAAGAAATTTTACCTTTAACCTCCAGTTGTTCTTAACCATCAGCAACATCAAAAAATCTGGTATCGTCAACAAACATAACCAAGTGATCATGATTGAAATTTGCAGGAAAATCATTGACATAAACCAGATAAAATATGGGTCCCATTATTGACCCTTGTGGAACTCTAGTTGTAACCAACTCCCAATCGGAACTCTCCGTCCCAATTTGCACTCGTAAATAGGTTAAGAGCCACTCGCCTCAATCCTTAATATTCTAGCTTTCTTAGCAGCAGCTGGTGGTCGATGCTATCGAATGCTTTGCTGAGGTCACATGATGATAATTTTGACTTTTTGCCATCGTCAATGCCATTTGAAATCTTATGAAGGTTTTCTGCCAGAGCTGTTGTAGTACATTTTCCTATCAAGAAGCCAAGTTGTTGTTCGCACCAGGTCTTATTTTTCTCGGAGAAGTTGCGCGTTTGCGTTAACATTGAAATATCGACATTTCCATCTTTACCCATCCCTGGATCCACGTGAGAACGTATTTACGAGTACAAAAATACTTTCTAATATAATTTTTACTTTGCAATCACACTCCTCCTAATTGTCAATACTAAAATAGGGATCCACGCCTTGACTTGATATTCAAGCTATTTGACTTGGGCTTAACTTGAAATCAACTCAAGTTCAAGTCAAGATATTTTATTTCAAATATCAAATCAAGTACTTGATGAATAAATACTTGACTTCACATTGAAAAACTACTACTTGACTTGAACTTGACTTGTTAATCAAGCTATTTGACTTAGGCTTTACTTGAAAAACTCAAGTTCAAGTCAAGTAGTAGTATTCCAATTTTAAGTATTTATTTATCAAGTAGATGACTTGACATTGAAAAACCATAACTTGACTTGAACTTGAGTAGATTTCAAGTCAAGCACAAGTCAAGGAGCTTGATTATCAAGTCAAGTAGCTTGAATACCAAGTCAAGCCGTGAATCCCTATACTCAAATGTCCGCGTTTGCTTGAAAATCGAAATATCGACATTTCCGTCTTTACCCATCCCTGGATCCACGTGAGAACGTATTTACGACTACGAAAACAGCCGGGCGTTGAAGTTTTGCGTGGGTGGCGATCGTACACTCTCGAGCCAGCTCGTGTGCCCGCCAGGCAGGTGTGTGACCCGCCTGTGACCCCTGACCCTCCTGTATATAACAGGCGAGCCGCTTCACAATGCACAATACCGTAACTCTGGGTTCGGGTTTTGACTTTGCCGACGATATTTCGTAATTATTTTATTATACCGTGCAGAATCCGCTAAATGTTGAGGATTTTATGATGGAGTAGATGGGAGATGGGAGAGATGAGCATGAGATATTTATTGGATGGAATTCGCCGACATTGTTCTGCGATGATCCGTCGTTATTAATAATTAGTCGGTGATCGTCATTATGAAAATGGACGATGTTTGATGGGGAGCGTCGACGTAGATTGCTCTGGCAGAAATGCTACAAAAACGACGTAGTGAAAGTTGCAAAAAATCAAATTTTTATACTTAATTCAGAAATATTATAACACAGGCTGTCTGATGAGTGGTGACCGGTTGGACAACGTTTAGGTGAAGATAAAGGACATCTGTATGAGTTGGTAGATGATATTCGAAGTCACCCACAAGACTCTCGTTTTCGATATTTAAGGTGTCTCCGAAAATTTTGGAAAAATTGAAAAGGAGTCAATTGAATTTGGTTTCGGTTGATGACATGACAGAATGAATATATGACAAAAAGAACCTTTCCGCAATTCCAGATTCGTTATCAGAAATTTAATTTTTTCTGAAAGCAAAATAACAACACTATATTATTATTTAAAAATACTTGAATACAGGTATCGACAGATCAGAAAAAAAAACTTCCAATCAAATTGGATGGCGCATGTATTAGGCAGTGGAATAATCAGATATAATATCACAAGATAATAGACAATATTCGATTATACACCGATTCACTAGACGTAGTTCGCGAAATATCACAAGAGCGCAGCTCGAGTGGTGTTTCGCGAACTACGTCGAGTGAAGAGGTTCGTGTAATCGAGATAAATTGTCTATGCTCGAGTTGGTATTCGTTACGATTATATAACGAATAATTTCGATAACTATAACAAAAGCACTGCATTCAATGACATTTCACTGAGCTTGACTTTTATTTTTTAGGCGAACGTCCAAGAATGTTACTATGGAAAAGATCCCTATATAGTAGAAGGCGAAACATTAAAACGATTATACCACGTCGTCAAGTAGTATATCTACTTATCAATACTCCGTAACTATGGGAAATTTACGGATTTTATTGGTTCATCAAAACATGTGTTATATAATCCACAAAATAAAATTAAGTCAGATGAATTCCACAAGATGCATATAAATTTTCAATAGAAAACCCTGAAATAGAGATTCACGGCTGGCCTTGATATGATTGACTTGAACTTGTCAAGTCAAGTAGTAGTTTTCAAATGTCAAGTATTTATTTATCAAGTACTTGAATTCTATCAAGCTACTAGATTTTCAGCAGTTTTATTGTTCCGTGTCTCACATATAAAAAAATAATGAAATGAGAAGACACCTTGCAAGCAGCACTTACTTATTGCATACAAGATCCAAACATATCAACGAATGGCAACATTAATTAAATCAATATCAATAATATTAAAATAAAATATAAAAAAATTCAGTTTCTTCTCATTAGGTATTCAAGTTCTGCTAGCTTAACGTTTAGCTAGCAGAACCAGAGGTGTGTCTGCTAGCTTAACGTTTAGCTAGCAGAACCCGAGGTGTGTCTGCGCAATGTACCGAATTCAAATGAAAGTTGTACCGAAGGAATTGTACAAAATATTGAAAAGTATTTTTTCCATTTTTCATCATGGATTGCGTTGGACGAAGACGAAGCATCATGGTACAAAAAGAGGGAGCTCTGCCACCACCCCCTTCTGAAGGGTGTTTTTTTTCGAGGTATATAACTTTAAGTTGGCATTACTGTTCAAGATGGGGACCGATTTAACAGCTGTCAAGTGATTTATTCTCAGTTTGGTTTGGCAATTCATCATGAATAGACTCACGCCTTAACAACGCTTGCAAATAGTGCAATTCCATTTCGAAAATAATGGTTCTGTTAAGAATACGTATCGCACACTACGTCCATTTTATTTTGTTTAGCGATGAAGCGCACTTCTGGTTGAATGCCTACGTCAACAAACAAAACTGCCGCATTTGAAGTGAAGCTAATCCTCAAGTGTATGTCGAAACACCGTTACATCCAGAAAAACTGACTGTTTGGTGCGCTTTATGGGTTGGTGGAATCATTGGTCCTTACTTCTTCAAAAACGATGATGGCCAGAACGTTACAGTCAATGGTGATCGGTATAGAGCCATGATTACTAATTTTTTCATTCCTGAATTGAACAACCCTTATGTCCAGGAGCTGTGGTTCCAACAAGACGGCGCAACATGTCACAGCTCGTGCCACAATCGATTTATTGAAAGACGCGTTTGGTGACCGCTTAATTTTACATTTTGGACCTGTGAATTGGCCTCTAACATCTTGTGATTTAACACCGCTAGACTACTTTCTGTGGGGCTATGTAAAGTCATTGGTCTATGCGGATAAGCCACAAACCCTTGACCATTTGGAAGACAACATTCGCCGTGTTATTGCCGATATACGACCACAAATGTTGGAAAAAGTAATCGAAAATTGGACGTCCAGATTGGACTACATCCGAGCCAGCCATGGCGGTTATATGCCAGAAATCATATTTAAAATGTAATGCCACAAGATTATCTTGCGGATAAATAAAATTCAAGTCAATAGAATAGTCCATCGTTGTTTTATTGCAATTTAAAGTTCTATAGCTCTAAAAAAACACCGTTTACTTAGGTTAGGTTAGGTTCCATCGACAACAAGGGTTAAAAGGCGCTCCAGGGAAAGAAATGAATTTGAGGTTAAAGCTTATTTCGAAAACAAAGACGAAGTTTTCCACAGAGAAGGAATTGAAAAGATAGAAGAGCGTTGGAAAGCCACTTTTGAAGGTGAAAAAATTTACGAATGAAGTCGAACTTTTGACGAAAAAATGTGTTTTCACTGATAAGGCTCGTGACTTATTCAGTGAAGTGTTACCTACTGCTATCATCATATTCTATTATCATAAGTCTTCACTAATTCCACAGAGGGCGTTGCAACAACCCTAATTCGCATACTCCTCAATCTCAAACCAACAAGATCACCTTCAACCCAATTTCGCCACATCCCAAACGTCTCAAAATGCCCAATACCCATCTTACATAACCATATCTCACCTAATTTCACCACCTGTCCGACCGAACGCAATTTCGCCAGCAGTTATGGGTTCCGTATACACCCAGAGCTCGGACCACAGCCATAATGAGATGTAATTCCGAAACTGTAAATTTACATTTATTTATTCTAGCATCTGTTTTTTTCACCACGAGGGGGCAGCCCCGTCGATGAAGTGGCCGGGAACGTGAGCAAATTGGCAGTGGGCAAAGCGAGAGGGATCACCGCAGGCTAGGACGGTCATTTGGTACGACCAGGATCCATTGCCGTAGATTGGATTTTTTTTGGAGGGTCTAGAAAGCTCAGCGAAACAAGAACCTATAATATTCTGCATTCACGAAACAGACATTAGATGGTAGAACAAGATCTTAGAAATGCAAGATGGTATTTCCTTTAACAGCAAGTGTATAAAAGGTACTTACACTTTGACTATTTTTATATCTTAGTCAAGAATGAAAATATCGTCTTAAATATATATATATTTATCATTGAGCAACGTCATTCTCATAGATGGTTGCCAAGTGTTGTAACCATTCTTCGATTCTACCAAATCACATCCTTCTTGATTTGCTCATTGGTGTTAGCCAATCTTCATCTTTCTATCTATGCAGTTTCAGTCTCCCACTTGATAAAAGATCCTCAACTAACCATCGGCAGCATGAAGCTATGCAGCCAAAAGCTATATCAAGAAGATACATATAGATTATAAACTGTTATAACTGCAATATAAAGCTCAATATAAATAAAGATAGTTTTTGTACCTTTTTGGATACGGCAGAATCATTGAAACCATAAAATACGGTAAAATATCATAGCATTATCTTTATCATTGAGCAACGTTATCCTCGTCGATGGTTACCAAGAGTTGTGACCATTCTTTGATTCTATCAAATCACATCCTTCTTGATTTGCTCATTGGTCCATATGCATCTCCTTCCATCTTATAGAGTATCAGTCTCCCACTTGATAAAAGATCCTCAACTAACCTATGGATCGGCAGCATAAAGTTATTCAGCCAAAAGCCATATCAAGAAGATACAAGTGACAGAAAATAAATTGTTAAGAGCTGTATTGGATTTGCCATGGTTCGTAAGAAATCAACAAATCCATCGAGCTTAGATTGGTAAACTGTCGCAGATTTCTGAAGAGAAAGGCCAAGAATATTTTCCAAAAAGAAAGTCAAAGTCCAAATGGCGAACTAAAAAAGCCTAGTAGACTACCCCCCTTTTGAAGATGAGATAAGGTCACCAACCTAGCATAAAAGACCTAGAGATCAACTACAAAATAAAATAAATTGAATAAACTCAATTTCAAATATCAAAAATCAGCGACTTCCCTATGATAGACATAGGTATACAGGAAAAACAGATATCGTGCTGAGCAATAGGTGTGAAGTCCTTCAAAGTGAGGTTTTCCTATATGAAAACCAAAGCACTCTACTGTCGGTATCTCTATCCTACCATTGTTACCTATTGTTCGTAGATCTCATAGTTTAAGAAAATTTTGAACTCGAAATTTGAAAAAAACCTTAAAAATTGAATCTCTACACAATAATCGTTATATATCTTCTCAAATATTGGCCACAGCCCCATCAAACAAAAACGTTTTTCATAGATCGAGTTGAGATCTAAAACATCTTGAAATTTCAAGACCGTATCTCGCCTCTAGGGGAGTGGGCAGCCTCCAGAATATTGTCAATTTTTTTTTAAACTTTCAGTTTACACCCTATAATTTCTGAAATAATAGACTAATCGCTGAACTACCATCATTTTCGTCATATACATCAACGAAACAATTGATATGAAGGTATAAAATTCCGATGTGGGACTTTTCAAGAAAAAATTTTTTTTCAAGTGTTAGGTATGGAATATTTTTTGGTTGAGAGTGAAATTCGGCTAATTGGATATCATTCATCTTAACATTGATTAACGATTGTTCGTAGACCTCTCAGATTAGGAAAATTTTGAACTCGAAATTTGAAAAAAAAAAGGTAAAACCTGAATCTCTACACAATAATCGTTATATCTTCTAAAATATAGGTCACAGCGCCATCAAACAAACGTTTTTCATAGATCGAGTTGATATCTAAAACATATTGAAATTTCAAGACCGTATCCTGCCTCTAGGAGAGTGGGCAGCCACCAGAATATATATCAAAAATTTTTTTGAAAATTTCAGTTTACACCCTATAATTTCTGAAATAATGGACAAACCGCTGAACTACCATCATTTTCGTCATATACATCAACCAAACAGTTGATATGATGGTATAAAATTCCGATGAGATACTTTTCAAGAAAAACAATTTTTTTCAACGGTTAGGTATGGAAAATTTGAGGCAAATTTTTCGACCAAAAGATTTTCGGTTGAGGGTGAAATTCGGCTAATTGGATATCATTCATCTCAGCATCGCTTACCGATTGTTCGTAGACCTCTTAGTTTAGGAAAATTTTGAACTCGAAATTTGAAAAAAAAACGTAAAATTGAATCTCAACACAATAATCGTTATAATAAATAAATAAAGGGAATAAAGTCAATTATTATTATTATTATTATTATTATTATATCTTCTAAAATATTGGTCACAGCCCCATCAAACACAAACGTTTTTCATAGATCGAGTTGAGATCTAAAACATATTGAAATTTCAAGACCGTACCTCGCCTCAAGGAGAGTAGGCAGCCTCGAGAATCAAAAATTTTTGTGAAAATTTCAGTTTACACCCTATAATTTCTGAACAAATGAACTTATCGCTGAACTACCAACATTTTCGTCATCTACATCAACGAAACAATTGATATGATGGTATGAAATTCCAATGAGGGATTTTTCAAAAAAAAAAAAATATTTTCAAGGGTTAGGTATGGAAAATTTGAGGCAGCATTCTCCTTCAGCATCAGTTTTCAATGATGATCGTCTTACTAATCTTCAAAGATTGCAATTGTAAAGATTCATTGAACGGTTATAAAGATTCTGTAAATTGGAGTTTGGTTACTACCACTCGAAATTACTTCCTATAGATGTCATGAAGAGACTGTTAATAGAAAGAAGTAGCATATTTTATTGGAGTTTGTGCATCTTGTGAAATGCTTATAACAAAGAGAGCATTCGGTATTATATTAAAGCATTTCCTCTGTACTAATCAATTCTGGAAGATGAGATTTTTCTGTTTCTCCCGTTTTATGCTCGTTTGACCAAACTTGAAAAAAGAAATAAATTTAATCTAACCTAACCTAACCTAACCAAACTTGAAAAAAGAAATAAATCTAACCTAACCTAACCAAACTTGAAAAAAAAAGAATATTTCATTCAAATTTATATGTGAATCTTGAGGTTTAGGATTGAGAGCAACAGTTTACACCCATGCCTCTCGGTCTACGCCAATGCCAAGATCGCTCCTATCGTTTCCTGAAATTAATGCGCTATCTACCCGCAGGACATTCGGAGGGTTAGATCCTCAATCCACCTGTTGTTGGGCAAGATGTTCCTCACGTTTGACGTGACTTAGAAATGGTATCCGTCAGGAGTAGATGAATATTTTATTCGTGACCCTTTTGTATGACATTAGAACGATGGTTTTCTGATTCGTTTTTAATTTGGTATGGTGGCGTAGTTTTGGTAGGTGTGTCACTGGTATTTTTCCAATTAGGGAGCGTGAGGGAGGTGTGTTTTCGGGAAATTTCTTATTTTTAGGCTCCAGACTGCTGTCTACGTTGAATCATTTAATTTAATTTATTCGTCTTCTAAATGAACAGATTCGAGATAAGGGTAACTAAATGAGAAATAATGATGCTTTGGCAGGTTGTAAAATTAAGGCACTTTGAATGTCTGATCAAAAAAATTTAGATTAGGAAATTTAGCTTTTGTGTGTCTTTACATATTTCCTTCTTATTGCTATATATGTTGCTTTTTTTAAATCAAATTTTAGTTGTTTAACAGATTGAGTAGGAATATTTATGAATTTCATTTGAATTTGTATATTAACCACCACCTTCTCATGCAAGACAAAACATGGTTTAAAGAATTCAGGTATGTTATATTTCAGTCAGTATCATTCAGCTCAAGCAGAACTCTTTCAGGAAAAGTATTTTTAATTTTTCACCTAGTAAAACACATAGTGTTTTCAGAATATGATGTGTCATCTAATGATGACAGAGTTTGTGGTGTCCCACTGTATAATTTTGTTCAAATTATTTCCACACATCTGAAAATCCTTAATGTTCTGATATTCTCAGAAACCAAGTGGTTTGTGAGAAAATATCCAAATGAGGATGCCTTTATGATACCCATAGGCTAAATATCTACCTAAACATAATATCACTAGACCAAGAGGAGCCAAGATGAATATCTCAGTCACCACAAATCCTCTAATACTATGTTACAATGCCCCAAAGCCTAAAAATAAGAAGGAGAGTATAGGTAGTTCTCCCATACTACTCAACCATTTTCTCCTTTTTCTCTAGATGATACCGACAGTTCAATGTCAATCGAATCCTTCACTCAATGAAAAAGATTGATCAAAATCTGTTCATACGCTACAGAACAAGGTGCAATTTATATATTTAGCGTAAAACTTGTGAATGGCAGATTTTGTAACGGTCCAATAATAACATAGTTTGAATTCTTTCCACACTTTCTAATATCCTCAATGTTTCAGTATTCTCAGAATTCCAGCTGGTCTATGGGAAAATACCCAAATGAGGATATACTTCATGATAGCCATAGGCACGATATCTACCAAAACACAAGATCAATAGACCAAGAGGGACCTAGATGAATATCTTAGCCACCACTAACCCTCTAATACCATGTTAAAATGCCCCAAAGCCTAACAATAAGAAGGAGTAGTTTTCCCATACCACCCAAGCCATTTTCTGCTCTTTCGCCAGATAAATTGATTTTGACAGTTCAATGTCAATCGCGATACCTTACTTCATTTAAAGAATGGGTCAAAATCTAATATTCATGCTCTACAGAACAATGTGTAATTTATAAATTAAACGTAAAACCTTGTATATGCAGATTTTGTAACGGAGCAATATTAACATAGTTTGAATTCTCTCCACACTTTTGAATGTCCTTAATGTTTCAGTATTCTCGGAATTCCAGCTGGTCTATGGGAAAATACCCAAATGAGGATATATTTTATGATAGCCAAAGGCCAGATATCTACCAAAACACAAGATCAATAGACCAAGAGGGACCTAGATGAATATCTTAGCCACCACTAACCCTCTAATACCATGTTACAATGCCCCAAAGCCTAACAATAAGAAGGAGTAGTTTTCCCATACCACCCAAGCCATTTTCTGCTCTTTCTCCAGATAAATTGATACCGACAGACCACTGTCAATCGGTACCTTACCTCCACAAACAAAATTGATTAAACTCTACCCCCACAGTGACCCAAGAGTTAAATGTACCGTTCATTTGCCACAGAACAACGTGCAATTATATATTTAAAGTCTGGGAAAAATCTCGCGACGGTTTCGGTCGCAACACACCCACATAAAGAGCGAAATTACCGGGTAGGAAGAAGCGGGCGGGAGGCCCCAGGCCGGCCCTGAGGGCGCCGGCCTCTAGCGACCCTCGCAGGAACGCCCCTGGAGACACGTAAGTATAGGGAAGGAGGCCGACGGGTCTCGATGTGGCCCCCTGAAAAGGATTTCACGAAATCGCGGCCCGAAATGTTCCCCGTACTGGATTTTTAGCGTAAACTGTGATTTTGGAGCGCCAGGTCCGGAGTCGGCCCGATTGAGATTCCGGGAAATTTGCAGTAGGGTTCATTTTGAATCAGAATGAAACTGCGAAGTGTTTTCCAACTACATCTTGAATACAAACAGAGGTCAAACGAAACTGATTGTCAGACGGATAATTACAATAAATATCAATGACAATTCAATATGTGGGAGAAAGAAACACCTTACAGTGTAAGGACAAAGATAAATCAAGTGATATTATGGAATAATCCAAAAGGACCTCGTATGAAATTTTAGTTTCTTCTTCTTCTTTTTCCTTCTTTTCAGAAGGCACATTGCCTGTTTAATAATTCCAGTTTTCCTCATGTATTGGTTTTCTGGGATTTAGATTTCTAGCTGTCTTTCCATCGTTTTGTTGGGCATTCCAATGTTCTTCTTCCCTGAGGTATGTTGTCTCTTGCTATCTTGGCCATCCTGTCTGTACTCATTCTGTCTATGTGCTGGTTCCATTGCCTTCTTCTTCCACTTATCCACCTCACAACATCGTCTGTTTGGCACTTTTCTCTAATGGTTGTATTCCTCTACCTATCGTTTAGTGTTTATCCTGTGATTGTGCTCAGGGTCTTGATCTCGATTGTTCTTAAGATTCTCTTTGTTACTGATGTTTCAGCTCTTCTTTCCGCGCCATATAGGTCATAAATGGTCTTACATATATCTTTGACTTAGATTCTGTGCTCAGATGTTTATTCTTCCATATTGGATATTTCAAGGTCCTGAGATGGCAGCGGCATTGTTGGTCTGTTTCTTCACTTCATCCTCCAGGAAACCTGAACTTGTGATTTTGCATTTGCCAATCTTTCAAATGACATAGTTTGTTCAATTATGCTGCTTTCCAGTACAAGATTGCATCGTATCGGCTTTCTTGCTGGAAGAAATTAGTTTGAACCTCTATAGTTAACGCAAATAAATGAACTATTCATAAGTTGTTATCTTGCAATCCATCAGTTCTAAGTAATATCTTACCAGTCACCAATTGTTTCAATAACGATCCTCTGTAGCAACTCAAAGATTAAATCTCAATGGATTTAAAAAAAGAATATATATGTATCTGAAGGTTAATACAAAACTTATATTAAGAAAGAAATGTTCAGATTGGATATTCACAACACCTATCTTTTATTCCTGAAATTCATAAAATTGTGGTGGCTCCTTGCAACACCGTAAGATGGCATCGCATTCTGCGTAATACACGGTAAAACGACACCATTTTCTGCTGGAGCCAGCATTGTCAAATAACTTTGTTGACATATGTTATATGAAACCATAACTTGAGTTTTTTCAAATTATTTAGAACATTTTAACAGACATTACCAGTTATACGATATCATACGATAACCAGTTGTTATCATCCTGATTACGTCATTGATAGGGCGTTACTTATCAAACAGGATTCATGTTTTTACAAAAATTAAGTGATGATTTCACATAACAACTGAACAGAGTTCTAGCACAAGCCTTTATACCTACTTATTCACTATGTGGTTCATTTGGGCTCCGCCGGCCCTGTACACGCTAATGATACGTTAGAATTTTGTCCAAATTCCGAGAAATCTCTTCGTGATTATGTTTTAATTTCGATTTGTCGAAAAAATGCATATAATGCTGGTCTCAATCTGCTGATCATTTCTACATCTTTATCCTAATGACCAGGTACCACTGGCTCTAATGAAAAGGACACGGAATTATAGAAATTATCCTAAAAGTTGAGCTTACATAAATGGTACCCATGGCATGAGCGCAGTTTGAGTTAGATGAGCTGAAATTATCACTCGGGTACCATCAAAAGATGGTTCGTTGTAAAATCACCGTTTTTGTGTGTTCGATAATTTCTGCTTTTTGAAAAAAAAATGGGTATCACAGGCGAAATTATACAGCTTGGATAAATTGGATTTTATAGCTGGTTGATGACGTTGGCTACCATTGTGGAAGCTAGTTCTGGTTTTATGGCCTCAATGGTCATATGGTCAATTGGAAATATAAATATACTTACTCAGTATTAACTGA
Source organism: Harmonia axyridis (assembly GCF_914767665.1). Lineage (NCBI taxonomy): Eukaryota > Metazoa > Arthropoda > Insecta > Coleoptera > Coccinellidae > Harmonia > Harmonia axyridis. Next base: position 30,073,736 of record NC_059506.1, on the reverse strand, counting down.
TACAGTTGAAGAAAAAATACAGCAATCGAATGGAACATATACCTACTAAGATTCAAATATAACGTATCAAACTGATAGGTTTGACGAAATGCATACATAAAAATGAAACTGTACAGTGTATTTCATTATAATTAGTGGATGTTTTGTCATAAATACCGAAATCCCAGAACTGGCTCACAGATGGCACCACCAGTGTTAGACCAATTTCAACAGATGCGTGTCAGAATTTTGAAACCTAAAATTGAGTCTGAATCGAGATATTTAAGGTCAGGTGACGCAACATCTGTTGCCGTTTGAAAAATGTTATTAACTCGACACCCCACGAATATTGCATTTTTTGTATTAGGTTTACAATTTTGCTTCCGCCATTTTGCAATAAATGGCTCTAGCGGTAAGTGGTAGTCGAAATAAATTACCATAGATGTCATACAATGAGCTTGAGTATTTGTAAGCATAACATCATGGAAATATTAGTCGATTTGTGTCTGCATAAAAAGATATTCTCTATTAAACATGTCAGCTTTCGAGCCCCATTCTCGTCATTTGCGGGAGGTCTTAATTTTCTGCTTTAATACGAAGAAATCTGCGGAATTGGAGTTATTACTTGTTCAAGACTCGTGTCAAACGCAACAAGAATTGGCAGGATCATTGAGAGTGACGCAATAAGCCATTTCAAAACGACTAAAAGGCATGGGAATGATTCAGAAACAAGGAAATTGGGTGCCGAATGATTTGAAGCTGAGAGATGTTGAACAGCGTTTGTCTGCTTGTGAACAGTTGCTTGCAAGGCAAAGACGGAATGGATTTTTGCATCGCATGACTGGAGACGAAAAATAGGTTCATTACGATAATCCCAAGCGCAGAAAATCATAGGGATATCCCGCCAATGCTTAAACGTCTACGGCCAAACCAAATATTCAAGGTTCCAAGGCCATGCTCAGTATTTGGTGGGACCAGCTCTGCGTAATGTATTATGAGTTGTTTTAAAACTTTGTGATATTTATGGTTTATATAATACTCATAACAGATTATAGAAATTTATTATTGTTTTAGCAATATAGAGGAGAGTTGGTGTTTTTTTGAATGGGACACCCTATATTTATCAAATCCCGTTACCGGTTCTTCAAAAATGTCATCCGTTTCAAAGATATTGAGTTTTTTCATTCTTGAATTCTTTTTTCTCTTTCTCTTGCATTTTTGATTTCGAGATTTAATTCATTTTGTGTTTATTGTATATATGATTGTAATCATGTCATATATAGGGTGATTTGAAATACACCAATTCTTCCCTATATCCCTAAAATGGTAATTGATTTCTATGATCTGTTATGACTATCATAAAAACCATAAAAATTACTGAAAAAATATTTTATGATATCTCAAATAGAAACCAAGACAGGTATAGCGAAATATTTCAGTCATTTTTCAGGAACGCCCTGTAACTGGAGATAGAAGCAAGATATTAACTATATGATATCTTATTATTTCGAAAAAAGAGTCCTTGAAGATTTTTTCTCCGAGTTTTCGAGATGTACTCAATGAGCATCAAATTTGGGACACCCTGTAGGAACATCTAGTCACTCTTGGATTCAGAAATCTAAACTTCATACAGTATCAATCTCCCAAATATCTCCAAACATCCACCAACTAAAAAAAATCTTTCCAAAAGAACGAGAACTCCCCCAATACGCCCAAACGCAGCGCGTAATTGCCAAACCGACGTCAGGGGCGCCCTCCGCCGGTCCAAAGGGGCGTAGGGGCCGGCATCACAACAAACCGACCCGTGACCCCAGTCCGTACCATCTTTGTCCGTCGTTTTCTAACCCGGCAATTTTCTAAAATGTACGAAAGTGCGACCGGCCGACTGAGCCCGACTCTAATTGGGGGGTATAAGCGCGGTGGTTGTGTCCTGGCGCCACAGGGCCTGAAATCTTCCCCGGTGCGACTATTCGCAAGATCTCGGACCACGATTGCGGTACGGGATAATTATAAGTATTAGTGTGATTGGATTTGGACTTAATTTTGTTGGGATAAATGGAATTGGTAGTTTGGGGATGTGCTGGATCTGTTGCAACCGGTATTCTTTTGATGATGGTCCGTGTCCGTCAGGATGGAATACGGTTAGGTGAAGGAGGACATTTTTGGTAGTTGGCGATTTTTCAGGACTGACGTTTTTTGTGTAGAGTTGCTGATTATGCTGTCTAGGATGGCTTGGTGTGTGATTTGACTCGTTTTTCATTTGCTTGTTTTTGGAAGTTGTCAATTCAGGAGGGGTGGTTGAAGTTAATAATGCCTTCTTGTGAGAAAACATGAGTAAAAATTCCAGATAATCGTTTAACTTTTTACCCATAAATTTTTCTTTTGTGTTGAGATATTTTGAGTGAATCGTAAGTGAACTATTCAAAATTAAATTAAATAATTAATTAAATTTCGAATTTTTAGTCTGGAATAGTATTGAATAATGAGATACGCAACCAAATTCAAATCTGTCCGTTCATGTACTATAAAACTCTTGAACAGAAGATCTTGAAAAATTTTAAGGGTAGGTTTGGGTTTCGAATGTTTGTTCGTTGTTATGCCAATTACGTTAAGGGCTTCCCTACAGTATGAACGTTCCAAATTTGTTTTCCCGATAATTTCGAAACTAGTAAGTAACTGAATAAAGAAGAAATTTTGTATTTAGTTTCAAGTCTCATTGAAAATCTAATTCATTTTGATTGTGTCCCCAGATCCACAAAAAATTCATGCAGAATCAGAAAACCCAATCATTAGATAGTGTTAGTTGAGATTAATTGTGTGTACTTATAAAATGATTTCTTGAAAAACTTCAACTTCTTTTTTCCATTAGAACCATGGAAAATTCAAGCAGAATATCGAAAAAAATATTTCAGTGAAACAGATCCCACCGAGTAGAAATAGAAAGGTGAAGATAGAGAAACAATTTTCAAGCTTTATGCTAAATTTTTGTTTAACAAGAAAGAAACTACGTGAGATAATCATATCTCATGTGAAGAGATCCATTAATAACAAAAAATTCAATTTTTTGGCATGATTCATGAAAATCTTATAGGACAATTTGGAATTCTGAGCTTTGAAATGGGTATATCAGCACAAAACTTTTTCTCTTCGTTTTTTTTTCTGGGAAAATGTATAAGGAAACACTTGTAGAATTCCTAAAACTTTCAATTATCTGAAACGAAAATTAAACACAGGACTTAAATCTGCTCTCTTTCTTTCTAATTCTTCATCGTTTTCTTTCTAGAATCTAGACCAAAGACAAAACATAATTATAACCAACTACTTGACTTGAAAATCAATTTCGTGAAAATTTTTTATCAACGCCAGCATCTTCAGCTCCAGTTGAAAGACTTCCAGAGCTGCTCTTAGTTACAAATACAGTATAACTTCAGTAGTCCGGGCAGATATCGTTCCGGTACCTGTCCGGATTATTGAGGCGTCCGGATTACTGGAGTGATTTTAATTTAAGAAATAAAGCAACTTATAAATTATAAAAATAGGGTTTATTGATCAAGTCACAAAAAAAATATTATTTTCTCATAAAATAAAACAAAACTGAACAAAACTCCTAAGTACATGTAACACGTTATGTAAATATGTACATGTAGGTATTTATAATATTGTATACATATATATTATGTATGTATGCAAAATGAAATATCTTCTACTTTTTTAAAAAATATATATCAATTTTAGTTTGGACCTTTTTGGATGCATCTATATCAATTGCCTTGTCTTTAAGCCTTTTCAAAAGCTATAAATCTTCAAGGGTAAGATTATTCTTCTCAGTCCACCTGATAGCTAGACTTTTCTGTGAGTGTAAGTGTCTTATGTGATCAGTTGACTAGAGCCATTGCGTCCGGCACGCTCAAAAACAAAGTGCAGAATGAAAGATGCTGCCGCCGCGCTGTTTCCGACCGTTTTTTACATGTATTTGCAGGAAAATGCTATTGTTTTGCATAATGAATATTTTCGCGGCCGGATTTCAGAGGTAAAAATTTCAAAATGCCCAAATCCCAGCAGTGTCCGGAATACTGGAGTGTCCGGACTAGCGACTGTCCGAACTATCGAAGTTGTACTGTACCAGCAATATGTTAGGCGACAAATCTATAAGATACCACATGTGTTAGTTCCTGGATGGAAAATTATGAAATCAAACAAAAGTCTGGATGTTTATCAATTTTAAGAAATTTCATTTTTTTATTATTTTTTATTTCGTTATGATTCAATTCATGTTTCTTTTTCAAAAAAGTTGATATTTTTGGTTCTTTTATACAATAAGTTTAATAAATAAAAGTGTTTTTTGCAAGGTTCCTTCTCATAAATCGAGTAGCTTGATATGATTCGAGTACTTGATGAATAAATACTTGACTTGACTTGATATTCAAAACTTGACTTGAAATCTAGCTCAATATCTTGAAGTCAAGCTCAATATCAAGTAGCTTGAAAATCAAGCCAAACCGTGAATCCCTAATATATAGTTAGAATTTAAATTAAAAATAGTTAAAACTGAACACATTATCAAATAAATAAATAAAAATTGAATAAAAACCATTAGACATATTTCAAATTCTACAAATTATGGTGAAGTGAGGTGGTAGCCTGATTTTAGTACCAAAAATAAAAAAATCAAATGTGTTCAGCATCTGAAACTTCCACTTCCAAAATTGTACCGAATATAGGTCATAGATTCTTTCAAATTTGCCGCACGAACAACCTTCAACTGAGACAGTTTGAAAGAAATTACCGACTATATTTGGACTCCTGGGCAGAAGCAAAACCGACAGTCAATTATGAAGGGTTGGACAATTTTGAAGGGTTGAAAGAATTTTGCACACTGTATTTTATTGGTATAATTTCAGGTGATCTAGTTCCGGAAATTTTGGCATACTTAACTCTTTAAACTCACCTACATAAATTAGACCAGTTGTAAAGTTTGTTGCAAAGTCAAGGTTGCAAATTAGTCTCATATTGAGTCGAGGTTGTTGTGAATTCTGGCGATGAATTTTGAGGATCAATGGAATACTTTTAGTCAGTTGAAGTTTATTCTTGAATATTTATGGGCTACCTGACAGGAGTAACCGTTAGAAAAAAATTTCATCTTGTATTATTTATGATTTCAATAATAACAAAAATTTGTATTTGTTGGGAATTAAACTGAAGGCATTATCTATTTGAATAACATAAACATTTTCGGTTTCACTACTGAAAACTGAGGGCAGTAAAACCTGTAACACTGAGAAAGTATCAGAGTATTAAAATTTGAAAAGTATTTTGTTGTAACTTCCAATTCCAAAATTATAGGAGCAAGGACTTTCTCGAAAGAAATATTTTATTCAGTGTTATTGTAGATATCGCAATATTTTTATTAATTTTGACCCAACGTCAGTAATATTCAAATTTGGAGCCTGAATTAGTCTTAAATGATTGGATTCAATTACGTCTGTCTGTCTGACTATCGTGGACGATTACTCTCCAACAGAATGTCCTGGAGACTAGAAACATTCAGGTTAGGTTCACGATCCGAATATCTCCATATTAACAATCAGGATCATAGGACGGATTTTGCCCAATAACAGTTGAGTATGTTATTGGGCAACATACTCAATATTGAGTTTGTTATTGGGCAAAATCCGTCCTATGATCCTGATTGTTAATTGGACTAGTTATTGGAATTGTGAAATAATTTCTGCCGAAGGAAAGTTTCATTGCATGTATGTTTCAATTCATAAATACGATTATCTTTAAATTTTTTTGACAGTTCTCACATTCAAACAAATTTTGTCATATGAAACAATTTCACCCAATCATGACAACATTACACTGATAACTACATTCAGTGCAATTATCAATCAATATGACAACAAAATTGAGTTTAACAACTTCATTACAAAAAAATTTCAAAACGTCACGTTTCGGCAAAAGTTATGTTCAAAGTACAACAAAGTATAAATGCGCTAATCGAAGAAAAATTCCCAGAAATTTTAACATACAGTCACAAATATATTTAGGGAATATTTATGGATTTTTGCTGCGAACGAGCGAGAATATGAATTGAATGATCATAGGAGCTCAGAAGAATTGACGTTGATGCTTAAAGATTGGGCGGTCAATATGAGAAAGAAAGACGGAACCGAAAATAAAGAAGCAACTGTTCGAGCTTTCGATTGTTTTAAAATTATCTCGACTATTATCGATGTCCTTGGAATATTAATACTAAAACCTGCTAATTTTTAATTAGTGATACATATTCCACCCAAAATTGAATGGGGAATGTAGAAAATGATTAGTTTTTATGATTTTACCTGATATGGCATAAAAATTAGGGGAGAAAAATGACTATGATGCCCTTCTTGTACGACACGGGTGTGAACTGGAAATGTCAATTTTTTTCGTAACAAAGCACCTATTGAACACAAAAATTATTTCAAATTTGATTGAAATATTTTGGAAACTGTGGAAGTTTTCATATTCAACAATCTGTAACTCTGCAACGAACGACATTTGAGGAAATAAATATCAGTTATAAGTTCTATTAATTTTTCAGGGAGAACGTTCTGTCTCAATTTTGCAGCATACTTTCGAGACACCCTGTATAAATACAAATTTAACTAGACGTCATAAGCTCCAATTTCACGGGAGTGTTTTCCTGTAATTTTTCTCAGACTCAAACTCCAAAAATTCCTCATCGGAAATAGCAAAACACAAACCAAACAACTTAACATAGCTACAACATGAAATCATCACACAAGTCCAACGATTCATCCAAACTTAGATACATCAGACAAAACCAAACCGCCAAAAATTCCACCATCTAATTGATAATCGCTGTAACAATTCTAACTCGAGATCGATCTCATCTTTCCAGCAAAACATCACGAAAAAAAATCTTCAGAATAAACGCCGCCAATGTCTGTGAAAAATCACCCGCCGAAGTATACCGGGTGTCTAATATAATCGCAATCAATCAAAAACGATTGTGCGGTGTATATATCTAGAGGTGTCGTCGGTCATCCAGCATCTGTGAGACGGAGATTTTTTAACGTCCGTTCCACGGTCATCAAGGTAGGCCGATGCGCATCCGCTGCATTTTCCTAAGCTAAAATCCGACACGGTTCGACCGTGAAACAAAAAGAAACGAAACACGCCAAAATGGGTGATGGATTTCTTCGTTTATGGGATGATTTTATGGAATATCTGCGAGATATTGGGTTTCTTGGGGAAATTTGCTGCTGATTGCGATTTTGTCATGGACTTGATTGATTTGATTCGCTATAATGAACACGGATTTTTTTTTTTGGTGTTGGATTTTGCGGATTAGACGAACGACTGTTTCAGTTGTTACATAAACTTCTTTATGAGTTGTTGTTGGTGCACAGAATCGAATATTATTGAAGTCTAGCTTTTTCTTCTTTTGTTGATTGCAGTTTTATCTGATTTCCTTTGAACAGAGCCTAACTGTAGCTCCAAAATGAAATCTATGAGACCTTTAAAGGAATCATTTCGATAGTTTTAGAGATTGAAGTCTGATACGGACATACTGATAGTTTAAACAATGAAATGCTTTCGTTCTATGTTCGTTAATTATTTTTCCTATTTAATTTTTCGATTGATTCCTTCAAATTTACAGACACATAGTTGCTACTGCTTCAGTATTATGCGTTTAGAGAAAAGTAGTTAGGTATTGAATCCATGCTGAAGTTCTCAGAGGGTGATTTCCAAAAATGAGGAAGAGCTACGGAAGAGTCAGGAGCTTTAGAGGGCTCGTCTATAGATGCATCGGAGTTTACAAAACAAAACAAAAATATTTCAATCGATTGAGAGCAAAAATTTTAAAAATTTTTTCAGATGTAAATAAAAATATTCTCTTTAGTCAAGACAATGGTCCTTGTCACAAATCAATGAAAATCCTGATTAAATTGAACGAATAGAGCTTCAAACTGCTCCACCATCCAGCTCAATCTCCAGATCAGCAGTGATTTCGTGCCTTTGTAAATCAAAAGAATGATACAGGAAAAAAAATTTGGCTCTAATGAACAAGCTATTGCCGATGATGAAGCCTGTTGCAGAAGCAAAGACGAATCTGTTTGCAAAAATATTCACTTTCTTGAAATAGAAATATAAATTAAATCACTATAAATCATAACAAAATAAGAAATTATAAAAAAATAAAGTTTCTTAATATTGAGAACCCTCCCAGCTTTGTTTGATTTTATAATTCCAGGCTCTAAGATACATATGAGGCATCTTATAGATTTGTCGCCTAACCTATTCCGGGTATTTGTAACTGTAAGAGCTGCTCTGGAAAATCGTCTTTCAACAGGAGCTGAAGATTCTGGCGTTGATAAAAAATCCTTGGCCATTATGACCAAGTTTGGAATGATATTTCTGAAGCGACCAAAATCTACCAATAGATTTCATAGAAATGTTGAAAAACTACTAAAAAAGTCACACTAGCCTCTCACAGCCCTCTATCTGGACAGCTCGGACATTGGAAGCTGTCAACTTTTCACATTTGACAAGTAGAAACTACGTTCCAACAAAGCATTGAAATTGTTAAAATTCACTACAAAAATGATGAAGATTTTGCAGTCACAGTTCACAACACCAAAACACTTTTGAGCTGTTGAGGAAAACCCAGATTTGTCGATCTTGATGTTTTCATTCCGGAAATTTTTATGTGGACGACGTTTCTTTTCAACACAAGACGAGTATGTGACACACGAGCAACGAAACAGTCACAATTTTGCAAGTAAAGTTTCCTGGGCGTGTTATTTCTCAAAGAGTTCAGCAAAATTGACAACCGAGATCTGGAAATTTAACTCCTACAAATTTTTTTCTTTGAGGCCACTTGAAAGGTAGGATCTAAGACAATTTTTCACAATCGATTCAAGACCTTACATATGGAATTCGTAAAGTTATCGTGTGCATACAGTCGCTAATGTGCAAATTTGTTATAGTTTATGGCATACCTTACTCTTTACATTTTACAATAGCATAAACATCCATTGATTTCTCTAGTTTTTCTTCAATATCAAAATGAATCTTCTCATTGGAAAACCCCATATAACATTAAGCACTAACATGCAAATTCCATGATTTCTTTAAATCGACCACAAAATTCCAAGCTTATAGACTAATTGTTGACGCTGATTTCATGGTAAAACTTGGAAAATATCCACAGTCAAGCCCTGATGCTGGAAAACGTTATGGAACGTCATTTAATTGATAAATGCCCATATCACTGAGATCTTTCAATTTAAGCTCACCTGAGAAGCTACGTTTTTGATGCAGAAGATTTTGTGTGATCATAGCTTTAGCCATAGCTGATGAGCATCGAGCAACATCTTGTGGAAATTATCCCGAAATAAATCTACCACAGCCTCTCCAAACCGTCCATCTCGGATGATACATTTCTCCCATCAGTCGAAATTCTTGAATAAAATTCCGAGAATCTTAATAACACATAATTGTGTGTGAAACCAAACAAAATGTACAACCACCAAGTATTCCCTATCTATCACCATTGACAGCCACAAATCAGACGTTGCGGCTGGCTGCATTTAAAAAATAATCGACGAAAATTATCCACAAGCACCCTTGGGAAATAAAAAATTAGCCCTAGCAACAATTACAGCAACAATCGGCCCGATTAAACAATTAAATGCAATTTGTGGAAAATACCTCGGCATGGCACACGCGATTTTCGAAGTGTCAGTTTAGATTGATGGATCAAGTGAGCTTGTAGTCGGCTGTTGTTTTTCGAAATTCAAGTAGGTAAATCACCGGCAGGTACCACTAAATGTCGGTAATAAGTAGTCTATGGTTATTTTATTTGAGGTTTTTATGCTTTGATTGACAGCTTCTGATCTTTTTTTTTGGCCAATTATTATTTATGTGTTTTCGTTCCTGGCTGTCAGGTGGCTGCGGTGGTGAGGTTAGGTTCGGGATCATTCTTTATTTCGGTTTTAATGGGTTGAAATTTCCAGATTTGAAATTTATGATGTTATGTGTGGTATAAATCATCGTTCTTAATGTTTTTCTGCTGGATCGGCATTGTAATTAAATTTTTATATGGTTACCTAAGTGAGTTTTATTTATAGGATTTTTTCTGTGGATTCCATTCAGAACTATTCCAGAAACACTGCCGATATATTGCCACTCCTGATTGGTTTGAATGCACAACTTCTGGCAACTGAAAAACAATTTCGAGAAGACTCAAAATACTGCAACATTTCAACAAGCTTTCTTAGGTATCAGCACAACTCTTGTTTATAATTACTCAATCAACAAGGTCTTCTCTCAGATTTTTGGAGAATATAAAGAACCTTAGAATATAATTACCAGGGTATCTAGTTTTGTTTGATTTTGATCCCAAATTTTCCTTTTTCTTCTCACATACTGTCGTGAGAAATCATAAATCTAAATAAATTCAAAAATTGATTTTTACCCAGATCTCGTTTAGTTCAGTTTTTTTTTGTATCACACAATTTTTCCTTTTGTAAGTTTTGTACTTTGAAAGTTTATAAGCATTATGCTTCCTTTCTAATTCAAATAAATAATAATAATAAGTTAAGCACGTATCTATTACAATAGCCAACTTGTTGAAAGAGACTTCACACCGCCCAGAAAATCAAATGACTTACATAATATTATAGTGAATAACAAGGTCTTCTAAGCCCACTCGGAAATTAAAGGGAATAAAGAGGCCAACACACTTGCCAAAAAAGAAGCACAAATTCCTTTCATCGGTCCGGAACCTTGCTGTGGCATAGACAAATGCACCTATAAGAAAGACTTTCAGGAGAAGGAAAAAATCGAAAGAGAAACACTCTGGCGGAATCTTCCTGGTTTTGATCATTTCCAAAAGTTTCTTCGGAACTTTGACACTCCGAGATCCAAGAAGTATATGGTTCTTAGCAAAAATATGCTACAACTTCTCACTGGAAACTGGAAACACCTCATGAGAATGGGTCAAGCAGAAAATTACGAGTCCTGATTCTGTGGGGAGGAGGAAGAACCTCCGGATCACCTGGTGACGGAATGTCTTGCCATCACTAGCCAACGCAAAATCTGCTTGGACAAGAAACTTTTAGAAGTGAGGAAGAAGCCTCCTTGAAGCCATCCCAAATACTGGAGTTCATTAGAGATCTGGAACTGGAAGACGAGCTGTAGATCACGTTATGGAGAGAATCTCCTTCATTGAACCTAATCTAATCTATTATACTGATCATAATAATGGACCTTACTTCCAAAGTTTTTTCATAATTAATGGCTTAATTGAATGAAAGGATTTCAAGTAAAAATGTTTCTTCTCTTTCGAATATGGTAGTAAGACATTTTATAAAGCCTACACGGAACACATTTAGTTTTCACGACTAAATTATAATTTGATCTGAAAGCTCAAGCTATAATTTAGTTCGTGAAAGAACAGATAGAGACCTGAGAAAGCGAAGAAAACATCAAACGTGAAGTGAAACTATCACTGAAGGGTTTCCTGAGGTCAATTTGTAGGTTTCAGCAATACAATAAACCTGAAAAGAATATTTTAGAGCTGAAAAGTGTAAAATGATAATGACAATACGTTATTGAATAATCAATTTTAAAAATTCCAAATTTAGATCGAAACTTCATGAATGCCTTTGAGTTATGATTCTAGGGCATTCTTAAATACTTTGGATGCATTAAAATACATATGTCGCAGATCTGATCATTCGTATCTATATCTATGTGACAGACAACTGGCAGTTGAGTCAAAGTTCAAAATCCTAATCGGTCATTCCACTCTATACCACTAGGTATGGAATACTGAAAAGATATCATTTTGCATTTCGTTATGGAAAAATGTGAGCGAATTGTTGAAAACAAATAGGTACCTCCTGTCAGGACCTTAGCTACCTACTTAATTAAGTACGTACCAAATTTCACTTATCCAAAATGAATACATAATAAAATCAATAAAACTCCCGATATCTCCTCAGATTACATTCTAGAAAAAAATTACCTCTACCATAGAAAACCTTATATTTTCAAATCTCACATTCGGATTGCGCTCTAAGTCTAAACTTTAGTTCAGAGTTTCTCCGTGAGAGGACGCTAGTTGACGGAACCCTTGATACGTTTGGAAACTAGTTTGTGGCATCTGAATACAGCATACAGATTCCTAATTAGTCGTTAAGATCAGGGATCCTGCTTTTAATAACAGTTTTTAATTGACTTAATCATAAAGAGAGCTAGTATCGAGCCATGTGATTAAACGGTAGCTGATAAAGGATGACAGATTAGAATGAGTGCCTATGTATTCATTAAGTATAGGTAGGTGAGTATTATTAAATGGATAAACATCTTCAGGGAGGTTTTCCTTCAACAGAATATGAAAAATGTTGACGATATATTTGAATAATCTTTTGTATATCTACAGTTTCAATGTAGATAACATAATAAATGAAATGTAGGTATGAGGTACCTAATTGAATCTGAAGGACTATAAGTACATAAAAGATTGTTTTCGGGAAATATATTATGCTTCTTACTATGAATGTCAAATGCTCAAGGCTAGGAAAAGTATATTAACACCTATTGTAGGATCTTAAAAATTAGGTTCCAATTATCTACAAGAATTTTTACCTAGCATTAGCTAGGTCCTGTCTGTAGAAGAATAACGGCCGAAGACAGAATCCTGAAGGACACCCTTGTTCACTCTTTACGTGTTCAGTAAAATACGTTTTCTTTATAAAGATAAACGTATAAATTTCGACTTCCCAATCGCTTTTGATTAATGAACTCCTGTTTTTCATAACAAAGCATGCAATAATAAAAATATCTAAGGTATTTCAAGAACACCCAAGGTATCCAGACTAATCTAAAAATTTTAATTCTCTGTTTCGAAAATTATACATATCTACTTAAACATGGGGGAGGTGTCTATACCTACCTGAAAAACTTAATCTCAAATTGTAACATCAAATTAATCAGTACCATATAGAATATTTGGCGCACAAAATATGAAGATTTGCCCAAAATCACCTAGATAAGTGTCTCCTGTCTGAAATACAGGGTGTTATTTCAAAAATTATAATTCTATTGTACATTAAAACTTTTTGGAGTATTATTTTCATATTCAGTGTCGACTTAATAATACTAAATGAACGTTTCTGGCAACCACCAGAGGCGTACGACAGAGGCAAGGGCCATTGATCATCCCCAAATTATACGCCTCTGGGGGATTTGCAAATTCATCACAATTTTTCGATTCTCCAATACTTTCGTTGTGAATATTGAAGTAAATTTTTCTACTTATTTCAATTTAAATATTAAAGTGTTCTATTATTTTGACGTGAATGTGTATTACCTAACTATATCGGTGTTTTATAGGACTATTGATTTGCAGTTATTAAGTGATTGATTTTCGAACGTTTTTTCCCAAAAAACATAATCTTATTCATCGAAATTCCACAAGACGAATAGATGAATTAGGCAATTATAAAAAAATGGGGTTCTGAAAATGTTATACTGAAGAAATGATACTTTATCGCTATGAATGAAGAGTACAATATTTACTTCGAAAATATTGGAGAATCGAAAAATTGAGATAAAATTGCAAATCCACCATTGGCGTAGAATCACCAATACATTCAGCCCAATCGTACGCCTCTGGTGGCATCCATTAATCGTTATTTCCTATAATTTAATGGGGTTTTGGCCAAATGTGAAAATAATACGTAAAATAGTTCAAGTGTACGCAGCACAAATGCCTAAATTATGAAATGAAACACCCAGTATCTATCTCAGACAGGAGACCTATAGGTAATTTGGGTCACCTAAATCTTCATATCCTGTTATGCTCAAGATTCTATAGTTTCCAATTGTGATACACTCAACAAACCTGCCTTCCAAATACTCCCTGTATAAATCCAGTAACATCATCATGTATCAGTTTTTTTCTCAAAAGAACCCAAATAAAAGAACTCACTTATGGTCAACAAATCTGTTCCAAATATTGCCTATATAATTACTATAGTATCATTATTACTCAATTCTTTCATTATCCAACTAATTGTTGTTAGAGAAGTTTTTGATGAAGAAATCAGTAATTGTTCTTGTTCATGAATCATTAATTATTAGCAACAATGAATACTACAAACCCAGCTATTCTCATAGCAAAAACACGTCATTTACTCAAATGACTAGACATTTATAATATTTTTTTGCCATTGGTAAATTGTTGGCATTTAATTGAACGATGAAAACTTTTGATGAATCTTTTGAATAAATTCTCATTTCTATGCAAATTCAGGACACATTGTAGGTATCAGAATGATACCAAAAACCAATAAATAATTAGATAACTACCATTGTTTGGTATAGGTACAATCATCAGCATGTATTAGAGGATGATAATATATTTTTTTTTCATCATAACGACATATGAGGGAAACAAAAGCAAAAATTCAAGAATTTAATGTACATGCAATAGTATTATCTATATTCGATGATAAGATGATAGTATGCAATAAATAAAAAATTCAATAAATAACAACAAAAATCAACAACAATATTTACAGATATGTACAATCATAACACAGAACTTTGAACCTTTGAAAATCAAATTGGTAACATTTGACAATATCAGTCTCAAAGAAGAAGAGGTAGGAATCTCTAAAAAATTCGAAATAAAAAAAAACTCATTTCCTGAGTATGTCTTCAATTGAAAAACCGAATCTAGTTTTTACTGGCGTCGTTTCTTTCTCCGTTTTTATTGAATTTTCTTCACAACTATTCTCTTCTTGGTGTTTCCTTGAAAGATCCAAACCATCTGTAACTTCTATTTCTTCCAAGACTAATGGTACTACTGGAACGTTATTGGTACTTTGGGGTTTTGAAGAACAATGGTTCAATTCGTGGTTCTTCAACTCGGTGTAACTAGCGAATATTTGCGAGCATGATGGACAATCCATTGTTTTTTGGCTATGGGTCAAAAGGTGGGTTTTCAAGTTGGAACGTTGGTTGAATGATTTTTCGCAAATTGGGCACTTATGAGGTGATTCTTCTGAATGGAGGATTTTGTGAACTGCCAAAGTCCTGCTCTGGCAAAATCCTTTTCCACAAACTGTGCACCTGAAGGGCTTCTCTTTACTGTGGATGTATCTGCAAACAAAATTAAGGATATGAAAACACTGGAAATTTTTCAAATGAGTACTAAAACAGTTGACTCATAGTAGGTTATCAGCAAGTTTTACAATTTGCAACAGTATATAACTTTGAGGTTATACCGAGGCTAGGTTATATTGATTTCATAAATTTGGAGGTGCAGACACCATAAATTTTGATAAATGATTTCAAACAATTTAGAGAAGGGGCGTAGAATACCTCCTAAGAAACTGAGTCAGATGGTCCCATGAAGCTAGATGTTGTATCAATTGAGATGTACCTACTTTACCCATATTAAGGTAAGTACTTCAGTATGGCTTTTACAACAAGTAATAAAAATACTGAAACGTTTATCTTGACCGTTGAACAAATTATGATCATCAAAAATCAATATTCAGCTAAAAGGTGTGACACTGAAGGATCCTCAGATAACTACTCAAAAATGAAAAAGAAAATTACCTATGGTCTCTCAAGTGATCTTGCCTCCTGAAAGCCTTCCCACATATGTCACAAGAATACGGCCTTTCGTCAGTATGTGTCCTCTCATGTATCAAAAGATTGTAACTCTTAGTGAAATGCCTGTTACAATATTTACAGATGAACTGCTTCTTCTGTCTGGTACCTGGACTTGGTTTCGCAACAGTTTTTGGTATCTGATTTGTATACTTTGAGTAGAGCGTTGCCTGCCTGACAAAATTTATGAAATGTTCCCTGTATGGATTGTATGCAAACGCCATCTGATTGAAATGTGGTATGCCATTGTTCATTGCATCTGCGTGCTGATACCATGAAGAAGGATACCTAGTTGGTGGTGACGAAGATTGTTGAGGAAACATGAAGGTTGTACTGTCAGCCTCTTGCTTGGTCTGAGGCATTGAATAGCACTGTTGAAACACTGCAAAGAAAAACTCGGTCATAATGTGCACGGTTTGAGAAGCAAAACAACTTTTTAGGGTTTGGTTAGCTTTGGAATAAAAGGAAAATTGTGAAACTGCATATTATCCAATATTTGGAATAGCAGCGTTTATTGAGCAAAATACGAAGAAACATAATAAAGAAGGTCATTTGTTTATGTCTCATTCCCGAAGAAAAGAAAGAAGAAAAAAAGAGTATTCAGTTTATTCTGATGATAACATTGAAAAAAATAGATTAAACACGAAATGAAACATTGTGTTTTTCAACATACCAGTTGGTGCATTAGATGTATCCATAACGGCGATATTCATATTAACAAGCACAAGTTCTCACTGCTCTCACGAGCTATCCACTAATATAGATCAAATATAGATTGGCAACTGCACTAGAACTTCACTACTGCTGCTGCTACTCTCACTTCAGCTGATAGACGCTGTCTACTACCATCGTAGATCTGCCACTGATTTAATAGAGTAGACCAGGCACTTTTGGGATGTTGAGAGTGGGGGGTGACGAGGAAGCTTCAGTAGTAGAAGCGCCGCCTCTGCAATTAAGGCTCTTATTTTTCATTGGAGGCTTTGGGTAGCGTGCGCAAAAGCTGCACGAGTCGAGCGTACGCTTCTAATATAATTTCACTTGCGCTTTTTGTGGAATTGAACGTTGGCAAACGACTGTAATTGAGTTCAGGGTGGATTTTATTGTTTGTCGGCGCTTTTTCGGCAATATTTTCAATGGGTCAATACTGGCGGTAGGTGTTTGAATGAATTCTACCGTCAAATTGTTTCTCGTTCCTTTTTTTTTTTGTGCAAAAACGAAGTTGGATTGGAATATCGAATCAGATTGTTTTCTGAATACAACAAATTTATAAATACAAATGGTATGAAAGTAAGGGTTGAGTGCTAAATCATATATAAGTGATACTTCCTTGAGGTTAAAAAAATAAATTATTTCCTATTTAGTTAGTCGTTTCTATTAACTATATAATTTTTTTCAATTTTAACAGCTAATTCAGCAGTATCGCATTTATTAGATAATTGTCGATTGAGATAAAAGTATGTCACTAGTGTTTCAAATTAACAATTTTTTTATATTTAGCAACTTTTTGATGAAGATAATAATAATATTTGTTTGAAAATATATATATTTACCTTGAAGCTCAAGAGATCAAGTGAATTTCATGAAAAGAAAAGTAAAGACAATTTTTAGATGAGCAAAACTCAAAAATAACTAAAAAAATATACGAACATAAAACTATAGTTGAAAAAATAAATATGCTACTCATGATCATATACATCTCGAATTGAACCATTTTCTAGTCTGTGATTTAGTCTTCAAATTATGAATGTTTGAAAATTGAAGACATCTGAGCAGTGAGCAGTTCAAATGAGTAATAAATATTGATGAGAATTTTCAGCTGAAAATATGTAGTCAGTTAGAAATCCTCAATGCAGTTTGTGTTTGTTCGCGTGGTCTCCATTTCATTTTATCAAAATGAATGTCTCGAAATATTTAAATGATTTCTTTGATTTGGCTAATCTTCAATTGTTGTTATCAGTAGTTATTAATATTATGAATAGTTGAGTACGTAATCTTATCCCTTTGAAACGTGGAAAGTATACTGCCAGACCCCGTACAAAACATGAAATGCGTTTGAAAACTATTCATTTCACATGTCTTAAACAATAAACTAATTTGTCTATCCGACAAGCAAGAAAAATTCAGGGCATTGGAATAAATGGACTGCCATTTCTGAAGGTCATTTTTTAAAAATTGCAGTATTTTTCGGGCCTCCTGTACAGTAATTCAAAAATTGGCAGAAGACTTGAAAACTTTTCGGGAATTCAACAAAAAGAAATCGTACAATTATCTCAAATGGTTTTCAAGATATAATCTTTAGTTTGAACCATTATATCCAAGAAATTTGTGCAAAAAAGTGGCCTACGTCAAAAAGGACCATAGATAATTGATGATAGTATTTCGAAATCAGAATTTCATAGAGATTATGATAATGATATAAAAATTGGGCATTCTCATTTAAAAAACAGAGTGGTATCGTGTTTCGTCCCTTTCGGACCAGCCTGTACAGTCAAAAATAATTTAGGTTTATGCACTGGGTACTGTTGATTCCGTGAAAATTTGAATCATCCTCTTAGCCCAAAATTTCCAAGAGTTATCGACCGATAACTTGAGCACTTGACTGAAGGGTTATACAACCCTTCAACTATAACAATGGTATTCGAGAATTATATCACAATACCTATACCATTCCATTCACTATTATAAGGTTAAAGTTATCCAAGGAAGTTGCCTTGTGGAAGCTCATAAATTCTCAAACAAAAATATTCAATATACACTGTATGAAATTATACCATTGATGTATTTATTGTACATCATGGGGATTTACCATATCATTTTTTGATATACCGAGTGCATTGGTAGCATCTATCATCTCACCTATCCATATTTATCCAGCACAATCTTGGATAAATAATATACCTTTACCAATTCCTAAAATTTCATAACAGAACTCCTCATCTTTATTGATGTTTGTATATCGATATTGATAAATTCAAGTATGAGATCACATACAAACACATTCAGTAGCAGACTGGGAAATACGTTGATAGGTATATCTTTCTTCTCATCGATTTCCTAGAATTTTTGAAAGGTCTAGTATGTATTTAAGCAACTGGAAAATTTCATATGACGAAATTATGTTTCGTTCTACCTTTTTTCGTAAAAATGAACATTGCGTTGTCATTATTGCTCTGATAAGTTCTATTTTTAAGTTATCGTAGGTACTTTTGGAAATTCCAATATCGGTACTTCAGATTCTAAACTACTGACGATTTAATGATTTTATCAACTTTATACGTTTATGATGGCTCTAGACATTCAGGCATGAGGCAGTTTCTCTCTTCTAAATGTTCTAAATTCTTCATTTTTTGTATTTTGTTTAATTGAGTGCAAACTTGATGACACTACATGGTGATTTGAACACAGGTACTCACTTTTTGAGCCAGTAAAATAAGTAATGAATTGATTATTCCATTCTCACTTTTCAATTATTCTTAAATAACAATTGTTTGGCTACATAAGAGTAGCTTCTGCAAATTTTATATTTTGACTAACTGAAATTTTCACAATGAAAATATCACTTACACAGGTAAATATATGGATAGGAACATGTTATCAACAAAGGATCCTTTGAACTCCAGCAATAAATATGTAAATGGTTTACAGAAAAATATTTTAAAGTGACAAGTTGTTACTTCCACTGGGCCGTTCAAAAATATTCTAGGTATATACTTTTATTTTGGGTACCTATGTAGAATTTCATGTAGATATTTAAAATTATCCTTGGTGTTGAGGAAACTCTAGATGTTCATTGATTGTTCTAATACAATATTTACTCTTTGTCAATCATTACAGGTCATCTTTTATACTCCTGATTTATCATCTTTGATTGTATTATTTTTGTTGTTTTTGATTTTTCAAGACTACATGAAGTAATCTATGGATCATAAAGATTGAGTCAAGAAAATTACAATAACTTCTTTAAATTTATCAAAAACAACAACAGATTAGAATCAATGAACATCTTAAGAGTTTGCCAGCAAGTACATAATTATAAAATTCCAAACACTTATTAGAATAACGACATACGTTTAATCATAATTTTAAAATGATCCATACCAAAAATGAAAATTATGGCTCAACATTTCTAGAAGCTTTAAAAATAAATATGCACAATAAAACTGGAATATTATTAAAAGGACCCAGTGGAAGTACCAACTTGCCGCTTTCAAATATCTTTCCGTAAACCATTTATTGCCGGAGGTGCTAAAATCCTTTGTTGAGAGCATGTACCTACCCCGTATTCACCTAAGTAAGTGACATTTTCATTTAAAAATAGCAGTTATTCAAATTGTAAAATCTGAAGAAGCTACTGTGTAACAAAACAGGTGCTATTCATATTCAAAATAAAATAACTGACTTCATAAATGCCGGTATATAATTGTAAATTTTCTTTTCTTCTTGTTAATCATAAATGTTGATTTTCTTGTTTAGGATTAAGGGATATATTGTAATATTGTGGGTTAAAGTGTAAGAGTAGCGTAAGCTGAACTTTCGAGCAATAAAGACAATTATTATTATTTAATTTCGATTTAAATGAATTTCCATCAAGTGAAGACCAAGGCAATCAAATATAATCATCAATTTTCACTTTCTTCTCATAAAGTTAGACACTGGCTTCAAACGTTGCTGCAAATTTTACCTGCATAGGCCTTCATTATTTTCTTTATCTCAAATTTTTTTCATATTTCGATGATTCAAAACTAAACAACGGTTTAAAAGAGTTCTTCACACAAAAAATTATCAATTTATTTGATGCCCTGAAGACATTCATCCGAACGACAAGAAAAATTAGTTGGACAATGTGCAGCTTGATTTCTAATTGGAAATGAATAATAATTTAAGCTCCTCTAGCTTCAAATGTTCCTGCAAATTCTACATTGTTTTTTATATCGATTTTTTACATATCTCCGATTTGAATTTAAAAAACGGTCAAGAGAGCCTTCACACAAAGGAATATCCGAGGGAATATCAATTTGTTTCATGCCTAGAAGACATTCATACAAACGACAGAAAAAAACTTCAGTTGGACATTGTGCAGCTTGCCCTTCAATTCGAAAACGTATCTATTTCAAATTAATTCTTGGGGGTCCTGTTCTTAGGTTCCGAATTTCGAACACATTAATTAAAGAGCTAAGATAGCTAACCACACTACCATAAACTTTTCAACGTTTTACAAATTAACGATAGCGCCTTTAGGCAGCAGGTGTTGGTAGACATGATTTTTGAACTTGAGGAATAAAGCACTTCATCAAGTTGCAGTGGGAGTTTTGGTCGACTTATAATTCGTTTTAGCAGTAGTGGGTGCATAGGGCAAAGGCGGAGGTTGCTTTTGGGCATATAAGGTAAAATACCGGATTAAGATTTTTGAGATTAGAGAGGAAATAATAAGATAATAATTTTGTCGAATTTTCGAGAGATGTAACTCAGAGAGGGGTGGCAAATTCAAAAAATTTTGAGGGACTTTCAGGCTTCTTCAGTCAAGAAATTGCCTGCTGCAATTTTTGAAAATCCTTATTCTTTATTTAATAAAATATTATCACTATGAAACTCAAGATTCATATTGAATTGAAATTCATAAGATTTTCAATAAAAGTATGAAATACTGCAATATTTCTTATATTTTAATATGATTAGGTACTATTTGATTTCCATAACTTTAATGATTCATCCAAAAATGCATCTTCCTATGTTTTAAACTGTGTAAAAGAATGTGCTATAATAATCTCTTTATTCTTATAGTTGAAGGCTGAATAGATCATTAGGGATCAATTTCACTGCATGCAAAGAAAATAGAAAAAAATTAGCATAATTCAAAGCTGATCTTTCACTCTGCCTAACCCACAACCCAATTATGGTAATGGTATGTCTATACTATATAGGGAAAATTCAATCAAAGACGTTGATTCATCTGAGAATAATTTCGGGTCTAGTGGCGTCCTGCAGGGATCAGTCTTGGGACCCATTCTCTTCTTGCTATACACATCTGGTCTGCCTAGACTACTTAAATCTCAATGCGTATTTTTTGCAGACTATACGAAAATATATTACTATGCATCGAATGCGAGTATTCTTCAGGACGATTTATGGTCTGTAGAGGATTGGTGTGGAAAATGGTTGTTGCCACTAAATACCAGCAAATGCCACGTTTTACAGCTAGGCAGAAATAATCGTAATTCTCAGTATGCAGTCGATGGTCATCGCTTGTCTCCCGTTGACCACTGTAGTGATCTGGGCATCGTAGTCTCCTATGACTTGAGCTGGTCTTACCACGTGATGGCTGTTGCAGCAAAGGCTAAAAAGATGACCTTTCAGAGGTCTTTTAGAGGTTGCAGCCTGTATTGCAGCTATATGTGTCCTGTGTGTGATGGAATATGATGAAGTGATCCCCTTCTCTCAGAAGCGATCAACTTCTCCTTGAGTGTGTACAGAGTTGAGATACAAGGATTTCATTTCGTAGGAAAGGACCAGACTATCACGTTCGTTTGAGATTACTGAATCTGCATACATTTGGGGATCGACGAGATAGATAGATCTTATTGGTACTTATCGGGCTTTGCATGGGTTCTTTGGTGTGAATCTGGATCACCTCTACATGAGAAGCAGCACCCAACTACGCGACCATGCCTTCAACTAGGCAAAAGAGAATTTTAGGACCACACAGAGTTTTCGCCGGATAGAATGGGTTGCCACATAATGTTGCTGTTGCAAATTAGGTTAATTCCTTGAAAAACAGACTCGACCAGTTCATTCGAGACCAGAATCACCTCCAACTGAATTAAGAAACTGTGAATATGTGTTGGTTTCTTCATTATTTCTAGAAGTATATGAATTCCATATTATTTTTGTAATTTTAAGTTTATGGGTGAATACCTCTACTATTGTCTTTTGTTAATAATAATAGTAATAACCTCCTTTGTTCATTTGTTTCACATAGTCCATATTATACAAAACATTTTCATTTTTTCTTCTATTCAAAATTTCCACCAAGCTTGACGTATAGTGAAAATATTTTTTGACTTCATATCTCCTGTTTGGTCTCAATGAATTTCTTTTTCTTTTCTTTTTCTTCCTCCCAATAACCCCTTCAGCTTTCAGCTTCATCTCACCCTGACCCAAAAACCACCCCTATAACCTATTTAACCTCCACCACTGATGCACCACCAATTCACACCGGTAGTCCGAAATTCGTTGCATCTGTTGAACTGCCCAGAAGAGCAGAATGAAGTTGCACCGCGAGCGAAATAGCATCATCGGCAGCTTGCCCATCTCTTGAATAATTCATCAGAGCGGGCGGTGGTTTTTTCTTTTCGATCCGAATTCGACGTACACCTGTATGTTGGCAGACGTGATGAGGTGCTATTAGCGAGACATATCCTTGATGAATGGCAATATCTCAACTGGGCATGTAAATTTGATCGAAATGGGGTGGAGGAAAGATTATCATGATTTAATGAATACCTATTTATATGAAAACTGAAGAGAAACAAATATCTAAACGACTACTACCTATACTAGTCAACTTACTCATACATGTAGATACCTACTACCTTTGGAAGTATTAGATCTACATCTTTACATTGGTTACCATTGTTATCACATATACTTTCGCTTTATATTCGTAGACAGGTTGCTGTCAAGATATCTTGAGATAAAATTCATTTCTACTCGAACTTATTTCCAATTGTATCTTACCTCCCAGATACTAGAACTGTCAGATTGAAGTCACGCAAACCTTTATGGATTTATACTTTTCTTCAATCTTATGAAAGTGACAATGAAATTTGGCGTTCGGAATGGAGTTCCTGTAATGTCTTCAACAAAAGTCTTATCGTTGATTCTTCAGAGAAAGTTCTAGGTTTCACTCTTCCTAGGAAAATTTGGTGTATTTTAAATGGACTCATCAGGACTGGTCATGGTCGTTGCAATAGTATGCTCTTCAAATGGCATTCTATTGAAAGACCACTATGATGTGAGTGTGGTGTAGAAGAAATCATTACTTGGTGAATACTTGTCCAATTTATAACTTTCATGGGGGATTTCCAGGATATCCATTCAGTTTCAGATTCTTTTCTAGGATGGGTCGCTGAGTTCATATCAATATAATAGAAACTAACATTCTTTCTTCTTTCTGGTTCTTTCCTTTTTATGTTTTCAGATTCAATTGTCGTCAACCGTTAGTGAGGAGAAAGGAAGGAGAAGATTTTCTTTGGATGAAGATGAAGCCCTTCAATATAAATATGTCATTTTGTTACCAAATAAATTAGTCACTACACCTATACGGGGAGACAGAGTTTTTGCTGAGGTTTTTATCTGTACTCTTGTATCATACGTTAAAATGTATGATGCCCGTTTACAATTCCTCTGCTAATACTGAGATTCCATCTAAACATGCTTCGTAGTTTGAAGGTAATTTTTTGTATTTCAAAAAAATATATTTACTAGTCGAAATACGCATAAAAGTTCTTACAATACCTAAGGAATTATGCTTCTTTGTTTTTTCTACTTAAAAAGCCCTAATAGGCTCACATTTTCATTTCACAGCCGAAAAATCGATGTGTTAAGTTTTCGCTGGACCACACTGTATATTTTCTCATAGTCAAATAGTCCCTTGACTCCATAAAAACAACCAATAAATTTTTCAAGGTGTTCGATTGTTGTTATCAACAGATGTGCCATCAGTTACCGAATTGATAAAGGTTATCAAAAAGACGAATCTTTGGCAAGTAATTTGATAGTTTTCTCAGTTTGGGACTACAATAGACAAAGGTCGTAGTGGAGTTTGGGTTAGTTTTGTAGCAAACTAAAAAGGTATCTAATCTAGAGGATCATCTTCTGGAAAACATCGACCTTCTAGTGGATTAATTTGTTTCAATCGGATTTGATCTAAAATATACCTAAATAATCCTAGTTTTATGTGTCCCAAAATTATCTCACTAAGAAGTACTTACTCCTCCACAAATAAGGAAGCTGGCAAAAAAATATTCATTGTCAGAAAATGTCGATTGTTTAATTCGCGTTGAGAATAATCACTTTGCTGCCTTGGCAGGAAAATTGGCGTCCCGGCAAAATAAAATTTTGCCGCCCTGATTTGCCTTATTTATCTGAATTTTCTTTGAAGGAGCCTCTTAGACATCTTTTCAATTTTATATAAATCTTTCATTTAACTTAAAATCATCTTCTAAAATTCATCAAAGGACGTTTTGTCGATTTCATCAAAAAAGCCCTGCATGGTTTAAAAATATGACTCTTTTAATCTATAGAATCTATAGTAAGAAAGCGACGTAGGTAATTCTATTATTTTACTACAAAGAGTAGTATTTTTACTGAAAAAACTTTCTTTTATCAAAAAGGAAGTCTTGTTTTCTTGACTGACTGTGCTCCTAAAATTTGGCGCCCCGGCAAAATGTCCCGTTTGCCGGTCCTGCATCAAATAACATCATTTCATCCACGTAGTAAATTTATCATCGATTCTAGAAGAAATTCAAGTGGAATCCAATTCAGTGCGATAAATAAGTAGTTCAATACGGCAACCTTTCGTCACAATTGAGCAATTTCCTCAGCGTACTTTCCATTTTCCAACAATCAACTAAACGCGACGGCAAACCCTCCAATTCAGATAATACTTATTGACTCACACTATTTGTTTTTCCGATCATAAACTGCATAATCGACAGATCGATATTGACAGAAAGCACTCAGTCACTGAATCAAATATTAACCGATTTTACAGTGTGCCGTTTCCACGTATTTTCAACCGAGGCGACTGCAGATCAAAGGCGCCGCCAATTGCCGCTATCAGTCATTTATATGGTAGCAATGATAAGAGGACGATCCTGTCACACATATGCACACACCTTGCGTTCGACCCTGTTGGTTTTAGGCTAAACAGACGCGTGGTTTTTCATATTTCTGACCAGAATTGGTGTGGGATGAGAAGATCAAAGGGGCCGTCGCATTGTGTCGGGGATATAGACCGTTTGAAAGTCGACAACGATGTTACTACTCATGTTTACGTAGTGAGACATGTGGATGGTTATTATTAAGGGTGTTTAAGTTAATTGTTTGGGGTAGATTACGGGGAAAGCTGGCTTTTCGTGTTTGTTTTTAGATTTGGCGTGAGAAGGTTAGAGGTAGAGAGAGTGCCGACTGTTTTGTCGCGGTAAAAATTCAAGGAAAATGATGTTGAGTATTTTTTTATCGTAGATTGTTTGTAGAGGGATTATCCAAGTTGTGGAATTGTTGGGTAAAGAGTGGTTTACATGGGACAAGGTTCGATTAACGACAAACGACGCGAATTTTAGATGTTGATTTAATAATTCTGGATCCTCACTTTTTGGTAATAACGTTTTCATTTCGTTCAATTTTTAAATGTTGAGTGAATTTAAAATTGAAAAAATTTATTGTTGAGCATTTTATGATATCTTAGTAGGTAGTAAGAATTTAACGATTTTTCGATATGCTGCTTTGGTTCTGATGAAGCTATTAACATGAGATTTTGCACGTTGCTCTTTATAGGTTGTTTTTGAAAAATAAGTTTTCATGAACATGTTGGGAGTTTTTGAAATACAGCGCGTAGATCTTAAAAAAATAATGGTATTTATAAAATATCATATACTTTTGTATAGTTATTTGAAGCAAGAAGGCTCTTATTTACCCCTATTCAAATTGAAATTGGTAGATCCTCTAGCGTCTCACACCACAGCTAACTATATCGAGCAAAAGTACGCCACTGATTTTTTTTAGATTGAGCAACTAAAAATCCAGCATTTTGGTTTCTTCTGTTTTCTTTATATAGAGCTTCGTTTTTGAGAAAAGAATGAAATTCAGTTTAACTCATTCTAAAAACATAATATTATGGACAAAATAAGATAAGAACCAAAAATAAAACAATTTCGACCTTATTATTTCAAATAACTGTACCAAATTGTAACCAATTATGTTGAAGAATATTTAAATGATATTTTGTAATTTTTTTTAAATCTTAGTCCTTACGAATCAACCTCTGTAGTTAGTGTCGTATCTAGTAGTTGGAAATCACCCTGTAGTCACTATCAGCCGGCTAGATGAACGGACATTATTAAATTTGAAGCTTTATTCATGAAAAACAAAACAAAAATTTTAATGAGGAGTTATTCATGTAATTATTTTCTCTTGAAATATTTCACCGATTGTCGTGTTTCATAAGTTTCAGCCCCTGAAGATGACTTATAATGAGCGAAACTCTCAGCTTCATAATAGGACAAGGCTTTTGACAAATGAACCGCGAGAAGATTCGATTTCTTTCTTTTTCTTCTTCCGCTCTTTTCAAAAACCTTATCATTCCAACTCAATGTCTACCTAATATCCAAAAGTCATGCCGACAATAGTCTTACGCAATGAAGATTGCGTGATGAAATTTAAATCTGCTCGTCAGTCTGCCCAACCGAAAACACAAAAACGATAGAAAAGACTTAGACCGCAAATCTGTCCGATTGTTTCTCAGTTATAAGCTCCCAAATTTCGAAATGACTGGAAAAGTACTGGGTCGATCGATCTGAAAGTTATCTCTGAAATTGCAGTACCTACCTACGCAAAATTTCTTACATTTCATTTTTCAATTGTCTTATAAAAGTCTATCTCAAAACAGTTATTAATTTCTATGTTTTGTAATGAGTATTAGGGATTCACGGCTTGATTTGATATTCAAGCTACTTCACTTGGGCTTGACTTAAAATCAACTCAACTTCAAGTCAAGCTGTAGTTTTTCAATGTCAGGTCAAGTATTTATTTATCAAGTACATTGAAAAACTATTATTTGTCTTGAACTTGAGTTGATTTCAAGTCAAGCCCAAGTTAAGTAGCTTGAATATCAAGTCAAGCCATGAATCCCTTTGAGTATTATATATACGTCATAAATTTACTGTAAACAACGTTTTAGAATTTTTCGAATATAACAAACAGAAACCAAGATATAAAGAAATATCCATTTTTCAGAAACGCCCTATAAATATCGGGGGTCCTCATAGTTCTTGGGATGCTTTCAGTGATCATCAAATTTGGGACAGCCTGTACTTTAAACTGAGCTATTATTATTTATTATTAGGTCGTTGGAAAAACGATTTGAAGTTAACTGAAGATACTGAATCGAAATTGATACAATAATAGACTCAAATTACCAAACGAAGTGTAAACAACAAGTTTAACCACTAGAGCAAATTATATGATAAAAAAGTGATTAAGGGACACAAGAATTCATAGAAGCATCATTGAATCTTATAGCAGTTCAGCATCCAACAATAGATTGGTTAACCACATTTCCCCTGTATAATTTTTGATAAAGATAATTCCACTATGGTATTGAACGACGGCTCAAAAGCATCTGACCAAGAATGAAATTTTTAGAATCGATAAGTGGCCTCTAACTCTACCACTTGGGAGACTTCTATCGATGATTCCGATCTCCATCAGCCGTAGGTAACGTGATACTTATAGCCAACTATCTGTTTTTTAGGTGTTAATATATTGAAAGTTTGTGAGATAACGACCAGAGTCTGATGCATTCAAGAAAGGCGTTTTCGAAGTAAACACATGGCCCCTTCTAAGCTGTTAGGAGTCGATAGGCAAGCGACTAGTACTTGACGAAATGTCCTGTCGATAAACTATTATCGCTCCATCGTATTCACTTCACCAAAACTACATGGTGTGAGGTTTCAAGTGGTGCCACCATAGTGGACGGGAACGTACCAAAACCACCTTAGGGGAATGGAAGTCTGTTGACTGTGATATATCGAGAATTGTTTATTATTTGCATCTGTTTGCTGTATTATTATACTCGTCAAGATATCCGAACACCTAAAAATTCTGCCTATACCTACACTTGACCACTAGAGTAATTGTGTTATTGTGTATTCACATGGGGTGATATTTTAATCTGGACGTACATTTGTACATGCTGATCTCAGAAACTTATTGCTGTAATGAGTTCATCTTGAAACAAAATCAATGCTTCATGTAATTAAAAGTGAAGAAAGTAAAAAACGTATTATCATATATCGTCTTTCAGGTCAAAATTGTTTATTACTGAATAATTTAGGTTTTTTTAGTTTTGAATTGATTCATAACTGTTCTCTTTTGGAAAATCATAATTATACTCCCAAATATCTTGGAGTTAAACTTGATTCTTCTTTGAATTTCAAAGTCCACTTGGAAAATTCACGTTTGAAATTGAAGTCGAGGAATAATATCCTTCAAATACTAGCTGGTAATCCATGGGGTGCTGATGCCAGCTCTCTTCGTACAGCAGCCTTGGCCTTGGTTTTTTCTGCTGCTGAATACTGTTGTTCTGTACATTTCAATAGTGCTCATGTTCATAAAATTGATGCACAGCTTAGCTTTTCTATGAGAATTATCAGTGGAACTATTAGATCTACACCTTTACTTTGGTTACTAGTGCTATGACATATACTACCGCCTTATATTCGTAGACAGGTCTCAGTCAAGAAATCTTGGGAAAAAGTTCATTTCTACCCGAACTTATTTCCAATTGTATCTTACCTTCTAGAACCTAGATGATAGAACTGCCAGATTGAAGTTACGCAAACCTTTATGGATTAATACCTTCCTGCAATCTAATGAAAGTGACAAGGAAATTTGGCGTTCGGAATGGAGTTCTTGTAAAGTCTTCAACAAAAATTTTATCGTTGATCCTTCAGAGAAAGCTTTAGGTTTCAATCTTCCTAGGAAAATTTGGTGTATTTTAAATCGACTAAGGACTGGTCATGATTGTTGTAATAGTATACTCTTCAAATGGCATTCTATTGATAGCCCACTATGTGAGTATGGTGTAGAAGAAACCATTGACCACTTGGTGAATACTTGTCCAATTTATAAATTTCATGCTGGTTTCCAAGCTATTCATTCAGTTACAGATTCTTTTTCAGAATGGGTCGCTAACTTCAAATCAATATAATGGAAACTAACATTTAGTACTCCTTTCTGGTTGTTTTCTTTTTTGTTTTAGGATTTAATTATAAAGTCGTCAACCGTTGGTGAATGGAAAGACTAGATGAAGAAAAAGCCCTTTAATATAAATATGTCAGCTTATTCTGTAAACGTATACACAAACCAGTCACTACATCTATACGGGGAAACAGAATTTTCATTATCTTTCTCATTAATATATTCTCATACCATATAAAAAAATATGTCATCAAGTGAGGATCGAATCTATCTATATGTCTTTTTTTCTAATAGCTGAATTTCAATCTGTCGAGTAGAATGGATTCGAAAAAGTTCATGTTTCATCCAACAAGTCCATCATTTCGGCATTCTTTGAAGTACAGAGAGTAAAAATGATAAAACTAGTTATATGGTATGATTGCTACTGGACAGTACACATTTCTTCAAATTTTTTGTCGGCACCTTTTTACTAGAACCATAAAAATTCATCTGTGCACCTTTGATAAACCTACTACCGAAGCTCACTTTTTTGCTATAAAAACCCATATCCCATCTGAAGAAATTTTATAAGCACCCAAAAGCTCCTTGTCGGTAACTTTCGGATCCATAAAACTAAAAAATTTCTCCCAAAACTCGCTCTTTTTACTGGTTCAACTGAAAAAATAGGTAAAGAGTTCAGCAAATTGTCGTAACTGTTTATAATCTTTCACCATTTTTTATTGCAAGGGTGGAATTTTAAGGGGTTCA
Source organism: Harmonia axyridis (assembly GCF_914767665.1). Lineage (NCBI taxonomy): Eukaryota > Metazoa > Arthropoda > Insecta > Coleoptera > Coccinellidae > Harmonia > Harmonia axyridis. The sequence continues at coordinate 30,043,328 of NC_059506.1, read as the reverse complement.
AAACCTGATGGCGAAGAAAGAGGTAGGCTTTTTGGGACGTTTTCAATCCTTTGGGGTTTTTTACAACGTACCCCTTCGGACAGTTAACCTGACGGTAAAAAAAGGGTACTGTTATAGAGTACAGTTTTTTGGTCATCTTCAGAGGAAGATTCTTCACTGACCAGTGGTTAAAGAAGTAAAAATGTTGTAAAAGACGATAAAAAACATCGACAGAAAACATACAATTTTTTTTTACCAGAGAGATATATTGATCTGTCTGTTTTAATGGCAAAAATTCGAGGATTGCATTGACTTGGCCTTTTTTTTTTAGCTTTCAAGGGCCTGTTAATGGTTTTTATTTTATGGTTGAGCGATTGATAAAACATTTCGTTTAAAGATTGAGGTTGTTATTGCGCATCTATAAGCAATTTCAATTCCTTGGATATTTTTTTTGGATTTTCTGCGTGAATTTTTTTAATGTTCTACTTTCAATAGTGATGGCAATTTTTAATTCATTCAATGACCAAATTTTTGATCAAATTCAATTATTTTTTATGAATAAATGAGAAGGTACATATATGTCAAACAGCAAAAAAATGAAAAAATTCCCAAGTTTTTTACTTGAATAGTTCAAGTTCTTCAAAATCCACCATGCTAGTTGTGTTTTAGAGGCTGTGTAGAAAGATATTTAAAATTCTGAGTTCTTGTCGTCTCATTGAAAATTACTAGACTTCAAAGGCCAAACTTAAATTTTATGATTTTTGTTACGTAAATCTTGACCCCCTATAAAATTCGGCTTCTGTAGAATATCTCCGTCTACATCCAGAATGAAAGACGTACATTTTAAAATCTCAAATATTCCTTTACGACTTAATTTAGCAATAAAAATTGCCGAAAGTAGCAAAAATACCCGAGAGGACAGAATCTGCATATCCTAAAACTGGCCAGTAAGTCAAAAAGTGGACTAGACTGGACGTGAGACCCTGTGTATTTTCTATTTTAACAATGCTTTTATAACCATCAGTAGAAATTAGATCTCTGAATTACGATTTATGTAGTTTTACAACCGTTCAAGAAGTCGGTCCCTTTTGCCACTATGGTAGGCACTACCCTGGTAGGTCCACAAGTCGTGTGCCATTTGGGTTTTATGACCCTGTGCAGTTACCTGATCTCAGGGCCGTAGCCGATGGGAGAGAAAAGCAATGTTTTGGGATCGATTTAATTTTTCTCAGAAAAGCTCATGCTTTATTAACGCATTTTAAGTATGAGTTTCGCTCTCTAATGTTTATTTGTAAAAAAAGTTATGTTCGTTTTTCGGTTTCATCGGATGTTAATAACATTTTGCAATTATGTGCTATTTCTCTAGAGATTCATTCCAACTGTACCCTTGCAGACCACCGAACTGTAAAAAGTATATACAGGGTGGCAGTTTGCTACATAAATTTTGTTTGCAAATGTTTTGTATTCCAAGTATTTTTTGTCGCGAATTAAACAAGCAATTCAAAAAAGATTTTCAGCTTGAATTATCTCAGTGGCGGACCATGCAATGAATAATTTTATGTATATAGTCAGTTTTCAAGAAAAAATTCAATGCCTTATCTCGGAAATTGAAGCATTTACGTTTTATAGCAAACAGAATCACCCCCTGAAGTTTGTCTACGTATTCATTAACACTAGGGATTCATCAAACCAAGTAGCTTGACATTTTAACCAACTACTTGACTAGACAATCAAGCTCGTGAAAAATTACATACTAGAGCTTGACTTGTCTAAATTTTAGATATTTATTGCTTGACTTGATATCAAGCTACTTGATATTATTTGAGCTTGATATGCACGGCATATATTTCTGCAATCTCGTGCGTGCTTAGACTAAATTCCTCGAGCGCCGAGAGACTGAAGCATTCGCCAGTGTGTCTTTATTAGTTCATAGTTTTCTCACATTTTATTAAATCAATTGGTAGATTTTGGTAATTTCAGAAATATCTTTTCAAACTTGGCCAAAATGGCCAAGGATTTTTTATCAACTCCTGCATCTTCAACTCCTGTTAAAAGACAATTTTCTAGAGCTGCTCTTACAGTTACAAAAACCCGCAATAGGTTAGGCGATAAATCTATAAGATGCCTCATTTGTCTTAGATCCTGTATGGAAAATTATGAAATCAAACAAAACCTGGAGGTTTATCAATATTCAGAAACTTAATTTTTTAATTATTTTTTATTTTGTTATGATTTATAGTAATTTATTTTATGTTTCTATTTCAAAAAAGTTGATAAAATCGGTTTTTTTGGACAATGAGTTTAATGATTAATAATAATTAATAATAAGATTTAATGATTATGTTTTTCGGAAGATTTCTTCTCATTTCATTATTTTTTTATTGATGTGACACTAGACAATAAAACTGCTAAGAATCAAGTAGCTTGGTATGATTAAAGCACCTGATAAATATACTTGACTTGACTCGAGATTTTCACTGGGTCGAATCAGTTTTCACTGCAATATTTAGTTTTTCGATATTCTGCTGAATTTATTGTTATTTTCCACACATAATGGCATTATGAAAAATTTCAAATAAAAAAAAAATCTCACTGAATAATTAATTTTTTTTAAATTTTTAAATGGTATCATCGCTTTTGGAAAACTCATTCCAATTGTAATTTTCTATTCCTTTAATATTTAACTAGCATATAGCGTATATTCCGCCAGAATTTTTCCCTTACTCAACTAGCCTTCTTGGCAGATCCTCAAGATGAGATTGAGTCTCAAGGTTCAACCTGCAAAGTTTTTCGTAGCAAACCTCATTAAATCAAACAACTCTAGAACAACCAAACGGAAACGAAGACGATACCGAGCTTATGCGTGAAATTCCTCAACTCTGGCTCATTAGACTTTTCCGGTCGCTTTCTTTAACGCTTGAGGGCGTGGCAACCATCGCTACCAATTTGTGAAGAAATTCGTCAGTTAGGTGATATCCTCATATCCTCGAAAAATTGGCAAGATATCCGATTTCAGAACGCCCAAGTTCAGATGTTAAGTAAGAGCCACAGCGGCTACCGCAGATGAGATGGATATGATATGTGATATCATTTAACAGAGAGGCAGATGCACTTTTGGAGCTAATTCGCTTGGATGATTTGGTCGATATTTATTGGAAACTTTCAGTCAATTACCAACCTCTTCTAACCTAACATTTCGAGAAACTGTTGAGGTGTATTGCAGCCTCTTCTGTGTACTGCTGGTCTTCATCGAGAAGACCAGTGAATGAATGAAATTTGTTAAATGTCAATGTGTTGTCATGGATTTCTGAGTGAGGAAATGCCTTGAACGTATCTAAGGCTATATTGCCCTACATACCGTTTGTATGTGTCAGAGGAGATTTTTTCATTATTCTCTGTTTTCTGAGTCCATCAAGAGATATACTTCGTTTGTGATATCGATTTCTCTTGGAAATTGAAAATTTAAAACTCGCAAAAAGATTTCTTTGGATATTTTCCCCTTTTTAATTGGTCATTTACAAGGTTTTTGCAAAGGTTCTTTGCTGAATTTCCCCAATATTGGTTTCTGGAGCTTGAAAGCTCCTTCTAGATTAAGACAGTTATATATATGTACACTGGTTGAACGAAGACGTTGAAACTGTTGAGTTCAAGAAACGAAGGAACCATATAACATTGACCTTTTTGACACAATCAATCGAACCACAATATAATCTATTCTGATTGGATTATCATCAGCCTGCATCCCAAACCAACTTGGAAAGTAATATTAAGTAGCTCCATTTTTGTATATAATTGTATATTTTCAATTTCTTTATCTGTGATAAAATTTTCACAGATACACTGTGCTGCTAGATTGTAAATTGTTTCCTTTGAATGTATACATACAAATTGTAAAATGAAATACTTGTTGTGAATAAAATGAGTGTTTTGTTTTGCTTTGAATTTGTGACTTTTTATTCTGTGGAATCGTTAAACTGATGGGCTCGGGCATAATAAAATAATATATTTGTAGTTTTAAATTGCTATGGCTTATTAATTAATTATCTTATGAATGTATACACAAAACTTCAGTAAAATTTGTTTTAGAGATAAAATAATCAATATTCTTGGAAGAAATTTTGCATCGAACATCCAAAGGAAGCAATTAGGTCCGAACTCGATCTAATGCTTTCGAATTTTTAAGGTAAATAAACGTCTCTAGAATTACTTGATAGATTTTGCATATTATGGAAGGCACTAAGTCTCTTCATTTAAAAACTATTTTTTCTGCGGTCGAACACATGGACAAATTCTTCATCAGTGAGTACAACTTAGTCTTTGGCTATTTCCGGCTCACAATTCGCTAAGAACAGACATTTGGGCACCAAAAAAGAAAGCCAAAACTAATGAATCTCACAAAAAATGCCGGTCCTAACAGCAATATCAACATTTTTCCTTATGACAATAACCGCTCAAACTTTTTTTTTATTATAAGTAAGTTAAACTCTGAATGATGATTGTCCTTGTTTAATCGCCATTCAGAAATGGCAAGAGTTGATTCGAAATGAGAAAAAATGAAATGAGATATTCAGAGCCTGAATATCTCGGTAGAATTTGTTGATGGAAAATAAATTTGATTGTTTCTGCGTTATAACCAAGGTTCAGAACGTTAGATATTTATTAGAATGAGATATTAGTACATATCGTCATTTGCATTTTAAAATAGAAGTGCATTAGCCCATTGTGAATCAATTAAATCCTGAAATAATTTTTCACCTGAGTCTTTTATGTAACTTTTTATTTTTTATTGGAATAATATTCAATTTGTATATTTATTTCTCATTGCTTATAAATTTTTTTTGTATTAAAATATTGACAAAATAATAATTATACTGTGCTACTTTCAATATTCATTCTGAAAATCTCAAAATCTATAAATCCATCAGATTGGTATTGATTGAAATATTTTCGTAGAAAAAGGACAAATAAAATTTGCTCTCTTTAAATTAATCGCTCTTCGAAATTTATGTATCTTCAATTCCTTAAAAGCTTCTAAATATACCTCTCTGCAACCAAAATCCAGTTGTCTCCTACTTCAGCCTTTACTCTTTACTCAATATGAATAGAATTGCGACCTTGACTTTGCAATAAACTTCACAACTGGTCTAATTTATGTAAGTTTAAAGAGTTAAAATTTGCAACAGTTGCAGAACTAGATCACCTGAAAATGTGCCAATAAAATCCGGTATACGGAACCCTTTCTAACCCTTATGTATTGACTGGCGATTCAGCCTCTGTACAGGGGTCCAAACATAGTTATCTCTGTTTAACAGGCTTAAGTCAAGTTGAAAGGACCCTGATACGGTCTCAACTGCAGGGGTTCTGTCGGCAAGTTCTAAAGAGATCTATGACCCACATTCTGTTTAACGTTTATAGTAAAATTGCAAATGCAGAACATATTTCATTTCGGTAGCTTTATACTTTGCCTTTCGGCATCTTGTTATAAAAGGCAGGTAGCTATCATACAAACATAAATATTAGTTGTAATGTGAAATAAAATGAAAGTTCTTGAAAAATGACACCAAGTGAGAATATTCATTGTGGCTAGTATTTTCGACACCATCGTACAATATTTCGGTTTGAAAATCTGCAGTTCAGTTGCATACCATTTTAAAATTTTTTTTTGTGAAATACAAACTCTTTTAATACCTAATAATCTACTAGAAGATTTCTTGATTAGACAAAACGAACTAATACAATCGCTATAATTCTAAATGCAGTTAAATTTTTATAGTATGCTTATAATAGTAGTTATAAATCCCAAGTAACAAGAGTCAAGATTACCAAATTTCTTAATTCTGCTATTTAAATAAATTTAAATAAAAATATTTATTTATTTTACTAGGCAGCAAAATAGTGGATTAACTGCGGCGGCTGATTATTCAAAATAAAATAATTCATATTAATATAGAAAAGGAAAGTTTCCGCTTCTAAATTAGAAAGTATCCTCACATTTTACATTTGGTTTTTTCAGTTTAAAGAAAACCGACGAAAATTTAATTGGCCAATATTTTTCTAGTGCAGTTCACACGCAGCCTTTAGATAACCTATTCCTTCGATACTTATATGAACTGAATTTGTCAACAAGATTATTCTACTTGTTACCCAAAATCCACTTCTTTCTCCGAAAGAAACATAACACTTATAAGTGTTGAAAAAATCTCAAGATACCACTTCACCCTTAAGTGAGAGAAAAATTCTTCACCTATCTCGATTTGACGATTAACTTATGATGCCCTTAAACGTTGTGAAGAGGTTGAGTGGATCAGGGGTTGAAGTTTCTTATCGGTATATTCGGTGTGGATGAAATGTTTGCTCCAAAAAATCAACTAAAAGCTGATTCCGTATCATAGAATGGAAGGTTTTTTGAATTTTTACCATCTTTTAGAATCTGTAGTTCTTTAACAATAAATCTCCAATAAAAATATTTTTGCATTTTGTTGAAATAGTTTTTCACAAAAATGTTTTCATAAAAACATGTGATGAAATTTTAACTGAGTTGAAACAAAGTTGAAACGTGTCCCAAGAATGCCAGAATTGGAAAAGATGGGAGACACATTTTTTACAGAAGTCCTCTTTAGGGCAATAGTATCGGTTCAGGTCTATTTGGTAATTGGAAGATGTTGCAATCTCATAATTTATTTTAATTTAATTTAAATGAGGTGATTCATTTGTTATCTTGGTGCTTTTAATAGCATTCGGTGTAACACCGGAACATGTTTTGATGAAAGTGAGAATTGTTTTGAGAACATCAAAAGATGGGAGACACATTTTTTACAGAAGTCCTCTTTAGGGCAATAGTATCGGTTCAGGTCTATTTGGTAATTGGAAGATGTTGCAATCTCATAATTTAATTTAAATGAGGTGATTCATTTGTTATCTTGGTGCTTTTAATAGCATTCGGTGTAACACCGGAAGATGTTTTGATGAAAGTGAGAATTGTTTCGAAAACATTTTGACAATTCAAATATATTTGCTTCTGAATAATTTGTCTCATTGATGAGAGAAATTATATCAGAAGCTGGAATAATTGATTTTTAAGTGTATTCCCAGAGTTTGTTCAGGAATTATTCAGAAAGTATATCATTTTTAGTTCATTTAGTATAGGTATAATTTGTTATTAATATCTAGGTATGACTGGAATTGTAAAAGAAGATAAAAGTTGACCAATATGTGAATTCAACATATCGAAAATGAAATAAAAAAATCGTGATATTATTCTGGAGAAGATTTTTCACCGAATTATATTGATAAATATTCTCAGAAATGAAAATAATCAATTTCAATATTTCCTTGGAAAAAAATTCTTTTAATTAGGTTATTCATTTGTTATCTTGGTGCTTTCAATTTTATTCAGTATAATACCTGAACATGCTTTGATGAAGGTGAAAAAAAATTCAATTGTGAATTTTCAAAATTCAATTATATTTTGAAATAATTTCTCTCATTGATGAGAGAAATTTTTCAGAAGCAGAATTGAATTTTGCAGTGCATTCTCAGAGTTAGTTCAGGAATTTTTCAGAAAGTTCATAATTTCTAGTTCATTTAGTGTAGGTATGATTTGTTATTATTAAAAATAAAATTGTACTGGAAGATAAAAATTAACCAATACGTAATTTCAACATATCGAAACGCAATAAGCAAATCATATTAGTGTATAGACAATTTTCACCAAATTATATTATAAATATTCACAAAAATGGAAATTATCAATTCTGACATATTATTTCTTGGGAGAAAATTTCTCTAATTTGTTGTTTCCCATATGTTCTGTTCTCCTTTCTTTATGGAAGAATATTTATCCTGCATTGTGACTTTTTTATAGCAGTAGGTACTCTCTTTTCGCTCTTTATAATCTAGTTCTGTAGAAGTCTGCAGTCAGTTTATGAGTGAAAGAAGTCGGAATAGGAGCAATAAAAGGAGCGCAATAAACAAGAGTGCCTTCGAAAAGTGCCGCCGAATTTATTTTATGGTACTCTATTAGGGTCAACGTAAATAAACCCAGATGAAAGTAAGAAACTCGGACATTCGGGAATTTGTCACAGACTCCAAACGGCATGTTACAGAGTGACCCATATTGTATTTTTCGAATTTGTTGATCCACGCTTGATTTCACACCACCAGACAACTCAATTTGACGTCTCACATAATTTTTTTTCAATAGTAACATCAAGAATGTATCATTTTTCAACTGTCAGAAACGAACTATTTTCAAACAGAATAAAAAAAGATTCAAATATTGGATTGTTTCGGTTATTGCGACAATTATTCTATTTGTACCATTCCATTCTATAATTTAAAGTTGTTTTGAATTTATAATAATCTTAATTTTTCATAAATATAATAATTTAATATTTTCAATTATCTTCGATTTTAATAATTCAAATTTTTGATAATATTTATTTTAATTTTTAATAATTTTGATATTTAAAATATGAAACCCGTAGCGAAATAATTTCTATTTTCAATTTGTTATTCTATAAGTTATAATTGTCTAGCTATAGATACAATAGCTTCTTCGGAGTTTGAATTTCAAGAAATAATATAGCAATTACTAAAACTGTTTAATCCAAAGAAACTATGATATGTAGCGAAATAATTATAATTTATAGAATCAAAAAAAAAAGAAATAAAGATTGTTTCGGTGCCCAAATCCTTTTTTAGATTCTACATTTTCAATAACTGATATTAATATTATTACAAATGTAAAATCTGAAGAAGCTATTGTGTAGCGGAATAAATGTAATTTATAAAATTAAAAAGTAGACATGGAATAATTATTATTTAATTCCAATTGAAAAAATTATGACATAATACCTATTTGCATCTAATCTTTTTATGAAATATTTTACAATCACAGTTCCCATAAACAAATTTTTTCAAAAAAGTCTTGTTAATAGTAGGTAGAGTTGATGTCGATTACAAACTATGACTGAGGTGATGATGAATCAAATGAACTTCTTTTATATATTATATTAGGTACTATTATTCTTGCTCTTGACTTAGATATTTTCTTGTCTGTAACTGTCAAAATAATTGAATAATTTCTATTGTTTTGACAGGTCTAATGACCTGTACCTGAGACCAGAGACAAATTTTATCTAGATGATTTGGGTTAAATCTCCATATTGCGCCCAAGGTTTATTACTATAGAATCTTGAGCAATATTTTCAGTTGTCAGTTGCTAAGGTAACACCCTTTATGAATATTTATTTCCATATAATAATAATGCTGAATGACTGAACTCTAGAACTCTTATCAGTAAAAAGAATAAATTCACAATAATTTAAAAGAGATCTCAAAGAAAGTCAATACCCCTCACATAAATTTCTCATTATAAATTCCTTAACATTTTCAACTTAGATAAAAATAAAGATGAAGATGAAACATTGAATGTAAAATGTGAGTACATAATACTCAGTACCATAAAGTCTACTGCTTGGTTGATTATCCATATTTTAACGCTTTAAAAATATAGATCTACCAAAGCATGAAGCATTTGACCGAGAAATGTTTTGACCTCCAAAATTCCATCAAATCACAATGGACAAAACATTGTTTACGTCCCCAACAAATTCGAAATTATGACTTTCGTCACGCTGTAATGCGACTGTCGCGTGTAAATACAATAAACCAATATTCAGAGAAAAGTAAGAGTAATAAATTAGAGAGAGAGAGGTTATTCAGGCCAAGGATACAGACAGTTTGTGGAAACTTGTGATTGTGGATGAAATTCTGATCCCTTTATCTCGAATGAATATAAAAACTTTGCAGAGAAAGCATTTCAACTTGAATAGAAAAAAAAACTGTAGATGTTACGAAACAGTAGAAACCATGTGTCTCGACGAAGACAAGAAAAAAAACAGAATACAAAAAATCATAAGGGTAAATCGAGCTAGGATATGGACAGTTTGTGGACAGCTTGTGATTGCGGATGAAATTTTGATCCCTTTATTTCGACTGAATAAAAATCTTAGCAGAGCGAAAATATTTTAACTTGAATAGAAAACATCTGCAGTTGCAACGGAGAACTAGAAACCATATGTCTTGACAAATTCATCACAATGAAGACAAAAAAATAACATAATACAAAAAAGCATAAAGAATACGAATAAGTTTGTGGAAGTTTTAATTGTAAATAAAAATCTGATCCCTTTATCTCAAATTAATTATTCATACTGAAATTAGGAGAGAATATTTCATCTTGAAAAGAAACTATCTATATATGAACGGAAGCAGTAAAAACCATAAGTCTCGACAAATTCATCAGAAAGAACAAAGAAAAATTAGCAATATCCGAAAAAAGAATTATCATTTTAAAATTTTGTTTCAGAAACTATTGAACCATTAATATCAATAATCAAATCCAATAGAATAATCAGAAATTCAAATCTCCAAAACAAGTCAAAACTTGAAAATGAAAAAATTTAATTACATATCAACATAAAGAGTTTTCCAATAAAAGGTTTCATTATGATCAGCCCGCTATCTGGGCAGATGTCACTTGGAGAACTGTCATATTTTGACACAGGGATTCACGGCTTGGTTTGATTTTCAAGCTACTTGGCTTGAGCTTGACTTGATTTCAAGTCAAGTAGTAGTTTTTCAATCTCGAGCCAAATCAAGCTACTTGATTTTCAGTAGTTTTATTGTGTAGTGTCACATCAATAAAAAAATGATGAAATGAGAAGGAACCTTGCAAAGAATACTTTCATTTATTAAACTTATTTTATAAAAGAACAGAAAATATCAATTTTTTTGAGATAGAAATACAATTAAATCACTATAAATCATAAAAAAATAAAGTTTCTTAATATTGGGAAACCTCCAGGCTTTGTTAGAGTTTACAATTTTCCATCCAGGATCCAAGAAACGAGGAATTTTATAGATTTGTCGCCCAACCTATTGCGGGTTTTTGTAACTGTAAGAGCAGCTCTGGAAAATTGTCTTTCAACAGGAACTGAAGATGCAGGAGTTGATAAAAAATCCTTGGCCATTTTGGTCAAGTTCTATTTTATATTCTATTCTATTTCTGAAACTACCAAAATCTACCAATAGATCTAATTGAAATTTGAGAAAACTAGTAATAAAGTCACTCTGACCAATGCTTCAGTTCCTCGGCGTTAGAGGAATCAACTTATTTAGTCTAAACGCGCACGAGATTGCAGAAATATATGCTGTGCGACGCGTGCACATCAAGCTCAAGTAATATCAAGTAGCTTGATATCAAGTCAAGAAATAAGTTTCTAAAATCAAGTCAAGTCAAGCTCAAGTATGTAATTTTTCACGAGATTGATTTTCAAGTCAAGTAGTTGGTTAAAATGTCAAGCTACTTGAATCCCTATTTTGCAGATTTCCTGGTCGTATTATTTCTCGAAGAGGTAATTACAATTAGCTACAAAGATGTTGTTATTTAACATCTTTAGATTTTTTTTTTTTGAGATCACGTGAAATATAAGGTTTATATCAATTAATCCAAGACCTTAAAGATGGAATTTGTAAAGTTATCAAGACATTCAGCTGCATATGTACGAATTTGTCATGGAAAATTTAATAAAAAGTATATGTTGCTGCAACCTTAGCCGTGGCAGTTATTTGACTGATCAACATCGGCATACCTTCCTGTTTACAATGAAATAAGAATCCATTGATTTTTCTTAAAATATACTAAGTAGTCTTTATTTAATCAATATGAAATCTCTCATTAGAAAACTCAGATACCTGACTTGTTATTCACTGAGTACCCATTTTTTTCGTTCATTACACAATATTTCTGCTAATGAATGTAAGTACTTCATGGTCAACTTCATATTCATCTTGCATAAGTTTCACGAACCTGCCAATTATTGGCGATTCTAAGAAGAATTCTGTCATTCTTAAATTGTCCATTGTTATCAAATCGTCTGTTATGCAATGTAACACAGAAGCGATAAGAAAACAATCGAAGTCAACAATGCTGAGTTCTTATAGTCGAAAAGTCTACTAAAGCCAAAACACATTTGTCGGTTTTCTGGACCATTCAACAAGAGACTTAAAGTCTTGCACAATTCACACAAAATGATGTAATAGTATCTGAGTATACATCCGGTATTTACCTCCTATAAGCTCTTCAGAATGGCGAAACTATTCAAATTAAAGAAGATTAACCAAAGAACTTTTGAAGAAAAACAATACAGAAAGTGCCACTGTTATAATATCCCTCCTTTTGAAACTAATGATGTACGTGATGACCATTTGTGTTCTTCAATAGGTGATTTGTAGTTCTTTAGTTATTGACTGACTCGAAGAAAGATCCTTTGTTTCTTGTTGCAACTACAGCTTTTCTGTTATCATGATCCGAAGTCGGCATCAGTAGAGGGTCTGAGAGATTAAAAAACCCACCAAATTTAATGAACTTTCATGCAACAGATGGCGAATATCTAGAATCGTCACGTATTCTTACTTTGAAAGAGATTATAATTGAAATAACTGATTTTTATAAAATTAAAAGAAAAATAACTGTCCACTAAGTTTTTTTTGTGGTACATAGTTCCATAGTGTAGGGTAACCATATTCTCCTAATTTTATACAAATCTTTATTTAAAGATTGTACCCTTGGATTACCCTCAAAGAATTGTGTGAATTGATAGAGAATTTTCCAGATATGGAATTGACTGATATAGATTAATCTGACTCTGAGAGTTTGTGTTTGGAACCTGTAGGAGGGTAAAAGCAAAGTGTTTTGGTGCAATAAACCCAAGACTAATAGTTTAAATTGAATTAATTTTTCACTACTACTAGGTCACAACTTAGATACACACTAATTAGGAATTTTGAGTCTAACCCAATAAACTTGCCTAAAATTATTGAAAATAGAACTGGTTGTACTTTTTTTTTGAACATATTTGATTTATTTCAACTAAAAATTAATTTACCTGTTTCCCAATTGATTTGGCATGTTATCACTGACAATATCCAAGATCAGATTATCCTTTTGTAGTAAATTATGTGTAGGACTGCTTCCCTGAAGCGATCTATTTATGGTCATTTTGGGATATCATAGCTACACTATTCATATCAATACAAATATTGGAATATGTTTTACTATATCCAGAATTGGAAAATTCAGAGATAGATTCACAATTAAGTGAAGGTGATTTCGAAAATTGTACACTTTGAATCGTTGACTCGAAGGAATCAGAAGAAAAAAAAATAATCAGAAAATGAATGAAAGAGCAGAACGCATTTATCTGATTTTGAAGAGCACAGAAACAATCAATCACATTACTCTAAATGCAACTTAATTCAATAAATAGAAAATTGATACTGCTCAATTTCGACAAATAAGAACACATTTAATGCAGCTTATTAAAAAATATATACAGGGTGGTTCGTTGGTGAATGGTCTAAGGCTATATATATATATATATATATATATATAGAACACTGAGGCGAGTTAGAATAAACACTATTCGAAAGGTGTTTCATTGATTTTGTCAATTTCTTCAAATACCCATAACTTTTAAACCACCTTATATACTTTCATGATATTTGGTACGTTTATTCTTTGATTGAACCTTTTTTTACCCATTTTCTGATTGAAGGAACGATTGGTGAACCTCGAATAAGGGAGAAATTTCTTCGCGTTATAGTCGCTGAACACACAACAAACAACAATTTTGTAAAATTCCCGTACGCACAACGCGCGATCAGTTCCCAAGAAACTCTCTATAACGAATAAATTCGCAGGATCTAGACTACCGATTGACATATCTGCCACGCCTCTCAGACTAGTTGCGTTTATGCAGCAAGCTAAACAAATATACTCTTTCTTTTGAGACAGTTTGTAGGTTATGGTGTCATACAAAGATCAAATTCATGTAACTGAATCAACCAAGAACTCACTTCTATGTCGATCTAATCCATGATTAAATGCTGCTCCTTTGGCAACCACCAAAGTAACTACGCTGCCATTTCTACGAAAAATCTTGAAAGCCTCTTCCATTGTAACCCCCAATAAAGAATGTTCATCGATCGATAGCAATTGATCTCCAGTAGACAATCTTCCATCTTTAGCTGCTGATAATCCAGGTATCACAGATAGAATATAAATACCGGTTCTCACTTGACCAGCTCCTTTAACTCCGATCAATTCTAGGCCCACACCAGATTCAGTGTTTAATTGCACCTATAACAAAAGAGAATTGAATTAACATAGAAATAAATACAATACAAATTAATTCATCATTTAAAACATCAATAATGATGAATAAGAAATGACTGATAGGCCTCAGATACAAAATTCATATGGAGCACAAGCAAATGTGAATATTGTACAGAACATACATTTCATTTTTCAAATGGAAGAGTTTTCCTATAAAAAAAACCATGTGCTATATTAGGTCACTAGTTCATGCTGGTAATCCAACAACAACTAAGCAATTTAAACTCAACATTGAACGTACTTTCGATCAAGTAAAGCCACTGGAAAAGTGATGAAAATTTAGTTGACAGAATGCAGGAAGGAGTTGTGGTGGTTATTTGAATGATGTTATTTTTCATACAGTGTGGTCCAACGAAAACTTATATACTTGAGCTTGACTTGACTTGATTTTAGATATTTATTGCTTGACTTGATATCAAGCTACTTGATATATCTTGAGCTTGATATGCACGCGTCGCACAACATATATTTCTGCAATCTCGTGCGTGCTTAGGCTAAATAAGGGGATTCCTCGAGCCCCGAGAGACTGAAACATTCGCCAGTGTGACTTTATTACTAGTTTTCTCACATTTCTATGAAATCTATTGGTAGATTTTAGTAGTTTCAGAAATATCCCCCCAAACTCGGCCAATATGGCCAAGGATTTTGTATCAACTCCTGCATCTTCAGTTCCTGTTGAAAGACAATTTTTCAGAGCTGCTCTTACAGTTACAAAATCCCGCAATAGGTTAGGCGACAAATCTATAAGATGCCTCATGTGCCTTTGATCCTGGATGGAAAATTATGAAATCAGCCTGGAGGTTTCTCAATATTAAGAGACTTCATTTTTTTTAGTTATGATTTATAGTGATTTAATTTATGTTTCTATTTTAAAAAAGTTGATATTTTTTTTTATACATGGAGTTTAATGAATAAAAGTGTTTTTTGCAAGATTCCTTCTCATTTCATATTTTTTTCATTGATGTGACAGTACATAACAAAACTACTGAAATCAAGTAGCTTGATATGATTCATGTACCTACTTGATAAATAAATACTTGACTTGACTTAAGATTGAAAAACTACTACTTGACTTGAAATCAAGTCAAACTCAAGCCATGTGAAAATCAAGCCAAGCCGTGAATTCCTAAACACCTCTCACCCCTATTCAAAAGCAAGAGGTTGTGCTCATCCCCGTTAGTGGGTTTAAGTTACAGGGATGAAAAAAGCGGAAAAGCTGTTTCCCATCCAATCAAAAATTGACAAGTCCGAGGGATTTTTCACATTTTCATTTTGAAGTCGGAAAATGAAGGTGTTAAGTTTTTGTTGGACTACCCTGTATACATATAATAGCTAATTGTGTTCAGCTGAATAATATACCAGGTGATTTTTTCAAGTTGAATCAGTCAAAAAACTCGAAAAAAAAAACACCTTATAGAAACATTTTTGAAATATAAGGTTAATAGTTTTTTATTTAATTCTCTCTTGTGTGGGGTTAACTTTGGAATTTCAAATGGACACCACCGTTCTTTATTGCAGATTCGTCTTCGATGGAAAATATACGAAAGTATTGTGAGCACAATTTTTCACAAATCGTCACTGATGGCTATGTATTCGAGTTTGAATTTTCCGTCTGAACGACCTAAACGTAATTACTACCCCTCTGGTTTTTTCCCATTTTTTTTCATGTTCTCTTGAATAGTTTGGCAATAAAATTTACTTAAAATAGCATCTTATTTGACCTCCGCAACGTCTTTGTCTCTCAAACAACTCTTTGAACGATTCTCACGAAATTCTCACACGTGGATATCGGCCTACTCTTAAAGAAACTCAAGGTTAGATATAAACTTTTAGTACCAGTCAACTCCTAAATAAATCCTTTTTCGCTCCTGTATTGTGGCGTATCCAAAGCTTCGAAAAAACGATATAAATCACGAAAGCAGAGCATTTAACAGAGCGGACTCTGCGTTTTATTGAATTTCCTGGTAGCAAAGTCGATTCACACAAGCGTTAAATTTCAAAAAAGCTCCCAAACATAAAATTTTAAGTGCGATTACCTTGGAAACGCGACACAATGGAAAAACATAAAAAGTGGTCGTAGAAGGCTGGTTTTCGTTTAGTATTTCCAATAATAAACCTTTGGATAGTTGGAGGAGGAAATCAGCCTGTCTTAAATTTTCTCTGTTTACGTATTATATGATGTATAGAATCTTAAATTATTCATTACCCTGATATGCAAATTTTCAGCTCAAAATTATGATTAGTTTTCCATAAACGTCTAAAAGACCATCCCGGTGTTGGTGAATCACCCTGTATAGTCATGTAAGATGACGCAGGGAGAATCATTTTTGGGTTATGAAATATACCTCGTTTTCGAAACATAACTGACCACACTCGATAGAATATTGCTCAGAAATGACGTTGAACACCTTGTATCTCGCTCATGCTTCGAGATATACGTCATAAAGCAGAAATGATTTTCTCGGTGTCATCTGCACAATTAAATAATGAATAATTATATCACACAAAAAATGACCTTCGAAACTGAAAAATTGAATAATAAATTAATTTTTTCTATAAATGAATTATATTGCGAAATATTTTGAAAATTGACGCAAAATATTTCTTCCCACAAAAATAACTTAATTTATATTTGTTTTTAAATAAGCAAAAGTTATTTCTGTTAAAAAAAAATTGATTAAAAATTTATTCTCAAAATTGTCTCGTAGTCTTATTCTTTTTTTCAATGCAAATTATGATATTTTTCTTGAGAGAATGGCTCGTGATTTTGTCAACAAACATCTTTTCCGAAAAATAGCCAAAGAAACAAACGAAAAAAGGAGATATAACATTTAAAACAAGAAATTAAAAAAAAAACTCTAGGTTATTCAAATATCATTTATTCGTTAAATCGATGTTAAAACCTTGACATATTTCATTCCATCAAAATTTCTAATAAAATATATGTAAACAAGTCAATATTAACAAACACAAACAGAAAACTTTAAAATTACAGAAAAACATGTGACATGAAAAAACAGTTAAATTAGAATTTATTGATTATAAAATTTGCTTCACCATAATTTCCATGTCATAAAACATTTTCGATCCAGTCGACTTTCTTAGATTATTTTTATAGATTTGAATCTTCCTGACACCATTACCTAAGGAGAATTTGCTCTTGAACGTATCTATAGTTGCATTGCTGACACAACCAGGGATGCTTAAAACAAATTTAGGATGTCCACAGCAATTTTTCGTATAGTTATAAATGACCTGCATTTCAAAATGTATATAATTCTTATACGAGTCTTCAATGTACCCAAGGAAGAAAACATCTTTTTGTTGTTCATAGATGATGAACATATCTTTCGTGATGTTTTTAAGCCTGTAGACCAGTGGTACGTTCAAATTGACTCTTACGAAGTCGTGGTTCTTGTAAAAGTGATTGAAAAGGTCTTTAGATTTATCCTCGCATCTACCAAATGGACAAACAAATCCTTTATTTCTCAAACAACCTTCAGTGTGCGATTGTTTTCTTGGTACATCTTCAATTGCTTTCGGTATGTGGTTTGGTGGTTTTGTGAAGACTTCTGTAGGTTGTGTTGTGTGAACACAAGCCATTATTGGTCTTCCTCTTATGTAAATTTCTTCAGCTTTGTTTGAGCATGGACTGTAAGCATGGCAGTCCTTTCCACACTGTTGCTGTGGGCTGTGTAGATAGAGTCCACTCTGTGAAAAATTCCATAATTAGAAAAATGCAAGCTTCAAAAACTTAAAAAAATATTTTCAACAAGTCTATTTTTGTATGATATTATACAGGTTTGACTCACTGATGATGAACCTGTCTCAAAATTCAAGTCTTATACATGATAACTTTCGGACGGCAGCACCTAGAATCTTTGTAATTTTCAACGAAAGAAAATACCATAAAAATTTTGGAAAGAATATTGGAAGAGAAACGCCTAATATTTTCTTAAATACTGATTCGATCGGGTTGAAATTTGCATGTATATCGAATAATCATTTCAGGCTCCGTTCAAAATTAAATAATATAATAATAATAAATTGCCTTTATAAAGAAAAAAAAAATACATATCAAGAGGCGAAGTTTTGCATAGCTACTTTTACTCCTCTATAAAAATAAACAATAATTTCTTGTGGATGCAAAACCAAAACCATAGAAAATCCAACAGATTATCAAAAGACTCAAACTTAATATTTCAGCTTTTTGCAAAATTTCGTATAAATATCGGCATCAGAACCATAGAAAATGCAAACAGGATATTGAAAACAATGAGGAAAGCAAAGGCCGGTGTGTTCTCGGTTGTGACGTCAGTTATCGATTATCTCACAAGTCTCGGTTGAAATGTTCGAACACAGAATTCGAATCACGATAATCCGAGAGATGGTTCTTTCTGAAATGTGTATTGATTGTCTGATGATAGATGAGAAATAAAACGAAATGACCGAGGTAATTTCGGTTTTTTATAAGTTTTCGTTTCCTCAACTATATATTTCCAAAAAAGAGATATATGACATTTTGTTGAAAGTAAGACATTCAAATCAATTTTTTCATGGCATGCCACTATGTAATTGTATTTTATAATTATTGAACTTCGGGGGCACATATTTTGAAAATTAAGAGCCCAGGTACTATAGGCTTGTATTCAGATGACTGAAAACAAAAGCAAAAATCTACAATATTAAAAAAAGTTTTAAATATCTTCGTAAAAGTAAACATTAAATCATAAACACGATCGAGCAGAAATGTGGTCTCCAAGAGTGAAATTGACATATGAATGAATATTTATATCGAATAACTGTAGTCAATCAGAAAGTCCTGTTTTTCTGTACTAATGCGACAAAATAGTTTTTTTTCCAATAATTTAATTAAATAAATATTGAATAATTTGAACCACGTGAGCTGAAATGTTAGCTTCATTATGTCTTAGGCTGGTTATTTTGAATGATGTAACTCCACTGATATTTCATTCACTTTAAATATAATTTGTTATTTTCATACAAAAAATATCTGTCAGAAACTATGTCATCAATCATAATGATTTTGCTTTTTTCTAGAAAAAATTGATTCCCCAAAATATATTTCACAGGAATTCTCAAAGTCTATTCATATATATTTTTTATGGATACAAATATTTCAAAGTGATCTTATTATTGAAGAAGTCACGGTAGCAACTAAAAATGTAAAAGTCGAAACGAAAACTTTCTTCTCGAGTCCATAATTTTGCTGAAAAAATGTCTTTCTGATCAGAACAGCATATAAGTATGGGACTAGGTTCTAATTGAAAAAAACTGCTAATTCGATATTGTTTTTAATTCAATGAATATTTGGTGATACTTAATGAATTATTGAATATCATTTATAGAGATTGATGGAAAAAAGAATCAAGATAATGAGAAAAAAAAACTATTATTCTCACCACTGAAATCAATGGAAAAAAATATTACTGATCTATCTACAAGATGAACAATTATTTAAAATCAATAACGGAAATATAATAAAAAATTTTTGAAAACTTACCATCTTCTATTTTCAATAATACAAAATAAGATCACAATTAAATCAAACAGTTTGATAGACGGAAGATATTCGACTGTAACTACACATATGATTGCTCTGTTTTGAAAAACTTGTTATGATATCAGTTTTCATATGAATACTTATTTGAGTTTTTTTTTATTACACTTTGAAAATTAAAAGGTTTTTCAAACGTATCTCAATTATTTCAATGATACATAGATACAACTTCTACATAACTAATAATTATTGATATTTATAGAAATTTTTACTGTTTTATTGATTGGACAACAAATATATAAACATTTTTCTATTTAATGGATTCGGTCCTTACTTGGCGGAAATTCATTATAAATAAAATAACATAGTGGAAATTACTTCGTTTTATTTTATTTTTAAACATTTTTCATTCATTTCGAGTTTTGATTCATTTTATGGTCATATGGCGCCCCTTTAATAAGAAATTATTTATCGTTTTAGAAATATAGAGGAGTCCCTATTTGAACTCAAACAGTAATCTGCCATCATGTGCATGTCCCATCTTCCTTGGTAGCGGACGTAGCGGTCCTCCATAACTTTAATATCTTGGTGAAATCTTTCACCTTGTTCCTCGCTCAAGTCTCCTACATTTTCTGGAAAACTTGGGTGTGAATATGGTGTATTTTAATACTCATATTGCACCCTAAGGATTTGAAAATATAAAGCATATTGTTAACGATTTCAACATAGTTTTGGGCTTTATGTTTGCCAAGAAAATTGTCTTTCTACAAGTGCATAGTGCAACAAATGATGTGTAAAGCTTCTCGTTCAACTTAGTTCATTGAATTTATGAAGGCAGGATCCTTAATCAATTGTCTTATTTGTGCACCGTCAACTATTCCTGCTTCGAGTTTTTTTGTAATCAACTGATGCATTTTTACCCCTGTATACGCAAAGCTTGACTCATTCTTATAAAGAGCCTTTACAAATTGCTTCATTAAGCCCAACTTTCTATGTAACGAAGGAAGTATGATTTTTTCCCTTACTTACCTGAGTTAGGGAATTAAAAGAGTCAATTCAGATAGCTGATAGGCAATGGTTCCACTATTTATAGATTTACCTGGAATTTACTCAATTACAGACCGACACCAAAACCATTGTACCAACATTAATGAATATATAATAATTTTAGAACTCTCATAAATGAATATACTGAATGAAACCCACATTGGTAGATAAGTTAATGTATCTAAAAAAGTAGAGCTGATAGAGAAAAAAGTTGTTGTTTTTGCCTTGTGTAATTATTTAATTTAGTTTTTTAAAACAGTAACTAGATACCCTAAGTAACTTCAGATGTTACTCAAAAAGTAACTCATCTCGTAACTAGATATCATACTTTTCGGAACTTTTTTCATTGCAGATCTGACACCAGTTTGCAAGATAGCCGATACCTCAAATAAGAACTTTTTTTTTGGGGATCCTTTATATTTCTCTTCGAAAATCGAGATTATAATTAATACGGCATGAAACTGTTGCTAACTCACACAAATTCTCATGCGTGAGCTAATGCGTAAAACTACCATACAACGCAATATTCAATAAAACAGATTTCTACATAATCCAGCTCAACAATAAACCTAATCCATTTCAGTGTTTGCCGTCAGAAAATCTCAACGCAAACAACGCGATCTAATTTCCTCCTGATGAAGCATTAAGGACAATTGCGATAGTAATTTCAGCAAATCCAGGCACTGATCAACTAAAACTAATCACATAAATATATAAATTAGCTTTGGCCTGATAGGAATCCGGTGTACAAGTCAAACACTGCGTGTGTTTCCCCCATGGGTACAATCTTGGCCATCTGCTTTCATTTATCCGACACAATTTTGCAATTTATATTTTGTAGTTGAAATGCTGCTAACCGAAGTATCACGTTTTGCTTTTATTTCTATCTCTATTTGTCGATATGGAAAACAGATTATAGGCATTAAGATTAGTTCTGTGTTTGGACAAGGTAGACTCGACGTTTCTTATCAAAGAGCAAACTGAAATTTAGGTAAGGTCGAGGATTTGCAGGAACAGTTCGGAGTTTACGAAAAACGTTTTTTCTTTGAAGATTTCACGTTTAGTGAATATGAATCAATACACACCTCCAAAATTAGAACAAACGACAAAATTTCAATAAAGTTCAAAGTTCTTTTTTTTTAAGCATTTGGCTGGTTTGAGCCATCATATTTTAAAATTGTTCCTCAGGAACATTGGAATATAACAATTCAGATGCCGTCCCCAATTACTTAATTTTTTGTTAATTACCGGGGTGGACAAAAATAATGAAAAGTATGATTTTATTCAGAAGCGAATAGTTGACAGACGAGAATGTTTATGAACACTCCATAGAGTAATAAACATAGATAGAGTATACGCAATTTTTACATGTCCCTAACATGGTTAAAATACGTTGTCGGGTTTTGATATATTTTTAAATTAACAATTTTACTATATCGTTATGAATGTATGTTATATTGAATGAAATATATTTATTTGAGTGATTCCCGATTGAATATGCAAATTTGAATATTTGGAATCCGAAATTTTTCCTAATTGTGGAATTTATAATAACCAGAATATTTTTTATTTTCTGTATCCAACAGCTGAAATCCAAGGTTTGGCAACTTTTGCTCTCCTAGTGTAATCGGTTGTTTCACGTCCTTAGGCGCGCTTGAAGTTTGTTTTCTGAATTATTGATATATTCAGGTATTTATTTCAATATATTTTGAAATAATATGAAACGTTGATTCGTTATTGGACATAAGAAGTGTGTTCTTTTTGGAGAAACTCTCGAATTGAGTGAAATATCGTATCACTGATATGTTTTCATTTCCGCGCGCTTTATGTCAAATTTGATATATAGTTAATTGTTGGGGACAAAATTTGCTTACTGTAAATGTCATATGTATGCTCCCTCTACCTATCTTTATTACCCTGAGGAACACTCAGATGTTGACCCATCTTTTCTGAAAATTTTTTTATTTTTTTATTTGCGTAATTTTGAGAAAAGTTACACAGTTACAGCACTCTATATGCTACCGTCGTTTATACAGGGTGTTTCCTAAACATGCGGCAAAAATTCAGGGGGTTGTTCCTTGGACTATTCTAAGAATATTTTGTCCTTTGATGATTTTTGAAAAACCTATTTGTTTCGAAGATATAGGGGAAACAAAATTTCAGATAATAACATTTTATTATGAAAAATTACATGAAAATTCAACTCAACCTACAAAAACTGTTGAAAATGACCACCTCTAGCCAGCATACAAGCATCCAATCTTCTCCTCATTGACTGCCGAACCCTTTCAAAAACACCAGGATCATTTCTTATTAAGTTACACCCAGCAATACATCACAAAACGAATTCAAATGAAAACCGTGTTTAATCTGTATTCCTTTACCATCTGCACTTATCAATTTTTAGTCAAAAAACTGGCCGTTTTTAGTAATTGGAATGTTGTTAAACAAATTTAAAAATAAATTGTACCTACTTAGTAAACACAGTGCGGTACGCATTTTTATTTAAACTATTATTAATTTTAAAAATATGAAAAATGTTGTTCGCCCTGTATCTTCGAAACAAAGAGGTTTTTCAAAAATCATCCAAGGACAAAACATGCTTAAAATAGTCCAAGGAACAACCCCCTGAATTTTTGCCGCATGTTTAGGAAACACCCTGTATATTCAACTATGTAGTGGCAATCGAATTACTCTTTAAGTTAATTTCCATTGATACGCCAGAATCAAAAGGGAACATAAATTCCATGAATTTGATGAATTCAATCATTTTTTTTTCAACCGAATATATCGAATATTTCTATATTATCGACAGTTAAAGTGACTAAGAAGTACTTACTAGAAATAAGGTAGGTGGTAAGAAAATATTGATTTCAAAAAAATGTAGAATGCTTTATTTCCATCGACAATAAAGATTTTGCTGCCTAGTCAGGAAAAGTAATACTTTTGATACTTCTGATTGAGATGTGTCTGCACAATTAAATTGCTGTCAATCGGAGAAGAAACATTCTCTTTTTGATGACTTTTCGAGTTTCTATTGACTTTATTGTAAGGACTGAAAGAATTATTTTTTTCAGCTTCATAATTATTTGAATGTTATTTTGTTATATCCAAAGTCCCATGAATTAACTCTTGATTTTGCCTAGGTTGAATGCAGGTGCAGTAATTTGATCAATTAATAAATTGATTCATTGCAGAAAAAAAAAGAAAATAATAAGGTGCAATATTCATTCATCACTTATCTTATTATTGAGAATTAATTAAAGTGTGCATATTCTCAACTATTGACTTGTAACTGACAATGTTTGTATGATATAATACTTCCAACATGATAAAAATAGCCTCGACCCATACTTCACAAAAAAAATATAAATAAAAGTTTACAAAGCAATAAATTTGAAGAATTTACACCTGTACCCTCTCACTCCTCTGCAAAATCTCAATTCCAGTTGTTTATTGGTGATAGCGCGGAAGCACGCCACAAAATTGTGCATGATCATCACCAATAAATAATAAGGTTTATACATGGCGACCTGATGGAAAACACGTATAGTGAAGTTGTAAAACACAGAGTGCAACACGTCTGATTCGCAGCTTGAATTTATTCGGTGATTTCTCCCAGATACATCGTTATTTAGTATTATCGATTTGCCGTGCATACACTGCTCGCAAAAAAGTTGACACCTGAACCTGAAAAACCAAACAATATTTGAAGACTTACAAATTTTAATAGATTGTAGTAATGAACTATTGAAGGAATGATTGTTATTTAAAATTAGCTGAAATTACTTTAATAAATGATTAATAGATACATAGGCGTAAAATTTTGCTTCCGCCGTTTTTTTTGTCGAGATTCGAGGCTTTATTGTAATAAACATTTATGATTCAAAGTATTGTTCATCGCTGGCCACTACTTTACTCCATCTTTCGGACAGCGTACGAATCCCGCGTTGAAAAATTGTCATCTTTCGAAGTGATCCACAAATCGATCCAATTTTTTACTTACCTAAAATCTGCTATAAAATCACATCATCATGTCTCTTGTTGTATTGCGGACAATTGTCTTTCAATGCTCGGCTCAAACGCATTAATTGCGTTCGATAACGATCGCCTTTGATTGTTTCAATCGGTTTCAACTGAAAACTGGGAATTAGTTTGATGCAACAAATCCTAGCATTGCTCATGTTGTTGTGCAACAGCCTTATTTTTCATTTTACAAATTGGACCATGTGAAATTTGAACAGTTGCAATGTAAGTAATAATGATATCTGACATAAGACGTCAGTATCGATAATTTTTCAGAGGTTATTTATAACACTGATAAACGATGTCAAGTGGATGAACTCTGAGGTTTAGACATTCTAAAAACTTATATGATTTCAACTAATAACAAAAATTAAATTATTTCATTTCGAAAATTAAATTGCAAATGGAATTGAATTTGTGATGATAATGATATTTTCGAAATCAAATGTGCTACCTAAACGAAAGCAGAATTTCTGGCAGAATTTAAAAATTAAATTCATTTACTAAAATGAATATAAAATAATTCAATTTCTAAATTATTGCCATGAAACTTTTTCAAATAACCCAACCAAATGGAGTTCTCACATAATCAAAAGCCATATATAATAATTCAAGCAATCAAGAAACTGATATTTTTTCATGAATTGCCATGAACTGAATTCTACTCCAAAGAATGAAGAAGTGTTGACATCTCAGAGAAGTATCCCCTTAGAGAATTTTATGTTGAGATAGGATGAATGATGAACTCAATAAACTGAACTAAAAAGATAGCGCGCGTTTATGATTGTGAGAAATATTGGAAAAAAGATGAATTCCTATGTTTTCATATCGTTTGATAAGTTATCGAAGTATTCCAGACTGCAGAGGCAGATAATTATCTTTGGATAGCTTCTTTACCAATGTTTCTTTTTTTATACCAAGTCGTCGAACAACTTTAAAATAATAATTTATTCATAGAATTCTAATTTTATGTGTATGCTTATATTAACAATGGATTGATGTATTTTCTTAAATTCTCTAAATGATGGATTGTCCAGAATTGGGGTTGATATGTTCAAACAAACAGATAGCAACCTATACAATAGTAGATCATAAGATATCTGTAAATATTTCCAATACGAAACTTTGGTTTCTTGCTTCTAATCAATAGATTATATATTATCATATTAGCTAAATTTTCCTAAATGGCAAAATGAATTAAAGATACTTCAATTTCGATTCATATATTCGTCTAGCCGAGATCTATAAATTTCTTGCATATCATATTTTCAGTAGTTTTTTTGAACAATTTTAGATGAAAATGAATATTGTTTGGAACTCTACTGATTGATATTCTGCAAATTAATCTAATTAATACATCGAAACAGTCAATAACAAATATCAGTAACATAACATAACAATATAAAATATTCATATGATATCAATCAGATAAGATTCAGCCTTCAAAGTCTGAATCCTGGGCTACATTTTCCATTCAAAGTTAGATATTATCACTCCAATACAATTTCGTTGCTTTCATCGGCTTGTCTTATCCCTTCAATCTTTCCAACTACTTCATAATCAAATCGTAAATTTCGTTGGATTGACCCCTCTGAAACAAAACAGATGCGACATAATTTTCAACTGTCGAATGGAAAATGACTTCTTTTTTCATCGAGTTTCATTGTATATAAAAGCAGAAATTGATTGATATTATCGCACTTGACATGATGAAGAGTCCCTATTCTAAATATACGAGGGGGGATCAATGAGAAAGTTGCCCAATTTTATCTAATTGTTGTGGTGATTTTGTTTCTTCAATTGGGTACCTATTAATTATTTCGCAGTATCAGTTTAGCAAATGAAGTGGCACTAAGTATAGTCATATTGAATAATATTTAACTACCAAAATGTGGTCACTTATTTCAGATAATTATATTCAAAACTATAGAATGTATCACTGGCTCACTGGTCGTTTTCTCATTATCTGTCATTTTTGAATTTGAGCCGATAGTGGTCTTGAACAATTAGGTGTTACTACAGGGTTATATACAGGGTGTGTCACGTAAGCGGGTCACTGGGTTTTGAAGCTTATCCTTTGAGTATTATCAAAAAGTGACCCATCACAATGATAGTATTTTTCACGGGCTATCCAAATATGTTGTCGGAAAAACTATCAAACCAAGGTATGGAAAGTTATTGAGGAAAAACCGGTTTATTTTTTGGTATTTTGCAAATTTGACTAGTTTTCAAAATGAGAAGGACTTTTGACAATTTCTCACCAATTGTTTCTTCATTTGAACTTATTTTTTCAAATTTTCTGAATGCTCAATCGATTTTGAATCCGAATATGTAAATAAAGTGTTAGTTTTATATTTATTTCGAGCTAATTCATTCAAAATCAACCTGAGGAAATTCAGATTACATATTCGAAAAATAACAAGCGTTCATTAAAAAAAATTCCAGTAACACGAATCATACTGAAGCGATATACTCGATAACTTTCATTCTGAATTTTAATAGGAATGTTTCATGAGAACTCCTTATCTAGATAAAATAACTGACAATAAGTTCTACGGCAAAATTAGAGACCAATCACCACTCTCCGCTATGAAGTTGATAGGTGTATATGGCAGGGGTCACTGATGATTTCATCAAATTTGAACTCGAAATTAGGGAGAAAATTGAATTTCCATCCAAAAATCGTTATATCTCCTAAATTATTCGTCACAGACCACTCAAATACAACGTTTTTTGAACATCGGGTTCTGATCAAAAACATAGTGAGGATTCAAGGGCGTAGCTTACCTCCAGAAGAAGTTGCAGACTCGGGAATTTCATCCATCAGTAAAAAATTGGATCGATTCGTGGATCATTTCAAAAGATGACCAGTTATTTCAACGTAGGATTCGTATACGCTGCCTGAAATATGGGAGAAAGTAGTGGCCAGCAATGGACAATAAGGTCCTGTATTTGCATCAATGGTTATCCAGGAGCAGTTGGGATGATGAAGACCAGCTTTCATTCCATCTTATATAGGTGGTCTAGGAGTATTGGGCCCTTTTTCCTTTGCTATCTTAGCCAACCTGTCATCTGACATTCTATCTACATGGTCTCTTCATTCTCTTCTTCGGTTTCTTGACCATCATACCACGTCCTGAATCTCACACATTTCTCTTATTTCCTCGCTTTTCTTCCGGTTAAATAGCGTTTATCCTGTTATTGACCTTAGTATTATCATTTCAGTTGTTCTTGATAGTCGCTTATTTACTGTGTTCCCGGCTCTGGTTTCTATTGCATAAGTTATAATCGGTCTCAAGTACATCTTATAAATTCTGACTTTGCTCTTTGTATACTTATGTGTTTATTACGCTAAACTATATTTGTTAGTTAGCCTGATACTAATGATTCCTTTTTTTGTTTAAGCCTTGACTTCCTCTTTCAGATTCCTGTTGCTTGTAATATTCGCCCCTAGATATTTGAATGTGAATGAAGAATGGGATCATTCAAATATAATTTTTCATAACTGATTGTATATGTATTAATTTCTGGGAAATAAATCTTATTATCTTATTATTCACGTGAAATAGGTACGTTGCAGAATTGAGAAAGCCAGATCAGCGTTCGGCAGGATGAAAAATTTGTTTACAAGCCATCACATAACACTGAACACCAAAATAAGACTCCCGCCTTGTTATGTCTTTTCCGTCTTGTTCTACGGTTTAGAATCTTGGACACTCAAGCCATAACAAAGAAGCTTGAGGCATTCGAGATGTGGTTATATCGCAGGATCTTGAAGATATCGTGTATAGATCACATAACAAACCAGAAAGTTCTCAGAAGGTTGGGTAAAAACATAGAAGAGGTGGAAACTGAAAATTCGGAAACTCCAATACCTTGGGCACATAATGAGAAATGAAAACAGATTTCAGTTACTGCAGACCATATTGCAGGGCAAGGTGATGGGAAAACAGGGTGTTGGAAGGAGACGAATTTCATGGTTGAAAAATCTCAGAACTTGGTGAACACTACCGAGCTGTTCCGAGCAGCAGTCAACAGTCAAGAAGATAGCATGTATGATAGCCAATATGCGGAACGGATAGGCACTGGAAGAAGAAGAAGATATTTGAATGACATCAGTTGTTCTACACTCTGGTCATAAAAGGGAGTTTACATCTACGTGAATCTCTAGCTACAGTTAGTGATTTTGTTGATCACTGATATCCATATCAGTTATATTGCAACCCTCCTCATATTTCTATAGCCGACTGTTAGTTTCTTTGTGCCTTTGATTTCTTGATCATCTCATCGATCTGAAAGACACCCCTCTGAAATATTTACACCGAATTTTGAACACATTCACCACCCAGCTCCACAACTCCTACACCGTAGCTTTTAAGTGGGGGTAAATTTCCACTGGGAAACTCCTCCCCTCTACCCGGTTGCCCTGGAAGCTTTCCAACCGTTTCTCGGCTCGATGGCCTCAGGCCGGAAATGTTGTGGAAGCGGGAAATGGCAATCACCGTGCCCCAAATCTAGTTACCGGGTTTGAAATAGGCTGCGCTCAGGTTTCGTTCCAGGGCACGCTTTGATCTGAGGTGTAATGGCTGCCGCTCCGCATGCAAATGGCTGCCATTTCGGCCCGGGAAATTCCATTATTCTTGGAACCGGGGAAACTAATGAGTTTTCCTCTGTGAACCTGATGTTGTCACGGGAAAAACGATCGGGTTTGGGATAGAGTTTTGTTTACGTTGATGCCAAGTTTGTGTTGAGTTTTTAGAAGTATGAAATTTGGTAGAGCAGATTTTACAGTTTTACACTCATTACATTACTCATTATGTCATTCTGACTTAGGTATATTAGATTTAATGTAGGCTTATGAATCTATTTTCTTCAATAGTCATTACCTCAGAGAAATAAACATAGATATAGGGAGCCTATGACATTTTCAGTAAGCCAATTTTGTCCCCAACATGAACTATCAAATTTGACATGAAGCGCGCGGAAATGAAAACATATCAGTGATACGATAGTTCAGTCAATTCGCGAGTTTCTCCACGAAGAACGCACTTCTTATGCCCCATAGTGAATCAACGTTTTATATCAACTCATAATATATTGAGATGAATACCTAAATATGTCAGAAATTTAGAAAACAAACTTCAAGCGCGCCAAACGACGTGAAACAACGGATGACCATAATAGAGCAATAGTTGTAAAACCTTGGTTTGCAGCAGGTAGATACAGAAATAATAAATATTCTGCTTATTATGAATTCGACAATTAGGAAAAATATCGGGTTCAAATATTCAAATTTGCATATTTAATCGGGAGCACTCAAATGAATATATTTCATTCAATATAAAATACATTCATAATGAGATAGTGGAATTGTGGATTTGAAAATATATCACAATCCGACAACGTAATCTAACCAAGTTGGGGACATGTAAAAATTGCTCAAAACTGTCACAGACAATTGTTGTATGTATGGAATGCATTTCCTCAGGGTTCGGTATTGAGACCGCTGCTATTTCTCCTCTTCATAAATAATCTACTTAATTTCATAAATCCTGAAATTTAATTTGTTGATGATACATCAATGGCGGTGTCAGCTAGAAGTCTGAGTGAACTAACTGAACTTTCTTATACTTGCTCGTAAAAATATTCTTGGCTTGGTGTTAATCAGAAGCTTCAATTAAAAACTTAGATAAAACTGAATTTGTTCGTTTTAGTGATAGAATGAGTGATTATGAACGGACAACAGAGACTAAGAATTACAGAGGAAGTGGATCACTCACTTTTTCTTTCTAATTGGACTCAACCTGTTTATGGAAGGAACAAGGGAAAACTTTGTCACCTCCGTTTGACTTTCTGCAGTCTTCATGCATTTTTTATGCTTTTCTTACCAACACGTTGATATTGCATCCTAAGATACCGACTTGCTAGAGCTGGATATGTTATGACCTGAGGAAAATCGATATTTTTTAATATTTTCTGTATTAAAAAGAATATTCTTTTTAATTAATTTTGTAATTTGCCAAAGGACGGGCTCGTGTGGGATTTGAACCCACGACCACCAGTAATCAAATCAATTTAGCCTGGAGCTCTAACCAACTGAGCTAACGAGCCTTACAATCAATCTGGAAAATATGCGAGTATTCAACGGTAAAAATGAGTCATACTCTATACAGAGTATATGATTGAAATGCGATCAGTAATTGTCGACCTTCCAAGCATTATAATTAATCTAAATTCAGGTCACTTGATGAGCCATGATTTGCGATGTCAATGTACTTTGCAGTTCAATTGTGTAGCTATTTCGAAGTTATCCTTGTGTGGAAACTATCGTTTTCAGCCTATATATTTACGTATTTTGTGATTGACGGTTTGATTATGGCTCTAGATTGGTATCAAGTAGTGGGAATAATGGTTGAGATACGACTCGAAGAGATGGCCACCCACTAACCCTGACCTCACCTCTTTGAATTTTTGACCAGTCAAAGTTGATGGTGCAGTTCTTGATCATTTAAGAAAACAGCCTTGAATTCTTACAGGGCTTCATCGTCTGACCCTATTTTCACAAATCGAATGTTAAATTGTACTAAAAACTTTGTTGAAGACAAGCCCAATTCAGAAGAACATCGCTGTCGAAGAGGAAGTTTCCAGAGCCTGTACAAGACTTAAACATTGGATAATTATTATTGACCAGTGTATAATGAATGCAATTTCGCTTGAATGCATCATGGAAAACAATGGTCGTGGACAATGAAATAATGCTACAAAACCCAAAGTAATATTATTTCTCTTTCCGAGGAATCTTGTTAAATTGCTTCTTCATAGATGGATTCAATAATGGAAATTTAACTGCTTTCTTTCTGTTAAGAATGTATGTAAAAATACAGCAATAACTCCATATTTCATTTCACGGCTTGGCTTGATTATCAAGCTACTTGGCTTGAGCTTGAATTGATTTCAAGTCAAGTTCAAGTTCAAGTCAAGTATTTATTTATCAAGTACTTGAATCATATCGAGCTACTTTTTATTGTGTAGTGTCACATCAATAAAAAAAAGATGAAATGAGAAGGGACCTTGCAAAAACACTATTATTCATTGCACTCATTATATAAAAAAACCGAAAATATCAATTCTTTTTTAAATAAAAACATAAATTAAATCACTTTAAATTATAACAAAATCAAAAATAATAAAAAAATAAAGTTTCTTAATATCCAGGCTTTGTTTGATTCCATAATTTTCCATCCAGGATCTAAGACACATGAGGCATCTTATAGATTTGTCGCCTAACCTATTGCGGGTTTTTGTTACTGTAAAAGCAGCTCTGGAAAATTGTCTTTCAATAGGAGCTGAAGATGCTGGCGTTGATGAAAAATCCTCGGCCATTTTGGCCTAGTTTGGAAAGATATTTCTGAAACTACCATAATCTACCAATAGATTTCATAGAAATGTGAGAAAACTACTAATAAAGTCACACTGGCGAATGCTTCAGTCTCTCGGCGTTCGAGGAATCCCCTTATTTAGTCTAAGCTCGCACGAGATTGCAGAAATATATGCCGTGCGACGCGTGCATATCAAGCTCAAGTAATATGAAGTAGCTTGATATCAAGTCAAGCAATAAATATCTAAAATCAAGTCAAGTTAAGCTCAAGTAAGTAATTTTTCCCGAGCTTGATTTTCAAGTCAAGTAGTTGGTTAAAATGTCAAGCTACTTGGCTTGATGAATCCTTAATACAAACGCTCATAGTGAAGATTGGATAGAGTGCAACCAATAACCAATGGAAGAGGTGGGCATACGAAAAATGTACTGTTTGTTCAGGGGTAGGCGGCTACTACTTTGATGAGTGTGAAGATTATAACACCAATTGCTTCACCTATCCTTTTGGCGTTGGGGATCGGGCAAAATGGATAATAGGATTATTTTTTGTTATAGAATATGTATCTAGAAGTTCAAGAGTTTTTACTAGTATTTTCCAAAGATGATTAACTAAAGTACATATTAATAATAAAAATTAGAGCTTCGTGTGTTTTTTAGCCTTTCCTTTAACATATTCGTGTTGCTCGGGCTTACTCACTATTACATATAAGTCTGAATATTATTGATATACTTGGCTATACTCAAATATTTTTCAATAAATATATATTCATATATATTTCATACGTATTTTGACGTATATTGACACCCCTTATATATGATTTGATGGATTAAATATTGTATGCTCATTGTAAACAATACTAATATACAAATAGGTGAAATTATTCGCTGGTTATCTGCTGTCGACAAGAAGTACACCAAATCTGACTGCCTCTTTTTGACAACATTCGTCACATAGTCGGCGCTGGCATGATTGTTTTCTCGTTCATTTCCGGAGTAAAAGCCGAACAAGACAAGCGTACGTACAAGAAGTAAATGCGCACGACATCACCACCCAATTTTCACGGATAAGTAGCTTAAAGCCCTTGTTTATCCAACAATCGGCATTCTTCACTTACAGGGTCACTCTATTGTGAAGTAATGGGACAGCAGAAGAATGTGTCGTTTTTTGTTCCATTCTTGTCGTCAGGGGCACGTAGTAGTAAGTATTTATCTGAAAAATCCTTGACTGTGATAATTATGGAGTTGAAGAAGAGAATAGCGAACAAAATGTTCGGATCTATTAACTTCAGTGAACTCTTTTGTCGACGTTTTGTTTTGCAATGAAAAGGAATTTGCTGTTTGGGAATAATAACCTAGAAAACAGGTATTTTTTATCAATTTCAATAACTTAGAGAAGAATATTTTTGGTGAGATTGGTTATGCTTTGAAAATATAATAAAAAAAAATATATAGGTACTAACAATATGAAGCAAAAATATAATATGTTTGTCTAACCAAAATCGCGTCACCATCGTATAAAAACATATACATATTGTTTTTTTGACATTTATAGCAGCACGAAAAACTAAAAATTACTGAAACATGATATACTTAGAGTCACTCGAAAGAAGAATAAACCTTGTATATTTCTGATATAGATACAGAACCAAATTGGACACTTTTGAATGGAAAGTCCTATTTCTATACTAGATAGACGAAAACTGATGTCGGTGTCTGAGGGCCAATTTTCATGAGAAACTCATTGGCGAAAACCATAACGCCATAGCTATCAACGTTACATAGTTAAAGGGTGTTTTTCGAGAATGTTCATTTTCGAAATATTGCTATAACTTTTTTTGGTGAAAATTTTTATATTTATTTTATATTATAATTCTTATATTATCAATATCATCAGTTTAATATCTTAAAAATCATTTTCCAAGTGAGGCTTGGTATGAAGTGTAAAACTGAATATTCTGTGTAACCAAAAAAAAATTAATTAATAAAAAATTAAGCAATAAGGGTACCTCAAAAAAAAATAAGATTCCTTTCTCTTTCCTCCTTCCAAACTAGATATGTATACGGAATACCGCTCCACTTTTGCAGCATCCTGTTTATATGGGTACACAGTTCTTTGTTCTCTAATGTTGCATTACTATTCGGCACATAAAATAAAAGAATACTCACAAGCTAATGAAGCCTAGTACTCTTCTGAAATATTTTATTGTAGTATAGGTATTAAATATCAATTTCATTTTTCAGTTTTACAAAATTTTTTGATTTTGAAATACTGCTATTAATAGGACTCATAGAGTAATAAACATAGATAGAAGGATTATACGCAACTTTACATGTCTCGAACATGGTTAGATTACGTTGTCGGATTGTGATATATTTTCAAATCCACAGTTTAACTATATCGTTATGAATGTATATTTAATTGAATGAAATATATTTATTTCAGTGATTCCCGATTGAATACGTAAATTTGAATATTTGGATTACGATATTCTTCCTAATTTTCGAATTTGGAATAAGCAGAATATTTATATTTTCTGTATCTACTAGCTGAAATCCAAGGTTTGGCAACTTTTGCTCTCCTAGTGTTATCGGTTGTTTCACGTCGTTTGGCACGCTTGAAGTTTGATTTCTAAATTTCTGATATATTTAGGTATTTATTTCAATATATTTTGAATTAATATGAAACGTTGATTCACTATGGGACATAAGAAGTGCGTTCTTTGTGGAGAAACTCGCGAATTGAGTGAAATGATTTCATTTCCGCGCGCTTCATGTCAAATTTGATGGTTCATGTTGGGAAAAAAATTTGCTTACTGAAAATGACACGTGCTCCCTCTATCTATTACTTCACAGACAATATTCTTCACCTCGAGAACTATATTGCGATAATAACAAAATAGTTCAATATTTTTTTTTTAATTTTCCAGATTATTCTATTTCGCAGTGGAAATTCTATTTTTATTTAGTTTTACTTCTCTACCTTTCAATATTTTACTTACACCTATTCAATATTCAATCCCTCTAACTTTCTCCTATATTTCTGTTCCCATGTCAGGAGCTACACTAATTTCTTCAGTTTTTTCTGAACTCAACCCAACAATGAAACAAAACCAAATCACCATAACAACCGGAATAATTTTTTAGACCTTTTCGTCTCTAGTCAAAACCTCTTTTGTGTCACGACACATAAAAATTAGTACATTTAATAGCTTCCAATATCGTACGGTCCACCTCTTGAGAACGGGGAAGTAATAAAAATCGTAATACATCAATTTATATAGCAGAAGTTATAATTTCTCGAAGTCGTTAAAGCTGATTGCTGTTTTTTCCGAATTTTACTGTGGACATTTAGGATCGACTTTATGTGCCCGAGGTCAAGTGTCAAGTTGGTGCTGACATAAACTAGGTTTGTTTGTTTTCTGTTTGGTGTTCGCAGTCTCGAAAATTGATATATTATATGCTGAAGAGAGGAAGGCTTTATTTATTTAACGTGGTTGTTTATAACCAAGTTATGCTGCGCATTTCTTGTAATATGGCCGTCCTGTAGACCCATTGAGAAATATTACAGAACAATACTGCGTACTTGATACGTTATTTATGCGCAAAAGTTGTTTAATGATGTTGTGGGTGCCCTGGAAAGAATATTCATGTCGATGATATTGGACAGCGCTGCAAATTTATCATGAAAGTTTATGATAAACACAATGAAGGAGTCATGACCAAAATTTTATAGTTTTGAAACTTTAAGAGCAGGAGTTGATGAGATGGAAGATTGTGAAATTTTATTTTATCGTAACATGTTTGAAATTTCAGGATTTTGCATGAATTTATCCAAGCCAGTAATCCAATTTGCTCGTCAACTATCGTTAGCTACACCACTTGGTGAATTCTTGTCCAATTTATAGATTTCGTACTGGTTTTCAAGGTACCCATTCAGTACAGATTCGTTTTCAGAATGGGTCATGGGTCGCTAACTTGAAATCAATATACTGAAAACTATAACATTTATTTTTTGGTTTTTTCATTTTCAGATTTAATTACAATATATACGTCGTCAACTTTTAGTGGAATGAAAGGATGAAAAGGATTTTGATTGGATGAAGAAGAAGCCCTTCAATATAAATATGTTAGCTAATTCTGGAAACAAATACACAATCCAATCAGTGACGGCTCGTGCCCTCGAGATGAGGGTCGGCCACACTCCGGAAAATTACGAACGTATATATCAAATTTATTAAAATTCATTAGTTCCAAAAAATGAAGTGATGAAATCTCTTTAAACCTTATTTCAATTTGAGTTATAATTAAATCCAGAATTTCACAAAAAAGCCGTTTCATTGAGGAATTATCCGTGAGCTGAATTTCGGAATCTATTTTACGTTTTCGACGTCTAGCACTCGGTGGCATTACTTCTGGGAGTTTTTCTACTTCTGAATATAAGCGAATGAAATACTCATCTTCTGTGCGAAATTATTTCAGAGTCGATAATAAAGAAGTGATTCTGGCGTTGCAATAAGTTATATCTGATAACTTATGCTGGATTATAAAAAAAACGGGATCTGTGTATGTAAAAATCAAATTAAAAGAGTAGAGAATGAACAAAAATTCGAAATCATTCAACATTTTCTTCAGACCGGTAGCTTCACGTATTGTAATATCATCCCATTCATCTAAATTGTCGCTGATATGATCAAAAACTTCAATTAATTCTTCTCTTTTATCGAATATTGTTTTTACAGCGCGAGATTTGAAATTCCAACGAGTTTCCGAGCTAGAGGGTAATCTTTTTTTGCAAATTTCCTCTAGAATATTAGTGCGTTTACTTGATTTAGTGAAAAACGGCGAAAATCCTGAAAGATTCGAAAAAAACACGCGACACTCATTGATTTTCTTGGTCGAATCTTGTAACACTAAATTCAATTTATGTGCATAACAGTGCGTGAATAGTGCTTGAGGAGCAATTGTTTTTATTCACGCTTGTAACCAATTAATTTCCCCCGCCATCACAGCTGCCCCGTCATATGTTTGACCTACTAATTTAGTCGCTAAATTGAAATCTTTAAAATTGTCCAACAAGGTATTGAAAATATCATTCGCGGTTCGACCTTTACTAACATCGAAAAAACCCCAAAATCGTTCGGATATTTTACCTTCTCGAACGAAGCGGAAAATTACTGACATCTGACAAAAATATTTAACATCCGTTGTTTTGTCTATTTCCCAAGAAAAGCACGCAGAATTATTTATTTCCTCGCGAATTTTCTCCCTCGAAATTACAGAACTTTTGAAATCAGGATGTTTTCAAAGTTAGGAATATATTAATTATATTTTCATGATCAGACAATCAATACCTAACTACTATCGAACGGCATAAATAAGTTCTTTTCTGATTAAGACGTAATATCCCATAATTAACCATTCATTTGAATATATTAATTATATTTTCATGATCTGAAAATCAATAGCTACTATCGAACGGCATAAATAAGTTCTTTTCTGATTAAGACATAATGTCTCATAATTTAATAAAAATATAAATAAATACATAAATTAACCATTCATTCAATTATCAAATATTTGAAATAAACTGTGAAAAGTTGCTGCTTGACGCTCTGCAATAGGATAACCGGCCAGCCGACCCTGTGTATTGGGAAGCGACCTTACATCGAGTTGTTGTGCCGTTCTATTGAGTGGTCGTATTCTGGGCGTATGTCGTAGTATCTTTTCCTTTACGTAGCGCTCTCGGTAGCGCTGGTTCCGTCATCGGCTCTTGGCCGACCTAACGTGATGAGATGCTTTCAGTGACATTCCAGGTTGCAATTGTATAATTGTAACATTTGTGTTACATTTCAGACCTAATGTTACGGTGTTACGTACAATTCTGGAATAACCTGTTTGGGGTGATGTTACGAAAAGTGACCATTTACGAATTTACGATTGTGGTTTGTTACAATTTATGAAAGGGAATAACAACGCTGGATGCTTTGGAAATCGAATATTAGGTGGGTCCGAAAAAAAATATTGGCCGGTATAAGTTATATTTTCCTGTTCTGAGTGGAAATATTCATTACCGAGGGAATTTGGATATCGAAATCGATAACTCCGATTGAGTTTGAATGAATTGAATATCTAGAATTATTTTCTATTTCCCGATAATTTTTGGGTCGGCCCGGCCGACCCTGCCGACCCCGACGAGCCGTCACTGAATCCAATCACCACACCTATACAGGGAGACAGTATTTTTGCTGAGGTTTTTATCTGTGCTCTTATATCATACATTTATGAATTTTTTCTGCACATGCTTTATTGTTTGAAGTAAATATTTTTTCGACATTCATTTTCAATCAGAATAATAAATTACTAACTTTTACGGAATTACATTATTTTCCTTCATCAACTGATATGAAATCTCCATGGAATATATTATTTTTTCTATATAGTTCTCTTTCCTTCCTAAAATTAGAAAAAACTCATGTACCCAGGAATTATTGAAAATGAATGGTCCATCTAACGTCGCTTCCTTTTCGAAAACTATAATTCCGAAAATGTTAGATACCATGGCCCTCTCTTAATTTCTTCAGAAAGGTACAATCTTCGTCTCCGTTAAGATAAAGTTCCACATCTTCGCTTATAGATGGCAGCAGGTAGTTAAGTCGTCTTAAGTCGTAGAGATGCCTTTCTCAAGAGAGTGGGAGAAGACTCGTACTAGACTTAAGTCAAGATACAGGTTTCTGTTTGAATTTGGGTACAAAGGCACCTTTATTTACCTGCTTATATTCAGACGAAATATCTACAGATGGCACAATGTTTAGAACATGAAGGAGTGTTTTCGGCTTTTTTTTTATTGGAATTGTTCGAGAAAATGTGTTCGGAATAACTAACCTTACCGTCACACTCCTGATTATGACTGAAAGTGTTTCTTGAAAACTATAGCAGCTATTTGTATGAAATTCCACAAAAACATCAATTATGAGCTTTCGAACAACTAACCAATTATTTCAGTTTTAAAAATCTATGATGTATACGAAAATGAGTGAAATTGAACACACAAAAATTATTTCAACATCAGAATCACTACAAAATATAGGTATTGATAGAAATAGTGTTGTAAGGTAGTATTTTTTTTCACGAATTTTTGTGCATTATTAATCAAAAAACTCACTTCACATCATATTTTGGATTTTGAGTGCTAAATCGTCGATTATACTCCGATAGAATAGAATGAAATGCATGATTTTTTCCTGGTGCCCTTTCAAATAAGAAGAGATTCTTGTGGGCAAATATTCGGAAACAGAAAGCTAGTTGGAAGGAGTAACGTTAATATACGAAAAACAGCAATTGATTCTCTTTGTTTGGTACCATCAGTGGCTACGACATTAATGTAATTATCAAAAAAAAAGTTGAAATGGTCAGAATTGAGTTAGTTACACTTTCTTTGTGTAAAGGAGTGAATAATTCACTTTACTGCCGCTTTTGAGGTTGTAAAATCACTAATTATATATGGATCGTTCAAAAAAGAATTCTTCAAACTGATTGTAGCAGAAAAGTTTTGTGAACTCTCAAATGAACCTAAACGCTATAGCTTAACATCCTGTGGATTTCTAAAGCCAAAAATCAATATATACGTAAATATGAGTCACCATCCAACTCATATATTAGAAAAGATGCAGTGAAAGAAAATAAGGCAAATCTTTGTCAACCAATCAACCTACCCTGATGAATTTTTTCAAGAAGAAATAATATGAATTCATTAGAATCTGCTTGTCAAATAGACAGACCCTTTTGTATATTTTCGAATTGAATATTTATTATTTACCCACTATTTTTAGATTGAACTAATCTTTTTTCATTGATATTACTTGTTTTGTATTTGAATAAGTGCTTTATATGTGTTGTTCTGTGTTCTTAATTACCAACTGCCGACATAAAAAACAAGAGAAATAATCAAATTATGATATATAGGGCTTAATGTTTCTATTATTTCAGTCATTAACAGTAAAAACAGAGTCCAAGTTGGCAAGCCTCATAACAACAAAGGTGAAATTTTCAAAGAGAAATTGTAAAAAAATGAAAAATTATGGCGAAAATCAAAACCTTAACCCTAAACACCCAGTATCTTGGAGTACAGCAAAATTTCTATTAGGAGGTCTAGACTTTAATGATTGGACATAGAGACATACTTAATGAATAACCAACCATCATGTAAAAAAAGGTTTCGGACTTCGGCAAAATATGAAGATATGGAAAAAAATACTGAATCGTGCAAATAAATGGTGAAAAGGATATTGAATCTCAATAATACTACTCTACTAATCGAAACTTTTAATGATTCAAAAAATCAAGAACCAATTCTGACGAAACCCAGAAATATACGAATAATTCGAGTCGTGTGGATAAATATCATTACCTAGAGATAAAAGTCGGATGGCATTGAGAGCAGAACGAATCAGGAACTCAAAGGGACTCGTCAAATAATCCAATAATACCACTTAATTCCAATTCTTACGTACAGAAAGCGCCGACACTGTGTTATCACGCTCTGAGCTCAATACGGGATCTAAATTACAGAGCGGCCTAATCGAAAAAATCGTAATTCAAAAAGCGATTATATTTCATTTAGAATACAATGGATTTAGGTCCGATAATAGGCGGTGTTTTGGTACCCTCTGTTGCGCTTCGACCCCCTATGACAATCGGAGTTGATATCTGTAATTGATTCCCAAACTGGGTATCACTGTGAAATAAAAGGGAAGGACTGTGTATTTGGGTAGGAAAAATATAGTTCTGCATAAGTGTTAGGTGAGGTTTACCGTTCCTCTGAAATAAAAACGGTCATCATTTAAATTCAATACTCCAAAACATATAAAAAAATTTTTATATAACGCAATTAGAATAATTGATGCGAGTT
This sequence comes from Harmonia axyridis, assembly GCF_914767665.1. Lineage (NCBI taxonomy): Eukaryota > Metazoa > Arthropoda > Insecta > Coleoptera > Coccinellidae > Harmonia > Harmonia axyridis. The sequence goes on along the minus strand of NC_059506.1, from coordinate 30,002,230 downwards.
CATTCATTCTCGAAATATTCAAGTTTTATAGATATAACATTTATATGTTTCTGAACTTTATTAGGTACCTACATTTCATTTGCAAAAAGGGGGAATTAATGCGTGCAGGAAAATATAAATAGAAATTCCATCAATACATTTTTGCATGCTTTGAAGATCAATTGACATTTTTTTCTATCGAGGAACTATTTCCAAATTAAAAAATCAGACAGCACCTAATAGAAAAATTGTTTTCCTGATTTTTTCGTATTTAGTTGAATATGACCTCCTGAACAAGATCCAACTCAATCATATCACTATTATTCGAGATACAGGGAGTCGAAGTTGGAAAATAGCATATCCTTAAAGTAACCTTTCTCGTAGGAAAACATCTTGAATGGAACACTTTTGCGCGACAAATATTGCTTACCCATGAGGTAATAGTTATATACTGTTTTTTACTAAAAATCAATTTTCATCCATTATCGAAATATTTGAGTTTTATATACCATTTATATGTTTCTGAAATTTATTAGGGACCTACATTTCGTTTCCAACAAGAGGAAAATATAAATAAAAATTCTATTCATAAAGGTTTGGATGCTTTGAAAATCGATAAACATTTTTTTTATCCAGAAACTATTTCCAATTGAAAAAACCAGAGAGAACCAAATAGAAAAATTATCACCGGTTAATTTTTCTAAATTTTTTGTATTTTGTAGAATATGACTTCCTGAACAAGATGGTCTATGGGTCCAACTCAATCATATGACTAGTTTTCTATATACAGGATGTCGAAGTTGGAAAATAGCATCTCCCTAAACTAAAGTAACCTTTCTTGTAGGAAAACATCTTGAATGAAATATTTTGGGCGGAAAATATTGTTAACCTATCATAATAATAGTTTAAACTGGTTTTCAATAAAAAATATTGTAAAATTATTCAAAATAAAATTCGTTTAATTCATAATTCACCCTGTTTCCTATTTTTTCTTATTACTCATAGTTTGAGTACACTTTTATATGTCAAACATGATTGGATTTGCTATGACAATATTATAAAAAATACTTATTGTCTAGCGACAATTGGTTTGAATGTAACACCCTGTAGTTTGTTCCATTTTTAGATTTATAAAAATGAGCTGTTCCCAAACATGTTTGGTACTTGTGGTCTAGCAGACAGAATATGAAAGAAATTATTTCTTATCAATTTAAAAAAAAACATAGTCGTCTAGTCTTTTGTGAAATGTCATTATTTGTTTATTGTCGCTAGACAATAAGTATTTTTGATAATATTGTTAATTTAACTAATAAAGAATGTTACGCATTTCTTCATGAGCACACACAAAACTATTTTATTTTTGTCCACCCAGTACCAATTGGAATCAACATGTGATACATTTTTGGAATCAGTTCAGCTACAGTAATCGGAAAATTGAGACAAAATTGGGGGTGTTCCATTTAAAAAAATGACGGTGAAGTCATTACCCGAAAGTAATTCACCCTGTATATTAGTTTATTATTTTAAAATACGGTAAATTAAAATAAAAAAACGATGTGTTTCAGGATTATTTCTTAAAATGGTCTGTTTAGCTAAAAATGAATTTGTTCCATACTTTACGGACACAGTGTATAAGAGAGATTGACAATTTCGAAAAATTTCGCGAAGGGGGTCCACAGCCTTTTTATTTAACATGAACTCTACACTGTTTTAGAGTTTTTCGCTGGAATAGCACTGATTTGATATGTCCGCAATTTCATTTTGTTGTTTTCCCAACTTCATTTTGAACAAAATGTAATGAATTATCTCACGATTGTGGAAAACACACAAGTGAGAAAAAGACTTTCTCCACATGTTGCACAATATACCAAACTGCTTGTAAACTTCTTGAAGGTAAAAAGATTTTGAGAGCATTTTATGAAGAATAAATACTCGTATTACTATGTATCATCAAAGAAGTATCGAGATTTGGTCAATATATACAAAAAGGAGCTTTAGAAATCCAACGTATGGTCTTCAATCAGGTTTTTGAAGTTTGCCTACCTCACAAAGAAAACAAAGAACACTGCAAGGATATAGAACTCCTCCCTAGTAGGCATACAGATTCTACTTCTTCCATTCTGCTTGCAACCAATGGAATTCACTCAGAACAGTGGGGTTTCCTGCAGTAAGCAAAAAGGATGCCAGGACCTGGTACCAATCTACTGCATCCCTCTTGTTTTCCTCCCTTAATCACATACTAAACCATCCAAACAATCCCCTTATTTTTCCAATCAGTTATCCAAACAAAATAAAGCACAGAAATGCGTGACATAAAGTCAACTAATAGCAGAGGCTCGATATTAAACGTTGTCGTCAGTGTCGGGTCGTTAAATTCGAAAACAGTTTAATCATAGCCCCGCTGTAATCCAGGATGTGCCAATAAGGAGCCAATCTGCAGGAGTTATGCTGTTTACTGAACATGGGGTACAAAAGAAGGTCTCTGTGCAATAAAGGACAAGCGCCATCTGTTTGTTTACTTCGGCAGTATATAATTAATTGATACAGACAGTTTGGGGGTAAGTTTGCAATTCTAGTCTTTGGTTATTTCAAGAATATGTATATTTTCTATACTTATTGCTTTTCAGAATCTTCAGCAGCAACAGGGAATTCAAAGGAACAACAATAATCAGAGCTATCACGAAAAATGTCTAAGTGATTCGAGATTGATTTGAGTTAGGAAAAAAGAGTCAGTTAATGATGCTTCTCAACTGTAGAATTCATATCTTCAAGATATCAAAAAGTATCTTAGATACATTACTTCCTTCCGTTACAAAATCCGAAGGAATTGCAAATCATCTTATGCACGTATATAAAAGTGTAGTTCAAGATCCTTTTTTGAAGTAGAATAATTATTTCTCTAATTCATTGCATTTTTATTGAAATTAATGAAATATTTCCATAAATATCATTTAGTGATTTTTGCATTGAAAAATGTTGGTTGGCTGAACTGATTTCTTTAAGGCAAATTTCAAATTTGATAAGTGTATAAGACGCAATTATAAGTGAATCCTTCAAAATGTCTGACTCCGAAGTGAACTTGACTCCTCCAGAAGGTTGTTAAGGTGGCCTTGTGGTAGGTAGCACCATCTTGATGAAACCACGTATCCTTCAGATTATTCTCCACAACTATAGGAAAGCACAAAATCAAAAAATAAAAGATGTCTGATTTAAATTCTTCAGTTCCAGAACCAGTTCAAATTTGTGAGGATGTGAATCCAAATCTTTTCTTAAATTTCTCCTTGTTGTTGTTTGAAAAGAAGATTTAATTGCAACTGATAAATTTCAACTACGTTTTATATAAGAATGAAGATAATTGATACCAGCTTCGAAAACAATGTCCATTTTTGAAGTTGTAATACTGCTAGAGATTTACTAAAGAAAATAGGAGATCAATATTGACATAGTGAATTGTTTCATTTGTTTTTAGTTGATAGTTAGGAATATATGGTGTCACCTACCGTTCAAGTTATGATGAGATGCTGAATAAATGATGATTTACGAGTAAAAACATTCGAAACTTTAAAGAAAAAATTCAGTTGTAATGTTCTGCGATATCATCTAGCCTTTTTCTTTGTTCGTGAGAAACCGACAAAAATATTAGAACTCCTCCTTAATTATTTTAATTTAAATGAGTCACGATTCCTCGAATTCCTCTATAAATATTCGGATGAAAAACAATGTTTCCAATTATATAGATACCTAATTATTATTAACAGTGTTAATGTGCATTTAATAAATAATTGCTTTGAATTAGGCAATGGGTTCCAGATCATATTGCTTGACTATCATCATTTTATAGAAGCATAGTTGAATAGACTCTCAAAGAAAAAATTTTCTAGCTTTTCAAGCTTGTTTTCATCTGCTTGAAGTTGGTCTCACTACAATACTGCATCTTACAGTTATTCCAAGAACCAGTACCTAGATATATTTTTAGATTCTTTAGAAATATCAGTTGACACCCTGTAGATTCCTAGTAGAAGAATCGGATCAATGAACTTCTATTTCAATCAAACTATTAAAAGTGGTCCTGGAATTTCCAATATCACTTCTGAATTGACAGGCTAAATGAATCACTTAATTCTCAATATACATAGGCGCACAACTTTGCTTCCGCCGTTTTTTTTTTTCGAAATTCGAAGCTTCATTGGAAAAAACTGATTTATGATTCAAAGTATTGTCATCGCCGGCCACTATTTTCTTCCATCTTTCGGGCAGAGTACGAATCCTGCGTTGAAAAAACTGGTCATCTTTTGAGCGATCCACGAATCGATCCAATTTTTTACATCTTCATAATGCTGGTTAGCCAGGCCGTGTGCCATTGGCTGAAACAAGTGAGAGTCCTAGGGAGCAATGTCTGGAGAATACGGCGGGTGGGGTAGGACATCCCATTTTTCCAAGTATCTTTTGACCACTTTTGCAACATGGGGTCTAGCACTCTAGCATTGTCATGCAGTAAAATCATCATGTTGTATTGCGGCCGTTCGCCTTTCAATGCTCGGCCCAAACGCATTAATTTTGTTCGATAATGATCGCCTGTGATTGTTTCAGTCGGTTTTAACAACTCATAATACACTACGCAGAGCTGGTCTAGCTCAAAATACTGAGCATGACCTTGGAACCATGAATATTCGGTTAGGTAGTCGACGTGGAAGCATGGCCGGGATATCCTCATGATTGTTGGCGCTTGGGATTATCGTAATGAAACCATTTTTCGTTTCCATTCACAATGCGATGCAGAAATCCCTTGCGTCTTTGCCTTCGAAGCAACTGTTCACAAGCAAACGAACCCCGTTCAACATCTTTCGGTTTCAATTCGTACACCACCCGATTTATTCTTGTGCGTCACTTGCAATGATCCTGCCAATTCTTGTTGCGTTTGGCACGAGGCTTGATCAAGTGATGCCTCTAATTCTGCGTCTTCGAAAACCTTCTCTCTTCCACCGGCATGCTGGTTTTCAAGGTCAAAATCACCGTTCTTGAAGCGTTGAAACCACTCTCAGCACGTTTTTCCACTAGAAGCGGCCTCGCCATAGATATTTGAGAGCAATCGATGAGCCTCAGCCGCTGAGTTCTACATATTAAAGCCGAAAATTAAAACCTCCCGCAAATGGCAAGAATTTGGCTCGTTTTTAGAGCTGCGAATGGTATATTATTGCGCCAATAATGAATAGTTTTAGTGTTGAGACTATTAGGCTTTGAATGATTCCGATTACAATTACATTGCTGAATTATTAATTCAGCTAGTAGACGCAGAACCTTGGTTTCATAATAAATAAATTTATTAAACAACAATGGATGATAACCAAGTAATAACTTGGTTTCATATTTGTCTAAATTTATCAAGTTACCAAATTTTTTTTTTAATTCCCATACCTACATTTTTAAATTCATTTCAGTATTCGTAAATAAAAGGTTAATTACATAACTCTAATCGATTTCTATAATCTCAGAATCAAAGGACGAAAGAAACAAACGTCTAACTAGTGAGACACTCCTTCATTAAATTTTTGACAAGTAAATGTTATATCCATTCGCAACACAGACTTACTAATCATGTATAAACAATACCTCCTATATAACCTACAAACAAATTGTTCAAGGAATCACAATTATAAACGAGAATTATTCGGATACATGTCCATAAATATGTAATTATTGATAACAATTTATGGTTTCGATGCGAACTTAAATTGTGTTTTTCATTATTCAATTAGGTTTTATTCTCAGACAATGCAATAAATTGGACGTTTCTATTTGAAACGTATACCGAGACGTTATTGTGTATTATTGGAAAATGGTTATGCAACTCAATTATATCGATGATTAGAAACTCCTATGATTTATTGAGTTCTGTTCCCCTTTGTTAATGGAAAAAATTGAATTGATTAGTAGGGAGCCTGCGATCTGTTTGCTCAGATGAAAGGTCACGTATAATGGCAGAAGATGGAGTTGGACCTATTCGAGATGTTTGCTAAATTTATAGGGAAAGGTTCATAACATCTAGGTATGTACCGGGTTTGTCACCATAATTTGACCCCCCTTTAACTTTGGTACTGAAAGAGGTACAAAAAAATGTTTCGTACAAAAGTTTCACGAAATCGACTAGTGTTTTTTGAAATGATTACAAAAAATGAAATCTATACAGAGTGGGCAACATATTGATTGCAACTTCATTTTTTCCAATGGAACACCGTGTATATTTTTCTATATTTCACTAGCTCTTTTCCCCTGATTTCGAATATATAACATATGTTTGGCCTATCTCTCTTATTCTGAATAACACAGAGTTTCAAATTTTAAGATCCTTCTAGCATGCTAAGTAATCAGTTTTCAAGTGGAAGGCTGTGATAATTCAAAATGCCCTATTTTGAGTTATCTCATAGTTAACGATATATGACATACGTTTTTCACTATAAATTGGAACTCCAAAAAGGGCATTTTGAGTTATCGCATCCTACCAATTGAAAACTGATTACTTAGCAAGCTAGGTGGTTCTTAAAATTTGAAACTCTGTGGTACTCAGAATAAAAGAGATAGGCCACACATATGTTATATACTCGAAATCAGGGGAAAAAGAGCTAGTCAAATATAGAAAAATATACAGGGTGTTCTATTTGAAAAAATGAAGTTGCAATCAATTTGTTGTATATATTTCATTTTTTGAAATCATTTTAAAAAACAGTCGATTTCGTGAAACTTTTGTACGAAACATTTTTTCGTACCTCTTTCAGTAACAAAGTTAAAGGGGGGGTCAAATTATGGTGAAAAACACGGTACAGGGTGTCCAAAATTCGATGATCTTCAAGGACACCGATCACATTTTTCGAAATGATAAGATATCAGAAAGCAGATCATAGATATCTTGATTCGTTCCCGAGTCACAGGGCGTTTCTGAACAATAACTGTTCCAACTATTTCGCCATAACTTGGTTCCTGTTCCAGATATTCGAAAAATTCTAAAACGCATTTTTCGGTTATTTTTATTGGTTATATGATACTCATAATACATAATAGTAATTAATTACCGTTTTGAAACGAGAGTTGGGGTTTCTTAAATGGGACACCCTATATTTTTCAACGCAGCTTTTTAGCTGCAGATTTGTAGAAAAACATCCTGGTATCAGTATTTCAAAAATGTCATCCATATACATAACTTATAAAGGGTGTTTTTTTTTAGAGCTATAGAACTTTAAATTGCAACAAAACAACGATGGATTATTCGATTGACATGAATTTTATTTATTCGCAAGATAATCTTGTCGCATTACATTTTAAAAAATATGATTTCTGGCATATGACCGCCACGGCTGGCTCGGATGTAGTCCAATCTGGACGTCCAATTTTCGATGACTTTTTCCAACATTTGTGGCCGTATATCGGCAATTACACGGCGAATGTTGTCTTCCGAATGGTCAAGGGTTTGTGGCTTATCCGCATAGACCGATGAATTTACATAGCCCCACAGAAAGTAGTCTAGCGGTGTAAAATCACAAGATCTTGGAGGCCAATTCACAGGTCCAAAACGTAAAATTAGGCGGTCACCAAACGTGTCTTTCAATAAATCGATTGTGGCACGAGCTGTGTGACATGTTGTGCCGTCTTGTTGGAACCACAGCTCCTGGACATCATGGTTGTTCAATTCAGGAATGAAAAAGTTAGTAATCATGGCTCTAAACCGATCACCATTGACTGTAACGTTTTGGCCATCATCGTTTTTGAAGAAGTACGGACAAATGATTCCACCAGCCCATAAAGGGAACCAAACTGTCAGTTTTTCTGGATGTAACGGTGTTTCGACATACACTTGAAGATTAGCTCCACTCCAAATGCGGCAGTTCTGTTTATTGACGTAGCCATTCAACCAGAAGTGCGCTTCATCGCTAAACAAAATAAAATGGACGTAGTGCGCACAGAACCATTATTTTCGAAAAAAAATTTCACTATTTGCAAACATTGTTTAGGCGTGAGTCTATTCATGATGAATTGCCAAACCAAACTGAGAATAAATCACTTGACAGCTGTTAAATCGGTCGCCATCTTGAACAGTAATGCCAATTTAAAGATATATACCTCGAAAAAAAACGCCCGTTATGATACTCATAGCAGATCATAGTAATTAATTACCATTTTAAAACGAGAGTTAAATGGTACACCCTATATTTTTCAACGTAGCTTTTTAGCTACGAATTTGTTGAAAAACATCCTGGTATCAGTATTTCAAAAATGTCATCCATTTCACAGATATTGCGGTTTTAGACTTAATTTTTTTTTATGGGACACCTTATTTATAAACAGTCTTCATTTATTTCGAGGTTTAATTCATTTTGTGCCAATTGTATTATTGTAATCAAGTCATATATAGGCTGTCCCATTCAATTAAAAATTAATTATTGTTTTAAAGATATAAAGGGGAATTAGTACTTTTCATCTTATAGGTATATGGCTTGATTACAATTATACACACTTATTGAATTGAATCTCGAAATAAATGGAGGATATTTATATATAAGGTGTCCTATCAAAAAAGTGGAGTCGAAATACGTATTATCTTTGAAAAATCGATAATGGGATGCTTTTTGACAAATCTACGGCTAAAAAACTGCTTCGAAAAAATATGGTATCCCATTTTGGAAACACTAACTCCCCTCTATATATTTAAAACGATAATTGATTGCTATGATCGAGTATTCAAAAAATTCTGAAATATTTTTCTAATATCTTGAACAGAAACCAAGATATGACGAAATATTTGATAGCTCATTATTTCGAACGAAAGAGATCGAGGCTCCTTGAATAGTTTTTCCACAAGTCTTATAGTTCTCGAGATGCTTTCAGTAAGCATCGAATTTGAAACACCTTGTACATTGATTTATTGGGGAATAATTTCTCGTCAGTGATGTTCTGTTAATTTTTCAAGGAAATTCTGGGGACTTTTGACCTCAGGATTTCCTGCCAGTAATTTTGAGCCATATTTACCTTAATGTTCCTAATTTAATTTACATTCACTCTCGAAAAAAATGGTGGCAGGCTAGTTTGAAAACCCAATCCCTTCATTTCAAAGGATAAAAAAGAAGGAAGGATTATGAATTGAGTATCCAGAACATTATATGCATATCTTACCAATGGAAGGAATTGTTCCAATTCTAGAAGGATATTTATCGATGTATTCAAAACATTACTGGCCAGGAAGGTATTTGATTTCTGGATGAGAAATTTCATTAATTTTCTATCGTCATATTTTTCAATTCATCTTTTGAATATCAATTGAATCAGACCTGTTCATTTTTAAATATCTGGATATCAATTTCAAATGGATATTCAGTTTAACTAAAAGGCTACCATTCAAATTTCAATGAGCAGAAGTACTTAAAATGAAGACTTTGTGAAGAATTAATAATTACATAGGAATAAATAGGATAAAAAACACTGTTCTTGTTTGCAACAGGTCACTGTTATTTGATAATCTATCCGTGAATGTGAAACTAAAAAAATTATGCAAAATAGCTTTTTAACTTTTATTCAAATTTGAGAACAATATTCACATTTTACTTATAATAAACTAACAAATATACCTCTACTCCACATGAGATCTTGAAATATCTATCTCTTGGCAACACATGTAGCAAGATCTAATATTCCATAATTTAGAAAAGTAATAAAACTATATAATTTATGAAAATTCAAAAATTGAAAGAACAAATCACATTCAACCTAACCTATATTTACAAACTCTGTTAACTCTGAATAGTAGCGAGTATGATGTTCCTCACTCACTCTAAATTGCACAATTAAAAAAATAAAACAGACATATCACTCACAATAAAATACAAGGAACTCGAATAATATCTCCAGTAAGAACTAAAATTTTAAAATTCGATGCAATAAAAACAATGTTTATGGCTGGTATGTTTTCGAATACATTTTTGCATTCCTCGAATTAAATATGCAAAAAAAACCGGCGAGGATTCTGAAGGGACTATTCGAATTTGAATTTATTTACATCGATAACCGAAAACCAATAACCAATTGAAACAATTGGAACGAAAAAGTTTAATTAATGGTCTCTTCAAAATCTCCATGGTATCTCCGATTAACATAATTGTAACATTATAACAGGTTTCAATCGGTTATAAAATTTCAAGATTATATACTCACAACGATAAAGGAATGTTTTAAACTTGGAATATAATAAATAATCTTTATCAATGATCCGAAGCCACTATTAAAATATTAAATGTGAGCTTCTGGCTCGTAGAATTCCACTCAAAACAACTTCAAATTACAGCACTTTTTATACAATTATTATACTAGAAACATGCAAATCTATAATTTCTTCATGATCTATTTTGAGCTTAAATGTTTGTTGTACCATTATCAGGTTTTCGCTATTTGAGTTTTTACAATTTGGGATCAGGGCGAATGAACTTCACCTTGTAATCAAATGAAAAAAAAAGGACATGCAAAGATTCAAACAATTTTGAAGGATCTAAATCACTCATAGCAGAAGAAAACAACATAGGCAACACAGTATAGACAAAGATAAAAATAGTCAACACAACATATCACTTTCAATCCATCACATTAATCTCAGTTCTCATTGGAATCATAACTAAATATAAATAGTTTAAGGAAAGTTTTCAAGCACTCATTTCCTTCTCATTATATCTTCTATAGTAAATCCAGTTCTCTTAGGTGGAGGCTGAGGCCTAGGCTGTGGAGGCTGCTGCACCACATCCTGCCTCTTCATCGACAGATCACTTGGAAGATTCGAAATCTCCGGTTCACTCACAACATCACTTTTGATTCTAGATACTCCTGAACCACTCGGAACCACGTGATTGTCAGGAGGTTTCAACACACTTGGTGGTGGTACATGGTGCATCGGAGGCATTGGAGACATCGAAGAAACCATGATGGACGAATGGATGCTGGGCGGCATCCTCAGATTCATAGGTGGAGTTGGACGCTCGTTCGCATAAGAAGATGGTGGAAAACGATCACCATCCATCAGTCTAGGTCTGTCAGCATCAAGAAGACGTTTCCTAAACGCACCTAGATAAGCAGGTTCTAAAGAGCCACTGGTTATAGTGGATGGCTTCATCTGAGCAGCAGCATGGTGAAGATCTCTTCTGATCTGCAGTTGTGGATGGTAGATAGGAGGAGGTTCTTGTGGTTCCTCCAGTTTATCATTGATCAGACTTGTAGGTTGATCTTCCACACCTGGATCTATCTCAGGGTCTTCATCCAAATCGTCTTCGTCTTCTAAGTCATGTTGGTAGTCTAGGCGCTCGTGAGATGGACGCATTGTATATGGACTCGACGTGCTTCTAGGCTCGTGGCATTGGGTTCTTTCAGATACTGGAGTGGTGGACCTCATGGATCCTTCATTAGTGGCAGATGGACTTCTAGGTCTTGGTGACATATTTCCAGAATCCTCACCTTGGTTGAAAGCTGGGTCTAAGACGTCAGAAGGTAGATCACCAACGGCGTGAGTTAGAGCATGACGTCGAAGGTCGCAGTTCCTCCTGAAGACTTTACCGCAAGAATTGCATTCGTATGGTTTGTGATCTGTGTGGGTGAGAAGATGAGTTTTGAGGTTAGACCGTTGGTTGAAGGATCTTGAGCATACTGGGCACTTGTGGGGCGATTCTTCCATATGGAGGATCTTGTGGACTGCCAGCGTCCTCGACTGACAAAAACCTTTGCCGCATTCTCCGCATTTGAATGGTTTCTCTTTGCTGTGGATGTATCTGGAAGAAAAAAATTGAATAAGACATTGTTTTGTAGGTCAAAGGAAACAATTTTTGATTATAACGTTGTTAACTCCTTATTATAAGAAATCGATCAATTATTCAATTTATTTTTCTTCAAAATTCAAAATATACTATTCGTTCGATACATTATAAACAAACTAGAACAAAGATGATGTTCGAACTTCATCCGAGATCTGAGAAATTTTCTATGTATAAAGAGAATAACAATTTCAAGTCCATTGGATATTTTCGTGCAGATGGTATTACTATAATTAAAAAACAAATTCAAGAGGAATATTGAAAATAAATGAGGATGCTTTTCCTCTTTCATTCACCAATTGAAACCCTGGAAACCATATCTCCAAGTTATATGGTCTACAATTAATGAATGAGTGCCTAAAAGTTTCAGAGTTCAGGTTAGTACTTTTTCGCTGATCTGTTACTTCAATCTTTTAGAAGTTAACCAACTCACTAACAAAAAGACTGAAGAAAATGAAATGAAAAGTTATTCAGAAGCAAGATAAAAATAAACTAAAGATAAATTGAAAAGCTCAAAAAAAAAAGGGAAAAAAAGAACTAAACGAATTAACATTAAATGAAGACAATATTCTGCATTCCAATCTATTAATTCTTATAGTTTGAGAGGTAAGAAACGGAGTATACAGTATGTTATCGATGGGAGCAGTCCATAAAATTAACCACAACATCTGATCTCCATCCTTACCCTTTTGCCATATGAAGACATAAAAATATTTCCACGGATTTAATTTAATAAGACAGAATTCTGTTGGAGATACACGTATATGGGCCTAATTAAGACCTATTTTGGGTAAATTAAGATCAGATAACCCAAAGTGGTTTGTTTATTGAGTGGGTCGCCAACAAGTAGCATCAGCCATCTTGTGATCACAGCGACAAAAGCCTGTCATTCGTCATTATAACGTTGTGGACCGGTTTCAAGCATTTCACCTATTATTAGTGTGCCAAGGAGTCATTTAAAATAATTGAAGAGATTGGGGAATTTACATAGACTGTCCTCTTGCAGACGCTGGGACCGAATTTCTTCGGCTGGACCGACGCAGGGCCGTATTGAGTTGATTTATCGATCGATCTTATATTGCTCATTGACTGTCTTGAGAGAGGTGGAACAATCAATATTGTATCAATTGAGTGCAGAAATTTATCACAAAAAAGTCTTCGAATGCAAAAGAAATCATTTATCCTTTACCAAGATAATGGTCCTTGTCACAAATCGATGAAAATCATGGTCAAATTGAAGATTTGCGCTTCCAATGGTTTATTTTTCAAATCTAGTCTCTAGTGTTATTGAGAGGGGTTTATACCACGTGGCAATCTCTTGATCTGTCAAAGTTGACTACTCCTCTTTCCTCAGCGTTTTCGAGATTCCACCATTTTTGAGTGAAGCAATCTGAAACGTTCCTCTGATTTACCGTCCCTTTCTACCACATGTAAGAAATCAAAATACGTTTTTACGTCTTTATTTGTAATTTTATTGAGAACGCCTTTTCAGCCTTTGACAGGACTTTTTGATTAGCATTTTTATGTAAAAATTCATAAAAGAATAAACGATTGTTCGAAAAGTTATATCATGCATATATTTATTATTCAATGAAAATCTTATTATTTTATTCATTTCAAAAAAATTAAGAAATAAGGACTTTCCGCAATGACCAATGCTTTAAAACGAATAATAGTGAAAACTTCATATAAATCGATGGTCTCTAGCCTCGAATAAAGCGTATCTACGAATTTTTGAACTGATCGCTGAAACGGTATAGACCCTCTTAATGTCTTTATACGATGGTCAAGTTACTTTGGCTACACTAATATGTAATATTCTAACTAAAGAAAACATCCCATCCATAAAAATTCCTAGAAATATTTGAAACGAAATACAGAATCAAACATTGTTAAATCAAATGGAACACCAGTTCTCAATACAAATATCCCTGAAGCCGTCTCTGGCCAGTGGAAACTCTACACAAATATGTAAAAAAATTTTGTCCTCGCCAGTTATCTCAGAACACGAACTCACGTTCAGCTTCTTGGATCTGGCGTGTTGCAAATGGAACAACAACCAGAAAATGAGAAAATAAAGAAGAGATACCGTCCTACGTTACACATGTAAGCCTGTCTTACACCTTCAAATATATGGCATGGCGAAAGTTTTGTCGTAATGAGGTCATAAAAATACGGGTGACATTATTGCGATGGTATTTGGGGGGCGACAAAAATTTTTCTAGTGGGAAAATGATATACAGAAGAGAAGAGATTGTTAAAATCAAACTGAAGCACTTTTGGGTCGTTGTGAAGCACCTTCTCGGCTGTGGAAACAGGTGGAAAAATTTGAACAGTAGGGACAAATCAGTGATGCGAAGAATCGAAACCGTGTGCGTCGTTGATAGACAACTGAGTATATTACTGCTGCAGCTCGTAGTGTTTACGAAAACACAGTTTTTTCGATTACTCGTCGATCTCGGAAATTAAGCATTAATTAATAATTTTTTATTGAAGAAATTGGTAGGTTTTATTTATTTCTTTCCAATAGCATATTTATACGTATATTATGTGTTTGTTTGTGTAAAAATTACTATGATATTTATAAAAACTACATTATTTTATCTAAAATAAAAAATTGTGAACATTTCCTCTTGATAGTTTTGGTTGTTATGTTTGTTTCGTTTACCTGTTTTAGGGCATGAGTGGCTGGACTCATCTCATATGATATGAATGCAGTAAAACAGATAAAATGAAATTATTATTACTTGAATGGTCCATTGTTGGGAATGATAACCACCATATTCTTTTGTATCGATCTGAGCCTCATAAAGTACAAAGATAATATAGATATACCCAGAAACTTGTGGTTTCTCATTTGAATACTCGAACAAAGAACATTACCAGGTCTTATCGTGAAATAACCACACAACAGTCTAATAAAGACATTTCGTCCTACAGTTTTCGAATTAAAAAATGATCACGAATCAACAAACACCCATTAGAACAAGGTCATATGTATATTTATAGAAAACCAGAAGTTTATACATGACACCTACCTGGGTATAATGAAAATTTATTTATTGCATTTGCATAAACCGTTATGTAAAAAGCAAATATCGATAAATTTCGAACGGCCGACTATTATCAGAATATTTTCTGGATTATCTTCATTACTATTCCGCAATTTGCCACCAGGTTTAATGTTTCAATCGCTTCTAATCCTGTAATCCGATTATGGAGAGTTGTACTCGATCGTGAGGCCGGAATCTAACGTGCATTAGCATAATCCGTCTAGATATCCCAGTGTTTCGATTAATCTGATGGTGCTATCTCAATTTTTGATCGGGTGGGTGTGTCTCATCGGAAAAATTCGACATACAGGATCGTGAACTTGCCATTCGTGATTTTACGTCTGAGTCATAGAATTTTCTTTAACGGACGAATGTTTTCGCACGAAGGTATCTGGATTTTCTTTATTGTTTTCGAGACTTATCCAGTTTGAACTCTACTAATTTTTAATTCGTAGGATTTTATCCTAAATAGATCATTTTTGGCGCTCAATAAGTCGTCGCAAAGAGAGCAGAGCGTCAGTAGACGCTTTTACTTCGATCTTTAGAGATCTGAGATTCAACTGACGTTTCTTCCCTCTTCGCGTCGCCTAAGTGACAGTCAACATTTGAAATTAATTATTTAGGGCGCGAAGAGAACAGACGCGTCAGCTGACACTCTTATTTCGTTCTTTAGAGATCTGATCGTCAACTTACATGTCTTTTCTCTTTGCGTCGCTAAAGTGAGCGTCAATATTCGAAATTATTAATTTAGGGCGTGAAGAGGACAGACGCGTCAGCTGACGCTCTTATTTCGTTCTTTAGAGATCTGAGCGTCAACTTACATGTTTTTTCTCTTTGCGTCGCTTAAGAAAGCGTAAATATTAGAAATTATTAATTTTGGGTACGAAGAGAACAGACGCGTCAGCTGACGCTCTTATTTCGTTCTTTAGAGATCTGAGCGTCACTTACGTGTCTTTTCTCTTTGCGTCGCCTAAGTGAGCGTAACTATTTGAAAATATTAATTTTGGGCGCGAAGAGAACAAACGCGTTAGCTGACGCTCGTACTTGTTATGTAGAGATCCGAGCGTCAGCTGTAGCGTCTTCTATATGAGCATCCTTGTAGATTCAATTCGATGTTAACGTATTGGACTGAGAAAAATTAGGCTATTATTGGAACGTTGAATATTTTGTTTGTTCATAATTTCGAATCTATTTCTGTACACTATATTATAAATTTAGATAGATGCTAAATTGTTGAGTCTTCTGACCTATGATTTCACATGTTTATTTTTAATGCTGTCAATTGTGGGAAAAAGGTGAAAATTATCTATGCAATGTGTTGCAAAGGTGATGAATCGCTTATTTTTGGTAAAAATCCAATCGATATTCGTCAAATCTAGTTCTTAACAAACCTAATGTCTGTCCATGTTAATTCTTGATTCACTTGTGTTTAAAGGTTGATTTTTTTTTTGTATTTAAGAATGACGATGATATTTCATGTATTGCTTTGAAGGCAATATTCAAGTTTAATTTAGAAATACTATTAGCTACTTCTTCACTTAAATCACCGAGTAGGTACTAGAGGTATATTAAAGAAATTACTTCTTTGAGCACATAAATATTACGTGGCACACACAATGATATGACAAATTATACATGCAATAACTCGATACAAGTAGCATATACTTTATGTTATATACCGGATAATAATGTCAAGAAGTCTGCAGTTGGTATTCATCAATTCTACATGGAAACTGTTGAGTAAACAATCAACATTGTGTACCTCAGATTGTTCAAGAAGATAACATAAGTGTCTGTTATTGTTTGATACTTTATTGAAGGCTTTCTTCAAGGTTTCTATATCTTTCTGCCAATATTCGTTTTAACCACTCGATCACGAATAAGTACTCATATACAGGGTATTTTCAAATTGTAGGTAAAAAGGAAAATGAGAAATTCCTTGGATGATTTCGAGAAAAATTACTAAAAGAAACTTTTTTCACAAAACATAAAAGGAACTGAGATGAAGACTCTTCAAGGTTTGAAATAATTGAAGTACCTACTCCTTTCTAACAGAGTTCTGCCTAAAAATACATACAATTTTAATAGGAGCATATAGAAGCAGAAACTAACGAAATGAAATAAAAGCTTCAAGTTCTATGGTCTTCGCTTTGCATTGAGCTAGTAGATACACGAATTATTGCAATAGTAATAACAGTCTCCAGAGTCTAGATTCCAGTCTCAGACCCTCGCTGCTCACTTATTCATATCCGCTCGAAAAACACACTCTACCAGATCCTATAAATACGAAAATGTCAAAATTCCACTGATTATGCGAGGATCGCAAATGCTGAGATATTCTGTGCTACAGTACGTCGGCTGTCAGTATAATCCCATCGGATTTATTCGAGGCAAGCTGTGTTCTTTGACTTCCACTACACCGTACGGAATGTCAGAGGAATTTCTTGATTATAAGACCACAATTTGTATGGCTTCACTTGGTTTGGTCGCTGTGGGGATTTGCGGGAATGATATCGAGGTTTTTGTCGTTTGTAGGATGGTGAGATGAATCTACGTTCTTCCTAATTATATCGGTTTGTTTTGAAGGTTTCTTTCTGAGGATACGTCATGATATCACTTCAGATATCGCTGATTTTGGAACAAAAGTAACTCAATTTTTGTTTAAGATTTTCAGAAGTTAATCGATGAAAATTTGTAATTTTTTGCTTTCCAACTTTATTATCTACGTTGCACGAAAGACATTCAGTATTGATGGATGTCATATGAAAAATGAAGGAGTTTTTATGTAACAGACACTAGTATTGCTAAACGCATATTTTCTTACTTCACAAATCTGCCAAAATGCGAAGTGAAATGATGCAAAATATGTAGTTTGGTGCAAGAAGCCAAAAAATGCCTACACACATATTGAAGTGCATTAGTATTATTCCTCACTTCGCAACTTAAATTATATGTAAAATGTAAATGTGCAAGGTTGTTTGATGATAAAACAATGTTTCAGAGCACTCGAGAGAACCACAAAGTTTAATAAAAAGGATTTGATACATATTGAAAAGTGAGAGGAGCGAAACGTTGATGAATAAAATGTTTTTTTTCTAGAAAAAATGTGCAACAATGTGTTAATGATTCTGAGCAGTGCTTGAAGCTGTTTAAATGGAATAAACCTGAATTTTTGCGTCGATATGTGACAATGGATGAAACAGGGCTCCATCATTTCACTCCGGAGTCCAATCGACAGTCAGCTGATTGGACTGCATACGATGAACCGAATTCAAAGCGAGGAATAACACAATAGTCAGCTGGCAAGGTTATGGCATCAGTATTCTGGGATATGCAAGGTATAATATTCATTGATTACCTCCAAAAGGGCCAGATCATCAACAGCGATTATTATATAGCGTTATTGGATCGTTTAAGGGATGAAATCGTTAAAAAACGGCTCTATTTGAAGAAATAAAAGGTGCTTCTTCATCAAGATAAATCGCCGTGTCACAAATTAATGCAAACAATTGCAAAATTGCATGAATTGGGCTCCAAATTGCTTCTGCATTCACCGTATTCGGTCCCTAGCGACTTTTTCCTGTTCTCAGACCTCAAAAGAATGCTCGCTGGGAAGAAATTTAGCCCAATGAAGAAATAATCGTCGAAACTGAGGCCTATGTTGAAGCGAAAGGAAATTGCACTTCAAAAATGATATCGATAAGTTGAAAGATCGCTATAATCGCTGTATCGCACTCGAAGGCAACTTTGTTGAATAATAAATTCGAATTTTGCCAAAAAAATGTATTTCACTATAGTAGACCGGAGTCTTCTCAATTGGCCTGTTAGTTTTAAAAAGACGAACTTCAAGCGAGACTAATTCAAACAATTTTCCATGATTGAAGTAACGAGCATGATTGAAGAAGCTTCTGTTCAAGAAAAAAAAGAAGAATCTTCAAAATTACCATATTCTCCCTTTTCCATAGATATTATGACTCACGCGAAATAAACTAACGATTGCGTGCCTCTAATGGCTCATATATCCACCTAATGGACTCCAAAAAACTGGAATATGTATCTTTAAATATACGCCGCCTCAACTGGAATAAAAAAATAGTGTGGGAATTTTTGTCAGATCATTATACCAGTAATGGCAAAAGTTTGGATTCCTCAGAAAGCCTGCCGCCCATGATTTATGGTATTTTAATTGTGGAAGTGTAACAAGATTAGCGAATTCTAGACCGTGCCGAGCAGAGCCGTCTTTCGCCCAACAGGCCATTTCACAAATTTTTAAAATAATTTCTAAGTATTCAGTTGTTTTCTTTTGATGTAAGTATAGGTTTTCCAATAGCGGCGATACAATTTGTAAAATACAAAAACATGAATTAATCAAATGATGCACAATTTTTTTTATTTAAAAAGTTAGATTATACCATTATGTATGGAAAATAAAATCTCTCGAATGACCACCACGACTTCTTTGTAAGTACTAAATTCTGTCGACTCAATTTTCCACACTTTTTCACATAAACAAAGATGTATTTCAATAGACGTTCAATATGAATTTTCAATTGACCAGTTGTTGGATTATCAACATAATATTGTGACCTAACATACTCCCACAGAAAGAAATCACAAGGTGTTAAAGCACTCAACCTGAAAGGTTAATAAACTAGACCATTTCTTGAGATCATTTCATTACCTATTTTTGTTTTCAATGAATCGATTGTTGAGGTGGCTTACTGATTTATTAGCTTGACATTTTAACCAACTATTTGACTTGAAAATCAAGCTCGTGAAAAATTACATACTTGAGCTTGACTTGACTTGGTTTTAGATATTTATTGCTTGACTTGATATCAAGCTACTTGTTATTACTTGAGCTTGATATGCACGCGTAGCACGGGATATATTTATGCAATCTCGTGCGCGCTTAGTCTAAATGAGGGGATTCCTCGAGCGCCGAAAGACTGAAGCACTCGCCAGTGTGACTTTATTAGTAGTTTTCTTGCATTTTTATGAAATCTATTGGTAGATTTTGTTAGTTTCAGAAATATCTTTCCAAACTTGTCCAGAATGGCCAAGGATTTCATTATCAACGCCAGCATCTTCAGCTCCTGTTGAAAGACAATTGTTCAGAGCAGCTCTTAAAGCAACAAAAACTCGCAATAGGTTAGGCGACAAATCTATAAGATTCCCAAGTGGCTTGGATCTTGGATGGTAAATTATGAAATCAAACAAAGCCTGGAGGTTTCTCAATATTAAGAAACTTTATTTTTTTATTTTGTTTTATTTTGTTATGATTAAAAGTGATTTAATTTATGTTTCTATTTCGAAAAAATTGATGTGTTCGGTTCAAGCTCAAGCCAAGTAGCTTTAAAATCAAGCCAAGCAGTAAATCCCTAAGGTGGCTGTGTGGCGTTAAGGAGACGTGTGTTTACTTCATATTGACGTCATCGTACGTAAGCCAATCTAATTTGTTCTTCGACACGTGATAATATGTATGCATTATACTATTAGGACACTATTTTGCATACTGTCAAAAAAAAAAAGACTTGATGATATTTTCTTCTTCATTATGAAAAAATCATAAAAACCTTGCTTGATACGGATGGAATACCTCCAACTGACCACACAATTCTCAAGTAAGACCTCCAACTACATCATGAAACCAGAAAAAAAGAAAAAAAAGATCCGTATTTCTCCGAAACACTTGCAGATCACCTGTCGGTAATTTGGGCCAAAGACACCCCTGATTAAATATTAATTTGAGTTATTTACATCTATCCATCTCCGTCTATCAAGGCGGCGGTTCAGACTGAGGGCGACCCGCTTCTTCGGTCTTTGGCCGCCTCAGAGCGTACAAGGCTAACCGGATAGATGCTGCTCCTCTTGAAAAAATCAAGGAACAATGTCGTCTTGAGATCCAGGGCACGGTTGCCACGTCGCCAAGAAATATGGAGCAGCAGGATTTGTTCCCACGAGAAAGAGAAAAGTATTCAGAGGTAGATATTTCTTGGTATAAACGTCAAATTATTCAATATCTTTAATTTGCATAAATATTTCTCAAAAAAGAAGATTACACCCATACATCACGTTCTTTATATTAGAATCTGTTTAAGGTTGATATCAATATTGTTTTAAATGTCTTAAGTTTCCAATGACCTTTCTATAGGGGAAATTAATAGTTCACAATAGAAATAACTAGCATATTTATTGTAGAAAATGTCGAAATTTGCAGGAAAGCACTGATCGCAAAGGAACGAAAAATGTAAATAGCATTTTTATTTACTCATTCTTTTGTTAAATTTATTTATAACGTTCTTGAAAGTCTAACTTAAAAGGATTTAAATAAATAGGATAATTATTTTAGCCTTTGTATGTCAAACTTTAGTGGGGGGCAGCAAAATTTTAGCCCCCCCTTGCACCTCCTTAGCATCACCACTGCCAAATTGTAGAAAATTACTCAAATTTGGGGTAATTACGTTATAATTCGAAAACTATATTCACCAAATATTACTTCAGCTCAAAAGAGGATGAAATTATTAATTTCTTTATAAAGTAATTGTACGATTATTGAAAAGCCACAATATGAAAGAAATACATATTATTATAATCTTTCGATGAAAGTTTTAACATTGATGATTTGAAAAGTCAAAATTTGTCGAAAAAGACTAGATGTGCAAAAAACACTACGATAGCAAATTTCTAGCCAAAAGTTAACTGTTTTTATATTAACAAAAATAAATAAAACAGCGCAAATTTATGATACATTGTTACTGAAGAGCCATTCAATTATTCATTATACAAATATAAATCGATATAATGAGGGAAAGAATCAATATGACTCTATTATTATTTAGCAATCACATAGGTACTCACTTTGATAAAAAAAATAAGGATTGTTGAAAAATCAATGAGTGAGTAATGGATGTGAAAATATTGTTATCATTGATTAATGATTGTGTGATTTCATAGATTACTAGTTCACAATATTAGAAATAGTTTTCCCAGACAATTATCATATGGAATTACACCGATTGCATATATTGGAACACACCTTTCAGGGAGTGTGAATTCTAATTTAATATTTTTTCATCAGATGACAGCAAAAGTGCAATTAATTTTTTAATGTTCTCAATTTGATTGAAAGAATATAGTTATCACTAATTGAAAAATTTGAAAGTTAATTATTGTAGAGTTTTCGTGGATAACGTTTGCTTTGGACTCGAAAATGGACATTCTATGAAGAAAATTCAAGAGACCTTTTTTTTTAGTGAAGCTCTGTCGATTTCAGAAATAAAATTTTTTTTTTCGAAAAAAGATAGTGGTGTAGATAGATAGGAAAAAGATCATCGCACCACTATATCTACCTACGCCACTGGATAATTTTGGCAGAAGACACTCAAATAAAAATTTAAATAATGAATATAATAATACTAGAGTTATAATTAGACAACTGATTTTTTCAAACTTGAACACCCTGTATCTCTTAAACGAAGCTTGTTAGGATATATGTATGTTCATGTGAAAGTTTTTTCATGAAAAGAGTTATTGTATACGACGCCAAAGTTATTGAAATAAAATCTGTACCACCCTATATGTACTTGCTATTCAATTTAATACAGGTATCTTCTTTTTTAAAACCATTTTTTTTATTATTTCGATCAGAAAAGAAGAATTCGTTCGTATAAAAACCGATATATAGTACTCTGAACCCAACATCCGCTTTTTGCAGATTTAACACAGGAATTCGATCATAAATGTGGCAACAGCGTAGTAACTCGATATTCAGCTCTTCATGCATATATGAACGTGATTTTTCGAATCCACAACGTTTGTACTACGATCACAACAGTCGATTGTCAATGAATGAATCCTCTTGGCGAAGGTTTCATGCGAACTTTCTTCTTCATTCAGTGACTCCGTTCAGATTTTCTGCACACTCCTCTTCAACTCCGTTTTGGAGACTTGAATAGACTAAGTCAAAAAAAATTTTTTTGATGTGAATTGAAGTATTTTTATTTTTTTTTCGAGAATTTTCAGACCAGTACAAATGTAGGGATCTGCAGGTTAGATTCATGTCTAAACACAATTACTTCCAACAGAATCCGTAAGAAAATATGTGATCAATTAACATAAGTCTAACAATATTAATACTTCGGTATTAGCATTCAAGCTCATCGACAATACATTGTTCACGTAGCTTATGAATTAGATCGGAAAATTCTCTTTACAGTCGACTTAAACCATAAAGTACCCATTGTTCTTGCTATAATTACACTTCTGATGTGAAGATGTATAGTAAAGCTTATTAATTACATCTAGTGCGATAGATAAAATCACTACTCAGATTCAACATAATGGTATATTTATGCGTAATGTTGCCAAGAAAATTTCAATTGAATGCAGAGAAAATCAGCATACAGTATTGCAATTTTCTTATCAACTATACAGCTTCCAACGACTTCAACGTCTATTCAATAAAAGACTATCCTTTGTTCTGGAACAAACACGAACGGTAGAAAGAAAATGACTGCTTTGTCAAGAAGTTGAATTGAATGTCTATGATTCATGTACCATAAAATCAACACGACAAAAAAATTAAAAAAAAAGAGAGATATACAGACGACCACCCCTATCATAAAATTTTTTATAAAGGTTATAAATGCGGGTATGGAACATCCTCAGAAGCAACCAGTGTAATTGGGGGGTTTGATAACACCTGTACCCCTGTTCGTGATGCTTATAATGAATACGTTGTTCATAGTTTTTTCCCTAAGAGATGATCTAAATTAGAAGTTTGAAATAATCGAAAAAAATTTCGAGAAGATACAACTTTTACACAATGTTGTTCCTTTCCTTCTATTTTACAAATTCTCAATCCGAAAATATCCGATAATTATTGTGTTCCTACAGGGTTCTAACCTTGGGATCTTCAGTAATCATTTGAGCTAAGATAATTTATTCAGTATCAATTTAATTTATTCAAATTAAAAGGCAGGGTTTTGAAGCTAGAAGTATGAGTATAGTAAAGCAGTTTGAAACTTTTTGAACTTGATATAAATTGTACATCCTGCGTCTAAGAATCATAACATAAACAGCGTTGTATGCAGCAATCATTATCTGATATTTTTCCGATATAATATTCAAGCCTTAGGTTATGGTCTTACAAAATTTATATCTCCCCTCGTTATGTTTCTTTATCTATGACAAAGAAGTCTAATTATTTGATTTCTTCAGTACCCACTATCGGAACCCATATATCTATTCTATGCCTATAAACATAGATCATATGAACAATGACGTGTACAGGTGTTATTCCTAAAAACTTAATTACGAATCTTGCTGGACCACGGAGTAAGATTACGATTGAACAGGATGAATTGTTATTTATTAACAGAACGTCAATTGTGAGAGTACACTGTTTCGGTTTATTTTTTTTGTTTGATTTAAGATACGAAAGGAAAAAACGATAAAGTTGAAACTTGATCAGGTTTAATTCATTCTTTCTGATTCAGTATCATTCTGAGGCTTTTGGAAATATATCTACAATTCCGAGTGTGACTACATTCTTGAAGATTTGATAAAAAAAAAAAAATCCGAAAAAGCAGAATTAGGAAAATAGTTAATTATGCAAATACTACAACAATATAAAATGTAATAGGTCACTCAATAAGTCACTGCAAGTACCGTACCACTTTTTTTCGTTAGTGCCAAGGACAAATGACACTACAATTATTATAATTTGAAAAATGGATAAATACGGGTTGTAAAGGGGTTTTTTTTAGAGCTATAGAACTTTAAATTGCAATAAAACAACGATGGATTATTCGATTGACATGAATTTTATTTATCCGCAAGATAATCTTGTGGCATTACATTTTAAATATGATTTCTGGCATATGACCGCCACGGCTGGCTCGGATGTAGTCCAATCTGGACGTCCAATTTTCGATGACTTTTTCCAACATTTGTGGCCGTATATCGGCAATAACACGGCGAATGTTGTCTTCCAAATGGTCAAGGGTTTGTGGCTTATCCGCATAGACCAATGACTTTACATAGCTCCACAGAAAATAGTCTAGCGGTGTTAAATCACAAGATCTTGGAGGCCAATTCACAGGTCCAAAATGTGAAATTAGGCGGTCACCAAACGTGTCTTTCAATAAATCGATTGTGGCACGAGCTGTGTGACATGTTGCGCCGTCTTGTTGGAACCACAGCTCCTGGACATCATGGTTGTTTAATTCATGAATGAAAAAGTTAGTAATCATGACTCTATACTGATCATCATTGACTGTAACGTTCTGGCCATCATCGTTTTTGAAGAAGTACAGACCAATGATTCCACCAGCCCATAAAGCGCACCAAACAGTCAGTTTTTCTGGATGTAACGGTGTTTCGACATACACTTGAGGATTAGCTTCACTCCAAATCCGGCAGTTTTGTTTGTTGATGTAGCCATTCAACCAGAAGTGCGCTTCATCGCTAAACAAAATAAAATGGACGTATTCCGCACAGAACCATTATTTTCGAAATAAAATTGCACTATTTGCAAGCGTTGTTCAGGCGTGAGTCTATTCATGATGAATTGCCAAACTAAACTGAGTATAAATCACTTGACAGCTGTTAAATCGGTCGCCATCTTGAACAGTAATGCCAACTTAAAGTTATATACCTCGAAAAAAACACCCGTTATTAATGATAAGTGAAACTTTGCGATTGGATAAGAAGAGAGAATAAGAGGTTTCCATCCCTCTTCATTAATACTAAGCGAATATTATAATATGACCTCAAAATGCATGAGTCGTCGATGAAGAAAATTATAAAGAAAAAAAAATCACATGAATTCAACAAAATATTTTCAGAAGTTCAGTAATCAGTATAAGCCTTATCTTATGTACTGATCTGAAGAAAAAATTACTAGTTAATTAATATGTTATTATTTCAAAATCCTGTTGTTCCAACCCTGTCAAGACATTCTCCCCAATTACACATGCAAATGAAAAATTAGCTCACCACCCTATATAATCAAGAAACGATAAAAAACCAACAAATTAACATTCGACTTGTTGCCATCAGCCATTTGTCAGGCTTTCGCCATGTGCATACACTGTTAAATTACCATCTCAATTTGAACCCTCATCAGGCTCATTTAAATGACGAACGATGGCTGTTGTACATTCTTGTAACTTGATGGAAACATTTTCATCGGTTGTTAACGCTGACCGGAAGCTTGCTGTGTTCAAGCTTCCGTCAAAAAAAGATCTCGGAACAGATATAAGGTGTAGTCAGTTTGTGAATTGAATGGGAACTTTTTTTACGGTGGCTGGTTTGTGAGATTAACTTGTCATTATAGTTTTTTTCGAATGTTGTTTAGAGCTCCTTGAAGTCTAGATAGGTTCGAGGGTTTTCTATGATCTGCACGATGAAGAAATCGCTTTATTTATTCATTTATCAATATATTTATGAAGTAAGATCTATGGATAATATGTAAGGGTATCACGTTCAAATGACTGCTCCAAATTGGATCATTCTTTTTTTGTTATGTTCATAACTGTCGCGAGAAGGTTTATAAAACAAAATATTCTCGAAAAATCGTACGGAAAATGAAAAAAGGGCTTTCCCTTTTTCTCTGTCCGAGCGAACAATCATTAAGTCTAATTTGACACTTCTAAGGATGTATTTTGGGTTGCCTGACAGAACGATCGAAGCCGGGGCGAGCAGCTCGTTATATAACGGGTGTTTTTTTTTCGACGTATATAACTTTAAGTTGCCATTACTGTTCAAGATGGCGACCGATTTGACAGATGTCAAGTGATTTATTCTCAGTTTGGTTTGGCAATTCATCATGAATAGACTCACGCCTGAACAACGCTTGCAAGTAGTGCAATTTTATTTCGAAAATAATGGTTCTGTGCGGAATACGTATCGCGCAATACGTCCATTTTATTTTGTTTAGCGATGAAGCGCACTTCTGGTTGAATGGCTACGTCAACAAACAAAACTGCCGCATTTGGAGTGAAGCTAATCCTCAAGTGTATGTCGAAACACCGTTACAGAAAAACTGACTGTTTGGTACGCTTTATAGGCTGGTGGAATCATTGGTCCGTACTTCTTCAAAAACGATGATGGCCAGAACATTACAGTCAATGGTGATCGGTATAGAGCCATGATTACTAACTTTTTCATTCCTGAATTGAACAACCATGATGTCTAGGAGCTGTCGTTCCAACAAGACGGCGCAACATGTCACACAGCTCGTGCCACAATCGATTTATTGAAAGACACGTTTGGTGACCGCCTAATTTAACGTTTTGGACCTATGAATTGGCCTCCAAGATCTTGTGATTTAACACCGCTAGACTACTTTCTGTGGGGCTATGTAAAGTCATTGGTCTATGCGGATAAGCCACAAACCCTTGACCTTTTGGAGACAACATTCGCCGTGTAATTGCCGATATACGGCCACAAATGTTGGAAAAAGTCATCGAAAATTGGACGTCCAGATTGGACTACATCCGAGCCAGCCGTGGCGGTCATATGCCAGAAATCATATTTAAAATGTAATGCCACAAGATTATCTTGCGGATAAATAAAATTCATGTCAATCGAATAATCCATCGTTGTTTTATTGCAATTTAAAGTTCTATAACTCTAAAAAAACACCCTTTATAACCCTAATAAACATAAC
This sequence comes from Harmonia axyridis, assembly GCF_914767665.1. Lineage (NCBI taxonomy): Eukaryota > Metazoa > Arthropoda > Insecta > Coleoptera > Coccinellidae > Harmonia > Harmonia axyridis. Next base: position 29,974,688 of record NC_059506.1, on the reverse strand, counting down.
AAAACTTCTCATATCGTTTCCCATCCAAACTTCATTTAGATACTCCAAGACAAAAATTTCTAGATGTCAATTTTCGATTACAAATTTTTTTCAACCAAAACCGATGATTGAACGAATTTTGGGTGCAGTTTAGCGTATAAAATCAATCATACGAATTGATTACGGGAATTTCGTGAGAGTAGAATCGTGAATTGAATCGATGTCTACTACACCCACTTATGAATAACCGCTTTGGTTATATTGGGCAACTTTGGGAGTTTTGCGGTTTATAATCCGATCTTATCAGGTGTATCGATCTGAATATATCGAGTAAACGAGAACGGACTTTCTCTGTTTTATTTATTATTCTATATATAGATGAACTGTACGTTCTAATACACGAAAAGTTTGCAACTAGAACTTTTAAAGGGAAATTTCCAATTCGAAAATTTTGACGTTGACCTCTTCAACTTCAAGGTCGAAGAGGTCCTGATACACTAAAAATCTTCGGTTGTCAAAAAAATTGTAATTAATATTAATAATTATAATAAGAAGAAATATTGAAAGAATTGGATTGAAATCATTTCCAAGTAAGAACCGACTATCAAGAAAAAATGGTTTTTTTTTGGACACTCAGGATCGTGATCTGATTTTAAACGATCCACCCGGTATACTCGTTTGATTCTAGAAGGGGTACTCCAAATGACTTTTTTCCTAGGACCAACCATTTGGCTCCTGTCCACATGAAAATATTTGAAGCAAATAACTTTTCTATTTCATATTCTCTATTGTATTTCTTCCTCTGATGAGTTTTTCAATTGTAAATATCATTATTTGTATTTATTGGTATAATTTTAGATAAGTTTTCTTCATTGTATATATTCATGAATTCTATACGTAACATTCTATAGTTAAAGTCTATGTTCTGGACGCATGAGAAATTCTAACCCTCTTTCTCGTTAACTCTCTCTCGTTTAGTTCAATCTGCTCTGTTCATGTGTCAATTGTAAGACAACATAACCTACTCGGGGTAATGTTTGTAAAAGTGTTCAAATAAAACGTTTAACCATTGCACGACTCATTATTTTATACAGTCCATTATATCGAAAATATTTCCACTTATTCTTGTCATTTTTGCTCTAGATGGTTCCGTTTAGGCTGAGATTTTGTATACCTACAATTATCTACAAAAGATAAAAGACTAATAGAAGCCTGAAATCATGGTCAATGAAAAAAACAAAATTGATTCCTCACTATTATCATAGTAACTCAGGTTCAAATGATTCAAATATTGGCCCTGTAGAAGCTGAAAAACTGTTTCCAATTCAGGATATGGAATTTATTCAGGACACACCCAATATTCTCGGTTTTTTCGAATCTAAGGAATTTTCAAGTCCATCAAACCTAATCGATAATTTATAAAATGTAGTGATATAAACTTTGTATGGATATGGATTCCAAAGATGATAATTAGCTGAATATGTTTCTTGTTTATCTTTGATCTACCACGAGTTCGGTATTCCAGCAACGTTCGATTACATCAAAGATAAAAATTCTGATGTCTTGTAGCATTGGAATAGTTTTGGACCTAATTAAAAGTAATTTATGGGTCTTAGTTTATATCGATTTGATCAACGATAACGTTTTTATATTTATAGTTATCGATTTGTTTCTATAATTCAAAAACCTACAACATTTTTCCATTAATTCAATACCCCCGTCAATAACTTATTCGTTGAAATTTATTATTTTTAGTTCTCATTTTTGAATTTTTAGTGGAGGAATTTCAAGATTTCTCTGAAGTTATAGTGATTTATTCTCTCAATTCAGGACTCCCTCAGTTGAGTATAAATATGAGAACGAACCATGTTGTGGACACCCAGACCAAGAAATTAAACTCTTTGTCTACTATCCTTTCAATTATATCCAAGGAAAGGCGTATCCAATGATTTTTCTATATTTCTTCATTATTCAACGCAGCTAGAAGACAAGACCAAGACATTCGATGCCCTCACGGGTTTTTCCCTATGCTGAATATTGAAATTCCGAAATTATAGTACACCCTATGTTATTCATCGTCTAGATAACGATCGATATTGCTTGATTTGAATATTTTAATTGAATACAGTGTAATTAAGTGAACGCAAAATGTAATTTATGTATAACTTGTAACTGGTAATTCCTTAGAGAAACTGGCACCCAGTTCATGCTGTTACAGGATGGAGTTGAGGTTAAGTATGGTGCTTATGGTTTGTAAAAAACTACAGCTGCCTGGTATCATACGTTCACTCCATTTATGCAGAGAAATATTTCTGTTAGACTTTTGCAAGTTTGTAGAACGGGCCATGGTGTTTTTTTCTTGATAGGAAGTAAACCTCATCAAGATAAATCATTTCGCCAAAAACATCGACAGTATCTGACGGTGCATGCAACATAGCGCGTTCGTTGAGATTTTTTATTCTGAGATGCCGAAATTCAAACTTTGTAGATATTATTCTGATTCCTGGTGATTGCAGTAAGCCAATTGTTAGCAGTAAACAACTCCTGATAATGGACTAGGAGTGAAGTTCGCTATTTTGTTTCTTTTCAAAGGTTAATCGTTTACTGAAATTGCAGATTATTTTCTGATGTTGATGAAATTTGGTAGCTATGATGTGGTAGATTGTTCCATACGGAGTCCAGGTATTTAGAGCGCTCATTGAGTATGCGTGAGCGTGAAATTCCATAGATCTTCAAATTTCCTGTTCTAATGATTCAAGTATGATAAAATTTGGTGAGGAATTCGATTTGAGTCATAGGCCATAACTTCTGCAATTTGTACCCGATTTTGGTGAAATTTGGTAGGTATGTTTTGGTTTTGATGAAATTTCGTAGGTATGGAACGTACATAGTCACATCCAGATTCCAGTTATTTCAGATATAGGGTGCTCGTTGTGCATGCGACAACGTGAAATTACCTAAATCATTATATCTCGCGTTTTAATGATCCGCTTTTGATGAAATTTGCTACAGGAATTTGGGTTGAGCCTTAACTTTTTCAGTTATCCGATTTGGACGAAATTTGGCATGGATTTCTAGATTGAGTCCTAGATGGTCCCATTCGAGTTTCAGATCTTTCGGATGCAGAGTATAATTTTTATAACCAATTAACGATTTTGATGAAATTTGGTACACCTAGTCGAATTAGATCGTAAATGGTTCAAAACAAATTACAGCTTTTAAGGATACATTATAGTGTGGATTATGCGCACGGGTGGTCGAATTGGATCATAAATGCTTCCAAATAAATTTCAAGGACCCTTAGGATGTGAATTGAAATAAATAACTAAATTCAACTTTTTCAAGAATTTCCAACACCTCATTTGCAGATCCTTTTTTAATTTTGATGAAATTTGGTAGATATAATTTGAGTTTGATGAAATTTCATAGGTATGAGTCGTAGATTGTCCCATAGGGATCCCAGCTATTTGAGATATCGACGTGAAAATCATGTTAACCCCGATATTTCGCGTTCAGCTGTTCCGATTTTGATGAAATTTGGAACTGATGGTCTGATTGGATATTAAGTGTCTTCAAAGCAATTTCAAGGACCCATAGGATGTGAATCGAAATAAATAATTATATTCAACTTTTTTAAGTAACACCTCATTTGCAGATTCTTTTTTGATTTTGATGAAATTTTGTTGATATGCTTTGAGTTTGATGAAATTTCATAGGTATGTAGATTGTCCCATAGTGATTCCAGCTATTCAAGATATCAACGTGAAAATCACGTTTACCTCAATATTTCGAGTTCACCGTTTCCGATTTTGATGAAATTTGGTACTAGTGGTCTGATTGGAACTTAAATGATTCCAAAGCAGTTTTAAGGACCTATGGTGGCTGTAAATTGAAATAAATCAACCCAGAGTTGTTGTTTACTCCCAATACCGTCGAACACGGAACGAATTCCTCGCGTCGAGAGAGCAAACGGCCAGGTTGCAGACTCCACAGGCTCTCCCTAGCTGTATCTGAAGAATTTTATCGTTCGAAATCACTCGTGCGTCTAAGAAGCGGTTCGTCGACTCCGCGCAACCACTAGACACAGGCCTGCTTATGCCGGCGGTATGGAAAGAGGCGTGCTCCATCTCTTTTTTTTTTTAAGCCGAAGAACGCGGCCTCTGTACCGCGGATTAGATACTACAGGCAGATTCTCGAGATCGGAACGAAAGTGGTATTCGTAATTATTTCAGAGGAGGACGAGAGAGGTCTTCGTTCCTTAGGATGACGGCTTTGTGTCATCTGGCGGCGTCTGTTTGGATTACGACGGTTCAATTAGGGAGCGGTAGCGAGGGCTATCGGAGGGAAGAAGAAGAACAATTGTGCCGAGATGGTCTGTGGTGTGGTTGGTTTCGGAGGAATGTTGTTGTTTGGGGTTATGTTTATAAACATGTTGGTAGCGATTTTTCTCAATAAGGAGTATTTCGTTACAGATTAAATATAGAATTTCATGCATAGTTGCATTTCCCTCTCCCATATTTTGACCATATACACACATCGTCAAAAAACTTGTCCCCCCCCTAGGTTTCTCAAGAAATAAACAATCTATGCTCAGGAAATGAGATGTTTATTCTCCTCTATTTCAACTGCAATATATTTGATAGAAAATCTTTGTTTGTTACTCTTTGTTTTATGCAGGATGAGCCAAAAAAGGAAAAATGAGAAAAAATCTAAATTTACCCATTATTTATTTTTGATTAATTATTATTGTTATTCTACAACTGAACCCAAATTCAATAGTCCGTATTACCACCTCTTCTTTCAATCAATTGCCCAATATGCCTTGGCATCCCACGAATCAAATCATTAATGAAATTTTCAGTCATATCATTCCATTCTTCCTGAAGGGCTAAACTCAACTCCTGAAAGTTGAAGGTGGGTTTTGGCGATTGGATATTGCTCTAACTAAGTAATCCCATACGTGCTCAACTAGATTCATGTCAGGTGAGTTTGCTGGCCAGTTCATTTTCGGGATATTGTTCTCTTGAAGAACGTTTTGAACCCTTCGTGTGCGGTGTGGTGGGGCGTTATCATCCTGATAAATGAAATTATTTCCAAATTCGTTGCACAGAGAAAAAATGATTGGTTTAATGATGTTTTCTACGTAGATGACACCAATCATTGTTCGTTCAACGATAATAAGAGGGACACGGCGACCGAACATTATATCCCCAACACATTATTGATACGCCTTGAAAGGGCACAACTTCCCGGGTGAAATTGAGTCGCTCTAGTCTGCCTGGACCTCTCCAAACCCTTTTCTCGTCGACTATAACTTTGAAGCAAAATCTTGACTCGTCCGAAAAAAGTACGTTGCGCCATTGTGGTAAAAGCCAGTCTTGGTGGTGTTCCGCCCATTGCCGACGGGTAGCTCTATGTCCAGGTGATAATCGAATTACTCTTAAGGGTCTCTTCGCCCTTGAATTTGAGAAATGCAACCATCTCCTTAAGGTACTGGTTAAAATTACCCGTCTATAGGTTCTCAAAAAATTACTTCGAAGTGCTGTTTCAGATACCGTTCGATTAACCGAAATGGTTAATACCCTTGCCTGGTGGGGAGCATGAACGTGTTTTAGTAGGCAATAACCTTCCTGTAGTATAAAAATTGCATCTATAAAAAGAGTTTCGAGAGAAAGAGAAAACCGACAGAAATACATTGGATGAATCTTCCAGGGATGGACCACTCCAAGAAATTCCTTCAGGACTTCAATACTGCAAGATCCAAAAAGCATTTAGATCTCAGTAAGACCATATTACACCTCCTTACTGGCTTCTTCACAGGACACTATCCTCTCAAGAAGTACCTAAGGAGATATAAGCAAACGATGAATGCAGATTCTGCGGAGAGGAGGAACAAACTCCTGATCACCTGATCAAAGTATGCATCGCTAGGAATGAGGGTCTAACATTCGTAAAGTCATCCCAGATAGAAGTTCTTAAGAAATCTGGATCTTGAAGGCAAGCTGCAGATGGTGCAATGATGTAAATACCCCTAATGGGGCACAATATACCTTAAGTACTCGGTACAAGGCACCCCTTAACAGTTATCGGTACAACAGTATTTTAATATTATCTCAATTCCATCAAATGTAGTTTTCGGAGAGAAGCACTATTTTGGCTCGATGAGAATAGTTTTTTTTTACTCTTAGTAAAATAGTAGTCTGTTTTGTTCCTCTAGAAATATCTATAAAAATCAGAAAAACGAAACACAAAGACCAAGAATTGAACTTTTAGCTCATAAAAATCAAAGATACGATTCATGGGAAGCTATTCATACCTCCTCCACTTCACACTCCTGGGAAAATATTGAAGTTGTATTGATTGGCATCTCTTGAAGAACAAGTATTTCACGCAATGGCCTACGTTGAAGGACCTCTATAAATTAACAAAATCTCTAGTTGATGTCGAAATGAAGGTAGACGGTGTGAAATCTTCCAATAAACATTTACGAGACTTCAACCATTCAGTAATCATGAAAGTCTTCGCGAGAATGTGTTAGAAATATCCATTAAAAGTTCAATTTCTCAGAAATTGTGAATATATAATGGGCCAATGAATACATACAGACTTGATCAATGAATATAATACTTGGCTATTTTTAGATATAACATAGGACAGAATACAAAAAGCTGCAATAAATGGTATACTTTTGTTCTTTGGTTTTCAATAGAATTGTTATAAGGCAATATGCATTATATTCAATTGAATCTACTCTCAGGGTGATGTTACGATAGATTTTGAACAACTTTTACATCCAGTATTTCTATCGAAATAATTCTAATAAGATCCTCACGATTCTGAAAATAAATTCAGTATTTTTGCCTAGTTACATAACATAATATTATTTGCGGTTATTTTCTAAGAAACTAGAAATTACAATCATGTTGTACTATATAGTTGCATAAGTATTCAAATCTACTCATTCTTCGAAAAAAAATTAATTATTCTAATTAGATACTTCATCTGTCATAGTAGGCACCCACATATTATAAAATGAGAATTAGAATTGTGGTAAACACCTATTTACTCATTCTATCTTGATTACTTCAAGAGAATTAATTGACTATGCATGATTTCAAGCAAATTTTACATAAGAATATACAATTATGTGATCTTAATAAGACTTTATTGATAAAAACAAGTAATTATTATTTCTTGGGTGGTATTTGTATTTCTTTGTAATACTCTGGTTGAGTTTCTGAACTTAAACTATCTACGTTTCCTCGGGGAATATTACAATGGAAATTTCTATGGAGATGAGGAAGTATACTTTATGAAATATCACCAGAACTTTGGCACAACAAAAGTAGAGTAAAAAGCATGAAACTGAACAAAATTTAAAGCAGGAAAGAACTAAAATTAAAAGAAACAACCAACAGATAAAATTTTGAAGATAGAAACTAAAGCACAGATGAGAAAAAACCAAACAGAAAGTTTACTGAAACAGATAGAAGAACATATAAATAATAATATTGAGAGTCACGTTCAGGAAGAATAACAGGATATTTAAATTCAGAATGATACTCACAGGAGCAGTAGGAAACCCATACGAAGTTAAGTTAACCCCAAAAAGAACTGTAAAAGAAATTGCTTAAAATGGCAGTAGAAGTGTAAGGATAAAATCTGGATCCCCTAAAGAATAAAAGGATCTAGGAATCAAATTCCTATCGAACCATTGCTTTGGCCACTATTTGTATCCAATGTATCAATAATTCATGTTTGATACACCTTATTTGAAGCTGAACATTTCCATAAGAAACTCAATAAGATCATTATCCTCAAGAGCATCTATGAAAAAAAGGTATAAACGATAAATTGAAACAATATCAAACGATCCCAATACATTTTCCTCTCCCAAAGTGCATCTTGCTGATAAGTTCATGATTAACTCCTATCTACAGTCTCAGAAACTCCATTTCAAGCGTAGAAAAGCCATTTCAACTAGCAGGAAGAAATCGCAATGTATAAGAAACTATCTCTGTTTCCATGGCGGAGCAACCACCTTATCTTAAATGATAATAATCATCGCTCCAATGCTAACACCTGGTACTCATTACTACGATAGCATGCAGAACTTTTTCCGACTCGAGATTATTGGCTTCTAATTCAACGCATCAATTCTTCTGTTTAGCAGTGATACTGAAACACGAATCTCACCTAGAATATGCTGATATAAATTTCATTCGGAGATTATGCAGACATCCTTCTCGCTCTGGGTTGGTACTATGACCGCGGAAAGATGCCAAGAGCTATCCGACAGTGGCGTGCCAATTCCTTGAAAGCCAATTCAATAGAAAAAATAATATTTTTTTATGGTCAGATCAGTCAGCTCGATCAAAGACTTGAAAATATTAGAATGAGGTTTTGAAGATACGTCTCTTTATTCTGGCTTTTTTCAGTCTTCGAAAGTTATGGATCAGGTACAAAAGCTGAGATGATAATTGAAGGATATGTACTTTAAGTCTTATTAGTGATATGCTGTCTGATTAGGAGTGAAAATATAACTTTTCATGACAAGACTGGAAGTTTCACAATTTTAGACGAACCAAAAAACGTTCTTTTCTCCTGCAAAGATATTACCTATGATAAATGATTTTCATGGCCGGAATTGGAAAATATTGATTTGTAAGATACAAGTAACAAAATAATAGCAATTTTGCAAGCAAAGTTTCCTTGCCATTTTATTGCTCGAAAAGGTTACCGTTAGACTTTTATTTGGGGCTACATAAAAGGATTCATCAAGCCAAGTAGCTTCACATTTCAACCAACTACTTAACCTGAAAATCAAGTTCGTGAAAAATTACATACTTGAGTTTGACTTGACTTGATTTAAAATATTTATTGCTTGACTTGATATTACTTGAGCTTGATATGCACGCATTGCACGGCATATATTTCTGCAATCTCATGCGCGCTTAGACTGATTAAGGAGATTCCTTGAGCGCCGAGAGACTGAAGCATTCGCCAGTGTGACTTTATTAGAGTTTTCTCACATTTCTATGAAATATATTGGTAGATTTTGGTAGTTTCAGAAAAATCTTTCCAAACTTGCCCAAAATGGCCAAGGATTTTTCAACAACGCCAGCATCTTCAGCTTCTTTGAAAGACAATTTTCCAGAGCTGCACTTACAGTTACAAAAACCCGCAATAAGTTAGGCGACAAATGTATAAGATGCCTCGTGTGTCTTAGATCCTGGATGGAAAATTATGAAATCAAACAAAGCCTGGAGGTTTCTCTATATTGAGAAACTTCATTTTTTATTTTGTTAGGATTTATAGTGATTTAATTTATGTTTGTATTTCAAAAAAGTTGATATTTTCAAAAAAGACAAAATTTTGTAAATTTTGTTGGCAAATTCTGTCAACGTTCGAACGATACCTATTTTCGATATATTATTTTGGCTAAGTAAGCACAACAACTGTCCTTTGAAGTTCGTTTTTTTTTTAATAATCCATTCAATCAGATTCTATCAAATGTGATTCGTAAATAGTTCCTATAGTTTCTAAAGTTCTGGATGGAAAGAATGAGCTAATGTACATAAATATGTATGTTTATATACATAAAATAAAGCAGTTAAAACAATATATCAACTAGATTACCTCATGCCGACATTAAAGGTTTATACAGAAACTGAAATATTGAACATTGAAAAGTTGACGCTTCTCGAACAAACCAAATTAATTCATAAAATAGAGAAAAAACAATTAAAAACAAGCATGTTCTATTCCCAAATGATAACTTTCATAATTATGAATCAAGAAAAAAAGAGTACCTAAAAAATAACTCTGCCAGAACGACTAAAGCCTTGAAATCTCCCATTACTCATATAGTGAATCTACTGAATACCACCTCAATAATACCTTGTGTGATTTAGTCTTTTGTTATTTGTGATATTTTGGTTATAAAAGAATGTGAATAAATTCAAGAGTTAGTTAAGTTATTTTTGTATTATTATTGTTCTTATATTATTAAGTTAGTGTTATTTTGTTATAGGCTTAATCTAGTCATAGTGTAGGCCCTGGTCCAGTTTTTGTAACTGTTTTGGTGTCAGCAATAAAGATTGTTATTATTATTAATAGTTAAAGAGGCTCATAAAAGATAGGTAGGAGGCTTAGTGGTATTGAAGAGTTTGTAGCTCTAAAAATTGCCTAGTAAAGCACAAAATCCGCAGTTATCATTCATGTTGAAAACGCTCCAAAATTTGTCTCTGCTCAAAAAATAAATGTCTAATTCAGTCAACTATCTCCATTTTATCAATTAAACCTCTTAAACCTACAATCAAACACGAAGTGAGTGACCTATAAGTTATTGTTCCTCTTTGTACCCATCGACCTGCTATCTTGTCAAGACTCAAACGTTACAGAGGGAACCCACACAGAGGGTACTTGTGGCGCCACTGGAAACCTCAAGAAAACAGGTTCTCTGGCTCGAAGATACATCTCGGCATTACTAGAGCACTCTACGGGAAGCTGGCCGTCACTTAGTCGAAAGTAAAAAGTAATAAAATACCGAACACATTCGTCCGACCAGGTCCTTGTACCTCTTATATTATATCAGTTCTGTATAAATCGAATAGAGGGCCAAGTAGAGCCAAGCCGGACGGAGGTTGTCTTAATTGGTTCTTAGATGAATTGAGTGCGCTTGCGCCCGATGTTTATTTATAGGCTTTGCGTGTCCGTTTTGGGGATAGCTAGGTGAATATCGAATTTACAGCCGATTAAACTTTATTTATCGATATTTGAGTTTTTGCATGTTCGTGCCTGGCCTACTTTATGTGTTCGGTCGCGGTTTGTTCGGGTTCGATGATAAATTTGAGGGGATATAGGAACCGCCAATTGAAAATGCTTAGTGAATTTCATTAAGTTTAAAGTTCCTTCATTCTAAACTTTTTTGGGAAAAAAAAGCAAACTACGACATCTGATCTGACTCTAGCACGAATACGCTGACAGATGTCATGGCGTTTGCTCATGACGTAAAATTTAAGTACAAGTTCAAGTTGCGTCAACAAAATGAATTGGATGCTAGTCCACTATCCCTAAAAAACAAGTAAACAATAATGAAACAATTGCAAATATCAATATAAACGCTAGCAGTAATAACAATAAAACAGCGAAGCGACACCAAGCAGGTTATATCAGACATAGAATAGAATGTTATACTACGTCATCGATGACGTCATTCGCTCTCATTGATGTTTTAGATAACATGGCCGATTGTTGTATTTCATACTTTATTTCTGTTGAAAATCTTATTGATTTCAATGTTTACATAGAAATGAAGTTATCTTTTAGAATCCTTTTAACATATTTTATTCTCTGAGGCCATTAGTTCTTGGATTCTTCAATCCTTCCCTCTGGTCTATTCATCAGATTGCAGACAAATTTCGTATTATTATTATCACTGTAAATATGGAACTAAAGTCAGTCCGTTTGTATGAAGATTCAACTTTTAGATATAGGTGTTCACATTACTTGAAAGTCTATAGAACCATCAGATCTGAATTTGCCGGTATATTATAGAAATGATAGTCAAAATAGGTGGTAAATATGTAGATTTATTTCCAGTATATACGCGTAAAATATTATCTGTTTTTTGATAGACTTCTAGAGAATTCAACTGGAGTTTCTCTGACCAGGAAATGAAGAGTACAATTATAATAAGAAAAAATAAATAAAATTACACTGTCAGAAAAGGACACGTAAATAACTGTCAATGTTTCCCAGGAGGTACGACAGCCTGCTAAAAGAACAGTTGTTACGAACAAATTTAGTCACAAAAACTTGTTCATCACGATACAATTAGATTTACATTACGGCATTACCTATCTCTCCCAATAATTATTCATGAAAACCAAAGACTAACACGTTTTGAGTGTAGATATTGCTTTTTCATTTCATTCCATTTTATTGGATTCTTGAAGCCCCAAATACGGAAGTTTTGCATGTTATCAATATCATCAAGGTGAATATAAGCTTCATTGCCAATTTGTTCCCCAAATCGGCATACCATATTCAGTGTTGACCAAGTTGGAAATTTTTTCTGCCAACTTAGCTCCCCAGTTCTTGAATACTACTCTGAAGGCGTTTTACTGATATATAACACATCGCACTTTCGAAAGGTAATCAATACGTCACTATTGCAGCCAAAATGACGTACAATCCAATGCTTGAGATCTTATTGAGAAACTCTTCAGTTATGCGTAAAGTAGTAAAATATCAGTTAAAATGGGAAAAAAATAAATTGTTGACATTAAAATGAATATTTTAAATCGATAGCAATCATTAATATACAGGTTTTGTGAACTTATTAGTTGAATTCATTTGATGGTCTCATGGATCTCTCAATATTGTTGAACTATTGACTATGTAGATCTTTCAGCTAGCTTTATCTATCAGATGAGTAGATCTTTCAGCTATTTAGATCTTCCAGCTAGGAATACCAGCTGGATATGTCTACCAGCTATGTAGATGTACCAGCCAGCTTATCTATGATGAGTAGATCTTCCAGCTATGTAGATCTACCAGCTAGGTATATCTACCAGCTAAATTCATCTACCAGCTAGGTATGTCTATCAGCTAGGTTTGTCTACCAGCTAAGTTCATCTACCAGCTAGAAAGATCTATCTATTAGGTAGATCTACCAGCTAATTTTTACAACTAAATATTAAACATCCTGAAAATTTTCCAAATAAAATGGAAACGTTTCATAAGCAATTTTCTTGTGGTACTTCGATTTTAGTTCCACCATACGATGTCATCCTCGAACCGCCACTGAAACCCCCCATCCAGAAATCATTATTCAACAATGCCACAATTATTCGGTCGTATAAACATTACGCTCTTACCTCTCTCGTAAAATCTTTTATTACTTATTGTTGAATATCGGAACGATTCGACAGCACATGTTTCGTTTAATGGAAATGAAACACAAAACATAACTCGCGGTAGTTTCAAACCCGTACCGTGTTATTATTTATTGTTATAATAATAGAATGCTACAAATACCAGGCCTCTCTCATTCCATTTTAATATCTTTTCGACGTGACCTTTAATGACGGCAAATCTGCGGTTATAATCGACGGTGTGTGTCGGTATTCGCCTCGATCGAAGGAGGAAAAATCGGATTATTGCTTTTCCACGATGAGGGATAACTTTGTTATCGGGGAATTGGATCAAAGTCGGCTGCTTTCGAAGATTGAGAAATTAGATCGTCATAGTAAAGAAGTTGCCACAGCCCACCGCGAGCTTAATGTTGGTAATTATATTCGGGCATAGGTTTCAATTTGTTGCGGAAAATGGGTGGGAATGGTAGGCGAAAAAAATCTGGTCAATCATTTCGCGCGGTTGGACGCCGCCTGGATTAGGTAGGGTAATATACTTTTGTATATATTCTATTATAGGTTACAGTGATTCGTCGGCGTCCGACCTGTAAAAGGCTATTTGCCAAACATTAAGGGCAAAAATTGGTTGCCATATTGATTTAACTGGATAATAAGCAATATACTATTGTATATACTCCATCACCTATAGGTTAAGCCGATTCGACGGCGTCCGCTAGCGTCCGAAGCGTATAGAGGTATATGCTCGGAGTATATATATTTTTTTAAATAGTGGCTCATTTCCAAGGTTGAAAAGGTATATCTTAGGGTTGAAAAAACTTCAGTGGCATAGCTCATTATAAAAATTTGAAATAATTAATCTTTTCATATAGGGCAAATCGGAAAAAAAGATAGAGGGAAAGATTGTTTACTGGTAAAATATATATGTACAAGTCAAAGCTTCATCCTGTATATTTCGATGATTTAATACAAATTCAATTTAGAGGTTTCATTGTTGATTCCCAATTATACCGAAGTTCGGTTTATGTGTCAGCAAATTCTTGTGAGTTTTGACTATCTTAACCTCGATCTTAACACAGTAAGCTAATTCAGGGTTTTAAAACAGTTATCCCCTAACGTTTCACCTGAATCTATAGAAGATATCCTTAGAAGTTTCTGGGTCGAAGATTGTAACTACCGAAAACAATGTACAGAGGGGTGCTGACTTTTTTCTTGAGGATCGAAAGACAAGGAAGGCCAAAACCAGACAAATATTTAGAGATTTTACTAGTAAATTCGTGAAGTTCTCGGTAAAATTTCTACTTATCTACCACTGACATTTCTCAAAACAATTAGGTATACTCCCAAGTTTTATCTAATCAACCACAAATTGTACTTTATCAAGTCTGTCAGAATAAGATATTTATTCTAGAAAATGATGAATTTTACCTTATCGCGAAATGATGTGTACAAACAATCGAAGATTTACTCCCTCGGTTGCACATAGACAAAACTAGATAAGATATGATAACTTCTTTACTTAAAGATAAGTTTTTCGTACAGAAATTGTTCCTACCTATCCCTTAAATTAATGTGATTAATCCATCATTGAATAATCTAAACAAAATAGATTTTCAGTAGGTTCTATCTCAGGAATTCCCCATATTCAGTAACTTATTTTTATATTTGATTGAGCTATTCGAATAATTATCATTTATAGTTTAATTTTTCAAAATCTAATCTTATTGAATCAAATCCAGATTATGTCACAACTGTTGTTGATTTTATAGTTGTATAGCTATTCATTTCAAAAAAATTTCATTGAATAGGATTTTGTAATCAAAAATTGAATTGAGTTGAAAGGACCAACCCAAAATATAGTTAACCACTAATTCTATGCAAATAGCTCCCCTAATTAGCAAGAAAAGCTCTTGCAGTACCAGAAATACTTTTTTGCATAATGATGTGAACGCACTAATAAAAGAAAGATGTAAAGACAATAAACTAATAAAAAGAAATTGACTGTGAAAGAACAAATAAAAGAATATCTTTCCTGTTTGCGATTCGCCAACTGTGCATATCTCATGGCAGTAACTTACCCAATTTTCTACAATTAATCAGAATCGGTATGCAAATATAAAACCTGGTAGGAGGCGAATTAACACTTCACCGTTTGATACCGGGTAACCATATATTTTTTACGATGCTACCACATGCATATTATATGCAAATTTTACGATTGCGATTTTGAGAGACTCCTTCATAAATAGATTTAATGTCTAGTAATTGGCCGAAGGTATACCGGACCGAGTCTAATTTTTCACGTTAATTGCTAATAAATTGCAAGATTTATACAAAGTAGAGGAATTATGTTGTTACATGGATGTAATGTGAGATATATATGGAGGTATAATTTCTAGCTTTAGCTGCCGGTTTTTCTGTGTTCGACGCATTCATGTCAGTTTGCTGAATCGTATATCAGAAATATTTACGGGTAATTCCAAGAGCTGTAGCTGTAAGGCTGGGTATGGACATGCAACAGAACGTCGGAGCGTAATACCTTACGCAACAGTTTTTGTTACGCGTTGAAGATATGATATTCACATTCAGAGATTTTTAGAGTAACGGAATATCGCTATGTAATACGTTAGCAGAATATTCTATAGTTTTGTGAGATACATCGAAGTTTTTAAAGGACAATATTGCTGCAGTAGTGTTAGTAGTGTTCTACAAGCTCTATGACAAACTTTGACAGGTGAAAGCTGCAATCATTCTAAACAATTGTTTTTTCAAAAACATAAATAGAATTCGTTTACCTTTAGAAGTTGCAATAATTTGAAAGCAAAATACAGGGTGGCCATTTGAAAACGAGACAGACGAGATTACAGACGAAATAAAGTTTTTCGATAGAAATGCTCGGACAGGTCGATTTCTGTTTCGAGGGGGACAACTTAAGATGTAGGTTACGGACGCATAGCGCTTCAACCCTTGCTGCTACAACCCCCACCCCCAATTTTTGAATAGGGAAGATGGGGTGAGTGATACCTCAATTTAAAGGTATTTTTATACTGATTTCAGCACAGTAATTTTTTTTTCATTTTATGCATTAGTTCTCGAAATATTCATGCGTTAGTTAGTTAGGAAGGAAGCCACAGTCATGGTTGTTTTGAAGCTCAAAATGTCGATATTTCACAAAACACTACAAGTGCCATGAAAACACCACTTCATTTTCAAATACTTAGTTAAGAATATTTCGAGAACTAATGCATAAAATGAAAAAACAAATTCTGTGCTGAAATCAGTATAAAAATACCTTTCAAATGAGGTACCACTCACCCCATCTTCCCTATTCAAAATTTGGGGGTGAGGGTTGTAGTAGCAAGGGTTGAAGCGCTATGCGTCCGTAACCTACATCTTAAGTTGTCCCCCTCGAAACAGAAATCGACCTGTCCGAGCATTTCTATCGAAAAACTTTATTTCGTCTGTAATCTCGTCTGTTTCGTTTTCAAATGGCCACCCTGTATTTTCTTGTTCGAACTCAAAACATTATATCAATCTTCCTCAACAATAAACAATAAAAATTGTTCGAAATGACCACCTTTGACTTAAACTTAAGCCTCATATCGATGAACTGATTAGGACAAGCTAGTTCATATGTCCCATAAATAAATTCCTAACGGATTGAGATCCAGAGGACGAGGTGGCCATGACATAAGTCAAACTTGATCTATCCATCCATTCGGGAAATTTTCATTTAACCAAGCTTCTCCTTGTCTCTCCCTGTGAGGTGGTGCATCATACCTACAACATATTTCCGATAATGTTGAGCTCTAGATCAATGAAGTTAAAAAGGTTTTAGCTCCTGAAAATTGTTATACAGATCTGTATTTAAACGATCATTTGACATAAAATTATAGTTGGAAATTCCATCCCCAAACGTTGACACTAAAACATTGCTGGAATCGTATTGGTCTTATAAATTCCGCCCATTCATGTTCATTATTATTGCTTTTGATACAGTCCTGGTGGAACAAGCCTTGTCAGATTACATGGCAATCGAAATAAATCTATTATTTCTTGCAGGTTGTTGCAGTTATACTCGATAAAATTCTAGTTGTCATATCAAATTCTTGTAACTTCTAAACGAAAACTAAAAGGACCCAATGTCATAGAAAAAAAAGTTCAGAATGAGCACAACTATCATCTGTCAGAGTTTGTTATTGGGCTTGTAGAACACCCTGTATTTTTATGCAGTTACTACTGTTATGTGAAACTGTTCAGCTAGTATTTGCCGAGCATTTTTTTATTTCGTTATAATAATTTCGGTCTTAAGTATCCCATAAAACTTTCATTCTGCTAAATTTTAATGAACTCCAGCGTAAACTCTTTCGTCGACTCCATAATCATATACTTTTTCAATTAACCAAAAAAACACTGAGAATTTTTTCATTAATAAAAATCAATTCAACAAGAAAATAGCAGCTATCAATTCTGTTTTATAGTTGGAGTTTCCTTACATTTTTACTGCATAACTCTTTTTGAAGAGTATCTTGATACACAAAAATGTCGAAGCTCTCAGAGCAAAAAAGATTATTTAGGTAATTCGGAACACTACTCAACTGAAAAAAAAAAGATTTTTAGGAGCTGCGATTGGAGGTTATAGGTATTTGCCGGAATACAGAGATGGTCTAGCTGGCTGAATATTTTGAAACTATGTAGAACAGATATTCGTGGAAGAAGCACTTCTCCTGGACCAATAAATAAATGGTATTTGTCAAACAACTCCCTAACTAATTTGCTTAATATTGAATTCGTTTTATAATAATCTTTCTTAGGGCGAAGCAAGAAAAAAATTTTAAAGTATAAAATAATTCAACTCAAATTTCTAACTATTATAACATATAACATCGTTGCCGAAACGACTTCAAACTTGAGTAAAGATTCGTTGAACCTTTACCTCAATCGTAATTCAATTCCAGTTAAGTTATAAATACAATAATTAAATAACTGAACCGAAAAAGAACTTTTCATGCTTAAAGGCATGAAAAATAACTATTGACGTAACTTCTCACAGTGTTTCAAAAAGTGTAGCATTTAGTATTTCAAGTATATTCATCTTCATTATCTGAACAATGCCAATTTTGGATCTCAAGGACCACCAATAAGATAAATTAACTTCGACAATATACCAAAATTCGAACTCGTACAAAAGTAGATGACCAGCTTAGACAGATAATAAACAACAACACACTTTCGAAGACTAGATACTGAAAGCTGGTATGACCAAAGGAGATGAACAAGCACAACAATTTTTATCAAATACTCGTAAAACATTTACAACATTTTAGAGCGATACAAACTTAGAAAACCGTCTCCACCATTTCATATCCATTGTTCAGAATCTAATGCACCATTAGCTTTTAACTTTTAAGAGAGGGCCAGGCTAGAAGATCGTTTTGTATCGTCGGGACTGATACAGAATCTGATATCTTGGGGAAGTCACATAGGCCAGGGCAGATAAAATCTTGACCGGCCAAACCTATATGGTCCGGTATTTTCTACTCGTACAGGTCAGGAGTGGGTGGTTCCCTCAGTTTATTGTTTTCGATAATGAACCTTTGGAAAAACGAATTATGACCATACACGGAAATTTACGTTGTTTAGGTTACGCAGAATTGAGTTCGTTCACCGTCTAGAGGTCTTCTTCGAAACTATAAAGGCTGATAGATTACATGGAATTTGATGCATAAATCAACTTGCAGAGTTTATGTAGCCTTAAATAACAAATAGCAGGTAACAAATAACAACAAAATCACGAAATAACAGATAGCAATAACGCTTGTGCATAGATCAGTTTCATTCGAATTAACTTCATATTGGAAATTGACGATTATCTAAGGACCAAAAGGATAGCATCATCATGTTCCATTTCAAAATACATAATAATAAGATTTCATTTGTTGCAACAAAAAACTTAATAATGTACTGCAGGTAATGAATAGATACACGACTAGTTAAGCAGCTGCTATTCATTATTTGTTAATTGATAATCTTCATTTGGCTGCCTACACACTGTCAATGAAAAATAAAAAGGACATTCAACTTTTTAATTGATGTTTGTTATTTGGTACTGCATAAATGAGCACTTCTCACTTCGTTTAGAATGAGATAAGTATAGTAAGAGTCTGCATTTTATTTCTACATCTGATTCTACTTACAGAATGAATTTTATCCGTTTGCATTTGAAACTGAGATATAATTTGTCTCATGTTCGATATTAAAATTTGTTGACTTCCAAAATATCAGTAGTAGGATTTTGAGGTGCAAATATTTTATTTAGTATCATTATAACATTTCTGTAGTTGTACAGGCTTACTAGTATCTCAATCCTTTAAGATAACCTTAACAAGGCAGTTATTATAGGTCTGGAATATTCTCGTTTTGCTGCTTTAGGCACCTAATATTCAAATTTTCAAATTAAGGCGTATAATTCATATCCTTCAGGTATGAAAGGCATAACCTCACTTTCTTTGTTTACGTTAGAATAATGAATGATTTGCAAACTATAGTGAGCGACAAATAATACTCCAGAGTAAACTCTAAGATCATTTATTCAATAGGTTTATCATAAATTTTGGTGCAGATCCTACCGAATGAATAGACCTCGATTACTGTTTGGTTGACCAAAGTTCGAGATCTACGAATTCAAAATTTCATAGTTTCATTTTATTGAAATTTTTTTCAGAGTTCTAACAACCAATCAAATTTTGTCATTTTGTGTCATATGAAACTATTTCACCCAATCATGTCAACATTACACTAATAATTGCATTCAGTGCAATTATCAATCACTATGACAACATTATTAAGTTAGACAACTTCATTCCAAATAAATTCCAAAACGTCAGGTTTTGGCAATGCGTATGTTCAATGTATAACAAAGTCTAAATGCGCTTATCAAAGAAAAATTACCAGAAATACAACGTACAGTCACAAATATATTTGGGGAATATTTATGGATTCTTGCTGCGAACGAGAATATGAATTGAATGAACATAGGACCTTAGAAGAATTGACGTTGATACTAAAAGATTGGGCGGTCAATATGAGAAAGAAAGACGGGACCGAATATAAAGAAGCAACGGTGAAGACCATGTGGAAGGTTTTGTGCAAACTCTTACAAAAAAGTACTATAATGACTAAAACATTATGATTGACCCGTTCAACAATATTGTATTTAAATCAGCCAGAAATGCCCACGATGCAATGATAATAGATCATCTATGCTAGAGAACAGCAATGGGTCTAATGTTTAGTTAAATTTTAATAAAATCATAAATTATTTTTGTGAAAAAATTCTCCGCCAAATATCTCTCGGCCATTAACAAATGCCTTATAATTTCATGACAAATTTCTCAAGTTCGTATCTTGGTAACGAGCTTTCGATTGTCATAAAATTAGCTCGTCTATCATCAATGTCCTAGGGATATTCCTACTGAAAATTTCATCCATCTCAATGTTTGAAATGAAACAACCATTGTCCATTTTAGAATCCTTTTAACATATATTTTACTCTAAGACAATTAGTTCTTGGATTCGTTCTTTCTGTCATCCAGCCTTTAAGAAATTAATTAATTTAGATATGACTTCATCGAAAAGTAAAAAGCTTTTATTTTGGAACCCTTTTTGTAAACGATTCCTTGCTAATATGCTTAAAGTAGCGAAAATAAAGAATGCTCAGCGTGCTATCAAAATTCTACTACTATGGTTTTTGGAGGTTCCACTTCTCAGGGGCCAGTACGCCTCTGTGGCCCAGAGAGCAATCTCTTTCTCTTTCTCTCTCTCTCCAGATATATCCCTGGTATACCTGTTCCATAAAAACTTGCCGGTCCTTCTTTACATGCTGTCCCCCTATTGTGAATAAAAAGTTGATTTATTTTTTAGCTGGATTCCTTTACCGTCAACTAAATTACCGTATTATAAAATCCCTAATTTATTATGGATTTAATGCACCGCTCTTTTTGATTAATGGATTAAAGCGATATTTTCGAAATTGTTGTTGGTTTAATCCCATCCGAAGCTCTTTTGAAGGCGTTAATCAAGGTTTCCTACGATTAGATATTGTGTAAAAGTTTCTATAAGCTGAATTACTGTTCGGATGGATTTCGATGACTCGAAGGAATGATTGGAAGTGTTCGGGTTTCTTCGGTAGTGTCAAAAACAGTAAAAGGATTTCTCGTTTGAAGATACCTTTGGCTGTGGTGATTTTTCATCTCAAAATAAACGAGGTAGAGGAAGAAATATGATTACTGTTGGGATGAAAAAAATGTTCGTCTTTGATTTTCAGAACTTTCAGTAGCAAAATGCATTTCATAACATTCCGAACAACTTCAATTTCATGTCATATCTCCGCAAATCCTTGCATCCGCTTCAACTTTTAAAATTTCATACGAATTTAAAGAAATTTGGTTTGATAAGAATCACCTCTCTACATATGTCCGAAGTAGCCCATTTTCCGCCATTTAATAGATGTAAATAGTTCCATTTTACATTAACAGTACGTCTAACACCGTCTCATTCAACACTTCTTCTCTCGAAGAAATCTTGTGTTTCCTACGGTAGATCCACATTCAATATGCTTCGATTTGCTAGAGTTACCAACTTGACTGTCTAGGCGTACTTCCCATATGAAAGAACAGAGTATAGCATTAACTATTCAAAAACGTACTTTCATGTCCAAGAATGATCGCTGATCTAGCTTACTCTATTCTTGATCTTATTCCGATGACTGTATATAGAATGTCAGTTATCCAGCATCATAAGTATTTGATTTTCTTCACTTGTTCTAGGCACTTGCCTCTAGAACCAGGTTGTTGTATTATTGGCCTTCGAGATTACCATGGCCTTAGTCCGTTTTAGATCACATAATATGCCGTATACTATCCATAACTGCCGAAAAACTGCTGGAGCTAGAAATAGCACACGTAAAATAAAGGCAGTCATTTCTTGGAAATTCCTTCCTCAGTTCTTTCCACACTTTAAGACTTGTTGTGTATCCAGTTTTCCATTATCCTAGTTTCAATGAATTACCATGGAGAATCTAGAACCTATACTAACTTTCAACACTATTTACGTATTAGGCAATCCAGAAAATAATAAAAATATAAAAGAAGATTGGGAAAAGGTGTCCACAATCCAAGTTCTTAGAATACCATCAGAGGTTACACAGATGGTTCCAAAACCACGACGGAGCCTGGCGCTGGAGTATTCGGGACTGGTACCAAGTGCTCAATATCGTTAGGCCACTGTCTAAGTGTTTTTTAGGCAGAGATACTTGCAATATAAAGATGTATAGATGTAAACCTAGGAACTATCAGAAATGTGATATAGCGATACATTCTGATAGTCAGACTGGAATTAAAGCACTGAGCTCACATATCATCGATTCTAAGATGGTATTAGAGTGCTGAAGATAACAATGAAATAGGCAAGAATAACAAGGCCTTTTTAATCTGGGTTTCCGGCCACTCGGCAATGAAGAGGCCAACACACTTTCCAGAAAAGGAGCACAAACTCCTTTCATCGGTCCGGAAACTTTCTGTGGCGTGGACAAATGTACCTACTAGAAAGAGTTTCTGGAGAAGGAAGAAACCGAAAGAGAAACACTCGGAACGGTGGAATCTTCCTGGTTTGGATCACTTCAAAAAGTTTTTTCGAAACTTTGACTCTGCGAGATCCAAGAGATTCCTCACAGGCTATTGCCGCCTTAGGAAACACCTCATGAGAATGGGTCTAACAGAAAATGACGAGAGTAATTTCTGTGGGGAGGAGGAAGAAACTCCAGATCACCTGATGACGGAATGCCTCGCCATCGCTAGCCAACGCAAAATCTGCTTGGGACACGAAACTTGTGGAAGTGAGGAAGTAGCCTCCTTGAAACCATCCCAGAATTTGGAGTTCATAAGAACTCTGGAACTGGAAGGCGAGCTGTAGATCACCTTATGGAGAGAATAGCTCTGATGGAGGGCACAATAAACCATTAAGTTGCAGTGAAACGGAACCTCTAAATCTGTGTTTGTATTGTGATTTCTTCGGCAAACTTGTTTTGGATTTTTAACTGTTAAGCTTAAACTAAACTCTGGATCTTTTCTTGGCAGCTATAGATCGGATATTACCATATCCAATCTCCATTTCAGTTTTGAACAAAAATTCAAAAATCAGTTGAAAAAAGAAACTGCTACAACACAAGTAATATTATTGATATTAAGGATAACAATAAGAACATTAAAAAGTCATGTCATCTGGACTGCCCTATATTGACCTCTGTTTCGATCTTCGTACTTCAACAAATCACCCTGTAGATGTTCCAAATCAAATAACGAATTCTAGCGTCAGTTTCGGAGAAACCAGCTATATGGATCTGTCCGAGAAGTTTCAACGAAATAAAATTTAATGTCTCCGGAATGATCAAACCAACCATTAAGCTTCCCATGGCTGGCACGGCCATCCACACTGAAGTCCTCATAAAGATTTACATTCGCGTTATTGAATTCAATAATAACTGCCAAGTTATTACGGGGAACCGATGAACGCCTTCGAAAACAATCTATTTATACCCCTTTATGTGTTCTCCGGACTTGTTCCTATAAACTGCGAATTAAAAATGGTAGAAGGCAAGAATAAACAGGTAGAAGATGTTATTTTAAGTGACGCCATAAACAAAAATTTAATTGTTGGAAGTTGTGGCATTTATGGATTATATTTCATGCGAGGGGCTACTGAGGTTTGTTCAGAATGGGCTTAGAACAAACAGAGGAGTTGAGGTGGTTTGATGAAGGTTTATTCTGAAGATGACTTTTATGATAGTTTCCAGTGAAATATTAATTGTTTAACTTTATGAAAATTAATATTTCATTTTCAACTGGATTTTTTTAGGTCGTTGTATGAACAAAAACACGTCGGGCTTATCCAGTAAAAAATGATAGATTTCTATGAAGTACAAATACTTTTTCTTTGAGATTATCATTGTGAGACAAGCATTCGAGTAAAATTATCACTACCGCCTTTTCCCAAATCTGACAAGGATCAAAGGACTATAGAATCTTTACAAATCTATCAGGTTATGGGCCCAGACACTTGGCGTTATTAGTGAATCACGAAGATTTCATTATCACGTACTTGAAGTTCAGCCTTAATGATCGCAAACAAGTAAGTTATCAATCAAAGCCTCGAAGAAAGATTACCTATTTATAGTATAATATGCAAATCTAACAGAAACACATATCATCTCGAAAATTCGACTTTATTTGTCAATTTCCAAGGGTGATATATTTACTTCAACGCTTCCCTCACCTTACAATACATTTTCTTCAGAAATATTCATCTTTGCTTTCGAAATGGGCTCCAATATCGGCAATCACTCCTTCATTAGTGCCAAATTTATTTTCCTGGACCACCTTTTAACCGTTGTTGTCGATAGAACAGAGTTTGAATAGCACTCATCAAGCTATTGCTTTGCTTGCATCTTATTTTTCCCATAAAAATATTATTTCATCAATGAACGAAACTCGTTTCAATCCATTCTTCAAACAACAACAAATGTAGCGCCACTCAACTTTCAATACTTCGATCCAAGCTTAACTCTTTGTTCCGAAAGATTGTAACATCGTTTGAAGCTTGCTACTAACGAGAAAAAAATTCGAATTCTTCAGATAATTTTACAGTTGTTTTTTGGCATAAAAAAGTGACTTCGACAGTATGAATGAGTATGATGTTTATGTAAAAAGTATTGGAGAGTCCAAAAATTATGGTTAAATTGCAAATGCACCAGTGACGTAGAATTTTGGTGGTGATTAACCAGTCGCTTACCTCCGTCGTACTCTACTGGTGGTATCCAGAAACGTTTATTTAGTAGGGGTTTATACTACATGCAGACATGAAAATCATAATTAAAATAGTTTCAGTCTAAATTTTGAAATAAAAACGTCTGTATCTCAGACTAGAGAATGTTTTATCTAGTTAATTTGGGTTAATTTTGAGCTCAATATTCTATAGTTTCCAATTAATTATGCTACACCCTGTATATTTGTTACAGGTTGATTCAAAATTCAGTATCAAGATTTCAGAGGCGTCTTCTTCAGGTCAAAATAGGACTTTTTCCATAAACATGTTACCGAATTACAGAACGTTAAAGTTACCAGATTTTGTTAGTTTTTTCTTCATAGCTCTTTCAGTTTTCAGTATACTGAGTGATTGTAATAAGCTACAGAGAGATATTTTGTCAGGGGTCCAGCTCTTCATTGCCGCTAAAACTTTTTTGTAGTACGCCCCTGGTGGATTCTAACATATGAAATGAATTCTATATTTTGTTCATACATTTTTTCGTCTCTTGTAAATTTTACACATCTACGATCGTTATCGAGAAAAAGTAAAATCTTGTTTTCTAATTCGCTACATTTAGTTAAAATTTTTAACAAAAGGTGGGAATTCATTATCACAATGAAAACAAAAAAATCTACGTATTTGGTTTGTGATCAAATTTACGAGTATCTTTCAAAATAAAAGGAAACCTAAGGAATCTATATTTCAAATTTGATTTTAATATCGGAAAAACTGAAACAGCTATGAAGGAAAAACTAAAAAAATCTTGAAACTTTAACGCTCTGTAGTTCGGTAAAGAAGCGTTTGCAGACACATGTTTATAGAAAAAAATAAAGCCTCATTTTGACCTGAAAAATACGCCCCTGAAATCTCAATCCTGAATTTTGAATAACCTTGTATATATAAAAAAAAAAATTTGAGCAATATCAGAAGAATTCGAAAAATGTTTTTTCCATTCTGTGTTGTGGCGTTAACTGCAACTGCTCTATTTTTTTCGGCAGGAAACGTTTAAACTCAAAATGAGGCGGTTAAATTTATTCAATCTGCTCAACGATTTCGAAGAAAAAGTCGTCTAAAATTTCGTTTATAATAATTCAAAAATTCCGAACAAAAACGAAAATGATTATTATTGAAAATAAAGAACCAAAAAGAGAGGTTGGAATCCGTTGCCGTAACACCATTAATAAGCTACCAAATAATGATGATAATACGTCTTCGACTTCTTGCCGTCAAAATTTACATATCGTAGTGACCGCAGAATTGAAGTCCGTCCATATTTTTTTTTCCAGAAAGAAGATCATCGATCGAAATTCTGGCAGTTGAACAACCAATTACCATCAATAACGAGCAACCGAAAAAATAATCAGTCGGTTACTTTAATCAATAACTTTCGACTCCCAAAACTCGATAAATTTGAATAATCCTATACCTATCCCTCTTTTACCAAGGCCAAACACCTGAGAAATTTCCGATTTTTATAATTGCTATAATATTTTTAATCGACGTGTTGTTTGTGCATACTTATTAGTTTAAACTCAAAAATATAATTATGGTTACATGAGTGGACCCTTAATTAGAAGCCTTCAAGTTACTCTGTGAATTTTTGAGTTATATCGGTCCTGGTTGTCCGGTAGACGCATAGAATATTTATAAGGTTGGCATCTACACGGAGAGCCAGAAAACTGGTTCAACGCGTTGTATGTCAGAGTGATAAATTATGAGTCCACTGGTTGTAGGAGCAAATGATGCCTTGAGATGCATGATCTCTAGGACTGGTAGGAGTAGATGCAACCATTTATTAGTATTTTCTATGGTTACGAAATATACCAAGTGTTTTCTTTAAACATTTCGAATAACACTCCTCTCGTTTTTTATTATCATTTTCATATTCTGCCATTTACCTATTTAATTTAATTCTTTTTAGTTATATGAGTTTCAATTCCTTTCCTCAAAAGTATTTCGACAATATTTCTATTGAAAGAAATCTCTTCTTAATCAGATATTAAATATAAAACCTACGTGTGGTATTGATATACCACACACTCTTCCAATAGAGGTGGATGTCTTCGTCCTTCGCTCCTTAAAATTCTTATAAAACCATTTATGCTCCAACTTGAATACTCATATCAAATTTCATCAATATTGGACCGGTAGAACAAGGTATATTGAGATTTCAAGAATGTGACGTTTACTCAATCCAATATACGAAAAAACTGAACTTTGGGACCATCTACAGCCCAAACAAAATACTCATGCAAAAATTCTTAAGAATCAGATTTGATGAAGTTTGGGCTGTTACAAGGATTTGCGGGCAAAAAACCAACATCCAGACACGAAAAAAAGTTGTTCAGACATTTTTCCAGCCAAAATTTGGAAATGGGATACGGGAAATCTTTTGTATTTCAAAATTGATTCCTTTACCATCAGTATACTCAGAAGAAATTGCCATTTTTTTGGTCAACAGCAGGTATAGCGTAATCAAAGTCACTTAGCTAAGATATAAAGACGTTAGTGAATGATTTTCTAATAAGAATGATGATTTTCAAGGTATTGAAAATCTGAGTGAAATTTTTCAAACTAAAAATTTTCAGGCAGGTACGGAATTCGGCTAATTTTGAACTCGATTTTTGGAAAAAATCCGTAAAAATTGAATCTCTACTCGACAATCGATATATCTCCTAAAATATTGGTCACAGCCCCCTCGAATAAAAACGTTTATTATAAATCGGGCTTTGATCTAAAACATATTGAGGTTTCAAGTCCGTATCTTTCCTCAAGGGGAGTTGGCAGCCTCGAGAAAATGAGAAAATTTTTCAAAAATTTCCCTTTACAGCTCATTATTTCTGAAATATAGGACTAATCGCTAAACTCATTATAATGGCGAACTTTGTATCATTTTTTGTAATTACTTATTTCATTTCTGTTCAGTAGGCTATGCAATTCAATAATGCAAAGATACACGCCTCAAAAATGTTCAGAAAATGTTTAATCAAAATCCACTCATTATGTGCTTTTATGAATAGACTACAAGTGCTCCGAAATGTCTCAAAAGGAAAAACAAGGTTGAAGAAAGACAAATGTGAGACCAATTTCATGGTGCCAACTTATTTTTCCTGAATTAATAATCTCAGTGGAGAAAAAATGATGTACAATAACTTCATTCTATAGGCTAACCAACAAAGAAAGCCGGCGTTCGAGAAAGTCAAGGGATTCAATTTTTTTCTACCTGAACGTAAACCCTTATTATGGATGATTTATCAAAAATTTCTCAATCCCAACAGGTACTTCTAAACTGGCTACTGTTAAATGACACCACGATATTTCAAATGGTTCGAAATATTCGAGTTAGTATTATTCTTCAATCAGTTCAAAATATTCTCCATATTCTGTGTAATTTAGTGACTTACCTATGGTCTCTCAAGTGATCCTGCCTCCTAAAAGCCTTCCCGCAAATATCGCAAGAATAAGGCCTCTCATCCGTATGCGTCCTCTCGTGTATCAGCAAATTATAACTTTTCGTGAACTGTCTATTACAAAATTTACAGATGAACTGTTTCTTCGGCCTTGAGGCCCTTCCAGGAGCCCTCAACAGTCTTCTATCCAAGTGCGCGTGCATCTGTGGTGGACCAGGCGAAAACAAAGCTGCACTACCAGGAAAAGGAAAGGAAGTCGAATTTGGATTGGTCGTCAGCAACCCTTGGTAAGGATGCGGCTGGGAAGAAGAAGAACCTTCCAGAAGATTCTGTGGTCCGGCCGATCTATGAGGAATCATCAGCGCATGAGCGGCTGCCACACAAGCCGCCTCTTCACGCAGCTGCAGCTCCTTGTGCTTATCCGCCACCATCGCCATGATGTTGTAGGAAGAGGAAGAGCTTCTCCTGAAGGTTGGAGGGTTGTCGTTGGTTTTGGAGGAGTCTCCCCTATCTCTGCTATCTCTGATCAGTTCTGTGCCGAGAAGGGGGTGTATTTCGCCAGGGTAGAGCATGGGGTGCATGTTTCTGGTGGGGACTACAGGGACAAAGGCTGAGGATTCCCTCTGGTGGCTCATGCTGGCTGGGAGGGGGAACTGATGGTGGTACTGTAGCTGGGACTCGAAGGAGGATGAGGCTCGGCTTGAGGAGGAGCTTCTAGGGGATTGTAGGGGGAAATCCCGGCAAGACAGAGAGAGGGGTCGATCTTCAACGGAGGTGGGAACGTTGACGTCCGACATTTTGATCTGGAAAGAAGTCAATCATTACAAGTTGTTAGGGACGAAATATGTTGAGGTTTAGAGCTTGTTTCACCACTTGCTGATAAAAGTCCCGGATAAAATTTGCTATTTGATAATTCAATGGAAGGTCGGTTTGGTAACGTCGCAAGTATACTTGTTATTGGTTGGTTTATCTGCTGAATAAAACATATACAAACCTGATATAGTTGTCGAATTATCCGAGAGCTTACTGGTCAGTTCAACCTATCCGACAGTTGTAAAATGAATAGCTTATCAGGAAGTTTACCAGTAAGTGATGAAACAGGCACTAAATTATGTTTTGGAAAGGAATGTTCTTTGCGTACTTCATTAGTATCTAATCACTAGTAAGCTAATGAATTTACCTTGATGGTGGATTTGTAATTTCTACCTCAGATGAAATACAACGGTTGCCTTATATATTTCGGGAATCGGCAACCTTGATGACTAAACGTTAAAACGACTTTACGAACGTTTAACTATGACGTTTCTTAACATAAGCGCTCTCATAACGTCTTCAAATTCAAAATTTTTTACATCGAATTGAGAAAAAAACATGTTTCTTGATTCGAGTTTTGCGAATGAAGCACCAACCAAAATCGTTCTACAAACAAGAGAAACATTAAAGTGATGACTCCAGAAAAGGAATTGTCGACATTACTAGTCGGGTTGATCAAACCAAATGTCAACTTATTGACAGAAATGCAGTTAACCCTCAATTGAAATAATTTGTTGTGAATTACTATTAAAGTGATGATAAATTTCAAGTGATTATACTTCATTTTACTTGTTTTTCTTTCCATATGGGTAATTTTGTAATTGTCTTTGATGTTATGTCCAAATTTCTGAAGGATTTCATTGTGGATTGTCTTATTTCCTTGAAAGACCTTTTTATTTGACCAATACAAACACTACCTTCGACTCCAGATGTATTGTTTTCGTCTGTGTTTTCCATAATCGAAATGAATAATAAGGTAAATAATTGGTCACTCAAAACCCCGTTTTTTAACTGAAATTTCAATCAAAATCATTACATTCGCTTCTTCGAAACCCAAAATTTCCCCAGCAACAAACATTTCAAAACTGACCTATGATACATCAAAGTTCTGGTCACGAATCTCTGCCATATGTTCAAAGCCATCACTATAAAAAATAAAATATACCTCGTATTAATATAGGAAAGTCCATTGTTGATTTAGGATGTATTTATTCAGCCATTATACGTCCAGCTTTATTTATTTTATCATCTAAGAGTTCTTGAGGAATTTGACGATATTTACTCAAACAACTTTGGTCTAGCGATGGAGAATTCTTGCCGTTAGTCAGAGACGGCCAAGATGTTGTGAGGTTCCATTGGCATTGCTTCAGGGAGCAGAGTTTCTAAACATTCTAACATAATTGAATTGTTATAATTTTCAATGACAAAGTTGTAAAAAATTTTGTCTTCATGAATTAAAAAAATATTTTGTTACTTTGCTCGTTGAACAAAACTAACTATTCCAAAATTAAAAGTATAAAACCCTATGAGGTGTAAGTCATTTTACTTATGCCTTTATTAGTTACTCAACGATGAATCCACTTCAATACGAATTCTAGAAAAAATAAAAACTGAAATAGAAGAGTTTCTGAAATTTGTTGGAATTTTAGGAAATGGTTGAATTCCCCTAGAAGAAAAACCAAAACTAAATCATCGAGGGCAAAGAACTTTCCGATTAGATATTCTCGGCGACCATCATGAATAAATACCAAAAATTACCTATCGAATGTTATCTGAGAATATTTCAATAACATTGAACCCTATCATTAGTGAGACGCCACTGGCCATCATCTATCGTGGAACTCCACACTACGAAGAGATGCTGGATGGACAATTACGGTCTGGAAGATAATTAAGTATATTATTTGCCCATTTCGAGATTGAGCCTCTCGGTTGACCAGCAAGTTCTGTTAGTCATGGTCTCCAGATTATACCATGAAAATTTTTTTGTGCACTTCAAGATTGGTTCACATGATGGGGAATTCGAGAATATCGCATATCGAATGCTCACTGAACGAAATTCTGATTCGATTGAAGGCTTGGAAGCGAGATAAATCATGAAGATGGCAGTTTCGGTTCAGAAATTGACTTCGGGAACTCTTTTCATCAACCACATACGCACAGAATGTCAATTTTCTCATATATGTGTGAATAGAAGGATAAGCTTTAAAATATAAAGGAAATTTTTAAGAATTTGATCGTTTGAGCACGATCTAGAAGACTAAACTGTTAAATGATGATGAAAGGATTTAAATATTGTCTATTCAAATTGAATCGTTCATTGTTAATCTTCAAAATTTATAAATGAATTAGGTATAGCAACCAATTTTTGAGGGAAATTTCACGCAAATCTATAGCTACTGAGATTATTAGCACTTATAGTTACTGAGACTAACACGCGCCCTTAAGATCTATCTAACTACCAGATCCACATATTTGGTAGATCCACATAGTCGGTAGATCCACATAGTTCGTAGATCCACATAGTCGGTAGATCCACATAGTCGGTAGATCCACATAGTCGGTAGATCCACATAGTCGGTAGATCCACATAGTCGGTGGATCAACATAGTCGGTGGATCAACATAGTCGGTAGGTCCATAGAGTGGATAATAAATTGAACCGATAGACCCACAGAACTAACAGATCAATTGAACTGATCCACAGAATCGCTTGACCGCAATAACTATACATAGTCGGAAGATCCACATAGCCAGTAGATCCACATAGTCAGTAGATCCGAATATTCGGTAGATCCACATAGTCGGCATATCCACATAGTCGGTGGATCAACACAGTCGGTAGATCCATAGAGTGGATAATAAATTGAACCGATAGACTCACAGAACTAACAGATCAATTGAACTGATCCACAGAATCGCTTGACCGTATAACTATACTTTTTATTAGATTTTTGAAGTCCACCGAAGTCATATTATGGAAGAACGTTGTTTAGATTTTGTTTTTTCTATGAAGTATGTAACACTTTCAATCGCCAAATTTTAGATTTATAATATGTACAACAGGTTATTCATTTGCTATTGAAATGAACTGACAAAAAGGAGCACTGCAAACGAATTAATCGATAGATGACACTAGAACTTCACCTGAGTAAAAAAGACACTTGTGCCAACATAGCAACAAAAAGAATCCCAAAAATCCTTACAACCAATCAACTCCTAATACCTCGACACAATGTCAATAAACTAACCTCATCATATCAAGAAAACCATAACAGCTACATAATATCAATTTGATACCCACAACATCACACCGTAGACGTAGAACCAACACCACAAAAGAATCCCAATCGTGCCGCGAATGCCAGGCAAGATCATCACCAGACAGACCAGTCATTGCACAAAGAAGAAACCACAATCTACCGGTCGCCATCATAAACCAATTTCAACTTCTTTTTAATGGTTGGAAGCTTGGGAAACACACGGATGGCGATACCACCTGTGGCATATGTGATGGAATTATGCAAGAGATACTACAGTGTGGTAGACAATAAGTCATATGTCACCCGATACATCTGAATAAGGCTGATTAGCATATTTGAATGCTACTTAACTTTATTTTCTAACTGATGGGCGTCTTGGAACGTTTGTCGCATTCGAACGTTTCGATTTTAATATTTTATAATTTATTATCAGCACCTAATGCTAATGTCAAAGATCTTTCTCTCTCTCTCTGTTTCTTTCTTCGAATGGCGACAGTTGCGCTAATGGTGAATAATGATGCGTTTTATGCTTGGGCATTTTGTCAAGGTGGGTTCTCTTGGGAATTGTTAATTGTTATTTCCGCGACGTTTCGCGACGGAACTTTATTAGTGAAGTTGGAAGATGGTCTTCTGAATTTTTGACACTTCATCTTTTTCCCATGGTGTTCTTCATCTTTGCTTGACGGGGTTGACAATCCGCGGAGTTTAATCTGAATTGCTTATTATTCATTTGGTAAAAAATAATTGTAAACACTTACTATTTTCCACAGTTTTTAATAATTTACGACAATTATTTCGTCTAAGCGGCTTCATCAGGGTTACATTGCAAAGTGTAACTCTGTGTGTACACTTTGCAATGTAACCCTGATGAAGCCGCTTAGACGGCGATACAATTGTCGTAAATTATTAAAAACTGTGGAAAGTAGTAAGTGTTTACAATTATTTTTTACCAAATCAATATGATTTTCCACCAAGTAAGGACTGAATCAATTAAATGCTTATTATTTGTTTACCTAGATCGAATTTCACCATATTCAGAGTTTTTTTCAAGCACTATTTATTTACTTGAAAAAATTTTCAACAAGGACATTTTTTTCATTCAGTTACAAACTTATGCACTAGTTGTAAGTCCGGTTTGGAATTTTGTATCAATTTTCCAGCAGTCTTATCTTGGCTGCTAGCACTAGTGTTTAGTCCCAATAACGTGAATCTATACGCTTCAACCATTGCATGGAACTAGGGATTCATCAAGCCAAGTAGCTTGACATTTTAACCAACTACATGACTTGAAAATCAAGCTCGTGAAAAATTACATACTTGAGCTTGGTTGGATTTTAGATGTTTATTGCTTGACTTGATATCAAGCTACTTGATATTACTTGAGCTTGATATGCACACGTCGCACGGCATATATTTCTGCAATCTCATGCACGCTTAAACTAAATAAGGGGATTCCTCGAGCGCCGAGAGACTGAAGCATTCGCCAGTGTGATTTTATTAATAGTTTTCTCACATTCCTATGAAATCTATCGGTAGATTTTGGTAGATTCAAAAATATCCTTCCAAACTTGGCCAAAATGGTCAAGGATTTTTTATCAACGCCAGCATCTTCAGCTCCTGTTGAAAGACAATTTTCTAGAGCTGCTCTCACAGTTACAAAAATCCACAAAAAATTAGGAGAAAAATCTATAAGATGCATCACGTGTCTAAGATCCTGGATGGACAATTATGAAATCAAACAAAGCCTGGAAGTTTCTCGATATTAAGAAACTTTAATTTTGTATTATTTCCTGTTTTTTTTTCTATAGTTATTCATTACCGATAGTACCGACAAAAATCTCAGATTTTTATGACTTTGAATATTGTTAAAAGCATATATTTTTATTATTTAGCTTTTGTTCATAAATTTTGAATAAATTAATATCAAATTTTCCATATTGAAGGAACTATGCAAACAACAGAGTATGAAGTCAAATTTCAGAAAGAATGACTTATAATTGTTTTAAACCGAGTAATACAAGGTCTTTTTAAATTTGTGTTATGTCACGTCAAACATTTAAAAACTGTGTTGATCAACTCGCTTTTTGACATTTAGGGGGGAATGTTCATTTGAATTTCATGCTAGATTAAACTATTAAAGCAACAAAAATGGGCCTGAAGGCATGCTCATTTTAAGCATAAAATTGCCTAGTGTAGTACGGGATTAACTCTCAATATTTCCGCCTAAATTGCAAATGTCGGATGATAATAGTCTTCGATTCGTCTCTATTTAAAAATCATATAAAAACCATCATAAAAACTTGTCAACAAAAATGGAAACATTTTTCTGATGAAAAATTCATTTCTAGCATTAGTGTTTTGGTCCCTTCTTTTGTATGCTTCATAAAGGTTCACTAAAAATGGATAACTTCAGTAATTTCTGGTGTTATCGGATTTCAAGGAAGTTTTGGAGAATTTATTGTATTTACGAAACAGAATCTAACATTATTGAGTCAGAAAAGGACAAAAACAATAACGCTAATTGAGAGACTAAACATAACTCTATTTTCATTAAAATTGAAATGGTGGAATACCCTCTGCACGCAAAATAAATTGATCCCATCTCTGGAAGACTTAATGTAGATGAAAGATCCTAAAAGTAATGAAGAAAATCCTCAAAAATTTGCCACCATTCGCCTCCAAATTTTCTCTGTCTTTTCTCATAATTAAGTATCTATGATTATTCGCTCTGTATAAGTTAGCCTTTAACAAGGCCTTCACTTATATCGATATTGGACCATATTTCATCCGCCCATACCACCTTGAACCACTTTCAAAGTTCAAATCAACCGTTCGTGAAATATGGTTTTTTTTTTCATTATGAATTGTTTCGTTCAATAGATATTGAAAGCACTTCCAAAAAATCTTCTCTAACTCAGTGACATGTCACAACTTTCCAACAAACCAATTTCCTCAACTCGTAACTAACAAACACACTCAGAGTAAAGATTGACATTTAGCAACCTTGTATATCATACAGTCTCCAATGAAGTAGGTTGAAGTAATGGCCAATAAAGACATACCGAAGAGTAAATCAATCGAAAACCTGATTTCTGAACAAATAAGTTTCATGTCTACATGTCTGTTAAAACTAATTGCAATGACTTTCAATCCACCATATAAGATACAGTTGCAGGTTTCCTTGCAAAAAATTGTATTCAGAAATCATAATAGAAAAATATAATGAAAAAAATTTACGCTTTCATTGACCACTTAAGTGTTGGCATAGGATTATTATAGCCTTCAGAAATAATGGAGCGATATAGGTGAGATTTCAGGTGTTATGGAGATTTCCACTCAATCTTTGACGAGTAGAATGAAACCAAGCTACTACCCATTTAGTTTTTGGTTCTATCACAACCAAAGTCTATTTTAACTCGAGTAGGATCTCTGTTTACATATCTATGGGTGGTCTCTGTTGACACCTATAGAAAAAACACAAACCCAAACCTCAAGCAGAGCATATTATTGTGGGGTTCCAATTGTTGAACCCAATTTTAAGGGGTTGGTACCTACTTCCCCAATTTCTGTAATTTTTGTCCAAGAACAAGTGTACGGAAGAATATTCCTAGTTCTTTTTGTCGAAAAATATAACATTGTTTCTGATCTGAAATATTTGGAAGTTGTAACGGGTGTTTTTTTTCGAGGTATATAACTTCAAGTTGGCATTACTGTTCGAGATGGCGACCGATTTAACAGCTGTCAAGTGATTTATTCTCAGATTGGTTTGGCAATTGATCATGAATAGACTCACGCCTGAACAAAGCTTGCAAATAGTGCAATTTTATTTCGAAAATAATGGTTCTGTGCGGAATCGCGCACTACGTCCATTTTATTTTATTTAGCGATGAAGCGCACTTCTGGTTGAATGGCTACGTCAACAAACAAAACTGCCGCATTTGGAGTGAAGCTAATCCTCAAGTGTATGTCGAAACACCGGTACATCCAGAAAAACTGACTGTTTGGTGCGCTTTATGGGCTGGTGGAATCATTGGTTCGTACTTCTTCAAAAATGATGATGGCCAGAACGTTACAGTCGATGGTGATCGGTATAGAGCCATGATTACTAACTTTTTCATTCCTGAATTGAACAACCATGATGTCCAGGAGCTGTGGTTCCAACAAGAAGGCGCAACATGTCACACAGCTCGTGCCACAATCGATTTATTGAAAGACACGTTTGGTGACCGTCTAATTTTACGTTTTGGACCTCTGAATTGGCCTCAAAGATTTTGTGATTTAACACCGCTAGACTACTTTCTGTGGAGCTATCTAAAGTCATTGGTCTATGCGGATAAGCCACAAACCCTTGACCATTTGGAAAACAACATTCGCCGTGTTATTGCTGATATACGGCCACAAATTTTGGAAAAAGTCATCGAAAATTGGACGTCCAGGTTGGACTACATCCGAGCCAGCCGTGGTGGTCATAGCCAGAAATCATATTTAAAATGTAATGCCACAAGATTATCTTGCGGATAAATAAAATTCATGTCAATCGAATAATCCATCGTTGTTTTATTGCAATTTAAAGTTCTATAGCTCTAAAAAAAACACCCTTTAGATAATTACAGATTCCTCGGATCATTTTAAGAAAAAAAGTGCCATAAACATTGGCCTGCAAACGCTTTGTTTTAGAGATACAGGGTGTCAAAGTTTGATTTTTCTTCACGTTTTTTTTCATAGCACCTTACTCTTCACAAGATATAACAATGAAATTTGATAAAGATATTCCAATTCAAATTTTTCATCATGCGATATGCTAATTCTGAATGCAAATCTACAGGCTGATTTTTCTTCTGGAAAAGTACCCGTTTCTTTCCTCCAGAATTTTTTTTGGTGAAACACTGATATTTAAGAAAAATGGGTTCCAGTACACTTTTTTGTTCCTTGTAGTTTGGTCGTATCTGCTATCGATTTCGAGACAAAAATCTCTAGTAATCCTCAGACAAATCCAAATTATTATGGAGATCCAGTTAGTGAGCTATGGTGAGTTTTGGTACTCAAGAAGATTAATAAAGTTTCGATAACTGGTAAAATCATTGAAAAAAGTAGGACTACAAGAAACATCCTATATTTTGAAAACAAAGATTGCTTATAGGACTTTGTTTTTCTTGAAATTATCAGAGGAATATGCCATTTTTGTTTGTACCTCCAATTCAGGAGTATTCCGAGAAGTATTCATTCTGTTAATTGATTTCCCAACTTTTTTCTAGTTAAAATGCAAGATATTTCTCTAAGCTCAATATAATACTAGTAAGCTGATCTACCAGTAGATGAATAGAGCAAGTAGATTCAGAGAAATGCTGAATATAAACAGAATGATAAGTGTATTTCATTCTATTTTAAGGTTCATTTTCGAACATATTCAGGAACCCAACAAAATAAAAAAGTCTTATGTTTTCCAGGGACGTCACTTGGAAAAATACAAAACCGGAGATCACGAAAAGAATATCAAGCATGCGGGAATATATAATTCCATTGTTTCTACCAGATCGAGCTCACTAGGATGCAATACGTCACTCTCTACAATAGTTTAAAGATCTTATCGACTATACATATAGTTTCCAGTTAAGACGGTAACCACAAATTTCCATAAAATAAAGTAGCTCAGTTCCATAAATAATGCAAAAGGCCACACCTTGAAGATTAGAGTCGATTCTTGGTAATCTCGATTGATAATTCATGAGAAATGTCATTCGGATAAAGTGGTTTTTTTTAGGTTGATATTATGTTCCGAGAACTTATGTTTGCTAATTTATTTCTGTTCGAGGAAATAAAATTTCAATCAAAAGTATAAAACTGAGGGGAATAAATCATTCTTTGGCAGGATGTTGTCAACTTATCCTTGAGATAACTATAATTACGTAAATCTCAAAACCGGATATAAAATTGCATGTTCTCTATGAATATATCCAGCTGAAGGGACAATTTTTAATTTCATAGCGATCACCCTATTATTTTCTTATTCAAATTATTCTAAATTTGTATGGCTGTTAAAAAACCCTTAGAAGTGACTTTCAGTACTATAGGGTGCTTTTATTTCGAGGTATATAACTTTAAGTTGGCATTACTGTTCAAGATGGTGACCGATTTAACAGCTGTCAAGTGATTTATTCTCAGTTTGGTTTGGCAATTCATCATGAATAGATTCACGCCTGAACAACGCTTGCAAATAGTGTAATTTCATTTCGAAAATAATGGTTCTGTACGGAATACGTATCGCGCACTACGTTCATTTTATTTTGTTTAGCGATGAAGCGCACTTTTGGTTGAATGGCTACGTCAACATACAAAACTGCCGCATTTGGAGTGAAGCTCAAGTGTATGTCGAAACACCGTTACATCCAGAAAAACTGACTGTTTGGTGCGCATTATGGGCTGGTGGAATCATTGGTCCGTACTTCTTCAAAAACGATGATGGCCAGAACGTTACAGTTAATGGTGATCGGTATAGAGCCATGATTACTAACTTTTTCATTCCTGAATTGAACAACCATGATGTCCAGGGCTGTGGTTCCAACAAGACGGCGCAACATTTCACACAACTCGTGCCACAATCGATTTATTGAAAGACACGTTTGGTGACCGCCTAATTTCACGTTTTGGACCTGTGAATTGGCCTCCAACTTCTTGTGATTTAACACCGCCAGACTACTTTCTGTGAGGCTATGTAAAGTCATTGGTCTATGCGGATGAGCCACAAACCCTTGACCATTTGGAAGACAACATTCGCCGTGTTATTGCCGATATACGGCCACAAATGTTGGGAAAAGTTATCGAAAATTGGACGTCCAGATTGGACTACATCCGAGCCAGCCGTGGCGGTCATATGTCAGAAATCATATTTGAAATGTAATGCCACAAGATTATCTTGCGGATAAATAAAATTCATGTCAATCGAATAATCCATCGTTGTTTTATTGCAATTTAAAGTTCTATAGCTCTAAAAAAACACCCTTTATATTCAACTGAAGCGAGAACTGAAGGGACAATTTTTCAATCTCATAGCGATCACCAGAGTATTTTGTAGTTGATATGTGAAATTTGTATGGCTGTTAAAATGTAATAAAAAAACCCTTAGAAGGAACTTTCAGTACTCTTTCTTCGGAAATAAACTTCTATGGTTCTGAAATATAGCATAAGTATTCGAGTAGTTATTTCGCAAATAATACAAATATGCAAGTAAAATACTAAGTACATTACAACTGAGAGTTTCACAAGGCTTCGATATATCAATAAACGCCTTAATTTCATTCTGAATTCTATGATGCAACCATAATTGTATTGACATAGTCCACAGAAATGATTAAAGGTTTGGGAACTTCAATGCATTTCTATGGTATTATATTCATAACCTTCAATCAATGCAACAATGTCAAATACTTCCCTCATAATCATTTAGGAGCTCATAGACGACAAGTTAGAGGTAAGTGAAGGTTGAAATCAAACCAAACAGGGTTTGGCCTATAACCAGTTGTGCCTAAAAAAATCCAACATCGATCAACCCTACGTACCTCCTAGTTAATTGCTGCAGTAATGACCAACCGAGTCGTAAAGAATCTCCAATGGTAATATCCGAAACACACCCACAGATGGACCAATAACTCCTAGTTACAGTCAACGAGTTTCTTTCGGTGTGTTATTTATGCATAGAACTATAAAAACTCTGTGGTCTCGCCCTCCTGTCTGCGTCATTAACGGAGGCGTTGGAAAATGAATCAAAGACACCCGAGAAATTAATTTATTGCCTTTCTAACTGGCCGAAGAAGTGAACTGGTAAATAAAGCAGAGCGCGCTTTACAACTTGTTATCTGAACAGTCGTAGGAGGCTGTACAGGGATACTGTGATGAGCAGGAATCAAGATGGCCGGCTAATGCCAGGAGCACAGAGTCTGATGGTTGAAGCGCGTTTTGTTTGTGTGAATCAAGCTTAACGCAATTATATTCGGTTGTTTAAAATAAAGATGATTTCTAGAAGTGTTGAAAACGATTAATAACACTCGATAGTATAAAGTATAAGGGTAAATAGAAGGATTAAGTGTAGGTCAATCAAGGTTTTTCACATGTATGTTCATTGACATCCTTTGTTTCCTGAAGAAAAGATTTATGACAATACGGTTGCTAAGA
Source organism: Harmonia axyridis (assembly GCF_914767665.1). Classification (NCBI taxonomy): domain Eukaryota; kingdom Metazoa; phylum Arthropoda; class Insecta; order Coleoptera; family Coccinellidae; genus Harmonia; species Harmonia axyridis. Next base: position 29,934,315 of record NC_059506.1, on the reverse strand, counting down.
CGTTAACAGCAAATAAGTAGGAATTTCTATATATTGTCGTAAGTTTCATTGAATTATATTATTTGGTAGACTTGGGAAATAGGGTTCAAAAACCTTCTGTCCAAAATCCCTTTTTGGGATATTTGTAAATCCTTGTCACAAGAGAAGTTGATACAATTTTACATACATTCAAGTACCTATTCAAATTTCCGAATCAATTATTAAAATCCTGATAAATTTTTAGAGGTAGAATTTAGGTGCGATTTTTTTTGGTCTAATAATAGTTGCCTTTTTGTTGTGTTGTGTTGTCAAATGTTGAACCGATAGTACTTATTATCAGTTGAGTTCGATTTATTGATAACAATTCTTGGTAATATCAATTTTTTTCAAAAAATAAATGTGCTAAACACTAGAAACTTTCAGGTTTTCTGGTTTGAAGTCCCAATATCTAAGTAAAATTTTCTGGAATCATATCCATATGAAATTTTGTTTCTCTAATTCTTTGGCAAATCTGTTCAGTATGCCATACCTTATAGAACAAGAACGTGCGATAATATCTCAGATTCACACAAATATTTCAGATTTTATTATGATATGTTCGAGGATATGTTGGTATTCGGAACTTTTCTGACACGGATTTATCTATTATCTGTCAAATTTCTGTTACAGAAAACTGTTCTGCCAACCCACATTTTTCATTCCTCATTCCATGAATTTCATTAAAAGTTCAGTGAATTAGTGAAAATAATATACAATACTTGTACAGAAAGCTCATTCTACCACCAGTTGCCAACATAAATATACTATAGTACCGTTTTTCTATTTCTAATTGCTCAGAAGCGATCTAGTTTGAAAATAGTCTCAAAAATAGTGCTAGACAAATTCACAAAGTCAGAACGTTTCATTTTTCAGTAATACAAACGCGAATTCAAATGTACCAAAATCTTGTGCTGATTAGCAAAGAAAAACAAGGTTTACATAATTATAGCTGTAAAAAAAGCATCTTTAATACCGCTATCAATGTGACAAAAACCCAAAATCAAATTGAATTTTTGGCATTGGAGTGAATTTATCATCTAGAATAAAACAAGCTGCAGAATGAGCTCCTATTCCAACACGAATGCGAAATTTGAAAAAGAGCGAGTTTTCGAACGCATGAGTGTTGGAATTGCCTTCTGCAATGAGTATTAGACGATATTTTCTCTATTTCAGTCAAGTTTTGTAAAATATTGTCGAAATTCAATGAAAAATTCAGATTTTGCATTCTAGTGACTTTTGTATTGTATCTTGGCAATTGGTGTAACTGTTACGAAAATTGACAGATTACGGAATTTGAATAGTTATGAATTTTGAAATAATTTATAATTACGCGTTAAATTCGTGAATTATATCTGACAAAATCGATTTAACAACACCAGAATCTAGAGAAGTCGCGAATAAAGTTGCAAATCATTTCACTGTATCCAAATTATATCATCATATTGACCATTGTGTCTTGATCGGAAGTCAGTGTAGACAACCACAAAACGAAAAATATAACTGAAAACAATGCTGAAATGAGTACATTACCGCACTGTTTTTAGTAATGTAATGAACTCACTACGATACTGAAATAGAGAAATAGAGGAAAAAAAATTCGTGATCACCGCCTTAGCATTTTCAGGGCTCCTTTCACCCGAAGACCTTCCAAGCCAGCTCAAACAACAGAAAATCTCTTTAGCTACGGTATAACCTAGAGAACTCATTCGACGTACTTAATCCTTTGAAATGCGGCAACCCGATACCCTTGACAGACCGTCTCCACTATTTACAAGTTTCTGCCACCGATTAAGTGTCGGCAAACGCGACACAAAGCGCATTAATAATATTCGGACTCCCCAAAAAAAAAAAAAAAACTGGTCACATTCAATTCTGAAATATACGCGGTAAACCCAACGCCAGAAAAAAACATTCCTAGCTACCTGTGTCTAAGCTCGAATCCTTCCTTGGTGTAGCTTGTAGGCGGTCCTGTCCATTATAATCACTAATCCACGGTGGACAAAACAAAATTACCAGTTCTTTGTTATTCTTCTCCCTTTAGCCTCGGGCTAGAAGCCACTTGCATCAGGTCGAAATCCTAGAGGTTTTTGTGGTAGAACCATGAAAGTGGTTTGTGCAGAGATGGCCCTGACAAAGGGATCAAAACGGAAGTAGCCGGCTTAAGCGTATTAAGTTTAGGATTTTTTTTAACACCACGCACGGGTTGGTCGATGACAGCTTTTGGTATGTGGAGCGTTTCATTCAGGACTTTTGCAATTTGTTACCTACTTCCAGAATGTGTTTTGTGCTGATAATACGTTTAATAACTTGCTCTTTTTGAAATAGGAATGGTAAAATTTGAAATGGATAAAATGGCAAACCTGTCTATTATTTTTTGACATTTCTTATGTCATTTGTGGTCACTAAGTTATGCCATTTGATCATGGAAAGATAAAGACTTCCACATCGTTCAGAAATTATTGTTAAATTGTTTTATCAAAATCTGTGCTCATTTGTGAATACCGAGAGAAACTTAAGAAGAATTCATGCACGACATTATTCAGTGACTCGACTCTATTCGTCGTATATTAGACAAATTTTAAAGTGGTTTGTGAATTCTTCTTGAGTTTCTCTCAGTATTCACAAATGAGAACTGATTTCGATAAAACCGAGGATAAAACGATTTCTAGACGTTCTTGAAGTGTGTATCTTTTCATGATTAAATCGCATAACCTACTAAACACAAATGACATAAGAAATGTCAAAAAATAATATGCAATATTGAAACGATCACCATTTTAAATTCCTATTGTAAAACCCTGTAAGTGATAGTTATGATTGCAGTTCCTTTCAACAGAGACGGCGTGGACAAAAACAGGTTACGTCCTAAATGAAAGAAGATTTGGGATGCTATGATTAATATTTTTCAAGTGTATTCGGTAGAATAAAATTTGGGTGGCACAAACAATTTCGAAAAAATGAAAAGGATCATGACATAATATTGATTTTCAGTTGAAATCTCCTTCTTTCGAATGCACAATAAACTATGTGGCCCTCGATGTGGCCCATAACGGTAATTCATATATATTTGATCGCAGCCAACGTTATATCTGTCAAATTGATGTCAAACTTTGTTCTGGAACTTAACATCGGTTGTTAAAGTTCCATAACCTTTGGAAAATGATCAAACCTGATGTCTACTATCAGTTGATATTATGGGTGATATTGTTGCTTGTGGTCTTTTTCAATATCTTTATAGTCATCAGGGTGATTCCTCTGGTGACTCATAAATGGAGCGGATAGTTTGACATATGAATTTTTCTCAAATTCTCATCCTCTGTTAAGCTAGACTCCTTCAAAGGATAGTACAATTCGACAATTTTGATTTGTGTTCTCATATGATAACCTTATTGAAACACTCATAACCAAATCTTTCCTACCCTCCAGTGTCCTTAGAGGGGTTGAAATATCCAACCCCTTACAGTATTTATCTCAGAGCTTCTCGATGGACAGATATATTGGAACAATGTTAGTACCAGTGAATAGCTTAGTTCATTTGGAAATTTTTGATTGTCTTATTTTTATCCCAAAAGCGATAGTTTTCCAGTAACTCAAAGAGTTTATATGTTAGTATTCAGTAATTTTTCTCTGATGAGTTTTTTCTCACAAATCCCTTCTTGCCACGAATACTGATGTTTTTTTCATTTTTTGTCTCTAAAAATCTCTCAACACACATGCGTTGTGTGAGAAAATGGGAGGCTGGACACAAACTGAAGGCAGACGACGCTCGAAATAAAAACTCAACAACAAAGAGAATTTCGACAATCTATCTGCTTTACCATTAATGACAGATTGTACATCATCCTAAAATATTCAATCAGAATATTTGACAGACCTCAGGATGTCAACAAAATCTAGTAGCCTGCTTCTTCAATAACTAAAGCCCAGAAAAAACATCTGGACGACATGAATGACCAAAAAAAATCCATTGATAAACAGAAAACCTGAAAGAGATTAAAACTCTATTCATAAAAGATCTTTCCTGTACTTAGTTATTGTTATACGATTAGCAATTAGAGGTTTGCTCTTATCTCTGAGGAGATTTTTAACCCGGATTTGGGTTAAGGAGTCCACGTCTAATGAGTTTTATGCTTTGAAGCTTTTGCGAACCCAAGATTAAAATCCCAATTGGGGTTGTTCCTCTCCACAAAATATCATGTTCAGATTCACATCAATGTTCCCAATTCGCCAAGATATAGTTTATATCTATATGGGTTTCGCCTACCGTTGGTTACCTGAGTCAGGTAAACAGTCCTTCCAATCCTTTTTGATGCCACACGTCAGCTCTTGATCCTATCAAAACCTCAAAAAAAGTTGATGGCAATTCCGTGAAGTGATCTATTCAATTATTTATGTTTACGTTTTGTTGAATTATAAAAGCTAGCATGTTTCCATTTTTTTCATTTAGATCTCACGAAATGATTTAGCATACTATTATCTCAGTCTTACAAAGGTAAGTGCCAATCAAGGATGCTGTTTCTTTTGGTTAAACTAGAATCTAAATTGATACGTCAGCGAGGTTAGATGTTGAGGCTTGATAGACTAGGTAAGTAGACTTTGTTGTAATAATAACAGTAAGTGTAAGAAGGGTAATGATGCTTGAAGATGGAATGACATCTCAAATGATACTTTCTCCGTTTCTAAGCCAAACCGTACACTTAATAAGGTTCTATTCCAGGAGATTTCGTCAAAGTTTACATGACAAATCAACCATAGAGATGTTTATGTAAAGAAGTCAACGTGTTGATAGTTATGGACTTATTTTTGATACTTCTTGCTATCTCAGATGAATAGTAGACTACATTACAGCTTGGCATTATTTACCACCACCAAGTGCTTCATTATACAAACATTTGAACCTGCTAAAACGTTCTATTTACATGCTCTGGCACCGATAGCCATCAAAGAAGACATAGAAATGCACACAATCAGGTCCTTACTCTTTAAAGCGTCGTATTCAGTAATCCATGGGGGTCAGATCATCGCGTATTATGAACAAGAGTCACTAAAGCACTCAATAAATGTCACATAATTTCACATGGCAACCGCAGTAACATTGAAAACCGATCAAGTGACCATGGGGTGGCTTCCGTAGTGAAAACGGTCACAGAGCACCCCCACTGCGTGTGCAATAAACACCGAGATAAAATTTGAAAAACGGGAGCAACGGATCCTGAGACAGAGTTGCGTAAAACGTGCCTGCGCGTCGTCGTATCGTCCTCGACTAAGTTGGCTATCTTCAGAGTCTTTACTCAGGTGGCTAACCTGTTCGCCTCCCTCCCCCTTCGCACGGTAGTGGTAGGCATCGCCTCTACACGGCAGCGGTGGCGCGTTCAACTGTTCTATGTTCCAGCCGCTGTTCAATTGTTCCCCCTCAGACCGCCACAGCCAACGTCGTATCTGTAGGCGTTCGCTAGTAGATCGGTTGGAAATTACTTACATAAGATGGTCATATACACTTTCTATACGAAGTTAATGTGTACTTATTACTTTTTTTATTATTCGGTATCTATATATGTGATGCCATTAGTGAGCATTGCGTCGATCACCTGTGAGTCGAGGATGGTTTGCGGGTGGTCCGATGTTGCTTTGTTTTAGTTGGATGTGTCACTCTCTGACTTGAAGAGAAGAAGAAGACTTCTTCTATCTATGATGACTAAAATAAAAGAAGAAAAAATAACAGTATAAGACCATAAAGAAGTATTTGTTAGCAGTACCTATATGGTAAAGGGTTTTCCGATAAGAAATGCGAATATATATTTGAGAGAAATCATAAACGATGAAAAACGATATCAACCAAAAGACTACGGTTGTGGCAACATATCCTTTTCATGAAATTTTCCATGACCAGTTCGCACATTTGTGGCTGTTTGTCCTCAATAACTTCACGTGCCACCAAAGAAAAGAGTCAAAATGTGTTAAATCACAAGATCTAAGAGGCGAGTTTTCTTTTTACAAAACTGCGATTGTTCCGTAACTTGTGTGGCACGTAGCGCCGTTTTGTTGAGAATAAACGCCGTTCACATCAATATCTTCCAATTCCGTCCATGAAAAATCAATAATCATTGCTCGCAATCCATTCACTGCAATAGTTAGGCTAGTCTCATTTTCGACCAAGTAAGGTTAAATCACACCATCAGCTTAAAAACCGAGCGACGCATTCGGTTTCGATTCTTCACATGGCCAAATTGTCCCGACAGCTCAACAGTTTCACTCTTGTCATGCGACATGTGTCATCAGGTGCTTTTCCCATGTTTTTCAGATGCAACATCGCAAGACAGTGTCACATGAGTTCTACCGTCAGTTTCCTCAGTTCCCATTTACTGAGTGAGAGAACTTTTTTAGTCCAGCTCGTCAAGTAGGAGAGAAGTGACTTGGCCTGTCTTTGATTGTCTGCCAGAACGCAAGCTTCCTCTTCCTATTCCTTAACTGCCATCACTTGATGACTAGTTGGAAAGCCACAAAATGGCTCTGGCGGCGGCTTTCGACCATAGCACTTCTCTATTACTTGACATTGTCGTAAGTGACCCATTTTTCATCTCCAGTCATCATCCTCTTCGAAAATGGGTCGATTTTATTAAATTTCAGCAGCGATACGCTGATGGAAATTCGGCCCAAAAGGTGCTTTCTTGTGCCAGTACGTTTGGTACCCACAAATCAAGCTTCATTTTAATATATCCTTCACCAAATTGTTCAATGGGCGTTGCTATGATTGCTAACATAATATCTACCTCGATATCTACACGATTTTATCGATATTTTCGACGGTAGGACTGCCACGCGTGTTGAGTTCTTCACCTCCATTACATAAGAATAGGAACGCTCGAACCACTGTTGTTGAAAGAATATCGGTAGCAAATTTTTCTGGTCGTTTTCGACGTGCTTTTCCCTTTCATATAGTAAAAATTAAAATAGAGCGAATTTCTTTCCTCGAGACTTCAATACTCGACGCACGATAGTCCAGGACTACATAGATCAAGGCCAAGCGCTATTCTGCCAAAGAAGCATTAGTAGTACACCTACACACTCACACCTCTACAACGCCTTATTGTATGATCCAGTGTGACCAATAACGAAAACGAAGGAGATATACTTAGTTGAAAAAAAAAGCCTCCAAATATGAAATTACTTTTTCTTCAACCTAATATTTTTCTCCACTACTCCATTACCCATTTAGTGACGCTGTCTGCCCGAGAGATGGCGTCATGGGCGTCGCGCCACACTTTAATCCGGCTCCGGCGTTGTGTTGTAGCAGAGTCACCTCTCCTCGATGGTGTAAGAGAGTATTTTAGGCAGAGATCGCTGGATTGCCTAACTGAAGAGTTCCCTAGCGATCTCGGGACGAAACACGCATAATCCTGAGGGAGAGGGCGCACCAACGTAATTTTGGCTCGAGAAAGTCTAGCCAAACTCAAAAACTTGTAATATCAATAAAAATATTTCAACAGAAACCATTAACATTGTTGCAGAAATTATAAGAGGGAACTTGACAAATCTCGAATATTTTGCTAATGTTATGGTACCTTCAAATATTCTACGTCCAGCTATTGTTGTTTTACTGATGTCGATGGTCAATGAAAAGAAGCAGCCATTCCAGCTTTGTTGTGTTGCTGACTTATGCTGTTTTGAATGTTTCGTTTATAAAAACGAAACCGGACAGGATCAAATTATTCAGACTTTGCTGCCTATCTCTGTTACTACATCCGTTGTTACCAACGGTCGATTACTTTGTGGTGGTTTGTTCGGTAATGACAGTTTAAGCAAATGGTTTTCAGCAACCACTCTTTCACACAACTCGTAAAATCAAACGACACTTGAGTAATCATTGTATATTGAATGAACATAAAAAAATGCATGTCTTTACATCTTATTTCTCTTCTGGTTCGGTAGGATACATCACGTAATCTGGTTTGGACGCTCTATACTCCTCCCCATAAAAAGTGTGCAACAAACTCAGGTCCACTGGATCATTTATCTTCACCTTCTTCCTCTGCAACAACTTTGCGTACCTCTCCTTGAACTCTTCATACTTCAGACACCACTCGAATTCTTCATCGGTTAGCTGAGACCTCAAACCCCTCCTCACCTTACTCATTATAATTTGCTGCTTTTTCTTGAAACTTATGTAGTTTTGGTACCATTCTGAATCGTCGAAGTTGTATTCTTCAGCTAGTTTTTCGGTCTTTTTGAAAGCTCGTTCTTCTAAAGCTCCCATGTCTATTGATTTCCGTTCTTTTTCTGTAGAAACTCTTGTGAGCTTGTTTTCCGTCTTATAGCGGGACTTTCCTGTCCCTCGGTGTGCAGGTATATTCTCGAAATATATGTTTTCTTGGTGGAATATACATAAGTCACCCTCTGATTTCCCTACCCAGAAAATAAACATATACAATAAAGTCATAAATCTATTACGTTGAATTATTCCAATTTTCCGAAAGTAAGAATTTATTCATTTTACTTACCGTACCAAGGTCTACCTACATTATCCAACAAAATAATGTCACCAACAGGCTTATTTTCTACAAATTCTAGAATAAGTTTCAGATTTCCTGGCAGATTCAAGCAACCAGCTCCTTTAAATTTGTATTTTTCTAGGTTACCTTCATACACAGTACCGTCTTTGAATGTTATCTCCACCGGACTACCATCAATTAATTTATCATCGTACCATTTTCCTGTGTACGATTGACCGTCATTTGTGGTGTAAGTACCAAATCCTTCTTTCCAGACTAAACCGCTGACATGGGCACAATACTCTCCTTCATATGTGTCTCCATTGGGGTAAGTGAAATTAGATGTGCCTTTTTGGAAATCGGGATCGATGAAACTTTTGGATTTCTGCAAAGCTACAGAGGTCGTAGAGGCATTTTTGTTCATAAAAAGCTGGGATTGTGACATTTTGCGGCAATCAAAATCGACAGAAATGAAAGGACTATTCAAAAAAATACCTCAAACATAGAAGACAAATTGCTGTCATTTCTCCAATCATAAGAAACATTTTGACATATGACAACGTGTACAAATTTGGTTTGACAGATGATAACAACAAGCTCTCTTCCTCAAATATGATTGTCGATATGAACAACTAGATATTTGTTAAATTTCATTCCCAGGAATAAATGCTAAAGATGGAATATTTCCGAAGTGGCCTAAAATCCGTGTTAGGAGCTCCAGCTCCTGACCAACAAATAACGGGAGCAGAAACTGTAATAAACATATTGGTCACATCAATGTTTTTTTTTTATATCATAAACTTTTAGGTCGAAAGGCTTGTGAGCAGAGTTAGTACTTCTACACTTTTAGAAGATAGGAGAGATGCGTGTCGAGCTCTCAAAGCCATGTCGAAGAAGTATCGAGTGGAAGTTGGGGCTCACAGTATGGATGTATTGAAACAAGTTTTAGAACTTGATAGGGCAGACTGTGAGATCATAGGTTATTCTCTAGATACGCTTTGTAATATCACCTCCAGAGAACCTTTTGACGAAGAGACTGAATCTGTATTACCCATAAATGTTAATATCGGAGAACAATTTACAGAAATGTTTATAAAAAATACAGAAAGTGTCACTTTAGTATTGAGTTTTTTGGAAGAATACGATTTTAGAGTAAGATGGCCAGCAGTAAAACTCCTAACATCTCTTTTGGCTAATAAACCTAAAGAAATACAAGAAATAGTATTAGTTAGTCCTATGGGTGTGTCTAAGTTGATGGACTTACTGAGTGAGAGTAGAGAAGTAATAAGGAACGATGCTCTGTTATTATTAATTAATTTAACAAAAAATAATGCGAATATCCAAAAGATAGTTGCATTTGAAAATGCTTTCGATAGATTATTTGAGGTTATAACTGAGGAAGGATTGACAGAAGGGGGCATTGTTGTTGAAGATTGTTTGATCTTGATGCTCAACTTACTGAAAAACAATACTAGTAATATTAATTTCTTCAAGGAGGGCTCATATATTCAAAAAATTGCTCCTATGTTAATTCTTCCTGATAATCTTGAAGAGATAGGATGGAGCCCTCAGAAAGTTTCAAACATGCATTGTGTTCTCCAACTTGTCCGAACACTAGTGAGTCCCAATAATCCCATACAAATTATCACAGCTTGTCAAAAGAGTATGAGAAATGTGAACCTTTTAGAGGCATTATGTAATATTTTAATGGCAAGTGGAGTACCAGCTGATATTCTAACGGAAACTATCAACACTGTTGCAGAAATTATAAGAGGGAACCTGACAAATCAAGAATATTTTGCTAATGTTATGGCACCTTCAAATCCTCCACGTCCAGCTATTGTTGTTTTACTGATGTCGATGGTCAATGAAAAGCAGCCATTTCAGCTTCGTTGTGCTGTGTTATACTGTTTCGAATGTTTCGTTTATAAAAACGAAATCGGACAAGGTCAAATTATTCAGACTCTACTGCCCAGTTCTCTTGCTACATCGGATGTTACAACCGGGCAATTACTTTGTGGTGGATTGTTCAGTAATGACAGTTTGAGCAATTGGTTTTCAGCAATCTCCCTTTCCCATTGTTTAATCGACAATCCCGCACAAAAAGAACAGCTATTGAGAGTTATGATAGCTACTAATCTAGGAGCACAAGCTATAGGATTGTTACATCAAAGTATTATGTATCTTCAGCAAAGTAACAAATTACAGTCTAAAATTGGTATTCTGATGCTCCTAGCTATGTGGCTAGCACAGTGTCAACAAGCTGTACAGATATTTTTAAACGTATCAGGTGAAGTATTACCATCAAAATATAAGAGGACTCAATTAATCTCTAATATTTGTTAGGTGCCATGGCCTTCCTCACAGCACAAACTTCGGCAAGTGAATATGACAATAACGAAGAACTTCTACAAGGGATTTGTGCTTTTATAATGGGCCTATGCGTTGTTTTCAATGACAATACTGTCCAAAATTATTCTAAGGAGAATTTATCGCAACTGATAGAGAAGAGAGTTGGTATCGAGACATATTGTAAGAAATTGAGTGAAATATCAAGACATGAAGTGTATGCGAAAGCAGCTAAGCAACCTCAAATAATCGCCAAACATTCCAGTGAACTTTTACTAGAGTTTGAGTTTTGTAAATTATTCAAAACATACGAAGGTGAATGAAACTTGATTATAAGGGCCCCTATAATAATATTATTCATTATAGAATATGATATTTAAGAAGTAATCTTCTAACATTTTAGGAGTTATCATCAATGCATTGGGGGTACAAAGGGATCTTCAAAATGGTATATCTGAATTGAGTTTGAGTGAACACGAAAATGCTCTTTTACTGCAGTATAAAGACTTGATTAGGGATCAGGACAAGAAGTTACACGACCTTCAGAAAGCTTTCAATAGTTTGCAGAGAGAAAAAGAAATGTTGAAGGTAAATTATTTCGTGTGCAATGAAAATTCACAAAACTCCCTGATGAAATATGCATTTATTGGGTATAAGTTGTTTTAGATCCAGTGCATTTAAATCATTTCTTCCAAAGTCAAATGTAAAATTCCCTTTTTATTACCATAATGAAAAGTACATGAGGAATGTCACAGAAGTTTACATTGCACAAATATTTTATAGTAAATAAAATTCTCAAAAAATAGTCACCAATTTTCAAGATGGTTGAAACAAAAATATAACAATAACAACTTTATAACAACTCATCTTAAACGTTACATTTATGTATTGAGCTTTCAACAGTTTCTCGAAGACTTGCTATAACTGCTTGTTGATCCATAGCATCTATTATTGCTGTTCCTGCTACTATCATATTGGCACCTGCTTCAGCACATGCTGTAATGGTGTTTAGTCCCACACCACCATCAACTTCGATGTCAAGTAACGGATAGTTGTTCCGTAGCCATTGAACTTTTGGCATCATGTCTGACATGAATTTTTGTCCTCCAAAACCTGGTTCTACTGTCATTATGAGAATCATATCCGCACTGTCAATATATTGTCTCACAGCCTCGATTCCTGTACCTGGTTTGAGTGCTATTCCGACTTGCATTCCAGCTTCTTTTATTCGTCTACATAAAGGAAAGACATCCTTAGTTGCTTCTACATGGAATGTATATTGATTAATACCCGCATCTGCCATAGGTTCTACCCATTTTTCAGGTTCAGAAACCATCATATGGGCTTCAAAAAAAGTATTACGTATTTTGTTTCGAAGACACTTAACAACAGGATGACCTAACGACATATTTGGTACAAAATGACCGTCCATAACATCTAAGTGAAGATAGTCTGCGCCGCTATCTAATAATTTTTGAGATTCTGCATATAAATTGGATAAATCTGCGTTTAAAATAGATGGTCCTATTTTGCATTTTAAAGGTGCTCTGGCCATTTTTACCCAAGAAATTTTGTCCTATATTGGTTAATGAAAATATGTAGTTGAACACTTGTAGATTTAATAAGCTAAAAAGGTTTTTAGATACAGAAAAATCAATGACAAATAGGATTAAAAATTGTTATCAGTTGAGACATTGATTAACCTCAATCTTGCTCCATCATTTTGATTCTGTGTGCAATCTAGAACATAGAACGGTGTGACATGAGATGAGCAGTGGCGTATCTAGAATTGAACTACATGTTTCATTTCGGAAATAAAATCATTATCATTTAATCATTTTTACCCTTTTTTTCAGAATGAACTTGATGAACTTCGTCAGACTAATTCCCAATTGAATGACCAGAATACGGTTCTTAAAGTTCAATTATCAACTAATTCCACATCAAATAATGTAGATCATACATTAATCCCACCACCTGTAGTGTCTCAGTTCAATACCTCAACACAAATTGAAAGTGAAGAGCTCAAGCAATTGAGGATTGAATTGAAAGGAAAATCAGAAGAACTTGAACATTTACGAAAGGATCAGGAAGATCTTTTAGAACTCTTAACTGATCAAGATTGTAAACTAACTGTTTTTAAAAATAGGTTGAGGGAGCTAGGAGAAGTGTTTGAGGATGATGATTCAGATAATGGATCCAATTCTGAAAATGAAGGATAAAAACTGTATATTTTAGTTTTAAGTAAAATCGTTATGTTTATTTATTGAATTATTCAATGTGCAAGATGTAAGTTTTTATATTAACTATACGTTGAAATATAGCCTTTAAGCATTGTTTTTTCTTATGCACATAAAGCATTTTTGTTTTACAATTCTTTTCGATGAACCCTTCTAGAATTCAATCCTATCTCTTCTTACATTTACATTAATGGAATGAGAAGTTATGAAGCTATTTTGAAATATTTTATTGAGAAATGAATTTATAATATCGAGAAAAAACGTAAGTAATGTTATTTACAATTTAAAAAAAATACATTTGAACATAATTTTTTTTTCACTTAATTTTTCTTTTTGTACTATTATTTGGTACTCTATAACTTGTTATAGGACTGGTATATAGGGGATTCTCAATCCGGCTTCTTTGTTGATGATCCACTTCTTTTTGGAACCTTTCATATTCTAACCTATCTTGTCTAGAAGTGACGTATTTCCAAATCATTACAGCCAATATCCCAATTCCAATTATACCAAAGACTATTGCAGGCACTACCATTGCAGCATTGACTCTTTTATAGCAGAATGGCTGTATCTTTAAAATTATAGGTTGACGATCTAGATTGTAGTTGTAATTTATTTCGCAGTAGTGGCTTTTGTTGTTCAGTCTTGCGAAACAAATACCTGCAATTCGAAATGAAAAAGTTTATGCAGCAAAAATTTAAATGGCACATAGGGGTGAAAGTTTGTTTTAGGAGAATGAGACAGTATGAATTTTGGTCATTATTAATTTCTGCTAGATTTTAAGATATTTTTTCAAAATGTCAAGCGAAAATCTCTTACCTTCTCCAGCTAATTTGACGTCTTTTGATATACTCATTGGCTTGATAGAAATATTCCCGTAAAACAACTGGGTAGTACCGTTTTCGACGAAACTCAAGGTACTATTAATAAATTCAGAGCAAAATCCTGAGCCCCCAGTTTTACCAATGTAATATTCACATTTCCTCCCTTTGTAATTCTCATTGCAGATGCATTTATTGCATTCGCATGTTCCATGGTCGTTGCAAATTTTCCCGAATACCATGCAGCTTCTGGTGGAATCTTCACAGGAGCAATCTTTACCAGTGTAACCTGAGTCGCATGTGCAAGACTCGTTGTCTCCACATTTGCCATGCCCAGCACATATTTTGCCTTTATAAGTTGGGCATTTGTATTCGCAGTATTTCCCTTGGTAAGGAAAATCACAGATGCATTTTCCGCACTCACAGTCTCCTCTGAAAATGTGTTTTCAAGCTAGTATTAAAGAGTTGGCAGGTAGTTTCTGTCAGACAAAGTTAATTAAACTTATGGGGTTTGTTCAGAATTGTCTATAAGAGTAGAGTATTGAGTAAACACTCAGAATAAACACTCTTATGGACTGCTTGAGCACAGCACACAGGATCCAGAAGTACAAAAGTATTTCTGGACCCTGTGTGCTGTGCTCAAGCGTTTTTGGGGGAACATTTTTCGACCTTTATCAAGTTTTTCGTTCTTACTTGTGAACTATATTTTTATGTATAAAGCCACATATATTCAAAGTTGTAGAGCATCAAATCTTTTTCACCACTCGAGCAGAGGGTCCAGAAATACGAAAAGTAGGAAGTTCTACCAACAATCTCCAATATTTCGAACCTTCTGACTGGACTATAGGTAGGTACACTGAGATTATTGACAAAGAATATTACCTACGACTACAGGAAGTTTCTTTAACACCATCAACTTCTTTCCGACATGGATCAAGGCTGTAACTACAGGTTTCATTACAAGAATCTCCTGTCCTGCAAGTAATTTTTTTGTTAGTTCGGATTAGACACCAGCTACTTTGAATGCATTTTGTGTATGCAATGTCGTTTTTGAAAATTTCGCCAAAACAATGTGAGCCGTATCAGCAAACTTAGGTTAGTTGTACGTTATGTACCAGATTTCAAGCTTTTTAGCTTAAGAAAGTTAAGACATAAATTTGTAGTTCCCCGAGAGGTGGCGCTATGAGTGTCACGCCACACTCTAGTGCGGCCCCGGCGGGTTTATGAGGGTCGCAGCAGAGTCACCTCTCCACGATGGTGTGAGAGGGTGTCTTGGGCAGAGATCGCTGGATAGCCCAACTCAAGAGTCCACCAGCGATCTCGGGACTAAACACCACAATCTCAAGAGAGAGGGCGCACCTACGACATGTGACCATAGAAATATAATACATTATATTTCTTTGCATTTGACTCGAGAAAGACATTTTGTAATCATCTAAGAATTGACACCCTTCAAGGAACAGCATCTAATTCTAAAACACCCTATATATTTGGAGGTTCTTTTATATCGAGAATACAACGTTATAGCCTGTAGAATGACCTAGTCGTATTTACATAAAAAGATGACCACAGATAAAAAGAATATCCTCGGATTCTACAATTACGAAATATCATGAAAACTTTTAATTTCAAATGTTAGGTATATATTTGCCAATTCAACTGACCAAGAGTTCATACAAGTAGATGGCCTCCTTTCTCTCTCTTTTTCTCGCCATCCAACAGTTATTTACAAATAGTTTTCATGGTCTTCAACTAACTTGTTTCACCGAAGAAATTGTAACGAATTGCACATCAATAACGTTTTGTGAAAACAAAGAATTAACAAATTTTATAAGGTGAGTGAATATGTAGCGAATTAATACGATCATTATTGGTTTGGAAAGGATGATTTTACGATTGGTTTAATTGCAGTTTATTGATCAATTCTGTGAAAACTTTGAACGAAGAACGAAAAGCACATTAAACATTTAAATTAACAATTTTATAGAACTCACCAACCGTAATGACAATTACATTTTCCACATCTCATATTGCCATTGATACACAATTTCTCATCTGTCTGTTCTGAAATAGCATTGCATCTACAGAATCCATGATACTCCAAGCCAACTTCTATTCTTTCTTGGATATTTTTCTCAACAATATAAAGCTTTTCTTTCTGTAATAAGGTTAGGTTAGGTTATTTGTGTGAAAAATTTTCGAATATTTTGCTTGAAACCAAGGCTGGCGCGAGCAATTTTGGCGTCTGAAGCAAATAGTGTTTTGGCGCCCCTGCTGAAAAAGTATCAATAAACAAACCCCCCCTCCCAACCAAAATATCACCTGCCCCGATTATAATTCGCCATTTTTGCTTATCATTTCAAGTTTTTTCGGACATTTTTACCTACAATGAATTTCTGGATTTCTTCGATGAACATTGCGAAAGTAATATATCTGATTCTCACATTCACAAGACACTGCGTACGATCGATGAAAGATTACTTATCACACCACAAGATACAAAGGGCGGTAGGGCATGCAAAGCTTCGAAAACTAAATGGGATTAAAAACATTTGTTCCGCTGAAAACATTCAGCATTTATCAGTGACTAGTTTGGAATGCAGGATTGTAGGAATTTTTCATAATATGTTGAATGTGTAATTCGAAGTGTTTTCGTCTTTGTGAAATACATTCCATCTCTCATTCAATTAGGGTAATAGGCAATGCTGCTTATATTAGTAGGGTTGCCATGTGTTATTTATTGATCAGGCGGCTCAGTAAAGACGGTTTGGAGATTTTTATTGCAGGGAATGTTGATAAACGCAGCAAAGCGGACCAACCTCATGTCGTTTTTAAGAATCAAGACTATATTTTTTCAGAAATATGAAAGGGCGGCCACAAATTGGGCTAAATTGCCGCCCCTTGGAAAGGGGCGCGTGAAACAGTTGCTTCACTGTTTCACCCTTAACGCCGGCCCTGCTTGAAACATTTTGTGAATAAATAAAAAAATGTAGTAACGTTAAGATGAAGTTGAAAGAATAATTTACCTTGACATCTTCTGGTACTTTATTCAACTTAACTTCAACAATGAAATCGATAACATTGTCCAAAACTACATTGGAACATTCACTGGTTTCCACAAACCCTCTACCATCGCAATCTGCATAAAATTTTATGTCCAAATCGGCTGAATGGTTTGAATCCACTGAAAACTTTGCCTTTTTGAAAAAATCCATGTAACCATCCTTTGTCAATTGTATAATATTTTTGGAGTCTTTGTCTAATGTTCCCACGAAAGAAAAATCCTTCAATATATTTCCCATTTGTTTGTAATAGGAAAGGACCTTTTCCTTGACTGCAAATATTATATTCACCTGAAATTAAATGAATTCAAATATAGGTTAAGATTTTTTGGGATGGAACACTTTTCATTGTAGACACAATAGTGAATCGAGTTATAATACAAAAAATTTTACAAGAGACTATCAAAATTCAAAATTTTTCATGAAAATAAAGCTATTGAAAGGAAACTTGAAAAAGCATTTGATAATATCTAGGTGTTATCAACCAATTTTTAAAGTGTTTCATCCCAGGACCACCGTATGGCAACTCAGTGGCCCCTGCCATATTCACCTTCCATCTCCATAAAGGAGCCTGGTGATTTTGGCGTAAAAAGGTTGGGTTTATGTCCAAGTCATCTATTGTTATTTTATACGAATATTTGAGAATATTTTGTTCTTACTTTTTGCTTCCTAAGCTCACTATGTATCTCTCCCAAAGAAGGATAGTCGTAAGGGTTATCAGCAGGATAATTTCCGTCCAAATCCACCAAACATTTTCCAGGATTCTTCATCACTGTACCTGAAAGTATACCATCACCGGCTAGATGCATGTAGCTTCCAGTACTGACGATAACCAATTTTCTAGAAACATCGGACCATCCCACACGCCTCCCACATAACAAAACTTGCATTAGAGCCTCCATACCGCCCTCTAGATCATCTAGATTGGCGCTGGTATTACTTTTTTTTCGAACCTGAGGAAGATTCACTTATATGAATAGTTATATTATGCAAATCTATTATCGTAAGTATATTCGAATATATTTTCTGCAATATTTTGTTTCATTTGTGAATAATTGTAAACTATATTTGCGTTTTTATTGTTTATTATTGTAGAATCTTTTTATTTTCTTCATTCTATTTTTTATAATACTTGTTATTATTGCTGTAATTATATTTTATTATTTTTATGAGTTTATTTTTCGAATATTAATCTCTGATTTTTCTCACCTCTCTTGCAAAAAGTTCCACATTATTGGTGAAATTTTGGATATGCTTCAGGAGGTAACTTTTGGCGCAATGTCCTTCTGGTGTGTGGTTGCAAGGATTTTCAATATTATCAGGATTGGTGAAGGAAAATGGCATACGAAGCTTATCTACGTAAGACCCGAAAGCGATCTTAAAATGTTCGCTGATACTTTTGAGGGAGTAACCCAATTCACCTCCTAGATTTATGAGAGTCTCCAGGTCATTTTTCATGGAAAATGTGAGGTCCATGAGGTAGTAGACTTCGAGGGGATAATTTTCTGCAGGTTTGTAGGAAAACGTGAAATTTACAGGTTCACCTGTGAAGAAGTGAAGGAAATTATTCTTAAATAAAAGTCGTATAATAGGTACTAGCGACCTATTTACATAAAATATAACGAATTGTTTTCAAAATCTCACCTTTGCGTAAATTCAGTTTCATTTTTTGCGGTTTCAGTTGAATATAATTTTCGTTTTTCTCGAAAATTTCGAAGTTTCTGAATTCTTCATCTTTTAGGATGGTTAGTGAAGAAGGACTGTTTGTTTCGATGTACTCTGGTAGGCAGTCCTTGAGATCATCAAATTTTCCACATCTTCGACCTTTGAAATTCTACAAATTTTTTTTTTTTATTGAAAACAATTGCTTCTTCAAAAGTGTCTGTTTTTGACATGTGTTTCTGTTTTAATTTTTTTTTGTTTGTATATAGGTACATATATATCCTGAAATGACCGCAACAATTTAAATGTAACGGATTTTTCAATTACATCTGATATAGATGTTCTGAAACGTTTAAAGATTTGAAAACTATCTTCAGGTTTTGTGAATAATGTAGATATAGGATGACCCAACGAAAATTCAACCCCCCCCCCACCAGATGAGGGTTAATGCTACCTTCATTGGGGTGGTTTTTTCGGAACAAACTGATGATGGAAATTCGTCCTCTATCAAAACAGAATATGGCTGGTTTTTTTTCAATTTTCGAAAATTCTTCTTTTCTGAGTTCTCGGAGGGGGGTCAAATGTTCATTGGGACAGACTGTTAGTAAGTATAATGAAATTTAAAAGAAATTTCATTTTGTTTTATTTTCTCATATTTCAGTATTTGTTGGGTGAATTAATTATCAATAGGAATTTGAAAGTAAATATTAATTTAATGAATAGTCTCTCATATAAGTAGGTTCTCGAGTACCTAGATTTTCCTCATTGCTTGGAATAATCACAAGAATTTTCCACCTCATTTGTTTATGATATCGTTAATTTGTTCTGAATCACCTTTTAATTTACGTTTCAATTTAATTGATCCTTTATTGAAAACATCGGCAAAATACAGAATTTAAATGAAAAATAACAATTTCAAGCATCATGCAAAATTTCATATGGAACACGTCAACAAAACCAGAAAAAATTGAGAACTATCGAAAAATAGCACATGTTTCTGTGATTAGAGATCAGGCTTCAATAAAATTCATTCTTAAAAAGCCTATAGTATTTTCATTCAAAAATCATTATGGTTTGGTACAAATTGAATTTGATTTTATCTAATTTTTGTCAAAGGGTTCAGTCTATCCAAGATATCTGGACAGAAAAAACGATCTGTTCCCTAAAACGAACACATAAAAGGATGCAGTTGAATTGTTTCGACAAATTGGAAAGTTTTTCTTCTAGTCAAGTGTGTCTTGTCTTGTCTCGCAGCGTCTTGGACTCGACGCTATGGGCTCGACCATCAGTCATGTACCCACAGTCAAGTGTATAAATATTACTCAATAAGATATATGTTTGTTTTATATTAGCAAAATTGAATGTCTAATACAGACACATTCCACAGATAAAATCTATGGCTATATCTCAAGATACAAAACATCACAGTCGATATCAATTCGTGCGGGATTAGAATTTCAGATAAAAGATATACTTACAGGGTGGAAGCAAAAATTCATCTCAGGACTTGATTGTATACATTCATCACATTCATTTCCAAAACACACATTGATAATGAAGAGGACAAAGGCCAAAATTTTAGTTGAGTATTTCAGAGAACCACTTTTCCGAAACATCATTTCCATATGTGTTAAGGTAAACTGATAATAATTCAGAGATTATCTACGATATTTATCCCCTAATATTTGCTTAAAGAGTTGTGGGGCCGATAAAGATAACTTCGACTTTTAAAGCCAATGTTAGACTGAAACATCTGATCTGATTATGATGTAGGATTTGTTGTACTTAGATGGTGGTTGAGATGAATATGCCCGTTTGGAAATATGATCTGACTGCTTTTCTACAGCATACGTTTGCAGATTGAATAAAGCTGATCGTGCGGATCTGAAATTGAGAACTGATTATCAAATTACCTAGGTACTACCGAAGGTAGCGAAAACTTTTTGATCATTTTTGAGATGAAAAGAAGGTTTTGAACTTCAGAACCTCCGTATGCAAAATGCATTTCAGACTATCCTGGAAAGACTCGTGTTCGTCTGTCTGTCTGTGTGCTCGCACATCATTGCAAGAACTTTTGTAATTTTATCTGATTTTAATGATATCTGGTATCAGTATTTAGTTGGGATCGTAGATGGTACCATGCCTCATTGATAAGTTCTAGAGAGACGATCTCTGAGGCTATTAAGTGTAAATGTGTGGTGCTGGTGCGCAATATACCGGATGTTGAAAAACAACGTTTCAATAATTTAATAATTTTCAATGGGAGCTGTTTATAACAGGCCAATTGAAAAGTTCCCGGTCACCCAAGTAAAAAACATTTTTTTGGCAAAATTCGATTTAATTATTCAATATAAACGATACAATAACGCTATATAATAATCGCTGTTGATGGTTTGGCCCTTTTGGAGGTAATCAATGAATATTATATTTTGCGCATCCCAGAATAAGGATGCCATAACCTCGCCAGCTGACTGTTGTGTTTTTTCTTGCTTTGGATTCGGTTCATCGTGTGCAGTCCACTCAGCTGAATGTCGATTGGACTCCGGAGTGGAATGATGCAGTCATGTTTCATCCATTGTCACATATCAACGCAAAAAATCAGGTTTTTTGCTCTTAAACAGGTTCGAAAACTGCTTAGAATTATTAACACGTTTTTGATTTTGATCGATTGTGAGCTCGCGCGGCACCCATTTCACACAAAGCTTTCTCATGCACAAATATTTGTGAATGATATGATGTACACGTTTAGATGATATCTTCACAATGTCTGCTATCTCGATCAACTTCTCTTTACGGTCATTCAAAATTATTTTTGATTTTTTCATCGGTGACAGCCTCTTTTGGGCGTCCAATGCGTTCGCCGTCTTCGGAGCTCAATTCAACACTTTTAAACTTACCATACCAATTAATGATGGTTGCTTTTCATGGTACAGACCCCGGAAACTCATTATCAAGCCAAGATTCTGCTTCAACTGTATTTTTTCCCTTCAAAAAGCAATATTTTATCAGCACACGAAATTGTTTTTTTTCCTTATTTTTTCAAATAACAAAAGTAGCTACACTCACAACGCGATATCTCACAAACTAATGGTCGGACACTGCTATCAAATTTTTACACGTGTTGTTTGAAGGTTGGTACTAAATAAAAATCATATGGATTTAATAGCACAGCCATCTGTACATCAAACCGGGGACTCGATTGGCCTAATTGTCCTCAAAGTAAATAAAACATTAATCTAAATATGGATCCGCAAACGAGCCTTTTTGGACATATCAGCGATTTTCGGTTTTTAAATTATGTAACTACTTACTATCGCAACCAAATACGATATTCTATTCATTTTCAGATGTCTTGTTCACTATCCTTATTCGACATTTTTGTCGATCATAAAATTAGCGAAACACATTTCAAAGGTACTGGCAAAAACTAAACAATAGTTGATGTAGACGACAGTAATATCAACCTGCTACCTAGCTACAAACATACAATCTCCAAAGAAGTTTTTTCTTGACATAGGTAATATTTCATCATGAATAGGTGCAGTAATGGAGTGCATTAAGCACTTATAAAAAATTAATCAATTTTATAAATTTATAATTCACCAGATGGAGATCGATATAACAGAATCTATTTCCAATATCAAAGAAGTTGCTTGTATAGAGTTACCAACCGGTTGTTCTAATATTTGAGAACATATTTTATTTCATCACTTAACGGAATTAAATTTGATGCATTCGCTATTGTGTCATTTAGATTTGAGGAATCTAGAACAAAATGAGTCATCTTATTTAATTACCTTTAATTAGTAATGAAACATTTATTACATCATTAAATTTTACCTACAGCTTCATTAAGTTCTTCACACTTCTTTATGTTTTGCATAAATGCAACATTTATTGTAATTTGTACATTTTGAAATGGTGACTCTTAAATTTCAGAATGAAAAAAAATTATGTCTTAATCTGATCAAGGTTGGATTACTTTTATGGTATTTCTTGATATTATCACTCCAAAGTATCTCAAGGTTATCTTTTCGATGATATTTGCAGCTCGAGAATGATTTCTTGGGTAAGATTTTTATTTAAATTTTTTTGTCCCCATTTATACAGGTTCATGAAAATGAGAAAATCTGATTCTCCTGAATATGTCGAAATATTTTTAATTCACTGAGATATTATTGATTCCAATCAAGTGGAATTATCTATTGAACTCCTTAATTTCATGTGTTACTTATATTATTTGTTGTTTCCCTGTTTGTGTCCAACCCAATATTGAAAATATCATGTTTGAGAACGAGATAATGACTACAATAAATGAAAAAATATTCAGTAGAATAATAAATTTATTATTTCCTTAACATTATCAGGTTAAAACTGGTTCATAAAACTTAATTACATATTTTGAATCTTATTGCCGATAGTTTTGTTTTAAAAAATTACAAAAATACCTTCCAAACTCACTCACTAACAAACTATTCACATATATCTAGTCATTTTTCACATTCACAGCCTCTTTGGATATTGGTTTCACCATGTTATTGTTCAGTTTGTTGCTAGGTTCTTCTGGTGCTGCATCAGGTACAAGGCCTCTCATGAACATTGACACTACTGGCCAAGGCATCAATCTGAAAATGAAAACAGGTATTAATCTCAATATTTCACTTTTTTTTTTCCAATTTTGATGCAATTTTGGGAAATAAGGGTACTTGTGATGGAATGTTAAACATTCCAGAGGAATTTTCAGTTTTTTAAATTACCACAACATCATATATTCAACTGTTTTCAAGCTATAGGAGAGAATTGGAGAATAAAAGTTCTCATTACTTCTTTATTTCTGATGCTATGAACTATGAACATAAAACAAAAACATTCTATAGGCACTTTTTTGAGTACAATTTATTAGTGTAGTAATTTGTTTTTAATTGCAATTAGTTTTGAAGTTATAATAAAATTTTTTTATTGAATTATAAACTCTTCGAAGTTTCAGTCTCACTCGACCACGTGTCTATCTATGTAGGCTTGGTTAATCGATCGTCTAGAGGTATGATTCGATTATCTGGCCTTTCGTCTTTTTCTCCGTGACTTTGTTGGATTTGTAATAATTAAATTCTTTTGAATTATTTACATCTATTTACAAAGCCACAATTATACAGTACAAACTCAGTATTGAGAAGATCTTAATTACGTCTTAATTACAAGTTTCTCACTACGGTACTGAATTTCGTCTTTAACTCGTTTGTTGATTACTCGAAACGTCTTGGATTATCACGTCTTCGTCGTACTTCAAGTTTTCGGTCGTCTCGTCTTTAACTTGTTCGCGACTCGTCTTAATCTAGTCCGCGAAACGTCTTTTCGTCTTACGTCTTAAGTTGACCGCCCGAACTTGACTCGTCTTCGACTTAAGTTAAACTGTGCCCGTCTTCGGCTTAATTTGAACTGTGCTCTCTGCCGATTGGAACTACCCTCTCCCGAATAAGGACCTCCCTTCTCTCGGTTCGACCACACCCTTAGGGGAAGGTACCATCCCCTAGTCCAATAAGAGCTTTTGCCGTACCGCCCCCAAAGATCTTCGCGGATTCCTGGACATCGAATATTCTAGAAGGACTAGAACCTGATAAACAGATGTAACACATCTGGTACAACCGTCTTGTTCTCGAACTTTCCCAACCCCAGTAAATCCCTTAAGTTTTACAACCGACATGACACATTCTTCGACACCCCGAAGAATTACACATTCTTTTTACATTATATGTACAATAACAATTCGTTCCCTGTAAACCAATTGAAACTGTCATGCCCTCGACACTAAAAGAAACTAATAGGTCTCCAAGCATCCGGTTGACCATCGCAATTATTCACAGGGAACAATAATTGGATCCTACATCTATGGTAATCTGTGAACTTGTGAACAACAGATGAGTGAAATATTCAGTGGCCATCAAGGTTATTTCCTTTGGTCATATTTGAAGAACAACATTTATCAATTTGAAAATGTGAAATTTTGAAAAAATCTAACAGTGTTACATCCGAAGACCTCAGTTGCCACTGAATATTCAATGATCATAGATAGGCACTCCAGGAAAAATATGTGATTCGAATGAAGAATGATTGCCTTGGTTGAATCCTATTTTGAAAAAAATATGAATCTCTCTGCAGAGAGACGCAAAGAAACTCAATTCCACTCAAATTTTTCGTTTATATTTGTCTATAATGAAAGATATCATAGTTATTGTAATAATATGCATCATAGAATCATGAATTGACAGCCATGACAATTGTATCGCTAATATAAAATTGAAATAATCTAGCACTCTTCAACAAATGGATATAAGTGTTGCTTGAATGAAAAAAATCCCAACTTACATTTTCAACAGTATCGTCCATCTCAAAGCTGATGGAATCATAACAACCTCTTCTTCTCTTCGAATGCCCTCCACTATCCTGTCAGCTACATCTGACAGTTTTAATGTCGACAAGAACCTCGAATGAACGTTGCCAAACATCCCAGTAGATTGTATGAAATAAGGACAAACTGCTGTTGTCTTCACTCCAGTCACACCTTGGTCCTCTAGTTCCATCCTTAAGGCCTCGTCAAAACCAACAGCGGCGTATTTGGAAGAACAGTAGTCCACCAGTTTGCTGACACCTACATGGCCTGCCATAGAAGCTATTGTGATGATGTGGCCATTGTTTTTAGAGACCATAGCTGGGAGGAAGGCTTTGACCGTCTGAAAATTTTTGAGAAGATAGGGATATTAAAGCGCTTCTAGATATATCATGATAACATAGTTCCATGCCAAAAATGGACAACCAAGAATAGAATTTACAGAAAAACTCATTAATGTTTCAGTCAGTTTACTTAATATTTGATCTGATGGTTTGTTCCTTCATTGATGGTGGTTTAATTTAGTTAGTGTAATATCATGTTAGTCATGCTCTTTCTATTTGATGTATACTTACCCAGAAATGTGCTATGATGTTGACGTCAAAGGTCAATTTGATTAGACGATCAGGTGTGTCCAAAAGGTATTTACCAGATAAAACTCCTGCATTGTTGATCAGGATGTCAATCTGCAAAAAATCAATTAGAATGCTTCTTGCACCTTCTCAATATGGTGACTGGTTAGAAAGATTTATTGACCAGTTAGAAAGAATTATATATGTTATGAACAAAGATCCTTGAAACTTTGTAGTTATGAAAAAGGTTAAAAATAAGTAAATTATATGATTTAAATATATATTTTCTACGATTGCTTTGAACCCTCCTTAAAAATTTTCAGATGAATTTTCATCTGAGTTGTAATACGTATTACGTGAAAAAAAACGAAGAAAACTATTCATCGAATATTGAATTGTTTTCAATTAAAGCTATTATTCAATGGACATGACTTGTAAGCAACCATTGGTCTACTATAGGAAGATAATAAACGTATATTATTCGAAATATTGAATTCTTACATCTCCAAACTGTTCTCTTGTTAATTTGGCCACCCTGTAAACGTCATCGCTTTGGGACAGGTCACATTTGAGGCCGTGGATTACGCCTCCTTGAGCCTTCACTTGTTTCAAGGTTTCTTGTATACCTGAAAGAGATTAATTGCTTGTTATAACATTGAATTATGTATGAATATCAAGTAGGTAGGTACGTGCATTCAAGAGATGTTTTCAAAAGCCTCCAACATGCTGAGATTTTCTTCCTGTTTTCCTTTATACAAATTGTTATCAATGAGAAACATTCACAAACCTTGAAAATATTTTATGTAGGATTGTTGTTGAAATTTTTTATTGGTTTTTTCTTTCAATAATCAAAATTTTGAGCAGTTCTCACGAAATATATTAACTCATTGAAAAAATTTCTCGTGAATATTATCAAAACTATTTTAGCTATAATAGCATATTGTGCTGTTTATCATGATAAAACTCTAGTTTTCTTAATTCAATGAGTGTATGGCATATAGCTTTCGAATCATCGAAACAAAAATTAGCTACTAACGAATAAATATTTTAATATTGACTTACGAAACAGATTTGTACCTACAACCTTTGTATGGAGTGCGAAGTGAAAACGAAAGTGAAAATTTGACCTTTAAGGAGAAAGATTTAATGGTTGTAGAGAATAATAACAATTTAACACTTTTCAAAAAATGAGTATATGCAGTTTAGAATTCTTCAAAGGAAAGAGGTTCAGACTCACGACAGTCCGAGAAGTAAGTTCTACATTTGTAAAAAATTAAGGATGAAGACAGACCATAAAGAAATTTCCACGTTTAAACAGGTTATAGTAATTGTACAAAGGTTATGGGACTTTGTAAAGTTGCAGAATGAACGCTGACGTCAGTTTGATAAAAATAAGTTGATTGTGTTTCTAAATTACAATACCATTCAAAAAGTTGCTCTGTAAAAAAAAAAACAACTGTACCTAATTTCTGGCATTCTGGGTCCATTAATTATTCATATATCGTTAATTTGACGTGAATGAATGCTTTCTGAAAACAGTAACTGAAATAAAACGAACTTTGTTTAACCTCGATTAACTGCAATCAATAATAAACAAAAATTAAGGAGACTAGTTTGTTCATAAAAACGAGGTCTATAAATATCGTTTTGAGTATTCATTTGATAGGTTATGTTGGTTTGAATTAGCTGGCTTGTTGAGTTTACAGTAAGTAGAATCACCAACCTCTCTTGTCTAATAGGACACATACAGGATTTTCCAATAAGAGGTTTCATTTTGAATAGCTGAATAGCATTTGAAGCTGTCATCTTCTCCATTACTAAAAATGGAACAACACACTTCAACAACGCATTGAAATTGTTAAAATTCACTTCATGTGATTTTGCTAATTCAGAATTTTTCCTTTGAGGCCACGTAAAAGATAAGAATACTCCACAATCGATTCAAGATCTTAAAGAAGTAATCGAAGACATACAGCCTCAAATGTGCGAATTGGTCATGAAGAATTTCATGAATAGGATATGGTGCTGCAACCATAGCCAAGTCAGCCATTTGACATCGACAATGACATAAGCATCTTCCTTTTTACAATGACATAAACATCCATTGATTCATCTTTACTCTTTCTTTGAAATATTTTCCAAATAAAACCTCTTATTGGCAAATCCTTTCGACAAAATTTCAATGCAAGTTTCGAAAAAAGTAGGTACTCTTCTATCCTAAAAATATACACAAATTTCTCCGCCCACTTCTTCAAAACAATAAAGACAATCAAAATTCAGTAGTATCAAGTTCAACGGTCTGTTATACAAGGAGTTCAGAGACTCTTCCAAAGACCTCTGTAGGTGAGCATTTAGGATACATAAGCTTTCTTTCACCTTGAACTTGAAAATAGCGGAATCGATTCATGCTCATTTTATATAACTACCAGACGAGATATCTTATTGCGGTTTCACAGAAAACCCTATCTGTCGATCGTAAAGAACATTACCATAATTGAATATGTAGTTAAGGTAATTGATCTAGTTTTAGTGCATTAGGTAGGTACGTACGCAGAGTTTGGACTAAATAGTTGTAATTATATTTAGGTAGTTATTTTCAGACGTAGTCGAAGTAGTTGTTGAGGAAATTGACATTTTTTTTCGGGAATGGATAATTTCCAGTATTGGAAATATTAAAATTCTCCTGATGAGAGATATCCCTATTACTACTCGTACTTCAAATGAGTCAAGTATTTATTTATCAAGTACTAGAATTATATCAAGCTACTTGATTTTTAGCAGTTGTATTGTGTAGTGTGCATCCATAAAAAATGATGAAATAAGAAGGAACCTTGCAAAAAACACTTTTATTTATTAAACTTATTGTATAAAAGAACCGAAAATATCAACTTTTTTGGAGTAGAAACATAAATTAAATCACTATATATCATAACAAAATGAAAAATTATAAAACAATAAAGTTTTTTAATATTGAGAAACCTCCAGGCTTTGTTTGATTTCATAATTTTCCATCCAGGATCTAAGACACATGAGGCATCTTACAAATTTGTCGCCTAACCTATTGCGGGTTTTTGTAAATGTAAGAGCAGCTCTGGAAAATTGTCTCTCAACAGTAGCTGAAGATGCTGGCGTTGATAAAAAATCCTTGTATGGCCATCTTGGCCGAGTTTGGAAAGATATTTCTGAAACTACCGAAATCTACCAATAGATTTCATAGAAATGTGAGAAAACTACTTATAAAATCACTCTGGCGAATGCTTCAGTCTTTCGGCACTCGAGGAATTTCCTTATTTAGTCTGAGCACGCACGAGATTGCAGAAATTTATGCAGTGCGACGCGTGCATATCAAGCTCAAGTAATATCAAGTAGCTTGATATCAAGTCAAGCAATAAATATCTCAAATCAAGTCAAGTCAAGCTCAAGTATGTAATTTTTCACGAGCTAGATTTTCAAGTCAAGTATAGTTGTTTAAAATGTCAAGCTACTTAGCTTGATGAATCCCTAGTCATAAGAGATTCGAACCTTATCGTTTGAGACGATTTTCAGCATAATATTCGATAATTTCAGACCAAAGTATAAAGTATCGGACGATTTCATTGGAAAACTTAAATAATTTCAAATTCAAATAATACTAGAGTTTTGACAAGGTACTACAATAGAAGCTATACCTCTTATCAAGTTGGACTAAATTGAAATTCATAACAATTATAATATTTATCTTTGTGTTCTCATTGAGAATTCGATATACATATTATATTTCGTGAGACCGAAAAAAAAATAAAAATTCATTGTATACGATATTCACAGAACTAAATTATATTCCAACACTTTTCATAATCTCAAAGCAAATACATAATATTTCTATACAGATTATGGTGCTCAAGGTTATTGTCCTTGTTGAGTAGAAATGTGTTAATTGATTAATTGACCAGTTAGAACCAAACAGTTTACTGTATTCATAAGGAATTATGTGAACTCTTTAATCTTTATGACTAATATGCTGTTCATTATTTATTGGCTTTGCGGGATGAACACTTAAAGGTTATAATCTTTTTCATGGTTTTTGCTATTAATCTCTGTTTTTATTGATCTCATCGATTATTTATAACCACAATTTAATTATGGGTATACTTGGAGGTCCAGTATGAACGACGTATAAATATTGTAGGATAATTATTATGGAATCATTAAGGAAATGTATAAATACAGAAATGGCAGATCACAATGAGTTTTTGACTCTTTCGAGTAGAACTTGTACATACAGTGTGTCAATCCGAAAAAGTATACCACCTATAATATCTCGGCCCCCTTGAAAAATCAGAAAAAATTGAAAAAGAGTTAAACTTTGTTTCATAGGGATACATTTTATACTGTTGGTTCCAATCAATTTGTAACCTGTGAGCGCGATGACAGTAACTCCTACAAAAGAGGGTCGATTAAATGGCCACCAAGCTCCCCTGACTTGACACCTTTGGATTTCGTGTATAAAACAAACCACTTGATGTTGAAGAATTGATGATAAAGAATACGCTTGTCGAAAAATTAGAGTTGAAGTTTTCCAAAAGGTAAGGGCCGAATTTGAAAATAGATTTTATTTCAAGCCATTTTGAAAAAGGCAATCGAAGCATCTTCAAAATAAGATGTTACTTAACCTCCTTCTCCATTTAAGATGTCCCCAACATGGTTAGATTACGTTGTCGGATTGTGATATATTTTCAAATCCACAATTTTACTATATCGTTATGAATGTATATCATATTGAATGAAATATATTTATTTGAGTGATTCCCGATCGAATATGCAAATTTTAATATTTGAAATCCGATATTTTTCCTAATTGTCGAATTTAAAATAAGCAGAATATTTTTTATTTTGTGTATCTACCTGCTGAAATACAAGGATTGGCTACTTTTGTTCTCCTAGTGTTATCGGTTGTTTGACGTCGTTAGGCACGCTTGAAATTTGTTTTATGAATTTCTGATATATTAAGGTATTTATTTCAATATATTTTGAGTTAATATGAAACGTTGATTCACTATGGGATATAGGAAGTGCGTTCTTTGTGGAGAAACTCGCGAATTGAAAGAAATATCATATCAACAATATATGTCTTCATTTCCGCGCTTCCTGTCAAATTTGATAGTTCATGTTGGGGACAAAATTTGCTTACTGAAAATGACATATGCTTCTTCTATCTATGTTTATTACTCTGAGGAATTAACCTTACGAACCAAAGTTTACTTCTTTTTGATTTTTTTCTGATTTTCCATGGGGCCGAGATATTGAGATATTGAAACATTGTATATTACTTAGCCTTTTCCAGTTGATATTTTTTCCTATTGAATCAAATCGATATTTTCGAATGAATTAATAGTTCGAAACAATATTACTTAAGTTGTTCAATTAAAGATATTCAGTTCTTGAAGACACCGCAATCAACGATATGTAATCATGTGATTTAAACAAAGAAAACAATCCATGTAAGATTGACGACAATTATTAGAGAAGTAAATGATTTTTGACATATAATAAAGCCATTTATGAGTTCTTCCTTCAAGAAAGTGCTTGTTGGAAGTCACGACATACATACATACGTTTTGTAGGTAGAATTACAGAATCTATTCGAATATAACGAGGTACTATTTAATGACGATATTCCTATCGTTCGTTTTCCCCAGTTTTTCATGTGAAAGTCATCCTATCAGACCTACAATTCCGAAGAAAGCGTTAAGGATAATTGGAACGTCCTTGATTGAGTAATTTCTTGTCAATGATAAGCATTCAGCGCTCAGCGAAATGAATTTTGATTGGTCGACGTTGTCACATTTAAAAATCAATAAAAAAATAAGAGTTTTTCAGAGTATTTATGGAAATAACGAGTTACCATACTTATTCTGGAGTTAGAGTTGACAGAATCCTACTAATAGACCTAATTCACGAAACTTTGATGGACTAATCAAATCGTTCAGTAAATATCGTTGATTCAAGTCTGTATTGTATAGTGACTAGAAAATCAACATGAAATGCAGAAATGATCTGAAGATGACAATCACCACTATGAAACTATGAGGTGTACAACTTTGCTTCCGCCGTTTTGAAATAGATAGCTGTAGCGGTAAGTGGTAGTCGAAATAAATAGATCGTAGATGTCATACAATAAGCTGAGGTATTGGTAAACATGACGCCATCGAAATATTAGTCGATTTGTGTCTGCATCATAAAGTTATTCTCGATTAAACATGTCAGCTTACTATCCAAATTCTCGTCATTTGCAGTTTTAATTTTCTGCTTGAATATGAAGAAATTTGCGGCTGAGGCTCATGGAATGCTCTCAAATACGTATGGAGAGGCCGCTATTAGTGAAAGAACGTGCCGAGAGTGGTTTGAACGCTTCAAGAACGGTGATTTAGACGTCGAAACCAGCATGACGGTGGAAGAGAGAAGGTTTTCGAAGATGCAGAATTGGAGGCATTACTTGATCAAGACTCGTGTCAAACGCAACAAGAATTGGAAGGATCATTGGAAGTGACGCAACAAGCCATTTCAGAATGCCTGAAAGTCATGGAAATAATTCAGAAACAAGGAAATTGGATGCCGTACCAGTTGAAGTCGAGGATGTTGAACGGCGTTTGTTTGCTTGTGAACAGCTGCTTGCAAGGCAAAGAAGGAAGGGATTTCTGCATCGCAATGTGACTTGATACGCGAAATGGGTTCATTATGATATTCCCAAGCGCAGAATATCATGAGGATAAGCCATGCTTCCACTTCGACGGCCAAACTGAATATTCACGGTTCCAAGGTAATGCTCAATATTTGGTGGAACCAGCTCGGCGTAGTGTACTATGAGTTTTTGAAACCGACGGAAACAATTACAGGCGATCGTTATCAAACGGAATCAATGCGTTTTAGCCGAGAAGTATGGCCGCAATACAACGAGAGACAAGATAATAGTTATTTATAATACAAGTGCAGAAGGCATTGATATTCTTCCACGAGTTCAAAATTCAAAAACGAGCCACGAAGTGGCGAGTTTTGGAATGAACGAGTGGTAGAATGAGCCTTCTGAACGAGTATTATACATTATTTTCTCTAATTCATTGCATTTTCATTGAAATTAATGAAATATTTCCATAAATATAATTTAGTGATTTTTGCATTGAAAAATGTTGGTTGGCAGAACTGATTTCTTTAAGTCAAATTGATGAATTGACAGATAAAGCCGTGGCGGAAAGTTCGGAGTACCAACATAGAATAATAAAATATAACCATGAAAACTGTGCGTTTCTGATATATTCTCGCACGATTTTGTTCTACAAGATGTGGAAGAATGAACGGAATAACCACAGAATTAGAGAAAGTAATTTTACAGTATGACAATGCTCAACCCCGTGTTGCGAAAATGGTCAAAACATACTTGGAAACGTTGAATTGGAAGTCCTACCCCACCTGCTGTATTTTCCAAGCTTTGCTTCCTCGGACTATCACTTGTTTCGATTAATGGTACAAGAGATAAATTCCCACATGATCAATTAAAAAAATCTTTTAATTTTGCATATATGACATAATTGAGATGGCAAAGCTTTAACGAGTCATTGTTTGTTTTTCTCCTGAAGAGTATTATGTTCATTTGAATAACTCCTATTTAATTTAATTCTCAAAATTTACATAATGAGTGTTTTATTGGCATGAAATGGCTTATTAAATGTAGTGTTATGGTTTTTTCGAAATAAATCTTGAAATAGGGACTGAAGAAAACCTACTGATACTTCCTTA
The DNA here is from genome assembly GCF_914767665.1 of Harmonia axyridis. NCBI lineage: Eukaryota > Metazoa > Arthropoda > Insecta > Coleoptera > Coccinellidae > Harmonia > Harmonia axyridis. The sequence continues at coordinate 29,900,944 of NC_059506.1, read as the reverse complement.
ATTCAAAACTATAAAAAATGAGTCTTAGATAATGTGTTATAATAATAATCATTATGTTAATATATTCAAAATTAGAATTAATTTTGGATAGTAAAATTTGATTGAGTATGATGCATTGAAGAAAATGTGATTTAGGAAAATTCCATAGAGTAATAAAGATGATTATTACTCAGAGGAAAATTCTAAAATTAAAGTGACATCAGTTTGATAGACGAGGCATAGACATTAGTTCCATAGATTTGATACAGATGAAGATAGATCATCGAAGGCGGAAAACAAGATTTTTTCTATCGACGACTGCAGGGGAGCATTTGAGGAGAGACGTTAGAATGAAAAAAATTGATATTGAGCGAGTTGAAAAAGTCTAAAATCTCAAAAGTATTAATCCAAGAGATGATTCAGTGAATATAAATCTTTGAATAGAATAGAAACTAACAAAAAACTAAATTGAATAAAAACTAATAAATGAAACATTGAATTGGAAGTCCTACCCCACCTGCTGTATTTTCCAAGCTTTGCTTCCTCGGACTATCACTTGTTTCGATTAATGGTACAAGGCTTGGCTGACCAGCACTTCCGGTCTTACGAAGAAGTAAAAAATTTGATTTATTCGTGGATCGCTTCAAAAGATGGATAGTCTTTTCAACGCGGGTTTCGTACGTTGCCCGAAAGATGGAAGAAAGTAGTGGCCAGCGATGGACAATACTTTGAATCATGAATGTATAACCAACCAGTTTTTTAAAATAAAGCCTAGAATTTCGGAAAAAACGGTGGAAGCAAAGTTGTACGCCTATATATCAGTAAGTAATGTTCCACTTTTATACCTGTCATTTAGTTATCAATGTAAATTTTTAAAATTTTAGGATCGAATAGTTCTCGATAGAATATTCAAAATGTCCCTATTCAAAATCCAAAGGGGATGCGAAAAGCAGAAAAGTTGTTCCCCCTCGAATAAGAAATTGACGGATTTTAGCGATTTTCCACATTTTCATTACAAAGCTGGAAAATCGAGGTGTTGAGTTTTCGTTGGACCACACTGTATATTCCCATCAAAAAACAGTGTTTTATCAATACACGAAACTTGTTTTTATTCATTTTTCAGACAAATTTTGAACGAGGCTTCAAATTATCATTCTACATCCAAGTGCAATATTTCATCCATATCGAACTTGCAGTTTTGAAAAATTGATATTATTAATTTAGGGAATTTGATGGATATATCACAAACATTTCGCGTTTAGGTATTTTTGTTCGACAGTTTTTACGAACGGCCAGATAGATAGATGTTTATTCGAAAAATTTCATACAATATAGAAGAATAAAAAAACTTTTACAATAAAAAAAAAGAAAATTCACAAATGAACATGAATTCCCCACTAACACCGAAGCTGTGCGTGGATGCCAGACAGAAAATTACAGTGACGAAATAACAAAAAGATGATGATAGATCTGCTTAGGGAACGAGCACTAAAAAAGTGCTAACCCATTTGCCAACTCTAAACATTGCACATATTACACCAAAACAAGAAATTTCGTGTCAGAATCGATCTACATAAAATTAGTGTCTCAACCTGACCGAAACGCAGATATGTACAAATAAAAGCAGATATTGCACGTTTGCACTACTAGTTTGGCCTAGTCCAATCCCAAATCCTCCGTTTCTGACCCTGACCTACAGTTCTTCGGCCGTTGCATCTGTTTTCCTTCCCGCAGAAGTGGTAGATACAACATTCTCGCACTTTGGCTGTTTCGAAATTTCTGTTTCGAGAATGGAGATATTTCTGTTTCGATATGGCTAAGGAGATTGGCGATCTTTCGTTGCAAAAGCAATTTGTGTGTGTCATATGGTCCGTTAGGTTCGGTGTTCAGGTTGAATTCCATCGTTTCACGGCTATTTCGAAACTGCTTTTTTGCGCTAAATGCCTTTCTTCTCGATAACAGTTTAGATCAAACGATGTGGATGGAATATTTCCGACAATTTGGATGGAAATAGTACCTACATAGAAACAGAACTTACGCTTATATCTGTTTATATATTTTTAGTTTGAATTGCCATAAGTGTCATCCATGTGGTTAAGCTTGTAATAGAAATATGCATTTTGGTTCTGTCAAGAGTTGCACAAGTTTGACTTGAATGTTCGAGATTGACTCGAAATCAAGTCAAACTCAAGTCAATCTTTCTGATAAATGATTCAAGTCAAATCAAACTGGGCAATGGTTACAGGTTTGAAAATTCAAACTGTTTGTCAAACTAGTTTGAAAAAGAATTTATTTAGTAGATATACCTTGAATGGGTAAAATATTCATGTTAAATATAGTCTACAAGTAGCTACAACGAATACCAACATTAATTTGAAGAAAAAAGGGAATATATTATTTAATTTTTTTTTGATCAACTCCAATTTGTCACCTCGAAATTCTTCGTGAAAAGTAAAGTCCTTACTTCAGTACTTCTTACAAATCAAGTGAATTCTCTGAACAGAAAATCTGGCACTAGTGCCCCCTGCTAATAAATTAATAAATATTACAAGTACAATAAAACAAACCGCATATTTTTAACTTTAAGAATAAAGGAGCCTCCGTCCAACTATTTTGACAATTTTGGTTCCAACGTTTTATGTTGTTACTACCACAAATAATACTTTATCCAGAAGGTGTTGCTTCCCGCGAAAATTCTGCTACATACAATTTTTTGTGGCTCTTTATCAATTGTCGTTGAAGATCTAGTTCCACTATTGGTATTTTATACCGTTGTTCTTTATTTTACATAATTTGCACTTTTCAATTATCATTTTGCCGCAATATAAAAAGTCTGTATATTTCTTTTTCTTGTAGATTAATTTTACCTCGTCCACTGATTATTTTTCTCATAGTTTTTGAGGGGGTGGATCTTCATAATCCGACTCAATTTGTTTTGGTACGTATTTCGAGCTGCATGAGCTACATGAAAAAGGTTCGGGTCCAAACATTTTGAGTTCAGATACAAAGCACAACACACAGAAAAAAAAGAAACAAGCCAAGCGCATCCTTCTAAATATGAACTATAACTAATTTGCGGAGAGAGTACAGGTTTAGACACGTTGCGCAATATGATATTCAAACTTCAAACTGTTTGAAGAAGTTTGATTTCAAGCCAAACCTAAAGATGGAGAAATCAAGTCAAATCAAGTTTTTTTACATAAAAAGTTTGATTTTCGAGTCAAGTAATATTTGTGAGTAAAATCAAACTAGTTTGACTTGAATGCATCTCTAGTTCTGTCTATAAAAACTGAAGAATCCAAGAAATTAATGTTTCTTTATTTGATCTTCATCAGCAACTTATAAATCATTCTTCACTTGATGTAATAATTTTTTTAGAGCAGACCTAATTATGAAGGTTATAGGATTAAGGATTTTTGTGATATTAATAATCTCAAAACACGTATGTTACGTGAAAACCACTGCAAGTTCAACGCAATGTTTTATTATTTCCTTCTGCTAGAAAAACACTTCGAATATAAAGCTTATTCAATGGAAAGAACATTGTGAAATGAAGAAAAAGCATTCATCCTCATCGGATGCGATTCTGTGGCCTCGAGATTGGTAGGAGAATGCGTAGCATTTAGGATAATAAGTTTTTCTCCGATTGAAACGAAATATTGATTTTGCAGACATATATGAATCAGCAAAGTACTCGGCAAAGTATTACTTTTCCTGCCTAGGCAGCAAAGTGATTATTATCAATTCAATTCAATTATTCAATTCGGATTCTATATTTGGATTCTATACATTGCAAAAACTAAACTGTTCATTTTTTTTTTCTTGGAACAATTCCAAAGGTTAATTATCGACGTAAACTTCTTTGAGAAATATCCTGTGGCAAATAAAAAACCAAAAATACCAAGTATTGTTTACCAAAACATTATGTACTATTCATCAAGATTTATTCTCGTAACAAAAAATCTAATGATCTAAACATTTTTTATAAGATCTGCGTCATAATCATTGTGCGAGCAGAATTACAATATCAAAACACGAAGTGCTTTGGTAAGGAACGAAAACAAAATCAACTTTTAATTTTGTTTGTTCCCGATACCGATAGCATTAACTTTACATATTCACGATAACAAGAATTTTAGATTTTTCTGGTCAATATTGATTCAGCGCCCTAGGCTAAATTTGAAATTTCTGATTGAAGTAGTCCTTGATTCACAACCATTTTAAAATAATCAATTTATGAACTATCAAATAAGCCTGTCAATAAAAACACATCTAACTGAACTGGACCATGATTAGAATTCCATTGTCTCCACAGTAATGAGACAAACAGGTATTATCTGCTTGGGCGACCATAATATCAGTGTAAGTGTGAGAAGGCAACTTGATAAAAGACAAGAACCTCAATTTTCTGGTGTCTTGGAATCCTAGAAAGACAGGTGCGCAGCACTATTGGAATTATAACCAAATCAAATCAAATTTATTCCAACATAAATTCAGATACAATATTTATATTGAGAGATATAACTTATGGTAATTTGCATACACATATAGCCAAAATTATATTGGTTCTGTCTGAAGACAATCAAGTCGATCTTTTGCTTTGGCCACATCTTAGGCTATAACGGCACGAGGTAGAAGAACTCTGGTATTTGATACCTCAAGAGGAAATCGAATATGCCTAGATGTATTTCTGAGTGTATATGACATGGAGGACCAAAACATTATTTTTTGGATTTTTTTATTTTCATCAATTTCTAACCTAACCTAACTAGCCATTCTGAGGGCTTGGAAAGTACCAATACAAAACCCTCTGGAGGAATACTCCTGCTCCTGCTCAGGAAAAGAAATTTGTGGTGCTTTCACTGACCTATACCAGAAGGCTCCTGAAGCTACCACGAGCTGAGCTTCGGGTAATGGTGGGACTGCTGACAGGACACTGTCGGTGCAAAAACTTTTGTACCGCATGGGTAAGTCAGCAGATAAGATCTGCAGCCTCTGTGGAAATGGGGTAGAAACAGCAGAACACATACTGTGCAAATGCCCAGGGCTGACTGGCCTAAGAACCACTCACATGAGAAAGTCAGTTCTGGATACTCAGTAACAGCCGTTTGAATAAATAGGTAGGGTTAATAACAAAAGATCAATTTGGTCGCATTTTCCGGCAGGTTAACCGATCCGTAACGACCCCGATTTAGTGAAATAATAATAACAACCTAACCAGGCTAATGACCGTAGTAGTCGATGACTTCAACAACAACAAAAAACAATAACCTAACCCAAAGGCACATGTACACAAAATTATTTCTAGGATTTTTTTCCTGTTTTACTTAGTATATTTTTCTCCTTATCTTTGTGATTAAAACTTGCAAATCAAAAATTGCAAAATCATTCAACAGAAATTAAAAAATTTTACTTTACCTTCTTCATTAACGTCCCAAACCATCACTTTAGCTCCTTGATTGGCTATCCTTAAGGCTAGCAACCTGCCCAAACCACCACCACCTCCAGTTATCAACACATTTTGTCCACTGAGTTCCTTGAATTTCCTGTAGGATTTGGGAAGACAAGCGCGCACTATGCTTTGTACTATCATACCTATAGCTATTATTATGAAACCGACTATGTCCAATATGGACTGTAGAAGGTTATAGTCACTTTTAGACACCATCGTTCCTTATTTTTGGCACTGGTTTTCTAATAGACTAGACTTGAAGTTTCATCGCTTGGGTATGGATCTGAAATGAAGAATTTTATGTTGAGTTTTCTTGAGTGAATCTGTAGATGGAATGCGTCGTTATTGTCAGTTAGAATTTATATATAATTGACTCATCATGGTAACGAATGTACTTTGATTCTCGGGAACTATAAATTTGTTGGATTTAGAATTCATGGATTCCATAATTGACAGAATAATGTTATTCATCCGGAATTTGTTTGTGTGATTAACTGAGATTTTTGATGAACCACTTAACCATACAATTGTGAATTAATATTCAGGAAGTGGTTGATAAATGAGATCCGTTTCCCACATTTTGAAAATTCATTTTATGCATTAGGTATTTGGCAGAATTTACAGAAGTTACAATGCCTATGAGATATATTTGACTACTTAAGTTTAATCCTAAGAACTGAATGAAAAATTTATTTTTAAAGGTAGGTATATCACATAGTGGAAAAACAATTTATTTGTTTGCGATTTTTTGATTGTTGTTGTAAGTTGTAGAGATGATTTCATTTTTGCGTTAATTTTTTAGATAATTAGAATATTTTGGTATTATATTTCGTTTTAATATCCATATTCCATTAGTACCTTCAATTCAATATTTCCGTGACTACGAAACAAAAGTGGAAGAAAATAATTTCAAGCTCCAAGCAGAACCATAGAAAATTCAAGAATTTTGAGAGAGCAAAACCCAAAATTTTTACTAGAAGAGATCCAATCAAAATGAGATTTTGTGTGTATATTTTAACAGAAAATATAGTAATAAAACTTGACATTTAAGTAACAACACATACCACCCAGTTGAGATTTTGTAAGAGAATATAAAATGATAATTTCGTGTTGATGTCTTCATTAGAATCATAGAAGCCGAATTGAAATAAATGGGAAAAAGTTGGTGTATTCTAGTACGCAACTGGCGAATATGGCAAAGAGCGCTCAAAAGCTTCAGACTTGACGTCAGTACTTGCCTAAATTTTTTTTAAATTTTTACCTGGGACCAGTAGGTATATATTGAATTTAAATCTTATATCATATAGATGAAATAAATTTAATTTCAGATTAATTGGATCTTCATCCCTGACATTTGATTTGGATGCATTTTATAAACCTTGAGTTTAGGTAGCTAAATATACAGGGTGATTCACGAAGATCATAAACTTGGACAACTCAAATTCATGAAAACTCAAGATTTTCAAATGAGAACCTATATAGAATAGAATAGAACCTAATTTTTTCTGGAAAAAAGCTTTTTCTGCCGGAAAATTCGAAAAAATGTGAGTCCTCATCGCCACAATTTTTTTCATAAGAATCCCATTAACTCATGAACCGTTGAGTTTTTACCCAAAGTATGGCATATTGCCGAAATTGTCGTCGAAAAAACTATCTAATGATGCAATAATATACTGGGTGTGCCATTTGAAATAAGGAAGTAGTAGTCCGTTTCCGGTATAGTCTGAAAATATTTTAGGGAGAAAGATCATTGTCTCAAATCACAACATGAAAATTTTCAGCTCAAAATTATGATTAGTTTTCCATAAACGTCTAATAAGCCATACCGGTGAAACATCCGGTATATATTTGGTTTTATACCAAAAGAATGAACCCTAACATGAAAGTTCACTTAACACTTGGAATTAGAAATGGAAAAACATATTTCCATAAACACAGAAAAAAAAAACAACAGATAAAATTATTTACTACCAAAGATTGGAAAATGATGTTAGAACAATAGAAACCAATTATCATCTGAAGAAAAAAAATCTCATTCTGAGAAACGTTGAAGGTTATCATGCAGTATATATAAACTAAATGATACTCGTGTTACTATCAATCATTAAGTCGAACGACTTTTGTACTCAACAAATAAAAAAAATTGATACCTATAGTTGCTTGGCAAGGTCTTCATTCTTTCATCTTCATTTATAGATTACATGTGTAATCTAGAATAAGTTAATTCATTCTACGTGAACAAGAATGATGATTATTTTTAGATAGGATTACAGACGTTGAAAATAATTACGTATATCTAATGTATACATTTTCCTTGAAAACTTTGCATTGGTTTATCGAAAAAGGATGTTACATATCGTTTTGGTAGGTGCTGATAACTCGATGAAGGAATTGATAAGGTATAAGGTAAGTATTTGCTTTCATTTTAGGATGAAAGTGACAATCCTACTCGAAATAATTATTCATTTTGTTGATTTTGAAGGATCTCTTGAAAATCATTGAATTATCGTCGAAGTCCTTTGTCATTGCCATTTTTAACAAGGCACGATTAAATGATCGAAAATCTGTTTGAAATTTTATTGGCATTCGGAATAAACAGTCAGTTTCTCCAATTATAGAAGGGGACACCGACTTAGTATGCATAGAACTGCTTCCAACATTCAACTAGCGGTTTTATTCGATGAAACGGTCATCGTTTTGAACATTATTCATTTCTGATTTATTATTTTCAATGAGAATCTTATGGAATCGTCAGAGATCATTCGTAATTCAAGGTTTGAATAATGAAGCTGTTATGCAGAAGAGTTTAAAGGCTTTAAATCACTTTTAGCTTGACAACCTACTTTGGTAGAGTCGAGATTATCTCTAAAAATAACATCAACACCAAGGTTGAGATAGATAGATAGTATAGCAAGGAGTAAATGAGTGAAGAAAAAAATCGTGTAGCTTTTTTCATGTAAACAATTTTTGTTATTTAAATATTGTGGTCGTTTTTTGCAAGTTTTATAAATCTTACAACGAACCAGCTGTTCGAGGAGATACAAAGTCGATGTTTAGTTGTGGTTGAAATTCCTAGAGCACGTGTACGTGGAATTTATGCCAGCTAAGTGAATTTGAAAGAGGTCGAATTATTGGTTTACGGGAGGCGAGGTTGTCATTTCGAGAAATCGCTAACCGTACGAACAGAAGTTTTGAGATGTTGTCAAGCGTGGTTTGATAATGCCCAAAATCGAAAAAGGGTAGGCATCGGATGTCGAAGGGGCACAAATGAAGTTCAGGATCGACGTCTAAGACTTAAGGCCATTACAGACCGATTTGCGACAACTCGATCTTTGGCTGATGAGTGGTTAGGCGAACAAGGCCAGTCTGTAACTGTCCGCTGGATAAGGTCTTTTGGACTGCAGCATTATAGACCCCATCATGTGTCTGACGGTTGGGCATCGCCGGCAACGATAACAGTGGTGCAGAGAACGTCAACATTGGAAAGTGAAATGGCATCAAGTCGTATTTTCTGAAGAATCTCGATTCTCCTTGGGTGCACATGATGACCGAAGAAGGGTTAGACGACGTCGGGGAGAAAGACGTGAACATCAGTTTGATGTTTAGCGTCGTGTACACACGACAGTAACCGTTATGGTATAGGGTGCTATTGCACATGCAAAGTTCACCTTTATTCGAAGTAACATGACGGCGCTACGTCACCTTCAAGAAATAGTGGAACCATATGTTCTCCCTTACCTTAACCGGCTCGAAAATCCAATATTTCAGCAAGATAATGCCCGACCTCATGTTGACAGAGTTAGTTTAAACTTTTTAGAAGCGACCCATGTGAATCTTTTGCCATGGCCGCCCAGATCCCCCGATCTTTCTTTGTTTGGAACATCAGGGGTAGAAGGCTTGAAAATTTGCCCCAGCCCCACGGACTTTGGCGGCTCTGAGACATGAAGTACATGCAGCTTGGGGATAGTATCCCTCAAGAAGAAATAGACCATCTTATTGCATCAATGCCGAAACGTGTTGGGGAGTGTATAGATAATCGTGGTGGACATACACATTATTAAAAAATTCATTAAAGAAAATTGTAAACCCTTCGTTTTTTCCACAAAATTTCAATTATTTACTCCTTACTATACTCTCTGTTTTACAAAAAAAAAATCAAATTTAAAAAGTTCCTTCTGGGTGTTGCAGTTTCTTTGTCAATTAGTATTCTGTTGGAAGAAAAAAGAAAAATTAATTAAAAACTGAAGTAGTTGAATACAGAACGTTTTCGATATTACAGAAATCTATATTTATTTATTTTGTGATAATATCTTTTGATAAATTTGAATGGTTATTCATCCAGTACTCTTCACTATTTAATAAATATTTCAGCTTATATCATCACTAGACAATGGATTGTTTTGATACCACTTGAAGAACAATGATCATTATCAAAATTTCCACTTGTGGTTTTTTCTACATAATTCTGTATGTTATCCTTAGAACTTTCTGAATGATTGTGATTATTGAGACATCATGTGGGTACTGCGACTGAGAAATGAAGTAGGTATCAATCTTTTTGAAGTATTTCCTATTTCTCCAAATTATGTGAGTTCAAAATAGTAGACTAGCAGATAGCAGATCTATAGATGAAAATATGGTTCTAGGTACAAAATTATTAGATTTATACTTATTATTATTATATTATTATTTTTCTCTTATACTGGAAAATAATTTTTCAGTTTCGTTCAAGTTCAAGGTTATTAAAACATAATTTATTATTAATCTCTTAAATTAATAATAGAACACAGTTCTCATGATAAATGAGAGATAAATTCCCACATGATCAATTAAAAAAATCTTTTAAATTTGCATATATGACATAATTGAGATGGCAAAGCTTTAACGAGTCATTGTTTGTTTTTCGCCTGAAGAGTATTATGTTTGTTTGAATAACTCCTATTTTATTCTCGAAATTTACATAATAAGTGTTTTATTGGCATGAAATGGCTTATTAAATGTAGTGTAATGGTTTTTTCGAAATAAATCTTGAAATAGAGAAGTAACTGGAGAAAACCTACTGATACTTCCTAAATTCAAAACTATAAAAAAAGATTCTTAGATAATGTGTTATAATAATAATCATTATGTTAATATATTCAAAATTAGAATTAATTTGGATAGTAAAATTTGATTGAGTATGACGCATTGAAGAAAATTTGATATAAGAAAATTCCATAGAGTAATAAACATATGTTTATTACTCAGAGGAAAATTCCAAAATTTAAGTGACATCAGTTTGATAGATGCGGCATAGACATTAGTTCCATAGATTTGTTACAGGTGAAGATAGATCATCGAAGACGGAAAACAAGATTTTTTTCCTCAGAGTAATAAACTTAGATAGAGGGAGCATATGTCATTTTCAGTAAGCAAATTTTATCCCCCACTGCTCTCTATGATACAAATCACGAAGTTATTCGACTTCAAATAATTCTTCTTTGTTAAACTACTTATATTTTCATTCGTTCATTCCATGAAATTAATTTTATGACACATAAAAGAAATAGACTAAACACTTCCAAGCCCTGAGTCTACTTTACTTCAGAAACAAGACCCAAGACGAGAATTCTTATGCAAATATAAGCAGTTGAGTCACTGTTAGTTCAACATTCAACTGGTAGGCACATTTTTTTTAAGATATAACTGAGGTCGAAATTGTTACTGAAAATAACTTAAATAACAGCGCTTCTATTTCAGTTCAACCATTGATAAATTAACTGGACACAATATAAAAAAAGGAATATATTTTTTTTAGTTAAGACTTCGAACATTGGCCTACAAATTCGATAATCCATAAGACCACAAAAACTGTATTTGAAGTTGAAGGTTTAGCCAGAAGCATAGAAACATCAGAAAAGTAATTGAAGAGAAGAGATTTTGAGCTCTTGGAGGCCACAGAATTGTATCATTATGAAGGTAAACATAAGAAGAAAATTGGCATGAATCCTCATATGTTGTTAAGGAAAAATATTGGGTTATTTTTTCGATATTCTTATTGATTTCTATACTCCTATTAGGTGCACAACTCTGCTTACGCCGTTTTGAAATAGATGGCTGTAGCGGTAAGTGGCAATGGAAATAAATAAATCGTAAATGTCATAAAAGAAGCTTAGGTATTTGTAATTATAACGATATCGAAATATTAGTCGATTTGTATCTGCATCATGAAGTTATTCTAGATTGAACATGTCAGCTTACGAACCAAAATTCTAGTCATTTGTGGGAGGTTTTAATTTTCTGAAGAAACCTGCGGCTGAGGCTCAACGAATGCTCTCAAATACATATTGTGAGGCCGTTTTTAGTGAAAAAACGTGCCGAGAGTGGTTTCAACGCTTCAAGAAAGGTGATTTTAATTTCGAAGACCATCAGGGCAGAGCTATGAAAGAGAGAAGGTTTTCGAAGATGCAGATGGATGCATTACTTGATCAAAACTCGTATCAAACACAACAAGAATTGGAAGGATCTGAAATATTATACTTTCTTTAATCTGCTCGAATTTTCTTTGACACTGATGGGGACAAAATTAGGCATGAAGCTTGAAAAATTAATTTCACATTAAGTTGGAAAATTTCAACTAGATCGGAACTGTTGTCATTGTAATATTCCAGTGGGTATTATTTTCCCGATATTGTCCTTGAATTTTCTCTGGTTCTGGTTACGCGATCAACATTAATGTTGATATGAAGGTTGGAATTATTTTTCTACATCTGAATGCAGAATTTAATTTCCATGGAAAACAAAGTTTTCAAAATACCAGGGAAAAGAAAATAAGAAGAGGAAATTACAAGAGTTACTGTGCCTACGGTCGGACGGCAAGAATTGAATTTGAGGATGGATTTGTCATTAGTGCAGAGACGGACATTATCGTTCACTGCCTTAAAACACTCACAAAATTTTTGTAATGAATTTAAAATTCTCTTCATAACGTTCCAAATTTGGTTTTGAATTTCGAGATGAAAATATCCCATTTAATATAAGTAGTTATTGCAATAAAGTAATGGATTGAATTTATACCAGACCTAAAGACAAAGATATATTCGAAAATCATTCCTCTAAATGATTTCACAATATCCAGTAGTTTCATTAATTATAAATCCCCAATGGAGTACTTTTATTACCTTAGATTTTTTCATTAACACAATTTTATGATCATTCTATCAACTCACCGATGAGTAGGTATAATGTCACTCTCACTGAACCTATCGACTCCACTAACTGCTTTGAGACGACTACGTTTGTTTTTTTATGATCTGTGCTCAGAAATTATCTAATACATTTATCGTAAGAAAAGGTTATAGGGATATCTCTGGCTAATTATCTCGAGATTATGAACTGGCGATCATAAAATTCAAACCTTGAAAACAAAGAACTTACTGAGAACGCAAGATAAGACACAGAGTTGTCTTAACTTACTGGACTGAGAGCAGGCAGTGCAAGTCTATAATTATTAAGAAGTAGATGTACTTTTTTATGAATGAAAAAATGAAGTGTGTCCATTACATGATTCTCGTTAACAATTATCTCATTAACTTTTGAACTAATATATGTGTAATTATGAAAAGGCGGGTTCTAAATTACTGCTGTATTGAATTTCGCTACACTTAACGAGGAAAAAATTGAGATGTTATTGAGACTCACGCTCAATTTGCAGTCTCTTTGTCTCTTGAAAATTATTTGTCAAAATATGTATGTATATTTTCCTAATTATGTATGACTTTTTAGATTCAGATCATGCTATTGTGTACTGTGAAAACAGTAAATAATAAAGTAATTTGAAGGAATTGATCCAAAAATAGTAATAGATATTATTTTGATTAAATTAATGGCAAGTTATGAACTGTAGTGAGAATGTGTGAAGCTTATACATAATTTGATAACAATAACTGGAACCTGCAGTAAATTTTGTGATATTCACTGCAGGATCCACGATTCAGCTGGGTGATTGTACTTATAAATTTATGGTGAAACCTAAAAAGAACTCTAACAGAACATAAAAATGTTTTGATGTTGACTACACAATTTATTTTTTCGTGTATATCAATTAATTAACAAGGTTTGAAAACAACACTTTGCAAGACTCAGTTGAAGGTGAGGTCCCCAAGTGGACAAAAGAGTTTGCAAACGAGTTTTACCACAACATTTACAGTGTGGTCCAACGAAAACTTAACACTTCCATTTTCCGGCTTCGAAAGGGAAATGTGGATCTTGTGATCGAGAGATACCAAAAATTTTCGAAGTAGTAATACGTAGGTACTTACCAACTACATAACTATTCCTAGAATGAAAACAGTCACTTCAATGCATGCTCATTTCACGTAATTCGTAGCTTATTTCTATTCTAGTTAATTGTTGTGAGGAGAAAGTCCCTTGAAACAAAAATCCAAAAAATTTTACGACGCACATAAACTCCTTCAAATTTCACTCTGCAGTAGGTTGCACATTCTGTTCAAACTACTTCTAACTGTCCTAAACTAATCTCTCTGTATAAAGGAACACTAATTATCGTAAACTCACTTATCAAAAGGAACAGTAGAAATGCCAACATTTCATTTTCGATCTGTGAATGAAATGGACAAATTAATAGATTGCCTCTACATTACTTAATGTTACTTCACTGTTTATTGTGCTTAGGGCGAGCAGAAAATGCAGTCTCGAATGCATTATTGCATTCTAAAATTATCTATTGTTAGTGGATGAATAGTCGAGAGAATGTCATTTGAAATCTAGGCAGAATTACACATGGTGTATGTAGGTTTGAATTGTTTATCTTTGGCGTTTGTCCTACTCATAAAGTGCAAGAGGTAATAATCCTGAGGACTTCAGAGTAAATCGGTAGATAGATATAGGTATAACATCATACACGACATAAACATTAAACAAATATTTTGAGAATTAATATAATTCTGTGAAAATTTACACTGCATACTGCATTGAGTATTGATAAGATTTAAAAATGTGAAATTTACAAGATCACATGAGGAGTACTGCACCCTGAAAGGACAATTACTTAATCTCCAAATTGTAGGTCTTCAACTGCCGTCTCCACATAATTAATCGCTGAAAACACTGTCATTTTGCCTCCAAATTCTGTCATTCGAACGCTAGTATAGCAGCAAAATGGTCTCGTAGAACTTGTTGTCTGACGCTCTGAGATAAGCCTCAGATGTAACAATAATACCCTTGCCAAGATAGTTTAATAACTTTTAGGTTTCCGAACTCCTGACACATTTTTATGCTTAATTCTAATAGGAACACCAGAAAGTATATTGTATTAGGTGAACAAATTTGCTTCCGCCATTTTGCAATAGATGGCTGTAGCGGTAAGTAATAGTCGAAATAAATAGATCGTAAATGTCATACAATAAGCTTAGGTATTTGTGAACATAACGCCATCGAAATATTAGTCGATTTGTGTCTGCATCAACAAGTTAATCTCGATTAGACATGTCAGTACGAGCCAAATTCTCGTCATTGGCGGGAGGTTTCAATTTTCTGCTTTAATAAGAATAAATCTGCGGCTGAGGCTCATCGAATGCTCTCAAATATCTATGGTCAGGCCGTTATTAGTGAAAGAACGTGCCAAGAGTAGTTTCAACGTTTCAAGAAGGGTGATTTTGACGTCGAAGACCAGACGGCGGTGAAAGAGAGAAGGATTTCGAAGATGCAGAATTGGAGGCATTACTTAATCAGGACTTGTGTCAAACCGAGCAAGAATTGGCAGGATCATTGGGAGTGACGCAACAAGCCATTTTAAAACGCCTGGAAGTCATGGGAATGATGCAGAAATAAGGAAATTGGGAGCCGTACGAGTTTTACATATACATATTAGAATGAAAATGTTTAACTTGTAGTTTTGTACTCAAAAGTCATATATTATTCCTCAGAGTTCAATGAGATGATCTTTCCTCTTTTACTCTGATCGAAACTTTTCTCAGATAAATAATACCATGAATACAACGAATCTATTTGAAGCAGACAAATCTATCGAAAACCATCGGAATTTATTCGAAATAAAACGTTAGAAACAATTGAAAAATGATCAGCTGCATTTTCATACAACTGAAATGCCAAATACTCGTAAAATTGTGATTTTCTACTTCTACTCGTGAAAAGGGTTCTTATTACCTTGAAATTCCATTCAAGCGCATTGAATTCATGATGGTCAATTCATAATTATGCACAGATTGATCAGGCTTCCCAACAAGCGTCGAAATATTGTTCATAAAATTATCAATAAAATGAAATGATAAAACCCTTTCATTTTAATTGAAAATAAATGACAGTTATTATATTTCCACTTTTATAATCTTTAAAAAACAATTTTTCCTTCAGATTTTACAGTTTGAATTACTGAATTTTCAAAATTGGAATTTCCAGAACCTCTTTTTAATACCATGTACCTACCCCTATATTTACCTATGTAAGGGATAGTTTCATTTAAAAAATTCAGTTGTTCAAAATTTGAAATCTGAAGAAGCTACTGTGTAGCATAACTATTGTTATTTGTGGAATAAAATCATCTATTTTCGACTTCAACTTCGTTGATTGAGCGTACGAAAAAAAAATGGAAAAATTTGATTCAAAATAATTATCCTATGCTGCCATAAATTTCAACAATTCAAATGAAGAATAAAATTAATCCTTCGCGATTTTCGAGTTAGTTGGTACATTAAATAAATTCAATCTCACCAAACTGTGTCAAGGATGCATGCTCTTGCATATCTATCTCAATCCGCAGCTTGTCTAAGCAACCTGCGGTAAGCGTACGAAATGATTGTTATATAACGTTAATACACTACCAATTTGTCGATAAAATGGTATTGGAATAGACTCTCCTCCGAAGGAAATAAGTTCTACGATGAGGCAACCATCAGATAATTGGGGTTTGAGACATATGGGGGTCTAACTTAAAAAGCGATGGAAATTTTCGTGAAGATTGGTAATATTGATACGAAATTAAGTCAAGGTTACGGTTTGGGGAATGAATTCATCGATTCATATTTTATTAGACGATTAGTGAGGAACTTTCTGGTTCAAGTTGTATGATTATTTATGTCATTTATGAAATTTTATTCTTGAATTTTTTACATTTTGACCTACGCTGATGATGAAATATTCTAGCAGATTAAATAAATGATTGAAATGACGAGAATCAATATAGAAATTCAGATTACTGACTAATGAAAACCAAAATGAGGAGAGTAGTGACCTATTGAACACTCTAAATTAATATGCCAATTGCATCTTTATAGTCAGTTAACTTTACACAGATATACAGATCTCAAAATGTGTAAATGGCTCATAGATCAAAAGTTGCTGACTTTATTCATATCAGTGATTTTCTTATAGTTTTTCGATATTGTGCCGAAATTTTCTATTGCTTTTGATGCAGCTATCAACACAAAATTTTGAAGGAAACTTGACATTGCTGATCGGAGTTGTAATCTTCTTGCATTTTCTAGTGTTTGGTTGATGTGATCAGATTGAAATTCTATAGGGAGCATGAATTTGTTATATCAAAGCAACTTTCAGAATCTCAACTCTGTCGGTTTTGTGGTCACTGAGATATTAGTTATTTTTTTTTCTATATTCATCTTCAATTCTATGTGATTCTAGTCATTTAATCAACATGAAATTTTGCACGAGGGTTGTAATGGCTATTTTATATATAATCGGTTATCACAAAAAGAAATGACTGTTTCAAATATTTCGCTATATCTTGGTATCTGTTCGAGATATTCGAAAAATTCCAAAAAGTAATTTTGATGATTTATATGGTACTCATAACAGCTAAGAGAAAATCATTACTGTTTTAGAGGAGTTGATGTATCTTAAATGGGACACCTTATATTTTTCAACACAGTTTTTTAGCCGCAGATTTCTCTGAAGAATCCCGTTATCGGTTTTACAAATATGTCATCCCTTTTAAAAGATATTCAGTTTTTTGATTCACCGGGATGGCCTATTAGACGTTTGTGGAAAACTAATCATAATTTTGAGCGGAAAATTGAATATAGGGGTTTGAGACAATGTTCTTTCTCCCTAAAATATTTTCAGATCTCTACAACTTTTGGTTATACCGGAAACAAACTACTACTTCCTTTATTCATAAAGCACACCCAGTATAGATATTATTGCATCATTAGATAGCTTTTTTGACGACAATTTCGGCAATATGCCATATCTTGGGTAAAAAAAACTCAACGGTTCATGAATAAATGGGATTCTTATGAAAAAAATGGTGGCGACGAGAACTCTCATTTCTTCGAATTTTTCTGCTGAAAACGCTTTTTTCGAAAAAATTTTTTTATTTTCAATTCTGCAAATAAGTAGTATTATAAGACTGTTTGCAGTTCGGATAAAAAATGTACAGGGTGTTTATAAGAAGATCAGGAAGTTGGACAACTCAAATTCATCAAAACTCAAGATTTTTAAACTAGAACTTATATTTTTCATTACTTCAGTCGATTCTACGTACAAAATTGGTGGGGTTACTCCAGAAACCTATACCTAAAATTAATACTTTACGAGTTATCGATGTAGAATCTTAAATGAGTAAAACCGCAAATCCTCACTGTGTGGAGTAGTCTGTGACTTCCGGAAAAAACACAGAAAGAAACTAAAAGTCGATGTTTCCTTAACTAAATTTGACATTTCAAGAATTGTAATGAGTTATTCGTGATTGAAAATATTATTGGTTTTTAGATTTCTCAACAATGAAAACGAAAAATTAATTATAATTTATGAAATGTAAAATGTAGTTATCCAAACATCGAATTTTAGTCTCTTTCTGTGTTTCTGGGAGTCACAGACTACTCCTACAAAAAAAAGTCTTACAGTTCTCGAGATGCTTTCAGTGAACATCGAATTTGGGACACCCTGTACTCATTTACAGAAAAAAAAATTGATTGACAAACACACAAAAAATGTTGATATTAAAAACATCCTACATATGAGGATAAGGTTATGCAAAACTTTTGAATCTATTTGTATTTTTACATTTGGAAATTTATGGTATAAACAGAATTAACTCAAGAAAAACAAGAGAATTAATTGAATGATTTCTGATTATAGGTCACCTATTATTCTCTAGATTGAAAGGCAGTCAAGGTTATTTCTTATTTTTTCCAAAAACACCATAAATAAAATTCGATAAACAGCAATCGATTAAACAATAATTTGCAAGCGAATAGGCCTGTTAACGGATGAAACCTGTTGGTATAATTTATATCAGGTTCTTCAACTTTCGGATTGCTGAACTAGAATCGGTACGAAATGAATCACAAGTATTCAGATCACTTATTGGAGATTGTTGAATCCATGATTGGTAACATGAATGAAACACATCATAGTCTAAAATTATGAAAGATGATTTTAAGTGAATCAAACGGTTTAAAAAATAATTACTAGTTAAAGGATTATGACCTTCACGGTTTCCTCATATCTTTACACTCTTTTCAATATTTGGCAGAACGTTCTAGAATTGAAAGAACGGAGTGTAGGTACTTAAAGGAATTTGACCATGACTGAAACGAGGTACCTCCAATTACTCAATATGAATGAGATTGATAAACATGAGACAAAATATTCAATTATTATATTGAAGTCTTTTCCGACGATTCATCTTCGTTTATTTATGGATTTTATTATGAATAAAAAGTTATGGTCACTAGATTGATGTCGATGGAATGTTGTGAAATATGACAAATCATTGGTTGTCGAAATTATAGTGAAATGGTGTTTCTTGCAAAATATTAACTGAAATATTTTCCAATGGATACAGTATCTGAAACAATATTGAGTTCAAATCTTTTGTTTGAAGTAATTCATTATGATGAAAAAAACATCTGCCAATTTTTCAATTGGATATTTCGAAAGAGTTGAAACATCTATCATCGAGCAATTATAAAGTCGAAGAAAATGATTGAAAGGTTGCATCAAATTGAAAAATGAACATTTTTCAAATATTTAGAGTTCTTGATTTTTTTTTGTATCTCATCAAGGGAGGCAAAGAACATTTGAATCCTTTTAAATAAAAAAAGATAAATAAATAGAATTAATTTTATGTTTCAATCGAAATGCTTGTTCTGTTGTATTTCAATCCAAAAAGAAAAAAATATGGTTCTACACTGCATTTTGGTGAGTAAGCATTCGAGAACCTACGATTATGGGAACTTTTTTTTTAAAATAGTGTCAAGAATAATTCTTCGAAAGTTTCTGTTGTTATTCTGGTACACCCTGAATAGGAGCGGTGAATGATGGTGAAAAAAAACTTATATGCATTACGAGCTACATTTCCTTTTGAATAGAATCATGTTTTTTCGGTTCACCCTAGCCGAAATGACGTCATAAAACGTTTTTTGGTATTGTTGAAAGATTATGGAATATTTCACAGTTTCACCATAAAATGAATATCAACAATTGGTGGTCAACATATTCCGAATTGTGATTTTTAGGATACCAAAATGTGGTAGTTCTGAAAAGAAATGATTGAAAGAACTATCATTTATTACAATAAAGAAAGTACCAAATCAAACTACTTTTGAAAAATGAAAAGTCGAATTTTAATAGCAATTAGAATTTGACATCAGAAACATCGTGAATTGTTGGCATATCATAAGTAAAACTTAGACCATCTCATATCTACAGAATTGTGAACGTTTCAAGCAGTAACAAGAAGGTTGGTTTTGGTTTTTTGTTACCAAAATCTCACTACCTAAATAAATAATCCCACAAAGCTTTTTTTCGCCTCCTTCATTTGAAAATTCCTGTGAATGTTGTGATAATTTCACATCAACTCTTCAACCATTCGGTCGATTATTACCATCAATGAAATAATCCATTGAAATTCCAAGTGTGTAAGTATTAGTTATCTTATTCACGACTTAATAGATGCACAGAATTATATAAAACCACCAATTCTTACCATTCAAGAATATTTGTACAACAAAATTTGTAAATTACATACTTCCGGTCAAGCAAAAACTATTCGAATACTACGAACATCTTTTAATTGAGAAATTTACATCTACTAGTACCAAGTAGTTCAATTAATTCAAAACAAGTATTTTCTGCAACGAAGAACACATTGCCATATAGAAAAAACAACTAAAGAAAAGAATATTTATGATAGTAACTAAAAAAGTTAATTTCAATTTCCAACTAATCTAATATCTACAACGATGCTCATTTAACGCTATATCGAACAGCATAAATGGTTTATGACTTCTACAAAATAAACAATACGATGGCAATTACAAATGATTATCTTTTTGACGTATTTACGATCCATTAGTCCACAAAAAATTACGGTTGGAACAAATATTTATTCGACGACCTTTAGAGGTTCTAATTATTTATCATGAAGCGAACGATGCACCGTAAAAATTTCGACCATCTTCTTCAAATAATAGAGTGTGGTCCATAATAAAATTTAGATTTGGGAGGTTTCAAGGTGACTTTTGATTTTAAATCGACAATGGAGATGGATATCCGAGTTTCCAAGTGATTAAAATTACACAAAGAGAACTGAGAGATGGAGAACTGTACACCATATACCATGCAGCATAGAAAAATGCTTGGGAAAAAGACATGGGAAAACTTCCATTACACAGAGTGAGTGATAGATCCAAAAACAAAGCTTGAAGCTCTGACTACAATGAAGATTTGGAAGAAGTAGAAGGAAATGAAGAATTGATGTTGGAACCTCAGATTGTGATATCATACCAAATCCAACAACACCAACTGAGATCAAAGAAATTGAAAATCAGAGAAGCTTCAGTACAAAATAACAAATTTTATGTTTAGGAAGATGCCCAAAAAAGAAATAGCAGTTCTAGCCAATGAAGTGATGAAAACTGAACACTACTCGAAAAGATGAAAAACTGCAGAATAAACCAGGAAAGATAGAAAATCTACACAAAAATACAGACCAGTAAGTCTACTATCAGCACTTGGAAAAAATGTTGAGATAATCATTGCAAGAAGACTAAACGATGAAATAGAGGATGAAATAGAAGCATCAAATCTGATAACACTCGACCAATTCCGATTCAGAGGAGATTTCACAGAACTTCAACAACTGAGGCTTATTGAATATGTAACTGAAGGATTTCGAAGCAAAAAAGCTACAGGACTAGTGCTATTATATGTTAAGAGAGCCTTCGTGAGCTTTCGTGACAGGTTATAGTAACAAAAGCTACACAATAATGAGGAACTACCTAAGATGAAGGAATTTATACGTCAAAATGGATCACGCGGTATCTACCAATAGACCAGTAGAAGCATGAGTACCTCAAGGCTCAGTTCTAGGGCCTCTAGAAGATATAGATGAATGATTCATATTGAATGGAAAATTCAAATGAACGGCAAAAAGAGCTATGCTACTGCCCTACAGACAAAAAGACTAGAGATCAACTTAAATCTAAGGATACATGGAGAAAAGATGGAATGGGAAAATGAAGTATCTAATAAATAATAGACACGCATGAAAAACTATATAAGATCAGCAGATGAAACAAACTCAGCAATGTGTCTACTTTTCTCCCTCAACGTGTCATTCTTTTGTGAGGTTTTTGGGCTTGTGGTGTGATTGGACCTTTCTTATTCGGAAATGAAGCTGGTGCAACTGTTACGATGAATGGATTGCCTACCGAGCTATGATTAATGTTTTTTTTCATGGCTGGAATTGGAAGAGATAGATGTGGACGACATTTACTTTCAAAAAGACGAAACAACGGAACAACCTCAATTTTGCAAATAAAAGGTGATTTGAATTGGCCACCGAGATCTTATGATTTAACACCTTTAGACTTTTTTCTTTGAGACCACATAAAAGATAAGATCTATGCCAATGTTTCACACTTGATGCAAGACCGTGAAGTTATCGAGGACATACAACCTCAAATGTGCGAATTGGAAAATTCCATACAAAGGATATGGTGCTGCAACCGTTTTCTATCGTTAATGGCATATCTTCCTCTCTACAATAAAATAAACATCCCTTGATTTCCCTTAAAATATACTCATTTTTTTGGAATCCCAAAAAGAAACCTCTTATAACGGGTGTTTTTTTTCGAGGTATATAACTTTAAGTTGGCATTACTGTTCAAGATGGCGACCGATTTAAAAGATGTCAAGTGATTTATTCTTAGTTTGGTTTGGCAATTTATTATGAATAGACTGAACGCCTGAACAACGCTTGCAAATAGAGCAATTTTATTTATAAAATAATGGTTCTATGCGGAATACGTATCGTGCACTACGTCCATTAGCGATGAAGCGCACTTCTGGTTGAATGGCTACGTCAACAAACAAAACTTTAAGTGAGGCTAATCCTCAAGTGTATGTCGAAACACTGTTACATCCAGAAAAACTGACTGTTTGGTGCGCTTTATGGGCTGGTGGAATCATTGGTCCGTACTTCTTCAAAAATGATGATGGCCAGAACGTTACAGTCAATGGTGAGCGGTATAGAGCCATGAATACTAAGTTTTTCATTCCTGAATTGAACAACCATGATGTCCAGGAGCTGTGGTTCCGAAAAGACGGCGCAACAGGTCACACAGCTCGTGCCACAATCGATTTATTGAAAGACACGTTTGGTGACCGCCTAATTTCACGTTTTGGACCTGTGAATTGGCCTCCAAGATCTTGTGATTTAACACCGCTAGACTACTTTCTGTGGGACTATGTAAAGTCATTGGTCTATATGCGGATAAGCCACAAACCC
Organism: Harmonia axyridis; assembly: GCF_914767665.1. Lineage (NCBI taxonomy): Eukaryota > Metazoa > Arthropoda > Insecta > Coleoptera > Coccinellidae > Harmonia > Harmonia axyridis. The sequence goes on along the minus strand of NC_059506.1, from coordinate 29,877,740 downwards.
TTGACCATTTGGAAGACAACATTCGCCGTGTTATTGCCGATATACGGCCACAAATGTTGGAAAAAGTAATCGAAAATTGGACGTCCAGATTGGACTATATCCGAGCCAGCCGTGGCGGTCATATGCCAGAAATCCTATTTAAAATGTAATGCCACAAGATTATCTTGCGGATAACTAAAATTGATGTCAATCGAATAATCCATCGTTGGTTTATTGCAATTTAAAGTTCTATAGCTTTAAAAAACACCCTTTACTATAAGTTCATAAGTTGTTTGCTGAACGATTCCAAAGGTTTTTTATTGAAAATAGTAAACAGAAAATCAATGTAGACCATTTCATCCAGCTATTTCACATTTCGTCATTAGGTGCGCATTTCACTTTTACTATACAATTAATATAATTCCCGATGTGATTACAATGAGAGACAGTTTCGCATCAATGCTGGTAGTTTGGCTGATTATTTTCGATACAGTAGCTAAAAGGCATCCAACCGTGAATCCATTGGGACGTACTGTAGCGTGATTCCTGATACCGCGGTATGAAATAAAGTAACGAGTGAATTTTAATAACATGGAGTAATCTATGTGGCAATTATGTCCCTTAAATTGGATATGATCAGATCTCCAAATCGTAAAATTTCTATGGCTCACGCGATGATAATAATCCAACAATATGAATGACTAAGTGTTATGACAGTATTGTTTATATAGGGTGACAAAGGAGATTGTGCTTGCTTTGTTATTGAATTTTTATTCAAACTTTCGATAATCAATATCTTGTTTGAATCATTATAGTTTCGAACAATGATGTTGAAATTGAGAGTAGGTTGATTTAATAAAGTCCAAAAAAAAAACATTGAGTTACGCCTTTATGAAACGGCAACTCTTCATTTCTATGTTAGTCTCATAATTTTGGCGAATATTTAATGAAAAACAACATTTCTTGATAGATCGAATTATCTGAAATGATATTTTCACATAAATACTCTGACACAAAGATCAAAATATCACAGAATTATATGCAAGCTCTGTCAGCTCTGCTGAGACAGCTTTTCGAACGAATTCCTGGGATATATAACCTAGGAAATAAAGACATAAACATATCTAACAAATCTAAAAAACCTCACTTTAATGGATTTAACATTAGAAAATGTCAGTTTTAATCATCTATAAAACAATAAAAAAATTATGTTCTGACGTCAATTCGAGCTATTCAGGAAATAATTCAGCTTTATATTACCCCTACAGATGAATTTAAATGGATTGAACAATCAATAAATATTTTGGATCATTTGGCTTTACGAAAAATTGTTTTAGATAAGCCTCCTTCGACGAATTGAAGAAACGTCACTTCTACATATAACATCGAGTTGGCGAACATAGATGGAAGAACATCAAATGTCACTTTGACATTTGATACGTAAATGAAGTGAAAAACATAATAGTAATTAGATATATGAATAACTACGCTGCCTAGAAAAGCTTTCAAGCGCTCTTTCATTAATGCGCCATTTACACAGTTGGAGATCACTGAACTGTTTATAAGATATCAGTGTTTTCCATCAAGGGCTCAGTTGGTGTATGCACTAACGAGCGTTCAAAAGCTCCTGACTTCACGTCAACTTACCTATTTTCTTCTATAATCTGCTTGCATTTTTTATGTTATTTTTTACAACGGTATTATCACGGGATTTAACAGAGAATTTGGAATTTTTTATCTGTAAACAGGGTGAATAAGTCCGGCAAAATTCAGGTTCCGTTTTCCGAGATACGGGATGTTTAAGTGAATTTTGAAAAACTCACGATTCATTTATTGATCTGAAACCGATAGAGTTAATCAAATGAAATTTGGTGAGCTTCATGAGCTTCTATTGACATGTAATCAAGAATTTTATGTTCTTCATATTGGTGTATGAATGATGATCCTTTTTTTAAAGGAAAATTGGTACGACACTGAGATTTTTTAAACTGAAAATTATTTTTAAATTCCTCGTTCAATTTGTGAAAAAACATCTCTCATGATGATTTTCGTATTGGGCGCCATTCTTATGCAAAAAACTTAACGCGTAGGTATTTGTAATTCCATTAATGAATTATTAATATTAGATACCTAATTGGTTCCTGTTAATGCATTAAAATTTATATGTTTTTTTTTGCATAAAAACCGTGCCGCATACAGAAAAGAAGCATGAGGAATTTTTTTCACAAATTGAACGAGCAATTAAAAATTGATTTTTAGTTTCTGATATCTCAGTGGCGTACAATTTTTTTCTCTCCAAATATTGAGAGCAACAAATAACTACTCGTTTTCAAAGAGAACCTTGAAAACCACGTGTCCTGTAATACGAAGCATTCAAGAACAAAAGTTCAATAGCAAACTGTCACTATTTTTCCATGCATATTCACTCCCTGTCATTTGTCGCACTTATTCATTCACACTCTGTATATACAAACAAAAACTCAACCCAATCGGATCTATACAGAATTTTTTCGTTCTTTCTTTTACAATGACCTCCTTGAATTTATTATGGTTATTTATATTAACTTCCAAAATCTCAACAGTATCGATTTTGCGAAGACGAAAATATAAGGCAATTTTTTTCGATATTCTTGTTGAACTTTGCATGACTCTGATTACACGATCAACATACAATTTTGCACAAGGCTTGAAATTGCCATTCTAAATACAAATCCAAATTTTCATATCGAGTGAATCTGCAGTTTTGAAATTGACAGAAAAACAAAATTCATGAAACCACTAGTCAGATTCGGCATTCGATATCCGAACCTACCCAAAAAATTTAAAGTTTTTAGGTACTTTCCGATCGTAAGTCATCAGTAACCTTACCTTTTGAGATTTTATCGGCTCAAAATTCGAAAAATACAGCGATTGTGAAAAATGGTAGAGCTATTAAAAATGTGTCCTTATTTTAATGATTCAGTTCACGAAATTCGAATTTTTTACAGTAGAATTAATTCAAATATAAAACACCACCCCTAAGTGTTATTTACCCAAATCTTCAATTAAGTTTGGCAATTACAAATGATTTAATGTAAAGTTTTCATTACCACTAAATCTTTACCAACACCATCGATGTTTCCCCAAACTCTATGCTCGCCACCCCAAACCCTCCTAACCTAAAACAAACAAAAATACCAACCTCACTTCCACACGTCTCAGCATCCCCTATACGAGCTACGCTGTCACCTGTCAAACCTTGTTCCCGCGACAACGAAACTACTCAAAAAAAAAAAGTTCAATTCGAAAAGCACCGAATACTGACGATCATAATATCACACCCGATCCCGTTCAAAACTTTCTGGCGTTCGAGCACCGACTGTAAACAAAGCCATCGAACGTGGGGACGCCCGAAATAGCGACTAGAGCAAGGATATTTTGATCCTGACGCAACGTCGCCTTTGCAAGTGGTGGGCCGTCGGCGAATATCGCGCGTTTGCGCTGTTGGCACCTTCAGCACGTGGATTTGTGATAAATCGATGGTTTGAATCTGGAGTGGACGGAGCAACCCTTCAATTAAACCAGTTGTTGTAATTTGGTGAGGTGGATATGAATCGGGTTAATGTTATGGTTGCGAAACGTCCAATAGATTCTGGTTTGGTCCACCGCAAGCGGATCGAGATGTTAAGGTCAATGGTTGTTTTGAAATGGTTGTGGAATTCGTGTGCATCTTTGATTTGGTGGAATTAATAAATGATTTGGTTTAATGGTGAAATATTTCGAGTGACATATAAAATCGAATAATCAGTAAAAGTAGTTTGTATTCTTTATTTTTTTTTATTAGTTTAGTTTATCATCACAAAAACAACAAAAACATGGTTCCTTATCCAGATAGAAAATACAGTTATGAATCCCTATACTGAATGAGTTTGAGTTCGCTTCAATCAATCTATTAAATCAATGATTTAATTTTATGAAATTGTGCAAAATCAGGTAGATCGAAGGATTTGATTTATCACTGCAATGTAGTTCACAAATAACATTTCATATCGAGGTACCTTATTGCTTATTCCTATCTTCATTTATTTTGCCCTTTAACAATAGGGTGTAAAAGTACATATACAATACAATACGATTTCAGAAATGTTGACATATCTCAGTTAAGGATATCGGTTAGCTGTGGATTGATTATGATCAGTGAGCAGAAAAACACAAATTATCACCAATTAACCAAGCTTACATTGATGGGGTCGAAATATTGTAAAGGATTTTCCAATGAAACGTTTAATTTTCAAAAGCCCACAATCTGGACAGCTGTTATTTTTTGACATTTGACAATTACACCATTACTAAAAATGCAATGACACAAGCCTCAAAAATGCATTGAAAATGTTAGAATTCACAACCAAACATATAAAAATTTTGCAGTCATAGTTCACAAAACTAAAGCACTTTTGGGTCGTCCTGAAGCACCCTTCCGGCAGGCAATAGTGATTGGATCCTGGAAATGCAACAAAATGATCCAGATTTTCATCGAAAAATCATCTTCAGTGATGAGGCCCATTTTCAACTTGGAAACTACGTTGATAAGCAGAATTGTTGCATTTGGGGCTCGGAAAATACAAAGATGATTGTTGGAAAGCCTCTCCATCCTCAACGTGTCAATTTTGGAGCTGGTGTTGTGATTGAACCTTACTGATTCGAAATTGTAGCTGGTGCAACTGTTACGGTGAATGCATTGCGCTACCGAGTATTGACTTATGATATTGATTGCCTGAATTGGACGACATTGATGAATATGACGTTTATTTTCATTAAGACGGTGCAACGTGCCCACACAACCAAGAAACAATCGCAATTTTTCAAGAAAAGTTTCGTGACCATCTTATTTCTCGAAGAATTGTTCACAATTGGCCACCGAGATCTTCTGATTTAACACCTTCAGATTTTTTTCTTTGGAGAAACGTCTATTCCAATGCTACATGATCGATTCAAGACTTCATGAAGGAATCTTTGAAGTTATAGCTATAGCGTCCATTTGGCTTTTTTTTTCCATAGTTAATGACATACCCTTGTCTTACAATGAAATAAACATACATTGATCTCTCTCAAAATGAAAATGAAACCTCTTATTGGAAAGGATATTGAAGTTTTTATACCAAGATGATGCTGAAAGGCCTGTCGGTGCAAATAACTTTTGTACCGCATGGATAAGTCAGCAGATGAGAACAGTCGAACATATAGTGGGCAAATACCCAGAGCTGACTGGTCTAAGAACCATTCATATGGAAAAGTCAGTTCTGGATACTCAGGAATTAATAGCCAAGTCTCCTAAGGATGTCGTCGGTTTCGTTAACATCATCGACGGCCTCCCTGAGTTTGTATGAATAGTAAGGAACAAATTATCAATTTGGTCGCAGGTCCAGGCAGGCTAACAGAGTCGTAACGACCCCGATTAAGTGAAATAATAATAATAATACTATGACATTGGTGCTAGACTACCAAGAAGTTAAGGAACTGTTGTGGTTTATTGTCAGATATGGTTTCAACAAGACTGAACACGAAGAGCCATTGGCGAGTTTGCATAACAGATTTTCAAAACTGCCTCTTAAAATTGCTAGCTTTGGAAGATGATTTCGCAACAACCTGAGAAATCGCAAGCCAATGGACTGCACATGAGAGGTGAGTTCAAATGAAGTTTTCATTCCGCCCACACTAGGTGTCACCTTTAACCCAAGAGCATTGAAACCATCGACTTGTAGAGTAAAACTAGCCGTGGACCAGGAGTACAGCACAATGGGCATGATTTTGTTCAACCCTGCAGGATGACTGGGAATGGTTGAGAAGGCGACTTGGTTAAGGCAGTGATCCCCAATTGAGAGGCATGTTTATCCCAAAGTTCGGTTATGGTATGGAGTTATCTAAACCACCTTTAGCCTTTTTAGAGGTAGCATGAGTAATGTTAGACTCCTTTCAGCAAGCCGGAACGAGGTAATTTGGTGCCATGGCTACCAAGGTTTCCACTTTCCATGTCTGTTCTGTTACTCACGTCATAGATATTTTGTAATAATTGTTTTGGTAAATGTACCAGTGACCAAAACCGCTGAAAAGAGCGTTTCCACAATTGTTGAAGAAGACAAAATGAATAGTTTGAAGCTGATGGAAGAATCCATGTCTTCACGTCCACGGTATTGCCAAAAAAAATTCGGACCTATACAGGAAGGGCATTATACAAAACTACAAGTTGGAAAAAACAGATTTAGCAAAATTCCATGTATTAATGCTAAATATCTGGGTTTATGTGATCCTGAAAAATATACAGGTCACTTTCTGCATCAAACTTCAGCAACTCTTCTAATCTTCTGGAAGAAGCTGGAGCCAGGATAACTACGGTGAAATCTGAAGGTGTTGCTGAAGAATATATGGAGGACAGTATATATTCAAAAATAGTAAACTTAACTATTGAACCTGTTTTTTCTTTATTGAAATTTGATAACCAGACAATGAAACATTAATCCAAGTTGGCTACCTAACATTCAAGGAATTAGTTTTAATTCCACGAGAATATTTCTCATGACGATTTAATCTTAGCTATTTTATAGAAATCGTCTATGGGTAACTCAAATTGCATTCAAACGCTAGGACATAATATTATTTGTTTAAGTGCTACTGATATACAGACCTATTGATTCGTTGCTTCAATTTTTAGAACAATTCTTCAGCAAAATCTATTTTGTGATAATATTTAGATACATTCAAGATAAAATATTTTGAGCCTCCGCAAGGTGGCGTCCTTGGTCCACTTTAATTAACTATGTTCACATTTACCAGATCCAGTGCGATAATGTTTTCAAGAATACACTTTTAAACTAACGATATGCATATATGTGTAATATATAAATGAAAAAACGAGGACAAAATGAATGTTATCCATTTTAATCTAGAGCGAATTGATGTTGCACTAAAAATGAAATAAAACTAAACTGATTTAAGGATAAGGTATCTGTTTTCTGAAGCATCGAATAATGTGTTATTCTTCAGCAATTAATTCTTCGATGTTATATATTTGATTATCCAAATAGAAATAGTTGAAAATATGAAACTGTTGATAATATGAAACTGCCCTTTATCTTGAAAACTGTTTTATTAAATCACTTTTATTAATTAATTAAGTACCTAATGAAGAAATGAGGAACATGAAAGAAGTACAACAGTTTAAAAGAGAATTCAGAATCAATCTCTGAAATCGAGATATTCCACTAAGTAGATTCATATAAACAGAAACAAAAGTAAAAAGATGAAATAAACCAGGACACAGGAAAGTGACGCTCTTGGAGATGTGTTCATTGATTGGAACGTGTTTTTATTGCATCCATCTTCCTGGCACACTTGACAGTCCATAACACTTATTTGAAGATATTTATTTGAGATCCATTTTCCCACTCTATCACAGTTCCATGTGGCGGAAGCATAACAGTTTTTGAAGGTGTCGACTTTATGGTCTACAAGGAAAAAGACAAAAGTTATGTCTTTTGCAACTTCTTGCAAAACGTCAACAAGATTTTCTCTAGAAACGAAATTATATGTTCTATATAATTCCTAACAAGAACAACAGGATGAATACAGGGTGTTTCGAAATTTCAGGGGCCCACACTTAAGGTCAAAATAAGAGTTTTTTTCTGAATATGAACCCATAGTTCGCGCTTCGAATATTGAAATTTCTAGATTTTTGATTTTTTTTAATATGTCTTTCAGATTTCGAGATGTATGATTGAATTTGAAATAAATGAGCATATCGAGTGATTTTATGAATCAACAAGGCGAAATTTCGTCAAGAGTATTTTGTAGTGCCTCATTTCTTTCTAACACATGAATTTAATTCTCTGTTCTGTTTGCAAACTTGTTTTTCTTACGTTATTTTTACGCATATGAGACAGTTATTGAGAAACGAAATGAATTTTTTTTTTGCAATAAATTTTGCATTGAGACAATGAACTGGGGAATAACTGACGTTCAGATTTGTATTAATTGAATGCTAATTGAATAACAAAAAGTTTTTTCATATTTCTTCTTGATGATAGTCACAGATACATAATTATTATTACAAGAGTCAAACAAGTTCATGAGCGGAAAGAAAAATTCATTTCATAATTGAGAATACACATCACAAAAAAATTCAGAGACGAAAACGGCTTTGAGCATTGAAAAATTGCACTCCTGTGTATTTTTACAATCACCATTTAAAAATTTTTCAAAATGCCACTTGATACTGAATTTTGAAGCACCCTGTATTGTGAACTAAGAACGAAATGTTTTGATAATATTTTATCACCTAAAATATTGAGTTTATAAAAAATATTAGAAAGATTTTGAAAACATACTTTGTCTAACCATGTAGGAAATACAGCCACTTTCTGGTCTGGTACAGTTGACAATTCTGAATTCTGAACAGTTTCCATTGCAATAGTAGCAGGATTTTACACTAGTGCCTCCACCTAAAATATAAAATCTTCATATTAATCATAATATATTTACCAACTCGAAATAATAAAATTTTTTCAATGAGTGTACGTATTATTTTTTTTTAATACTTCCTTCTTTCTTGGCTCATTTCACAAAAATTTGTGGTATTTATATCTATTGTTATTCGACTTGGCGGATGCGCTCTTATATTCAACATTATTTGAAAGAACATAGAACGCTGTTTTGTGAACAACAAAAATTGATGGTCATAACATTCTCAAAAACATTATTGGGAGAATATTTAAATGAAGTTGCGATTCAATTTTTTCTAGATAATTCTTATATTGAAATTGATTTGAGTCAAGAAAAACTTTCAAAGATAAAATTATAGGTCGCTATCAATTTTTATGAATTATTTTCGGATAATATAAATATCATGAAGATACAGGATATAGTATACATAACAATGTTTTGAAACTAATCACAGGGGTGGAAAATATGTTGAGTCTATATTTCCGGGACCCCGTCGAGTATTTTCAATTAATGTTAGTCAGTAGAAATTTGACTTTTCAAGGAAATTTCAATTTTCTTTTTTAGGTCAATAATAAAAAAAATTTCTTTCGCTAAAACCAAAGAAGGGTATTTCTTCAGAAATATAAATACGGAATAGCTTAATCTTTACTTGCTCAGATTTCAATATATTCACAAGATATAGAAAAGAATTTACTTCATATTTTCTCCAATTCAACAACATTCAGTGATTATTGAATTGTTTCATCAAAATCAAGAATTCAAGAAGAATATCCTTAGAACTTTTAGAATGAAATATCTAATTGATAAATTAGTCTTTTGTGTAAAAATCTAGAATATGACACTGACCCATACGTTCTACAGGTGTAACCATATTTTACTTTCAGAATATTCATCTTTGATACTTTCAATCGATTTCATTAGGTACATACTTGGCACTACATTATGAATTATGATAACCTTAATATCTTGTAATATCGTTCATCTCTTTCTACATTTATTTTTTTTTTTCGAAAACATGATTGTACTCAGTAATGACAAAAGTTCAATACAGTAACAATAACTTGACATGATGTTACATATCATCGAATAATTATGTGACCTCAACAAATTCAGTATAAAATCACACGTTCGTGTTCTTTAAATTTCTGTAATCTTTTCAAGGATGGAAAATAAACTAGAAATTTTATCAGTTACTTTGCGAATATGATCAAATACCTTCTATCACTTAATTAGATCATCCATATTTATCTTAGATTGGATATTACTTACTTGTGAAAAAAAGACAAGATAGCACGATTGAAAAATTTAAAACAAACTTTGCTGGATACATTATTGATTCTGTCTGAGGTTTGAAAAATTCTGCAGCTCAACCAAAGAGTAAGTAGATTAAATCATATCGCCAAAAATCCGTAGTATGTTTGGATTCTTTTAATCGTTCAACATAGACGGTTTAGTGAAATTTATCTTTCGTCTGGTACATTGAAAGATAACTTAATTGGCGTGAAGAATCAACATTTTCTTGTTATTCGTGTTCAGCATTCTTTCAACTTGATTGTAGTGGAATCACCAATCCTTTTATAAGAAAAGTGGCAGGTGTAGGTATCTACTATTCATTATGGTAATTAAAAATATGAATTTATTGATTCAACAACTTAACTATCAACAGGCAATCTTATCCTTCTTAATTTATTAACAAACGTGATTGTTTAGACCGCGTGTATAACGTCAACTTTTATGTGACATCACCTTCTTGGCGTTTGAATTCTGCAATGATGGAAAATATTGTGAAGAGATATACATACCTATAAAATGGTACTGCAGGGTCTAGTAAAAAGAATTTAGGCCTCATATTTCGCATAGGGCAGGTTTGCCTTACGGATATATGTAACGGATATTCCAGAAATCCATAAGATATCCCATAGTTTGGGTTTTGGATGCTTTATGGACGTCCAAGAGATATTTAGCTGCCACCAAATTGGATATGTACAGGGTTTTTCAACAGGAGGTTTCATTTTGAATAGCCCGCTGTCAATTTTGAAGCTGTTATCTCTTGACATTTGACAAGTAAAAACTATTTTATTGCTGAAAATGGAACGAACACGTTTCAAAAACCCATTGCAAGAATGGTGAAAATTTTGTAGTTATAGTTCGCAAAACCAAAGCATTTTTGAATGGTCGTGAAGCACCTTCTAGACAGCAGTAGTGGAACTGGTGGCAAAATTTGAGCTGTTGGGACAAGTAAGTGTAGACAACAAACCCATCACTATACCTTTATGGGGAAAAAGAATTTTTGCTGTGGTTGTTATCTGTGCTCTTGTGTTTCATACGTTAAAATGTATAATGTTCCGTTTACATTTCATCTTCTAATACTTTATCTACACATACTTCATTGTTTGATGCTCTATCTCAAAAAAATATATACAGTGATGAGATCAATCCAAACCATGATCGTATTTCAAGATCAACTGAAAATATTTAACAGCAGTCCGACCATTATTTTGTGAGATATTGCGTTGTGAGTGTAGCTACTTTTGTTATTTGAAAAAAGATGGAAAAAAAATTTCGCGGGCTGATAAAAAATGGCTGTTTGAAGGGCAAAAATAAGCAAAATCTAGGCTTGATGGAGAGTTTCCAGGAAAATCAACCATCATTGATTGGTATGCTAACTTTAAAAGAGGTGAAATGAGCACCGAAGACGGCGAACGCAGTGGACGCATAAAAGAGGCAGTCACCGACGAAAAAAGCCAAAATGGTTCAAAAAATAATTTTGAATAACCATAAAGTGAAGTTGATTGAAATAGCAGACATTGTAGAGATATCATCTGAACGTGTACATCATATCATTCACGAATATTGGTACATGAGAAAGCTGTATGCAAAATGGGTGCCGCGCGAGCTCACAACTGATCAAAAGCAACAACGTGTTAATGATTCTGAGCAGTGTTTGAAGCTCATTGAGTACAATAAATCTGAATTTTTGCGTCGATATGTGACAATGTATGAAACATGGCTCCATAATTTGACTCCGGAGTCCAATTGACAGTGAGCTGACTGGACTGCACACGATGAACCGAATCCAAAGCGATTAAAAACACAACAGAAGGCTGGCAAGGTTATGGCATCAGTATTCTGGGTGCGCAAGGTATAATATTGATTGATTACATCCAAAAGTGCCAGACCATCAACAACGATTATTAAATAGCGTTATTGGATCGTTTATGAGATGAAATCGTTAAAAAACGGACCCATTTGAAGAAAGAAAGGTGCTGTTTCATCAAGACAATGCGCTGTATCCTAAATCAATTAAAACAATGGCAAAATTGCATGAATTGGGCTTCGAATTGCTTCTGCATCCACCGTATTCGCCAGATCTGGCCTCCAGCGACTTTTACTCTTCTCAGACCTAAAAAGAATGTTCGCTGGAAAGAAATTTAGCGCCATTCCGGAGCAAAAGACAAATCGTACTACAAAAATGGTATCGGAATGTTGGAAGATCGCTATAATCGCTGTATCGCATTCGGAGGCAACTATGTTGAATAATAAAATCGAATTTAGCCTGAAATGTGTTTTACTATGGTAGAGCGGGGACTTTTCACTTGGCGTTTTAGACGATTTGAGCTGTGTACTGTAGATATCCTTACTTCAAAATATTCAGATTTTCGACTGCTTTTAGTTCCAGAAGCTTTATATGGCGCCAATAAATGATTTTCTTGGAAAGGAAATAGTTACAGTGTTATACGATTTGAGCTGTGTACTGTAGATATCCTCACTTCAAAATATTCAGATTTTCGACTGCTTTGGATTGCAGGAGCTCAATATGGCGCCAATAAATGATTTCTTGGAAAGGAAATTTATGTACTTTATGCAAACAGTATTATGCAATAAAGCTCTCAACACTGATCCGAATTTATCTATCAGACACTTTCAGAACTCAACTTTCTTTCGTTTGTATTAAGAAAATATCGGTTTTATCTGATAAGATCTGATTCAGAGGGGAAAATGATCATTTTATCTTATCTTTGACCCACCTTTCGATGATATTACCCGTGAATATCCGAAATTATCGATCTCCATAACTCAAGCAATCCACACATCCATCATTTACAGTGATCGAGTGATCGTAAATCAGTTTAATTATATAACAAAAATAGTCCTCTAAAATGACCTCAATCAATGCTAAAGAATTCCTAATCACTACAGTTTTGGTCAGTGCTTTTGTTGGTAAGTCGAATTATGTTCTATTAAAAAATTCAGAATGATAGTTTGAGTTGAAACCTTTAATATATCTATTGCTAGGTATCTAATTCACCTTTTTTTCGGGTACTATTAATTAAATGATCCTGGAAGATCATCATTCAATTAATGCATGACTCATACAAATATTTAAAACAAACCTTCGAAAAATTTGTATAATATCATTCTTATAATAACATTTTTGCAACTAAGTGTCCTTCGAATTTATTTTTGCTTTATTCACTTTATTGATCTAGTAGGTACGCTATCTTTGGACAAGACAGTAGGTGTTGTTTGCTAGTTGCCACGCCAAAAGACATCAGTAAGTGATTTTACCGACGCATACTTACTTACCTCTTCATAATGATACCTTAAATCAATATCCCAAGAATGAAGAATAGAAAATTAAAAAAACTCGATATATTTATTAATGCTATTACTTAGACGCATTATGGGTATCTAAACTTTTAATTATTATATATAAGTATAATTGTTTATGATAATTCGTTGTAGATTAGTAGAATTGATATTCTATTTCTCTTACTCACTTGTACTTTACACATATAAACTGCTCTGAATGTCCTCCATTTTATTTTGGTTTATAAAGGGTGTTTTTTCAGAGCTATAGAACTTTTAATTGCAATAAAACAACGATGGATTATGCGATTGACATGAATTTTATTTATCCGCAAGATAATCTTGTGGCATTACATTTTGAATATGATTTCTGGTATATAACCGCCACGGCTGGCTCGGATGTAGTCCAATCTGGACGTCCAATTTTCGATGACTTTTTCCAACATTTGTGGCCGTTTATCGGCAATAACACGGCGAATGTTGTCTTCCAAATGGTCAAGGGTTTGTGGCTTATCCGCATAGACCAATGACTTTACATAGCCCCACAGAAAGTAGTCTAGCGGTGTTAAATCACAAGATCTTGGAGGCCAATTCACAGGTCCAAAACGTGAAATTAGGCGGTAACCAAACGTGTCTTTCAATAAATCGATTGTGACACGAGCTGTGTGACATGTTGCGCCATCTTGTTGGAACCACAGCTCCTGGACATCATGGTTGTTCAATTCAGAAATGAAAAAGTTAGTAATCATGGCTCTATACCGATCACCATTGACTGTAACGTTATGTCCATCATCGTTTTTGAAGAAGTACGGACCAATGATTCCACCAGTCCATAAAGCGCACCAAACAGTCAGTTTTTCTGGATGTGACGGTGTTTCGACATACACTTGAGGATTAGCTTCACTCCAAATGCGGCAGTTTTGTTTTTTGACGTAGCCATTCAACCAGAAGAACGCTTCATCGCTAAACAAAATAAAATGGACGTAGTGCGCGATACGTATTCTGCACGGAACCATTATTTTCGAAAAAAAATTGCACCATTTGTAACCGTTTTTCAGGCGTGAGTCTATTCATGATGAATTGCCAAACCAAACTGAGAATAAATCACTTGGCAGCTGTTAAATCGGTCGCCATCTTGAACAGTAATGCCCACTTAAAGTTATATACCTCGAAAAAAAACACCCGTTATATTTCGGTCCTTGTTTAAGATCATCCAGAAATGTTTTGCGAATTACAATGGAATTGTAACAACTTATATTTGAATCACCGTCGGTAAACTAAAAGGAGAGTTTGTCTGGAGAGATTTACAGAGATAGCAATCACAATAGTCTATTGATCTTTTCTCTTACTCTTCTGTGAAATGGATATGTTATTCATGATTCATCTATAATTCGTTATTGAAAATTTAATATTCACAAAAACTATCATAATGAATTGCTTCGACATATAATCTAATTCAAGTACAAAAGTTGATCAAAAAGGAATATCTAAAAAATCATTTCATTCATTTCAGGGGTGTCTTATGGAATAGATTGTTACTACTGTGAACCAACAGACAACGGTTGCGATGATCCTATTGAAGGAAATAGACCTGTTATCAATTGTCAGAGTATAACTGGACATGATAATCCCATGGCCAGAGTCTTAGAAGAAGAGAGATCAAGGTTGAATAGCTCTGAATATCCAACATATCAATGTGCTGCTCTCAAAGTAACTAATAAAGATAACAAAAGTAAGTTAAATATAAACCCGTTTATGGAAAAGAAATGAATAATGGGCTACTAAAAAATGCTGTGACAAATTTTATTGCAAAGGAGTTTTGTGTAGGAAAACGTTCTAATATCCCAACGGCCAGACCTATGTCATTTTATGAAAGCTGAATGTTTTTCTGTGTAAGTCACCTACACAGGAACTACTTCAAAGAATTTTAGCTTCTAATTAATACACCTTTACTACCAGCCCAAGTTATCACTACCCAAACCCTATAGTCTCTGGTCTTCTTTATCTGGATAGTGGACATGCACAGAACACTTTTCAGCTTTCATAAAATGACGAAGATCTGTCTGTTATGGCCTCTTGCACTTAAATATTCATTGTTTCATAAAGAAGAAGAAAAAGAGATGCGTACGTAAAAAGATTGATTGATACATTTGTGTTGTTCTGGCAAAACTTGTAGTGAGGAAATTGCAAAGGATCAAGATTTCACGATTGTTAAGAAACTTGAATACTACTTACACGCCTAAATTGTGTGGAATTCAGATAATACCGCTGATGGTTCATTACAAGTACCTATCAAATATTTTTTTTTTTATTTTCAGACATGACAGGAATGTACAGGACCTGTGTTGTCAATATAACAACAGGCGATCAATGCAACGCTCTCAAAGCTGAATTTAAAGACGAAGGGTATGGTCAAGTTGAAAGTTGCAAACTTTGCAATGAAACTAGCTGCAATAGCTGGACAATGGAGGGTTTCAAGAATTCTAGTCCTGAGAGCTTCACATCAGTTTTGTTATACACATTCCTGAGTTGCATTTTTGTCGCATATGTGATCTGATTTCGAATGCTTTTTCATTGTAAATAAATCCAGAAGTACCTTCAAGTAGCTTATAGTCCTGCTAAGAGAGAAATAAATCGATTTTTTTTCATTTTATTAAAAAAATCATGCATACACATTTTCATTACATGTCATACAAGTTTTACATCATTGTTTCTGATAAATAAATTGAGGTGATCTCGAAATAATCTCATTTAGTTTTCCTTATCGTCGAATAAAAAAAATTACATATTCTGTATCAAATATTGCGTGGATATCGAAAAAGGTCCCTAGTTTATTTTCAGCCATCTGTCTATCGAATATTCTAGAGCAGCGATCCATCTGAAACAAATTAACATAATTAGAATAATGCAGGTCTGCAGATACACACACAATTAAAAAGTTTTGGCCCCCTAGGTTTGTCACGAAATAAACAATCTATGTTCTGTAAATGAGATGAATATTTTCCTCTATTTCAACTACAATATATTTGATAGAAAATCTTCTGATTGTTACTCTTCGCTTTATGCAGGATGAGACAAAATTAAAAAAATGTGGAAGAATTACATCGATGAATTATTTTTAATTAGTTATAGGTTTTACACAACTGAATCCAAATTCATTAGTCCATATTACCACCGCTTCTTCCAACCAACTGCAAATAAGCCTAGGCATCGAATTAAGTCAATAATAAAATTTTCAGGATGAGACAAAATAAGAAAAATGTGAAAGAATTTCATGGATGAATTATTTTTAATTAGTTATAGGTTTTACACAACTGAATCCAAATTCATTAGTCCATATTACCACCGCTTCTTCCAACCAACTGCAAATAAGCCTAGGCATCGAATTAAGTCAATAATAAAATTTTCAGGCGTCTTGGTGGTGTTCTGCCCATTGCCAAAGGGTAGCTCTATGTCCAGGTGATAGCCGAGATACTCTTAAAGGTATTCTTGCCTTAAATTTGAGGAATGCGACCATCTCCTGTCTCCTTATGGTACTGGTAGAGACTAGCCGCCAATAGATCCTCAAAAAATAACTTCGAAGGGCTGTTAAAGATACCATTCAATTCCTTCGAGTAAATTTGCATTATAATGGTCTTCCCTTGCAGATTTTACTCAGGGTCGACCAGGCAACGGTCTCCGGGCAACTCTTCCAGTTCTCAAGAAAATTACAACTCTCGTTCTTCGTTGAAGACTCATTTACTTGGGATACACCTGTATTCGGTCAGCAAAAAACTTCAATATCTGCACAGTGAGAAAAACTTCTTTACAGAAGTCCTTGTTCTATGAGGGTGTTCGTTTGTATAATGATCTCCCAGAGGAAATTAGGACGGCACCATCTTTGGGTGCATTCTGCGGAAGATTGAATGGCCACTTGAGAGGAATGTGAATGATTATATTATTGTTGTGTCGATTTTTTATTTGTGTACTAACCGGGTGCTGAATAGATTTTATTATTTTTCTCCCGACCAAGAAACATTTTTTATGAATATTCTATGTCTGATTGATGCAGTTGAGCAAGTGAAGGGTACGACCAAACTCTGTGTGTACTTGATTGGTATTCGATCATAAAATAGTCAAAGGCTATTTACCTTCTTCTATCAGCATCAGATTCTGAATGGAAATAGTAGTGCTTTCTTTCTGGGTCTGGGGGTATAATTTCGAACGCGTGCTTTTTGCTTCCAGGTAAAGACTGCTGTACTCTATATCCATGCAAATATGCCACACCTGGAAGAAGAAAATTACAGTCAACCTATATTAACAAGAGATTTGACAAAATATACTCAGTGTTGATAAAGGTGTTGAAACCAGAATGCTTCAGAATTCTCCAAAATGATTTGTTTCTAAAGAGTTACTATATTTTGAAGCATGCTAAGGTAACAACAGTTATATTTCTTTTTGTTTCGAAAAAAAAACTATTAGGTGTACAACTTTGCTTCCGCCATTTTGCAGTAGATGGCTGTAGCGGTAAGTGGTAGTCGAAATAAATAGACCATAAATGTCATGCAATAAGCTTAGGTATTTGTAAACATAACGCCATCGAAATATTAGTCGATTTATGTCTGCATCATGCTTGTTATTCTTGATTAAACATGTCAGCTTACGAGCCAAATTCTCGTCATTTGCAGGAAGTATTAATTTTCTGATTTAATATGAAGAAATCTGCGGCTGAGGCTCATCGAATGCACTCAAATACCCATAGTGAGGCCCTTATTAGTGAAAGAACCTACCGAGAGTGGTTTCAACACTTCAAGAACGGTGAATTTGAATTCGAAGACCAGTAGGGCGGTGGAAGAGGTTTTCGAAGATGCAGAATTGAAGGCATTACTTGATCAATACTCGTGTCAAACGCAACAAGAATTGACAGGATTATTGGAAGTGACGCTACAAGCCATTTCAAAACGCCTGAAAGTCATGTGAATATTTCAGAAACAAGGAAATTGAGTGCCGTACAGTTGAACAGAGATTTTGAACGGTGTTCGTTTGCTTGTGAACAGCTGCTTGCAAGGCAAATACGGAAGATATTTCTACATCGCATTGTGATTGGAGACGAAAAATGGGTTCATTACGATAATCCCAAGCGCATAAAATCATGGGGTATCTCGGCCATGCTTCCATATCGACGGCCAAACCGAATATTCACGGTTTCAAAGTGATGCTCAGTATTTGGTTGGACTAGCTCGAAGCAGTGTATTAGATTTGTTAAAACCGACTGAAACAATCACAGGCGGTCGTTATCGAACGCAATTAATGCGTTCGAGCCGAATATTGAGAGACAAACGGCCGCAATAAAGCCTCAAATTTCGGAAAAAACGGCGGAAGTAAAGTTGTACGCCTATGTAATCCTTCTGATTGTAACACTCCGACTGTCAAAATTTAATTCAACATGAAACTGATAACTCACCGAAAGCGTTTTTCGAGCTGGCATCAGAATAGAAATATAGACAAGCATCCTTCAGCACGCAATACCTTCGACTCCAACTCTTCCACTGGTTCCCCAGCTTCACCAAGTATCCAAAACAGTCTGGGTTTGTAATCGAACAGGGAGCCAACACCAAGTTCCTCTTAGTCTCTTCCAGAAACTCGTCAACAATTTGACTATCTGCTATGGCTTTGGCAATCACTTCCATCCACCTGGTTTGAGCCTCTCTGTTGTCGGCTGACAGTTGTAGGGGTACTGAGTCCGGCCTCTGTATGCTGAATCTGTTTGGTTTGGATAGACCTCCCTCGTTGTCCTCTAGTTTCCTAACCTCGTGGTCGTAGAGCATCATGGCTCCAACAGGCTGTTTATCCTAAAGTAACAAGAAAATCATCAACAAATTTCCAGATATTGGTTATTAAATCAGAAAATAATTATTTCATTCACAAGTGGTACTTTCCCGCATGAAACTGCTGTTGCCCGTAAGATGCGAAGCGGAGTTTGGTCAAGCAGTTGAGTGCTTTGAGTTGAGTTGTGGCGACAAAAAGCCATTAGACATATTGGCTGTGTCTAGCTGAATTTGTCGTCACAATACTTAATATAAAAATACATACATTAGAGTAACAATGGTCTTTCGTGTGCGTACAACTTTCTCATTCATAGGGTTCTCAGAAAGATACAATAGAGAATATTTTTTCCCTCCCCTTATTAGTGCACAGGCACCATGATACCATTGCCATACAACTTAGAGAATAAGAAAAGGAAGAAGAAATTCACGGTGTACAATATGATTTTATGTTCCAAACCCAGGTATAAAACTGGGAATAGGAGAGTTCAGTGGAGTAAGTTATAAGGTGATGACCAGTTTAGTTAGTGGAGTGTTCAAGGATATTTCCAAGTGCTGTACCACAATAAAGTTCTTGTCTGTCGTCCATCAGTTTTTCAATAATCTCCACAAAAACGCGATATCCCAAAGAGGGTTTACTTATAGACAGATTATATTTGAGGAATTTGCACTCTTTTTAGCGTTTGTTTTTTGCTGGTATAGATACTCACAGAATCAGTCTTATAGTAATAGAGGCAATTATTCTGCCTGAGGACGAACCATCGCCGAATCCATTTATTGGAGGGGATCCCACTAGCGTACCCGCTTAATTTCCAGAGATAGCCACTGTAGAGGGCAGGAGTGGAATGTACATCTTGTGCTGTGTTGACAGCGTAACATGTTCTAGCAACCTGGAAGAATAAAATTTTTATATTTAGCCTATCGACGAAGTTAACTGTGTCTTTGTATACCCAAACCTATCAGAATATTTTAAGATTCTAGGTATTTCATATTCATTTTATTGAAAAATAGTTGCCTCTGATTTTCTCATCCTACAAAACACTTACCTCTAAGGTCAAAGTATCACTACCAGCATGTGCGATTTTGACAACTTCGGAATGGCTCTTATCTATGACACTGACTCCATTTACTGCTAAAACTATGTCTCCTACTTCTAATCCTGACGTTTCCGCTGGTGTACCAGGTTCTATGGCTGAAACCACAACTGGTTTTGATCCGTGTATCCTGAATCCAAATTCTCCGGACTGTCTTTGTACTACAACTGTTTTATCGCTTTCTGAAACAAACATTGAAAATATTATAAATACCAATCACAACAAAAGTTGAGAATAAAAAAAACTAAATGTGGCATATCTCAAACAATAGATCTGATAGACAAAATATGGATGCTGTTTTGAATTCTCCACCCAGGAGCAGTTGGAAAATGTCCATTGGCTTGTCTAATTTTCAATTACAATCAAATCCATTCAATTATAATTAACCATTTTCGATTAATAATTCATAATTCGAACACCTAGAATTCTCTCTACGTATTCCGACCACATTACATAAAAAATGCGGCATCTGCTCAGTAACGTTAAAAATAAAATAAACAAAACGTTCCATTCAATCAACCATTCAATTCAATGTCACGAGAAGTGGCAAAAATAGGCTGCAAGAAAACTAGACAGGTATTAGTCAGAGATTCATGATATATTTCAAGCAAGCGAAATTAATGTTAGGAAAAATGCCAACTGACGTGTAAATAGGCTCGCAACTGCTGTTAGTACATTCAACGTTGCTCAACTTTCGAATTTTCATTACCGTTTCTCTCTGCTGTGATCACATTCAAGGCCTGATTTTCCTTACACCATATCACTAACATGAGTTTCAGAATCTCTTCCAATTTGTGCCGAAGATGATTGTGTTCATCTTCGGAATCTGTGGCGAAACCATTCTCTAAAGAAACCAAAATATTAAAAAGAATAAATTAAAAGAAAAAAAAATATAAAGAATATAAAATAAAGAAGAAAATCCACATGTCACTCAATAACTCCCTGGTCTTATCAATAAAAGCACTTTTTTTTTTCGAATTCAAATTTTTAAGACCTCAACATTGAGTTATCATTAGTATTATTATTTTTAATCGGGGTCTTTGCGGCTCGGTAAGCCATACAGGAACTGCAAGTACATAGATCTTCCATTCTTAACCCTATCCATCTTTACAAATCCAAGAAGGCCTTTGGTACTACAGTTTCCGCAACCGATAACATCCTTAGGAGCCTTGGCTGTTACCTAGGGTGTATCCAGGACTTACTTTCCCATATAAGTGGTTATTAGGCACGGTCATCAAAGACCGTCTCAGTACAATGAACTTCGTAAATCGCTTGGACAAAAAGTCCTCTATATGGTATACCGATGGATCACGAAAAAAGAGGCACAGGTATTGGGTTATATGGGACTAAAACAAGGATCTTTAGGTCCCTGGAAGTGAGCCCTCTATCTTGGAAACTGACACACTAGCTGTCTATACTTGTGCCCAAGAGTGCCTCAAAAGAAGCCTCACTACAGACAGCCTAGCCACGCTGAGATCCCTGGAATAATGTAGCCAGGGGTCCCTACTAACATTAAACTACTAACTAAAATTTTAATTTCGCAGATGAATTAGAATAATCTGGGAGGAAATTTCTCAGTTTTGTGTATGGATTAGTAATTATTCAAATGAAGAAAAATTTCTCGGAGAGAACTTGTGACCTGATTATTTTTCATTTCAAGGCCTGAAAATCAATTGAAATATGTATTTGACATAGTCATTGAAGAGTTATAGTTTTCAATAGTCTGTTATGATACCTACTGTTATCACAAACTGAGTAAAACTTCTTAACTTTCGTGAGAATCAAACAGATAAAGTCACGGATCCCAAATCAACCCATCAACCATCAAAAATTCAATTATTATCCAATAATATTGAATGAGTTACCTGAAAAAAACATGATCGTGTTCTTCACATCGGAACTAACACTATTTGTACCTACTACGTTACTAGTGAAAATTTCAACCATATCCTTCGCAAACCAAGGTGAACTAGATGAAAGATTGAAAAAATTCGATCCCAATTTATAATCATGAATAAAACATGCTTTTTATGTTTGCCGCAATTAAATCTGAAAACACTGTAGGCAAATTTGATTCGGTTACGGTGTTCCGAGTTGATAGTTGTGATTGCACAATTGATTTGTTGAAAGGCGCTCCTTTTTAGATCGATGCAGTCTACAGAAACAATATGAATTGTGTTGAATATTATTGCTTATTCACGGAATGTCAATAATGCAATGCATGTAATAAGGATTTTTCATTCTCACACATTAAAAAACCTATAGAATGCTTGAATTTTATGAACAGTTGTAGTACTCAATCTATGTTAAAGGTATACTTCACATATTTTGATACAATATTTCGTTATGAGCTTCTTTTATGTGTAGGACGAATAAAATTTGAATATTCTGGCTTGTCCATATCTGAGAGAATTTTTATAGAGAGACCTCTGAACTGTCTTCTTTTTTCGAAACGCATAAAAGCATTCAGGTCCAGCTGGTGTTAGATAAGATTTAATTAAGGAGGTTTCGTTTCACTGCGACCTAATGGTCTATTGTG
Organism: Harmonia axyridis; assembly: GCF_914767665.1. NCBI lineage: Eukaryota > Metazoa > Arthropoda > Insecta > Coleoptera > Coccinellidae > Harmonia > Harmonia axyridis. The sequence goes on along the minus strand of NC_059506.1, from coordinate 29,855,259 downwards.
CCCCTCATCAGAGCTATTCTCTCCATAACTCCAGCTGGTGTTAATCTCTATGTTCTTTTTGAAATTTCAAGGGATTAATAATAGCTTTCAATACTCCTATTTCCAGACATACATAGCAGAGCAGTTTGTTGCCTTCAGCCAAATGGGATTACTCAAGTCTTTTTTTTGGAGGTTCCTCCTGAGCAAATATAGAATGAAAATAACAGATCGAAGGGGCATGGATAGCCACAATTTAGATCCATATTCCATATGCTCTTCTGATAATGCTCACTTCTGATTTTGATCCATCAATGTATTCACATTGATATCCCTCTTATCAAATGAGGGATATTCACAACACATCGATGACACTAATGACTTCTGTAAGTAGTATGTCGAAAGCCAATAATGTCGGTATTATATCTGAACGTTTACCCATGAGGTTTCAATGCCATTGATTTAGTGTCCTCATGTATTCCATCAGTCACCAGATAGAAGTTATTTTTTTATTGCAGTAGACGGTCCACATTTTCTCACATGGGGGAATAGGGGGGGAGATAGATTTTTGACTATTTCTGTCTCAACTAGTCGAGAATTCATCTCCAGGAGATAAAGGGGAAACGATATCATATTTCTTCATCAATTGGTTTATCATAACATGACATCTTTAGATAAGTGTTGGTGGAGATTGAAATGATTATACGTAGATGAATATTGACCTTCAGCGATGCTTCGTAACCTTATTCATAGAGTTTTCCAATAAGAGGTTTTATTTTGGATAGCCAGCTATCTGGGCAACTGCCACATTTGAAGCTATTAACTTTAGCCTTTTGACAAGTGAAAATTAAGGCATTACTTGAAATGGAACGATACATCTCTCAAAAATGCATTAAAATTGTTGAAATTCACTACAAAAATCAGGTCAAACACCTGATGGCATGAAAAAGACCAATATGAGACAGCGGTCCAACAATAGGAGTGGGACAATAGAAAAACCCTCTGAAGAAACACTCCGGGTCTTGCTCAGCCAACGAAATTTGTGGTGCTTTCACCGACCTATAACAAGCTTCTGAAGGTACCATGAGCTGAGCTTCGGGCAATGGTGGGACTGCTGACAAGACACTGTCGGTGCAAATAACTTTTGTACCGCATGGGAAAGTCAGCAGATGAGATCTGCAGGCTCTGTAGAATGGAAGTAGAAACAGCTGAACACATAGTGTGGAAATGTCCAGGGCTGACTCGTCTAAGAACCACTCACATGGAAAAGTCAGTTCTGGATACTCACGAAGTAATAGCCAAGGCTCCTAAGGATGTCGTCGGTTTTGTTAACAGTATCGACGGCCTCCCTAGGTTTGTATGAATAGGTAGGATTAAGAACAAAAGATCAAATCGGTAGCAGTTCCCGGAAGGCTAACAGAGTCGCAACGACCCTGATTCAGTGAATAATAATAATACTGCAAAAATTGTGAACATTTTACAGTAACTTGTTTCAAATGAAAGGCGATATGAAATATGAGATATTTCAGGCTTATGACCATGGTAGTCGATGCCACGAAAAAAAAATGTTTGCAGTCAGAGTTCGCAAGACTGAATCTTATCGGAAAACCTTTATTATATTGAATGCTTAGAAGATCAGTTTCAATTTTTCGATATAATGGATTTCATTGCAGGAAGAGAAATAATTGAAAAACAATTGAGCCTAACATTCAACAGTCTTCATTGTCGCTTCTTTTGAAAAAATGACCACTTTTTAAACCCTACAATAAACAAACAGAGCATAGTTGTCCAAGCTTCAGATCCCACCAATGCACATCAAAGATCACGCTTTCACATTCCACAGAGATGCATCTGTTTCACCCACGCCCTCTGTGAAATAGTTCGCCACTTGAACAAATAAACCACACGAAGATCATTTCTCACAAACATAATCGTGACGCGTCTGTAAACCGATGCAGAAATATTTGAAATTCTGTTTGGAAACACTTTTTTGCCTCCGACATAAAACGCCGCCAGCTGGATCGAATTGGCAGCGGGTTTTCTTGAATGGAAACGAGGCGCAATGTTTGTTTTATTTTTCCCCAGGATCAAAGACACCGACGACTGGGATAAGAACCAGTAATGGAATCTGGGATAAATAAGCATGAAACTTTATTGAGGAAATGCAATTAGGGCGTCTGCCGCTAGATTATTTCTGATGGCGGTTGAAGTTGATGCCTTGGTAAATATCGTCCGTTTTCTTCGCGGAGTTGGAATTCAAGTCGGTGCGGAAATAAGAAAAATTGGAAAAGAGGACGTACGCCACTTTGGAAGCTTTTAGTCACTTGTTTAGTATTGCAGTTTATGATTAAAAGTACGATGATGGTTTCCAGAAAAAGTATTCAATCTAAACAGGGTGTTTCCAATTTGACATGAACCTTACAGAAGGTGTTAGTATGAATTATTTGCTGTCGTTTGAGCCATACTCAGTGATAATTAAAAATCAACAGTTTATGAGATATTTGAGTTCTTGTGATTTTTAGAAGATTCCTCACGTTACTTCATTCTTTCAAATTTGATCATAATTTTGGATTATTTTCGTGGCCAGCGGAAAGTCAGGATCTAATACCGTTAGAACGTGCTTCTATAAGGAAAAGGAATGGTGGAGATCATTTCAAACATAATTTATGAATACATTTCCTACTGAAATTTTCCTTTGAAATTTTCAGTTTGCAATAAAAAAATATTTAATTCATTACTTCCTTTTCTTTGCTTCTTTCCCGTTTCAAATCAAAATCTGCTGAAACAAAAGTAGTGCCTGCGTTCTAAGGAAAACTATTTTACGAAGGGAAGAAGGGATTTGGCAAGTTTTTAAAATAATTTTGTCCTACATAAATTGTGGGACGAAAGTTTCAAGCAAAGTTATATTATAAATTTATCATTTTTTTCTTCATATACCAACTTTTAAAATAAACTAATTCTGATTCAACATTTGATACAGCATTGTTTTGCTTTTTTCATACATATCATTTCCTTTTCTGATGAAAATAATCTAAAATTTCAATCAAACTTGGTCAACATAGAAAAAATTGTCGAAAAATGAAGTAAAGTGAGAAATTTTTAGAAAAACACCAAAACCCAAATATCTCGAAAACTTAATTTTCTGTTATCAATAAATATGACTCAATCGACAACAAATGAGTGTTACTTACACCTCCTTTAAGGTTCACGGCTAATTTGGAAACACCCTCTATTCAAATATGATGTTTTCATCCTCTTATTTTGTGTTAGATCATATTTACATCTTATTCAAATATGCTTCTGAATTCGCAGATTTTGATGTTACATATTGAAGAGACGTGTGATTTATTTGTCAATAATAGCGAGATTTTTTCATTAGTGGTGCACAGAATTTGTTGATGTTTTTGGGAGAAGCTTATTTATTCAGCTTCATAAAGGACGTCCCTAAGTAGCTAAGTAACAGGAGTCATACCAAATTCCATGATTTTTTTAAGTTAGGGGGTGTACTGCACAATCTTTCCCACTAGGTTCTTCAGTGCAGATTTATTTTGATTCTATGCGGAATACGCTTGATCGATTTATTTTTCAATATTTGAAAGGAACTTTTGTATTGCAGTTCTGAATAAACTCACTGTTTTTTTTCACAGAAGAATGTATAGTTTTTGTTTCATATCAATTAGAAAATTGAGAGGTTTTTCAATCGCATCTCAATTATTTGAATTCAATTGTTTTCATTATCATGGAATTATCAATTTTTTTACTGCACTTTTTTTCAGCTAACTGTTTATAATTGGTTCTTATGTATTTGGCAATATTTGCAATTATTGATATTCTGAATTTTCAAATGGAAATTTAATTTTTTTTGAAACTCCGAATAGATTGTATTCAACTTCAAAAAATTGAAATTGAAATACGATAAAAAAAATTTTCAATTTTCTAAGTTATAAGTTATAAAACAGAAACTACAAATTTTTTTGTGAAAAAAATTAGAGTGTCCATTCTAGAATGCCGAGAGAAGGTTTCTCCCAAAAATTCAAAGGATGGATCAAGCTATTTTCAGATCAAAATGTATCTGCACTGAAGAACTGAAGAACATAATGAGAAAGGTGAACACCCTCAACAAAAATCTTGATATTTGCTATGACTCTTGTTACTTAAGAGCTCAGGGATGCTCTTCAGCAGCAAATAAGCAAATGACATTCTTGATTTCTCGGAATCATAACTATTCAAATGCTGTCTTCAGTTATGGTATACAGGTGTGAAAGAAAAAATGAAAGTCAGAATAAAACACCCTATGGAGTAGGTAAATCGTGATGAGAATGTTTACGAACACTAAGCTGTTGTCTCATCTTTGATGAACAACCTCTTTTAAGAAATTGCGATATTTTAATTTTGAGAGAAAAGTACTGCACTTATTTTCTTCTCTTCTCAGTAAATCAAAATATAATTATTGTCAAATTCAAAACATCAACGCCGATCAGTACGGGGTTTTTGTACAACCGAAAGCTTTCCATAATTTTCACATATTCATTTTCGATTGTTCATCTCAAATGAGATCATCAATGTATTCGGTAATGAGTGAATAATAGCACAGTTGAACTAATTTGAATCCCAATTATGTATTGTGTTTTCTTCAGTTTCCTATTTTTCATCTTTAAGATGTATTAAAATTTAATCTATTGAAAATTACGACGCAAATTATTGAACCCTAGATAATATTAAATGGGGATCATACATATTCCGAAAGTGAACTTTAAGAAATTGGACTGAGAAGAAATAATTCGAATTTTACTGACAGCTTCTCAGAAATTTATGAAATTACGAAAGGAATTCGATAACTTAATGTGGCTTTAATAACATCGTGCGAACTTGAATCGACAATACAACAAGAAAACAAAAAAAACAAGTCCGGGAAATTCGCAACTTTCTCCAAAAAAAAATACCAAATCCGGAAAAACGAGATGAAAAAAAAATTGTGTAAATTTTTCCAAAAGTCCAGGTACTCACCTAGCGCCATTGATAAATCAGAACAAGCATTCCTGGTAGACAACTCACAACTATTTAACCTACGGTCACCGTTTCATTTTTGTACTGCATAGCTATTTCTGATTCACATTCTTGACTCCACTAAAAATAGCTACTTTCGGAATTCCAAGCTTTCATTATGGACGAGGGAAGGGGGACGCAGGCATTGCGATTCATGCCTCTGGTTGCCTCCATCTTAATTATTTGTTTACATGAACGTAAACATTTACGGGAAGGAAGAATGCATCAAAAAGAATTGGCCTTTGTCGATGCTTCCGATAGGTGTTTTTCGTCGATGACTTCATTCGAATGGATTTTCTAGTGAAAGGAACTTCAGCAAAAAAAATTCAACAACAGCAAAGACATGGTGTTAGGATCTTTCGAGCGCTCGTTCATTCATGTATCTATTACGCGCTTGAAGATGGACACTCCATGTGATTAATTGACATATAGATATTATCTGAATGTTAACCCAGTCGAATCAGATGTAACGGACGTTAGGGGAATTTTTTTTGATGTTCTGCATGAATTTTCTATGGTTCTATGGTCCTTTGAGTTGTGATATTTCTTGTTCACGAATCGACAACACCGCCTAGTAGACCGAAAGAACTTAATATCATAAGCCTAAAAATAGGCTTGGAGCACAATAATTTATATGTGGCTCAAAATTATGTACACTTAATGTATGTAATTAAGAAAACAAACTGTTTCTATATAAACAATCCAGGGCGAATATAAATTTAACAAGACAAATAACTCTGCCCTCTTTCCTTGTACTATGAACCGTACCACGTTTGCTGCATATTTCATAGATATTGTAATATTATGAGTCTTTTCTAATTCAACTTGAGTCTTTATTGACTTTATGAAATAGTGCAATCGGAACAAATATACATTTTTTCCATTATTATTTTTTTATGAGAGAAACATTGTTCTATGAAAGTTAGAAATAATCCGATGATATTAATATTGATGATTTTGATGCTGTTTTGGAGAAATTTCATGAAAAACTCTTTATTATGATTTCAAGAAGACCTGCTATCACTTTTTCATAATTATTAAGTGTATCATATGCTAATAAATAGAATCATCCTCAAAAGTCTCACCTCCCTTTCAACTCTCAACTTGTTGATTATAATATGACAATTTTTGTGTGAGATCTTCACTATCTCATCACTCAAATGAAAACAATAAACCAAGAAAAAATATTTCTTACAGCGAATAACGAGAGTTGTAATATTGAAAATATGGAAAATGCCAGGACATCCAATTTCTCAGTTTGACCGGGCAAGAATAGTAGCCCTACATCAAGAAGCTTTGTCGAACCACCAGATTGCGCAACGTTTGAATATTCCACGAACTTCAGTAAGGCGCATAGTTTTCCTTTTCCTGGAAACCAGCTGCGTTGCCCGGAGACCGGTGCCAGGTCGACCCAAATAACATTTGCATGGGAAAACCATTATATCGCAGATTTCACTCGAAGGAAACGAATGGTATCTGTAACCCCTTCGAAGTCATTTTTTGAGGTCCTAGAGATGGGTAGTATCAACCAGTACCATAAGGAGACGGTTGCGTTCCTCAAAATTAAGGAGAAGAAGACCTTGGCTATCACCTGGTCATATCGTCGGCAATGGGCCGACACCACCAAGACTGGCTTTCAACACATTGGAGCAACGTACTTTTTTCGGACAAGTCACGATTCGGTTTACAAATTGATAGTAGACGAGAAAGGGTTTGGAGAGGTCCAGGCAGACTAGAACGACTCAATTTTGCCCGGGAAGTTGTTCTCTTTCAAGACGGGTCAATAATAAGCTGGGGGGTATAATGTTCGGTCGCCGTACTCCTTTCATTATCGTAGAATGAACAATGACTGGTGCCATCTACATAGATAACATCATGAACCATTCATTGTTCCTCTGAGCAATGAATTTGAGGATAATTTTATTTATCAGAATGATAACGCCCCACCACACCGCACAAGAAGGAGTCAAAACATTTTTCAAGAGAACGATATCCAGAGAATGAAGTGGCCAGTGAATTCACCAAACATGAATCCATCCAATCAACCACGTATGGGAATACAAGGGAGAGCAACATCCAATCGCAAAAACCCACCTTCAACTTTTCAGGAATTGAGTTAAGCCCTTCAGGGAAAATGGAACGATATGCCTGAAAATTTCATTGATGACCTGATTGGCGGGATGCCTAGACGTATTGGGCAGTTGCTTGAAAGATGAGGTGGCAATAGGGATGATTGAATTTGGATTCAGTTATGGAATAACTATATTTGATCAAAAATAAATAATCGATAAATTTAGATTTATATTCTGATTTTTCCTATTTTGTCTCATCTTGCAAAAAACCAAAGAGTAACAAACATTTTCCATCGAATATATTGCAGTTGAAATAGAGGAAAATATTCATCTCATGTCCAGAACATAGATTGTTTATATCTTGAGAAACCTAGGGGTGCTAAGACTTTTGACGATATGTGCATTCTTACAGGTGTTTCGAAAAATGTAGATAGCTATTCGAAAAACAACGATAAATACTTTAAAATCCATTTAGAACGTTCAACTTAATGAAAACAACAAATATACTGAGGTCAGTGGGCTACCTATTTTCAAAGGAAGGAACATGGATATTCAAACAAAACTGATATGAAATCTCCACAACTCAAATTTTAATCTAGCCATCCAATTAAATTTTATTTGCACAGATTCGTAATATACCAGCAACGGATTTTCCATAAATTCAAATTCGAAATTATGTGGTGTGGATATTAGTCGACCACATGGAAACCATGCTTATCGACTGTATGGCAATGTTGACTTCAGCAATTTCATTATCGCCATCCAATTTTATGCAGTATGTTCTGTTTTAATGAAAACGAATACCGAAATGATTAGGTTTCGATAGCTAGGTTTTAGATGGGAAAATTAGTGGTAACATTTGGAATAAATGAGTAAAATAAATCGAAATTGATATTCTAGCCTAGTTGGCACAACTGATTAGATTTGTAAGCAAGGAAAAACAATATTGGACATACCCTCAGGAGAAGCGCTAACTGTAGACACGTGTTTCGGGCTTTCGGCCCACATCAGTACGTTGAAAAAGTGTTAGATGAGCAACACTTGAAGAAAAACAACAAACAAACGCAGTCTACAACAGAAGCCAGCCGTCCATTTGTGGTTTCCGCAGTAAGACCCAATGGGTTTTCGGGCAACAATCAATATCACCACGTGGGAAGCTATAGCTACCTGCTACCTGAAAACCCATTGAGTCTTCCTGCGGAAACCACAAAGGGACGGCTGGCTTCTGTTGTGGACTCCGTTTGTTTGTTGTTTTTCTTCAAGTGTTGCTCATCTAACACTTTTTTACCGTACTGATGAGGGCCGAAATCCTGAAACACGTGTCTACGGTTAGCGCTTCTCCTGAGGGCATGTCCAATATTCTTTTTCCTTGCTCTGTAATTTAACCCTCGACAACCTTTCTCCATATTTTCACCAGGACTAGTTTTTCACGCAGGTAGCTATAGCTTCCCTCGTGGTGATGTTTGTTGTTGCCCGAAAACCTATTGGGTCTTCCTGCGGAATCTACAAATGGACGGCTGGCTTCTGTTGTGGACTCCGTTTGTTTGATGTTTTTCTTCAAGTGTTGCTCATCTAACACTTTTTCACCGTACTGATGAGGGCCGAAAGCCCGAAACACGTGTCTACGGTTAGCGCTTCTCCTGAGGGCATGTCCAATATTTTTTTTCCTTGCTTTGTAATTTGACCCTCGACAACCTTTTCACATAATAAAATTTGTTCTATGAAATTCTACTGAACTTCCCCCTAGCAAAAGCTATATGCGTTGTTTACTAAGGTTTTGTAATTCAGGATCGTCAAAATTTTCACCTTTCCACACGAATTTCTTTCAAGTAAGTGAAAACGAAGTTTCCCGAATCTTCCATCGATATGAAGACACTAGAAACGTGACCAAAGAACCGAGAGGTGGACGCCCAAGATATACCACTCATGTACAAGTTCGGTTTCTGACTATGCCTACATGTAGAGAGCCTTTGAGTACTTATCGAATCATGCAACAGTGGCTTTTGAATGCTCCTGGTGGTTTAGTTTCTATTGAAACAGTCCGTCGAAAATTGCGAAGCGTTAATCTACATTGATGATGGCTTCTGAGATGGATTCCACTAGTTCAAAATCCTATGCGACTTTGATTAGAATGGGTCAATGAGCAAGTGAATTGGAAGGATCAATGGATGTCTGTATTGTTTACAGATGATATGGATGGTTTTGGAATAGTCGGCATATGGAATTTGTTTCAATGGACGTACAGAATTGTTGGTGCTTGATGCTACCATGCGCAAATTTACATGGAGCAAAACATTGGCAATATTATTCTTCTGGAGTTTTCATTTCTGGACGAAAATGCGCCATCCCATCCTGCGAAATTTGTTGATGAAGCTCTGGAAATCTATTGAATTCCGATTTAGCCCTGCCCCCTCAGTCACCAGACCTCAATCCTATTGAAAATGCTTCGGAGATGCTACCAAGACCTCCACATAGACATTGAGAACTCAGACGACTCTAGAGAGACATTGATCAAGGCCTCTTTAACCATGAAGACTGGTTCATTTCGTTCCAAATGAAGAAATCATGGCAGAGATAAAGTGTTTACAAAATAAAGGAAATAATTATTATTATTATTTGAACTGGGGTCTTTGTTGCTCGGTAAGCTTTCCGGGAACTGCGACCATGTAGATCTTTTCTTCTCTACCCTACTCATTCATGGAAACCCAAGGAGGTCGTCAATGGCGTTGAAAAAACTGACAACCTTCTTAGGGGCCTTGGCCATTACCTCACGAGTATACAGGACTGGCTTACCCATGCATATGAATGGTTCTTAGGCCAGCTAGTTCTGCACACTTGCATACCATGTGTTCAGCTGTTTCTGCTTCTGATCCACAGAGTCTGCAAATATCATCTGCTGTCTTTTCCATACGGTACAAATGATGTTTGTACCGACAGTGCCCCGTCAGCAGTCCCACCATCACTCGAAGCTCAGCTCGTGACAGCTTCAAGAGCTTTCTGGTATAGGTAGATGAAATCATCCCAAATTTCTTGGCCTGAGTAAGTCCAGGAGTGTTTGTCCAGTGGGTTATCTTGTTATTCAACTCCCATTGCTGGACCGCTGCCTTATATTGGTATTTTCCTGGCCCACAGAAAGGCTCAGGTCCAGCAGGTATTGATGCACTTTTTGCAAGTTCATACGCTCAATAAAATACCATTGAAGAATTTATGAAAATATAAATCACGCAACACCTACTGAAGAACAAAAGAAATAGTTTAATATAACAGATTCAACCATGAAGAAGAACGATATAGGCAGAATATTGGATGTCCAGACTGAAAAGACAGCCAAAAAAACATATAAAGAGGGTTTTGTTCGAAGTATATAACTTTCAGTTGGCATTACTGTTCAAGATGGCGACCGATTTAACAGCTGTCAAGTGATTTATTCTCAGTTTGGTTTGGCAATTCATCAAATTCAGCCAAACGATCATCAAGTAAGGCATAGATTCGTCGAATGGGCCCAAAATGAGATTGCCCTTGTTCCCGATTTTCATAAGCGAATTTTGTTTAGCGATGAAGCGCACTTCTGGTTGAATGGCTACGTCAACAAACAAAACTGCCGCATTTGGAGTGAAGCTAATCCTCAAGTCTATATCGAAACACCGTTACATCCAGAAAAACTGACTGTTTGGTGCGCTTTATGGGCTGGTGGAATCATTGATCCGTACTTCTTCAAAAACGATGATGGCCAGAACGTTACAGTCAATGGTGATCGGTAAAGAGTCATGATTACTAACTTTTTCATTCCTGAATTGAACAACCATGCCGTCCAGGAGCTGTGGTTCCAATAAGACAGCGCAACATGTCACACAGCTCGTGCCACAGTCGATTTATTGAAAGACACGTTTGGTTATCGCCTAATTTCACGTTCTGTACCTATGAATTGGCTTTCAAGATCTTGTGATTTAACACCGCTGGACTACTTTCTGTGAGGCTATGTAAAGTCATTGGTCTATGCGGATAAGCCACAAACCCTTGACCATTTGGAAGACAACATTCGCCGTGTTATTGCCAATATTCGGCCACAAATGTTGGAAAAAGTCATCGAAAATTGGATGTTTAGATTGGACTATATCCGAGCCAGCCGTGGCGGTCATTTGCCAGAAAAAGTAATTAAAATGTAATGCCACAAGATTATCTTGCGGATAATTCATGTCAATCGAATAATCCATCATTGTTTTATTGCAATTTAAAGTTCTATGGCTCTAAAAAAAACACCCTTATCCATGCGAAATCAAATTACTGTAGAGATCAGTGAAGAATCAGATGATGGTAGCCAAGAGGGATTACCACCACGTGGCTTTCTGCGTATCAGTCAACATAAAAATATAATTTCGTTTTGAACTGAGCAGTCACGTGGTGGTATTCTCTCTTACCTACGAAAAAAGAGATCAAAACGAGACAAGAGACATAATGATCTAGGATTATTCTATAAACAACTATACCTCATCAATAGCCAGCCAGGCACAACGTCCTGTGATTACACGTACACCAATTAATAGTTTCCAACTAATTACAGAGGGATCCTCGTGAAATATTCGCTCCTGTAACACTGAAGATTTGGCGTCAGTTGACGGGTAAACGACCAAAATCAAAGGCCCTGAGCCGACAATGAATAATGGATCACATAAAGTCTCCGACATCCCAGAATAGGTTGACTGATGGATTAGATAACAATTACATAATCGTCGACCTATCCGTATCTTCGTAACAGAACTATTGAAATAAAAAATGCCACCATTCAGTTAATTTCACGCTCAATTTCTGCCCTCAACCTTCACCAAGTCAAATGCGCTATGAAGGTGAGAACGACGCACTAAATTTAGACGTTGAAAACAGTAAGAATTGATAGATGAGAAAATGTCGCTGAAAAAATATTATTTTTGGCATCGCCGATATTCGATGTTGATCCAGGTGGGTTTTATTTTTTTTTGAGTTTTTTTTTTGGAGCATCTACCTTTTTGAGTGCTCGTTCACCGAATAAATCGTTACATTGCTTCTTCACAATGTTTGTAACTTTCAAGTTTCGAGCAGAGAGTAGTGGTTTTACTCAATAACATTAACAATTGAACCAGAACCATAGAAAATTCAAGATGGATCGAAAAAATGTTGTCCACAAAATTAGCGGAGTTCAGATTTTAGTTTTATTCAGTTATAACACGGTTTTCAAGTTGTTGCACATCATGACATTAAGAGGTAAATCGAGAAAAATTAAGACCCCGAAAAGAAACTAATATTTCAGAAAACCGGCCCTGATAATCTCGATTTGTTTGAACTGCTTGATAATGCTTCTATGCATGCAACTTTTTCTCCATTTGACCGACCTTCTAACTCTTATGGTTTAAAAGTTACCAATACAATCCCATTGAAAGAGTGGCCACCCTGTATGTCGTCTTTACTAAAATACGGTTTAATGTCGTTATTGACATCCCTTATTTCTAAGATTGACGAGAAAACGACAAACCTGGGTTTTCGTTAACACTACTGGCTACAGTAGTAATATAACTTGTCCCACTATCCTAAATTTTTTCACTAGTTTCAATATTGCGGGACAAGAAGGTACTTCACAACTACCCAAAAATGCTTCAGTATTGCGAATTGTCACTGCAAAATGTTCATCTTTCTCAATGAATTTTAACAATTTCAATGCGTTTTTGATGCGTGTATAGTTCTATTTTTAGTAATGGCGTAGTTTTTACTTGTCAGCTGTTAAAGGTTGACAGCTTCAAAAGTGACAGCTCATGAATGAACGAGCGCTCAAGATTTCCTGACTTCTTCAATGTTTCTCAGTTTGCAAGGGGAATCCGCTTGTGTTGAAAAATGCAGTGGAATTTTTTGCATTCAATATCATTCATTTTATTTTGAATACTAATAGTCTCCGGATAATTGGGGAGAATATTCTATTTGAGATAAAGATACAATTATAATGGAAACAAATTTGGGATACGAGAACGTCTTGGATGATTACTTCAATTGGATATTTATTTGGGGGAAAAATTTCATTTAAGGTGAGAATTTTTTTTGATATTCCTCAAAATATAAAGCGTTGGTTATCTTCATTCAAATTTCCACACAAAGATTCAGTTTTGGTATGTGTTGAAGTTTTTGGTTCTTCAATTGTAATCCTAGTGCAGTATCAGAAATGTCCTCTTTCAACGTGGCCCGGAAACAAAATGAACGCTTCTTGAACAACGTGATAATTCTTCATAATAGTTTGAATTCTTCTGAAATTATTAGTTCACTACGTATTCTCCAAGGTTAGTTATCTTTGACATAAATCTGTCAATCATTCGTGATATCATATTTCATAGTTGCGTGAACCTTGAAATAATTCAGTATTTTGTTGCTTCAGATGAAAATTTTTACGGTTCCACATGTAATATTTCATTCTTATGATGAAATTTCATGGTTGGTTATCATGCTCACCAGACGTCTTGCCAAGTTGATCCAATATAAGTGAGAAATATGCTTTCATGAAGGTGATCCTCAAGTTGTATTCAAATAAAAGTTACGTTGTTCTCTTATAGGTTAAGCAGTTATCATTCAAATTGATAAAAATATTGATGTTAGAAATTATAACAATCCTTGTGTAAATTTCTTAAATCTTCACGTGATAAGATATATACATATAAAAAAATTTTAACAAATTTTTATTCATAAACCTTATAAGGAATTTTTCAAAAATTTGAAGATCTGCCAAATTTTGTCCTACATATGCACACTCCTATCATACGTACTCAAAAATTTTATTCGATTTTTTGGAAGTCCACTTATTCCTGCTCATTATTTTTATTTCGTGTTGCCAATTTTTCCAATATTATCGCTAATCTTAGTAGCATTTATTACGTAAGGGTTCAACGTGTGTGATATGACCCTGAGCCTAAAGATTTTGATGATGACCCAGTTTACATCGATGTTCGCATTTTTCAAACAAAGTGTGTAAAAATTTATGTTCGAACTACTTAAGCTGCCCATAAAAATGTCCGAGTCCAGACAGTGGATTTTCACTAGACTTATTCGTCGGAAATAACCTCGATAAAATTACTGTTTATCTTTGGTGCAAAATATTATATTTGTTTTGATTGATCGAACTGGAAAAATGGAACAGAATACTCTATTTTCAAGCTTTAAAATTCTATTTTTCTGAACAAAATACCTACTTAAAGTATTATATCAATCTACGATATGAATTTCTCAAATTTGTGGAACTTCTTTGAATTTCAAATACGTTATGAACCTCTTAACGAGAGGAGGAAGTTTTTTAACTGGAATTCCTAATCATTCACAATATTACCAAAACTAAACAAATACCTACAATTGTAAAATCGCATTGTCGCTTCAGAAAGCAACTTATGAGAATGATTAAAGCAGAAAACCATCTTCAACATTTATGCCGATTTGCTATGTTGAAAAATCAATTCAACACATAATTTTACAAACTACAATAATATTTTCAAGTTACATAAAATTTTTGAGCCACAAAATGGGACGCAAGAAAATGTAGTCATCTCGTTGTAACAACCATTTTGAAACTCGAATTGTATGTACCGCAATATATTATACATAACTTCCGTCTCCAGAAAGTTCTATTAGACCTTTATTCACTCATTTATTGAATTATATCTACTTAATGATTTCTCTGTCGAATAGTCTAATTGACAAGAAGCGTCTTGAGTGGAATCGCATTTGAAGTAGATCAAAAAGTTAGTATATCTCTAAGGACTTAGATAATGATATGTGTTACAAAGATCCTAAGAAAGGTTAAGGAGATTTTCAATGAAATGAAAGTATACTAACTGATATAGAAACTGCAACACTCAGAAAGAAGTTGTTTAGATTTCAAATTGTTTTCGGTAAAACGTAGATAGTATTGCAAGGAGTAAATGATTGAATTTTGGAGAAAAAACGAAGGGTTTACAATTTTTTTCAATAAATTTTTTAATAATGTGTTTGTCCACCGCGATTATCTATACACTCCCCAACACGTCTCGGCATTGATGCAATAAGATGGTCTACTTCTTCAAACATGCTCTATGAGCGAAAGATCGGGGGATCTGGGCGGCCATGGCAAAAGATTCACATGGGTCGCTTCGAAAAAGCTTAAACTAACTCTAGCAACATGAGGTCGGGCATTATCTTGCTGAAATATTGGATTCTCGAGTCGGTTAAGGTAAGGGAGAACATATGGCTATACTTTTTCTTGAAGGTAACGCAGCGCTGTCATGTTACCTCGAATAAAGACTAAAAGTGACCAACTTGCATGTGCAAAAGCACTCCATACCACAACGCCTACTGTCCGGTCTACATGATGCTCAACATCAAACTGAGGTTCACGTCTTTCTCCCCGACTTGGTCTAACCCTTTTCCAGCCATCATGTGCACCCAAGGAGAATCGGGATTCATCAGAGAAGACAACCTGATGCCATACCACATTCCAATGTTGACGTTCTCTGCACCACTGTTATCGTTGCCGGCGATGCTCAACCGTCAGAGGTAACACAAGATGGGGTCGATAATGCTGTAGTCCAAAAGACCTTATCCGGCCGTCAACCGTTCTGACAGTTACAGGATGGCCTTATTCTCCTAACCAGTCATCAGCCAAAGATCAAGTTTGGATCTCCTCGAATAACTGATTTGATGTAAAATTTAAACAATTTGCAAAAAACGACTAAATATTTAAGTAACAAAAATTGTACACATGGAAAAACATTCAAGATTTTCTTCTCCAAATGCAATCATTTCCTCCTTGCCATACTATCTATGTTTTACTGAAAAAAAACTTAAATTTAAACAGCTCGTTCTGGGTGTTGCAGTTTCTCTGTCAGTTAGTATATAAACTACAACTAATCAGACATCAAAATTTCAAGTGAAAAAAATTGTGTTTCACTGAATAATTTCATTATGTGATGACAGATCATTCCAGCACGTAATATCTAGAAATACCTACGTCATAAATTCCATTCACTGTTATTTACGACTCCGAATATTCCTCGATCATAATCGAGCGAAAAATCCCTTAATACCGATTTGGCATACTCGACAGAATTAAGTGCGCCTGATGTTAAAATGCCAAAATCGATTTTGGACACCTCAGAAACGTCTAAAAATAAGGACCAACACTCCGATTTATCGCCCGTGAGTCACAAAGTCCACTACACAATTCAACGTGTTCAGTTTCTACGGAAACATAGCTAGTTAAGTTATTGACGAGTTGATTGAGTGCGCGTTTTTACGGGGGCAAGAATTTGGCACAGTTGGTGGATGACTTGGACAGAAGGAGACGATAAATTGTCTGCCGATGTCATTACGATTTGTAAAGAGTCATTTGCTTGTGAAATAAGATTTGCGTGCTTTTTCGCTAGAATCTATCACCCTTTTCTTGGAAAGTGGTCATGGCGTTTTGGGAGTTTCCTTAGCTTAATTGGTTTATTTATATTTACTTCGACATTGGGAGAGGTTGTTTCACAATTGCAGTTGGCTGGTATTGGTTGTCTGGAGTTTTCGTTTATTGTTTTGATAATTGATTGGAAAGGTACCAAAAGTAGAGGGATGAAAGTTTTCTTGACATCTCATATTTTTCTCCCAACAGTCTCAACTGTGGAAAGCTTATTTGGGGTTACTGGATTGGTCAGTTAATTCGATGTAATCTGAACGATATAACTTTGAAGATGCCTACTGTTGCGTCAAGTGAATTTCACGCAAACTTGACAGTTTGCAGTTGAATATTCAGAAAGACGCATTTAGGTCGAAAAACCAACCCCAGCAGGTACAGCGAGGGCTAAAAATAGAACAAGAGCATCCTTGGCGCCACATTGGCGCTACATATGGTCATCCTGAAGTCACATCGTAGGGCAAGGAATGAAGACGTAGACCAATCAGGGACTTGGATTGCGCTTTGGTATGCAAAATCCAAAGCGACACTTAACATCCCCTGGAAATCGGGGTACCATATTCAGTACGCTTATAGCTGTTACCTTGTAAACACATAACTTGTACAGCCAAATTCAATATATTAGTTAAGAAATCCGGTGTTTCATTATCCCAATTTAATAGAATTACAGTTGATCGATTCAATCAAAAACACCTACCCAATTGTCATCGAAACGGAATCACTAAAGAACTATAGCTGAATTATCTGGCATTTTCTATTTTGTTTACCATTTTGTTCGGAGCTATAAATTAATGTGATTATTATATTGTTATTTCATTAGGATCCAACGTTTGATTCCTATTTTGTCTCAGATTTACAGCAACTATTGATTTTGCAGGCACATTTCAATAAGCAAAGTAACTACTTTCCTGTCTAGGTAGCAAAGTGATCATATTCTCAATGCGAATAAACATTCGAAATTTTTTGACAATCAATATTTTTTGCCACTTTTTTAGGATTTCATGGTCTCTAAGCAGTTACATGATCATTTTCTGTATCGCATATACGACAATTCTGCTTGTTTACACATTACGCCAATTGAAAAGTCCCCGGTCTGATGCACAGATGGCGGTACTAGTATTAAATCCATATTATTTTTAGTTGTACCAAACTTCAAACGATACGTGTCAAAATATGACAGCAGTCCGACCACTAGTTTGTTAGATATTGCGTTGTGAGTGTAGCTACTTTTGTTATTCGAAAAAATATGGAAATAAAAGAATTTCATGTGCTGATAAAATATTGATTTTTGAAGGGAAAAATACAGTTGAAGCAAAATCTTGGCTTGATGAAGAGTTTCCGGGGTCTGCATAGGAAAATATGCTGAGTTTAAACGTGATGAAATGAGCACCGAAGACGACGAACGCAGTGGACGCCCAAAAGAGGCTGTCACCGACGAAAAAATCAAAAAAGTTCAGGAAATAATTTTGAATCACCGTAAAGTGAAGTTGATCGAAATAGCAGACATTGTGAATATATCATTTGAACGTGTACATCATATCATTCAGTAATATTTGTACATGAGAAAGCTGTGTGCAAAATGGGTGCCGCGCGAACTCACAATCGATCAAAAGTAACAACGAGTTAATGATTCTGAGCAGTGTTTGAAGCTGTTTGAGTGCAATAAACCTAAATTTTTGCGTCGATATGTGACAATGGATAAAACATTTCTCCATCATTTCATTCAGGAGTCCAATCGACAGTCAGCTGACTGGACTGCTTACGAGAAACCGAATCCAAAGCGAGGAAAAACACAACAGTCAGCTGGCAAAGTTATGGCAACAATATTCTGGGTTGCGCAAGGTATAATATTCATTGATTACCTCCAAAAGGGCCAGACCATCAACAGCGATTGTTATATGTATAACGTTATTGGATCGTTTAAAGGATGAAATCGTTAAAAAACGGCTCCATTTGAAGAAAAAAAGTGCTGTTTCATCAAGCCAATGCGTCGTGTCACAAGTAAATGAAAGCAATGGCAGAATTGCATGAATTGGCTTCGAATAGCTCTTGCATCCACTGTTTTCGCCAGATCTGGCCACCAGCGACTTTTTCCTGTTTTCAGCCCTCAAAAGAATGCTCGCTGGAAAGAAATTTAGCGCCAATGAAGAAGTAATCGCCGAAACTGAGGCCTATTTTGAAGCGAAAGACAAATCTTACTACAATAATGTTATCGAAAAGTTGGAAGTTTGCTATAATCGCTGTATCGCCTCCGAAGGCAACTATGTTGAATAATAAAATCGGATTTTGCCGAAAAAAGAAAAGTGTTTTACTATGGTAGACCGGGGACTTTTCAATTGGACTGTTACGTTCGAAAGTTAACATGCATATGCCGCTCGGACAGGCATAATGGAACATGCTAAAAAAGTTGAGCAACATTCCTAATCGCACATCAAAATGCCACAAATTCCTCCTGTCCAAAGGTTACTACTAAACAATTTATAAGTCTGTTTATTGTTGAGAATCTGCTGAAATTTTAATATGCCGAGAAAACTGATGCATTCCACAAATAATAATCCTCTGAGATATCTCGGAATTTAAAAATATCCGAAGCTGCAAGCGTCTATCGCCTGAACCGTGAAAATACAGGATGGGATACGAAAAATCGAACTGTTCCAATCGGATTTTATTGTTTGTCCCAATTTTTCTGGTCTCCTTGTTCGAGAACCCTCGTGACATACAAAAATAGTCAGATCAACAACATTCCATCGCGTTTTTCGCGACATCTTTCTCGTTTTCACCTACTTCAGGATTTTTGGGGACATACACGAGTTTGCAGGGCCGGCTCCAGTAAATGAGCTAGGTACTGGACGTTCAATACGTAAGATGACAAATTTTTAAAAACTATCCTAACATCTTTCTGCAGATTGTAAAGTTTCAGTGGGATAAGGCGACATTTGAGTTTTCAGATTCAAAAAGCTGTTTCAGTTATTTCTCAATAAAAATAACAATGAAAATAATAATAATAAGGAATCCAAGAAAACTGCAAAGATGAACAAGGATCATGTCGACATTGAAGCGTTGAACTATTGGCTCACATCAGGTGAGATGTATCCAGAAACTGAAGGTTTTCTTTTAGCCATCCAAGATCAAGTGATCTCTACGAGAAATTACTGCAAGCATATCATTGAGGAGCGAACTATTACTGACGATCGATGCCGATATGGGTGTCCAACGAATGAGACAATCCAACATACAACAGGAGGACGTCAAATTTTTGCAGTAAATTAATATAAAGAGAGATCCGATGCAGTAGGAAAGATACTACACCAAGAATTGGCAATCAAATCAAAACTAATTCATTCTGAAAAATTGCCATACTACAAGTACCAACCAGAAACCATCCTGGAAAACAAACGTTATAAACTGTACTGGGATCGTACAGTTTTGACTGATAAAACAGTCCCTCACAACAGATCAGATACACTGCTAGTCGATAAACATCCTAAGACAGCAATACTCATCGACGTAGCAATACCAAATAACAAAAACATGCGTCAAAAGGAGGACAAAAAACTTTCAAAATATAGGGATGAAGCGTTCCAAAGACAAATTTCTCCTATCTGAGTTTGAAATTATTTATTTATTGTAACGGGTGTTTTTTTTTTCGAGGTATATAACTTTAAGTTGGCATTACTGTTCAAGATGGCGACCGATTTAACAGCTGTCAAGTAATTTATTCTCAGTTTGGTTTGGCAATTCATCATGAATAGACTCACGCCTGAACAACGCTTGCAAATAGTGCAATTTTATTTCGAAAATAATGGTTCTGTGCGGAATACGTATCACGCACTACGTCCATTTTATTTTGTTTAGCGATGAAGCGCATTTCTGGTTGAATGGCTACGTCAACAAACAAAACTGCCGCATTTGGAGTGCAGCTAATCCTCAAGTGTATGTCGAAACACCGTTACATCCAGAAAAACTGACTGTTTGGTGCGCTTTTAGGACCTGTGAATTGGCCTCCAAGTTCTTGTGATTTAACACCGCTAGACTGCTTTCTGTGGGGCTATGTAAAGTCATTGGTGTATGCGGATAAGCCACGAACCCTTGACCATTTGGAAGACAACATTCGCCGTGTTATTGCCGATATACGGCCACAAAGGTTGGAAAAAGCCATCGAAAATTGGACGTCCAGATTGGACTACATCCGAGCCAGCCGTGGCGGTCGTATGCCAGAAATCATATTTAAAATGTAATGCCACAAGATTATCTTGCGGATAAATAAAATTCATGTCAATCGAATAATCCATCGTTGTTTTATTGCAATTTGAAGTTCTATAGCTCTAATATAAACACCCTTTATCACTGATGATTTTGATGTTATTTGGGGTTTAAAATAACTTTTTAGTGAATAATATTTTCGTTATTGTCTCGTGGGATAATCATTTTCTTTAGAACTGTATGTTGTCGCCAAAGTATGATGAAGTAGGTGTGGACAACATTTCAACATTTACTTGGGTATCACGTCATCAAACTAAACAAGTCTCGATTGGATCAACCTTATGCCAACACTGGTCGTGCATTCTATCATCATTATATACCTCTCCTGAGAATGCCAAAAAATATACTACTAAATCCTGACTCATTCGTATCAAACCAACATGAATAGTTTTATTTTGAATTCTGAAATTTACATAAAAACATCAATTTATTTATCCTCCGCCAAAGACGTGACAAATTCGCATGTTTTCCTACAGTTGGACACCACTCTCCAATATTTTTTTTCAAATTGCTTGTTTTGGTCGTTAGGGTTCATTGACCTGATGCTTTTGCGATATAACGTAGATGAAGATCTCGGCTCCTTATGTTATATATCAAAAATAAAAGCAATTCATTTCTATTGATCATTACGGAAAAACATAAGCTTAGAAATGATTCACACAGCTTTATGGTCGCTAATGTAATTGAAAATCCTTAGGAAGGCGCCACATGTTATGAAACACTCGGAAGAACAGCACTGCTTTGGCAAAAGTACTCTTCTCCTTTCAGTACCTTTTCTGCAGTTCCTCTTGAACTGATTTGCCCCAAGAGAGAGAGAGAGCCACAAATATTGTCTGAAAACCCTGGCCAAATATTAGAAATAATGGGACACTCACCAAATGATCTGCTCGTTTGCCTCTTGTACATCTCCAAACACGATTTTCTATGTACCATTCGATGAATGACTGATTGGTAACGTTTCTTAAAATCTTGTTCCGATTCAGTACTCGACACAGAACAGCTTCTAATTTTATCTGAAAAACTGATAATTGTAATAACATCGAACACAAGGCCCAAAATGCTTATTACCTATAGGGGACGCTGCTTTGGACTGCATGTCTTTTTCATCCAAATAAATCCAATAACCCTCAGTATAAGGCACATCGTATATTCCATAATCATCTTCCTCTTCCGGTGCACCAGGCAGCACACTAGGACTGGAATCTGTGGTCTTTAAGATCTCCTGGCTATTCGTTGTCGATCTATCCATCGGCCGCAGTTTTTTGTTGTACATTATATTAACATCTCTTTCTTCTGACTGGAACAAATGCTCTGCAGTTAGATCTACAGGAAGAGTAGAAGCTTAAACTCACCTTGGCTCTCACATCCGGTTTATATCTATGTCTCCGCTGGTCCAATAGATTTCTTTCTTCAGAACGTATCCTTCTATTGAGCTTCTTGTAGATCTTACCACTCGGATGCTTCAGTTTGGGAGAATCTTCGAAACCTGCTGGTGGTTGAACAATGTCGTGTTGACTACTGTTGCTGCTTTTTTCGATATCCGTCGTTGTGATGATGTCTACTTCTTTACCACAATGCAAACAATGCACCTAGGAGAAAAAATGTTGAAGATGTAGGACGTTTTAGAAAAGAAAAGTTGCTACCGTTACCTGATGATCTGTTGCATGACTACTAGGATCACTATAAAATACACTATCACTTCCAGGACTTACTGATCTGAGTGACTCTGCACTGAGCGCTTTGAGTTTCGTGTTTTCCGGACTTCTAGATTGAGGGCTTCTACTCTTAGAGCTTTTGGAATTCGGCGATCCAGTTGGACTGTAGAAATCAAAGATAATGAGATATTTCTATAGGGTAACATTAATTTTGGCTCTACCTATGTGGGTTCGTTGTATTTGCATCTCCTGGCTGGAGACACTTCGATTTCGATGATTTTCTTCTTTGTAAACTACCAGGAAGACTGACGGACTTCTCTTCTGATCCTCTCCTAACAGGTTGAATTATTGGCGATCTAGGCAGGGACTTTCTTCTATTACTTTCTTTACCTTTTTTCGACTTCCTTGGAGAAGTCTGACTGATTACATATTTCCCAATAGCAAAGTCGCAACTGGATTCATCAGATGTCGCTTTTCCTCCTTCCCTACAAGATTTTATCCTATCATCGTCGATTGCATCAGTTCTCAAATAATACGATTTCTTCTGTTGAATTTTCTTGTGGTTCTGCATAGGACTCCTGTTCCTCATCTTCGTTCTCTTGGGCTTATCCGAGGTTTTGTGGTGATCTCTCGAAGGCGATACCTTAACATCTTTTTTCGAGTTCTTGTATTTTTCGCTGGGAGATAGTCTTTGGGGCTCTTGGTGTTTGGCGATTTCTAACAAATATGGTCTCTTTTTATGATGGGGTTCAGTTGCAGTCTCATTATGTAGGGAATGCCGAGAATGTCTGAAACAAATCAATATAACAATGAACGCTCATGGTGTAGCTACTTCTGGAGATTATATTAGTAGTTAATTGATGCACAAACCCACGGCTAGAAAACCATATTATATTAGTTAGGATGAGGAAGAAACTTACTCATCTTCATTAGGCGATTCGTAGCACCCAGGAGATGAGTATTTCTTGTAACGTTCATTCTCGGACAGTTTTGAAGGCACTGTGGATCTCTCAAGTAAGTCTGGACAGGAACCGTTGATGCTGTAGCTTCCGCAAGAGGAGCTGGAGTCGGACGGAGTTGAACGGCCAGTTCGAGACTCATGAGGCACTGGAGTGTTTGATGAGCTACGATGATGCGATATCGGTTCGTCTACGATAGGTGGCAGCACCGACGGGACCACCATGTCATCTAGAAAGTCCCCTTTGGTGCTTTCGAACGAACTCTCTTCGAATGCGGGATGGATTTGGTGAACTGATGAATAAATATCATTTCCCTGCAAGAGATATAATGTCGAAGAGATTGGCAATCATGCTGGGTGTTTAAATGACACCTACCCTACTTGTGGAACCGCTCTTTCTCGAGCTGTCAGTCCCTGAATTGGCAGTGATATAGTCGTCGGTGGTCGTGCTTTCTGATACGTCCGTATTTGTCTTACAAGAGTCTGTCCTGGCGAGGAGTAAGTCAGGAACTATAGCTGGCTGAGGTGACTTAGAAGGAGATTCAGGAGATCTCTTTTTCCGTGAAAGTGAACATGTGGAATCTTTGAAGTTCGGCGTGTTCAACGGTCTGAGTAGCTGTTCTGATTGGTACTGCCGTTTTGGTTTGTTTATGACAATTTTCGGTGTGTTTTCCGATTGGATCTGAAATGAATACTTTATAATATAAGCTACTTCAATCACCATTAAAGCTGAAATTACCTGTTCGATGAACTCATCGTCCAAATTCTCAGTATCAAACGAGGACCGTTGCTGATGCTGGAGCATCAACAGATGTCGCCTTCTTGAAGAAGGTGTCAAAAGGTTAACAGAACCTGGAGAAGTGAGTGAAGCTATTTCAGAAGAACTGATAGCTGTTCCGTTATCAGTGCCTGAATCAACTTGAAGTACAGTGGCTTGCGATTCATTCCAAATCCCATCTGAATGGTCCCTGAAAAAAAAAACGAGTTCGAAACTTTCCAAACGAACTAATCCCTTCATTTTACCTGTTATCATTAACTAAAGAATCAGTCGAGTTGAAGGGGGATTTCTGCATTGATATAGAGGGAACGACGCATTCATCTTCAGGAGTTGGAGTTTCGATTTTCTTCTTCTGGACTTCGTCTTGAGTAATACTCAGGCTATCTTGGTGATTGATGTACATCTTATTATAGATTAAGTTTTCGTGGAACTCTTCATCCATCGAATCTTGTGGCTGAACTGGTCCATTGGGGTCATCGAAAGACAATGAAGAAAAAATTGGATCGTCTAATTTCTTGAAGATACCCTCGTGGCGAATAGGTGATTTTTGAAAGTATGGCACGAAGTTTCTCTGAGGTTCATCTTCAACTTTCAGATACTCTTCGCTCAGTGAAGTGGATGGTTTAACTGGCGAAACTAGTTCAATTGGATTCAATTGATCTACTAGGATTTCCCCATCGGACATGGCCTTCGTCAGGGGCCTCTTCGATGGTTTCGCTTCACAGGGACTAAGACGGGGTTTGAAGTCTATGAAGATCTCTTTTTTTGCATCCGATTCCTCGGATTCGTAATCTGACTTAGATATGGAAGAGGTTTCGCTGAAACTTGGTAAGGGTGGTGGAATATCCTGCAAGGGTGTGGGAGATGGATTTAATATGAAGGGAGATCTTGGAGGTTCGTCCGATTGGGTACGTTGAAGCGGTTCGTGGTCTGGAACAGTTTCACAGTTGAAATATTCGCCAGTTTCTGTGGCAGCGACTTGGAATTTGCTACCAGCTTCGGAAAAAGATTTTGTCAATCGTCTGCCGTTAGCACTGAAGCCGTTAGTTTGAGCTCCTTGGGAGACCATTTTCACCTGTGAAATAAGGGTGAGGTGAAGAATGGAAAAGTGATTCTCTAATGAATAGAAGTTACCCTTTGTATCGTTCTTGGACTGAGTGAGATATTGGCAGCTGGAACAGGTTTTCTTCCTAAGCCGACGTCTGTTTGTGTTGCTTGGCATTTCATTGGGGTTCTCTTCAGTTTATCTGTGATGAAAAATTCAAACTATCACATTCTGAAATTATTTTATTAAAAAGTGTTTGAGGAACACCAGAAGTATACCTAATACCTATCATTCATCATTCTTCTAAAACAAGTGTATTTCCTTCAAATAAAATCAAATATTTCGAATTAATATAAGCGTTAAGAATCGACAACTCACTACTAACTATAAGGAAATTCTTCATCATCTTGCCATAACTCTACTATAGACCGAAAAAAGGAAATGGTAACTAGATATTCGGAAACTAACTCTGTTTTCTTGTAAAAAACAAGCTTTTTTGATGGAAAAACGTCAAGATCTAGAATTGAAACCTTTGTACGCAATTTGGAAACAAACTATAACAATTATTGCTGATGGACTCAACTCATTATACGAACTTTTCTTTTGATTTCAGAACCTACAACATCTGGACATATATCTAGACATCTATACAATGTTAATCAATGCTATTAATGATCAGAAAACTGAAGAAAGAGTATACCTTGGCAGCTCACCTAATGAACCTTACTGTGAATATCAAATCATTAATGACAGCAATAACCTACCTCTGAAAATCGGATACCATACTTTGGGAAACATATCGACAGAGAAACAAAAATGAGAATATACAAATAAGTAGTTCAAAGCATTAGATTTTATGGCGCAGAACTGAAAAAACAGCTGGCCCCAGAGATGGACTTTTCAAGATCTAGATTGGATGGAGAAAAGAATGCAAAAATCTGGAGGTACATATTATAAGAATGGATGGAACAAGATGGCCCAGAGAGAGGAAGACCAAGAAAAACTAATTTATAAATGCAACTCATCGATAACTTGAATTGAACGAAATTTTTCATAGCGAAATGAACCATCATTGTGTCAACAAATTGCGTCTAATCCAAACTGGTGAATAATAATTTCTTCTGCGTGCACCTGTTTACTGAACTTATCAAAATTTGATATTCCCGGGAGAAGAAACATAAACTTTCGAAATTTTATCAGCAGCCACGTATGTCAGTGGCACTGTTGATTAATAATTCGAAAACGGAATATTAATTCAGGCAACGGGGGTTTGAGCCCTAGTTTTGTTTACAAATTCGAAGTTTTGATGGATTCGGTTGTATAGTAATTATCCGTAGCAAATTGAATGAAGCTGTTGGATAACTTTTGAGAGAAATTGTTTGAATTCGACAAGTGTGACTGTGCTCTGCTTTGGTTTCTGTTGTCAGGTAATTCGATTTTCTAAGAAAACTTCTCTCCGTCTTATACTCGTACTTCTTGTGATGTTTCTCTGCTGTAGTGATTCATAATTTATAGAACGTAACTAGATTTTCCGCTGGAGAATGGTTACTGCCGATGAAAATCTTGGAACTATTCTATTATTATTTTTTGAATTGGGTTCATTGTGGTTCGTGAATCCTACCGGGAACTGCGAGCATGTAGATCTTTTGTTCTTTACCCTACTCATTCATGGAAACCCAAGGAGGTCGTCAATGACGTTGATAAAACTGACAACCTCCTTAGGGGCCTTGGCCGTTGCATTTCAGGTATCGAGGACCGGCTTCTCCATATGTATGGTTCTTAGGCCAGCCAGCTCTGGAAACTTGCATACCATCTGTACGGCTCTTTCTGCGTCTGATCTACAGAGCCTGCAAATCTCATCTTCTGACTTTGCCGCGTCATCAGTCCCATCATCACCCGAAGCTCTGGAAATATACTAACTGACAAAGACATTGCAACACCCAGTAGAGGATGTCAAATTTTAACTTTTTTTTGGTAAGAGATAGTATAGCAAATAGTAAATGATTGAAATTTGGAGAAAAAAAAACGATGGGTTTACAATTTTTTTTGATAAATTTGTTAATAATGTGTTTGTCCACCGTAATTATCTATACACTCCCCAACACGTCTCGGCATTGATGCAATAATATGGTCTCATTCTTCTTGAGGGATACTATCCCAAGCTACCTGTACTTCATGTTTCAAAGCCACCAAAGTCCGTGGGGACTGGGGTGAATTTCCAAGCCTTCTACCCTTGAAGTCCTAAACATGCTCTATGGGTGAAAGATCGGGGGATCTGGGCGGCCATGGCAAAAGATTCACGTGGGATGCTTCGAAAAAGTTTGAACTCTGGCAATATGAGGTCGAGCATTATCTTTCTGAAATATTGGATTCTAGAGCCGGTTAAGGTTAGGGAGAACATATGGCTTCACTATTTCTTGAAGGTAAAGCAGCGCTGTCATGTTACCTTGAATAGAGTGTCAAGGTGACCTACTTGCATGTGCAATAGCACCCCATACCATAACGCCTACTGTCCGGGGTACATGAAACTCAACATCAAACTGAGGTTCATGTCTTTCTCCCCGACTTCGTCTAACCTTTCTTCGCCCATCATGTGCAACCAAGAAGAATCGAGATTCATCAGAAAGGACGACTTGATCCCATTCCACATTCCAATATTAATGCTCTCTGCATTGCCGGCGATGCACAACCGTCAGAGCTAACACAAGATGGGGTCGATAATACTGCAGTCCAAAAGACCTCATCCGGCGGTAAACCGCTCGGGCAGTTACAGGATGGACTTGTTCTCCTAACCACTCATCAGCCAAAGATCGAGTTGTCGCAAATCGATCTGTAATGACCATAAGTCTCATACGTCGACCTTGAACTTCATTTGTGCTCCTTTCTCGTCCGGTGTTTACTATCCTTCGATTTTAGTCATTATCAAACCACGCTTGACAACATCAACAGTAGTTGGATTTTGTTTGTTGGGTTAGCGATTTCTCAAAATGACAACCCTGCCTCCTGTAGAAGAATAATTCGACCTCTTTCTAACTCACTCGACTGGTGATAAATGCTCTACGCATTTTAACGACAACTAAACATCGACTTTGGATCTCCTCAAAAAGCTGGTTTGTTGTAAAATTTGAAAAACCACAACAATATTCAAGTAACAAAAATTGTTCACATGAAAAAACCTTCACGATTTTTTCTCAAAATTCAATCATTTACTCCTTGCTATACTATCTATGTGTTACCAAAAAAATGTATGTTTGAACAGCTCCTTCGGTTGCAGTTTCTTTGTCAGTTGTTGCAGTTTCTTTGTTAGTTGGTATATGATTTCATTATTTCTAATAAACTACCTGATATAGGTAACGTTGATGCCGTTCACGGTCAAATACACACCTTTACAAAGCCAATCTTCCCCAAATTCACAGGATATCAAAAACAACTTTCTCTTATCCTCGCGCCAACTGAGTGAATAAGTCTTCGAAAATTTCAATTAAGGATATTCTCGCCCCAAAGAAAGTCGACTTCTCGTATATTCTCATGGTGGCGTCTACGGCCACAGCTTCCCGCCATGAGACGCCCTGAGTGATATTCATTACTCATCTGTAATTAGTTCCAAAGCAAATTGAGGAACTTCAATAAAGATAAATTGTTGCTGTGGGGCGTGTTTCGGATCTACGCCATTCGTTTCACACAACTGCTCTCCTTTTTGACGAGTTAAGATGCGGAATTATCTGGATTAGAGCAGATGTTAACGTAGGGGTAAGTAACCGGGGTTGTGGTGTACATAGCGCTTTGAAACTTAAGTCTTTGTTGTTGAATAATCGGTTGTAAAGTTTGCTGTCGGGGTCTTTGAATATTGAAAGTAGGGTTAGTCGATGCAAGACGGGCATCATGGTTATTCAACACGTTCTTGAATGGGTCGTTGAAGTAAGTGAAGGGTTTTCCATAAGAGGTTTGATATTTTCGATATTGAAAAAGAATATATTTTAAGAGGAATCGAAGGATGTTCATTTAATTGTCAAGAGAAAGGTTCCATTAGCTATGGAAAACGATATCAGCCAAATGGCTGCCATTGATGAGGTTGCAACACCCTCTATTTCTTATATCGATTGTGAAGCGTTAGCATGGACCTTATCTTTCACGTGGTCCCAAAGAAAGGACTTTAAAGTCTAAATAACAAGATTCAGATTGTGACACCTCTTCAAGAAATAACACAGCCTGGAAACTTTTCTTTCAAAATTACGCTTGTTTGGTAACTTCGCCTTGTTGAAAATGAATGCCATCAATATCTTTCAATTCCAACCGTGAAAAAATCATTAATCATGGCTCAATAGCTCAATCTATTCCTCGTAACAGTTGCACCTGCCTCATGTTAGAATAAGTAAGCTCCAATCACTCCACCAGCCCAAAAACTGCACCGAACAGTGTTGAGGAAGGAAATTCTTTTGAGCAATCATTCTTTGGTTTTTCTGGCCCCAAATGTGATAATTCTGCTTATCAAAGCAGCCTCCAAGGTAAAAATGTGCTTCTCACTGAAGATGATCGTTCGATAGAGATCCGATGAACATTTTATGCATTTCAAGGAACCAATCAGCGATGTTACGAAGTTGCTGGTGACCAACTCAAGTTATCGTGTTAACCGAACTTCAAAAGCCTTAAGATTCAAGTCTTTATACAAATACGATGTGATGTCTAACTCCCAAGATCGACGAGAAATTGACACATCAGGAGTTTCGTCAACATCAAAGGCTACAGCGGCAATATTCGGAGTTCTTCTTGAGAGATGAACTCGATTTCTGTTCTTCACATAATTGAATTGTCCCCATAACTCAAATTTTTCAACGAGTTCTACTATTGGCGATCGAGAAGGTGCTTCACGACGGCTTGTTCTTCAGTTGTTCGAATTTAACTGGGACATTTTCACCATTTCCGTAGCTAATTTTACAGAATCGAAGCGTTGTTTTGAATTGTCCAATGTTGAAAGATCACAATTTCAAAAGGGACAGCTGGGCATTCAAAATGAAACCTCTTATTGGAAAACCCTGTACACTGTTCTTCCTAAATTTGAATTAGGTACTATATCATGTTGAATTGATGAATATTTTGCTGGTCAACCTGAATTTCTAAATTTCCGTTGTTCGGTTGAATTTCATTATTCATTCAAGCGTCAAAAATAGTCCTGAAGGCATGTGTATTCAAAGTATGAACAGCCAAGCGCAGAAATAGACGAGAAGAGCCTGGTGTAATACAGAGTTAAAACTTCTTCTTCTTTCTCCTTTCAATAGGACTGCGTCCGGTTTTTTTCTGTCTTCTTCTTGTCATTGTCATGTCTCTTGTGATATCGAGCTCCAGCTTACTTTCCATATCTTCTGTGGGCGCCCCAATGGTCTGCGTGTATTTGGAATCTTTGTTTCCGCCCATTTGGCCAGTCTTTCTGCTGACATCCTCTCTACATGGTCTCTCAAGAACTTCCTGCGTGCTCTTATACATCTGACCACATCCTGCGTCTTATGTCAGCACTCACATGATTTCTGAGTGTTTCTCCTTTGATGCTTCTTATTTCTGTAGTTCTTGCATTTCTCTTGGTTGTAGATGTTTCTGACCTCGTTTCGGCAGCGTATGTCTCACACACACTTCATATAAGTGAGTTTTCTCTTTATGACTCATGGTTCTGTTGGTCTAAATTACGTCTCTCAGACAGCCTCTGATTTTTGCTGCTTTTTGCGCTTGTGCTCATACCTCTTCTACAACCCATCGTTTACTGAATACTGTTACTCCCAGATAGTCGAATCTTGACACCTGTTCTATTATTTTGTTGTTGATGACTATATTACATCGGTTAGGCTCTTTGGCGATGACCATGTTCTTAGACTTCCTACAGCTGATATTCTTGTTCATTTCTACTGCTCTCTTTTCAAACTCATACACAAGGTGTTGTAGGTTGTCTTTGTCTTCCGCCACCAGGACTCCATCATCTGCATAGCACATAATCTTCATAGAGCCTTATCATCTTATAGCCTGCTCTGGTCTTTTTCACTCTCTCAATTATTCGATCCATTACGACATTAAACAGAAATGGACTCAGACTATGTAGCTTTCGTAGGCCGGTGGAATTGCGAATCTCGTAGATAACTCACAGTTTGTAAGGTAAGTGGGGACATCGCTGAGTCTTATTCGGTCAAAAACCTCCGTTGAGTTGAGGAAGCACGTGAACATGGGTTTATTAAATTCAATTGATTTCTCTATCGACTGCAACAGGATGAAAATTGCGTCCACTGTGAACCTATTACGTCTGTTGTTTTTTGAAGAAGTTCACTCGATCAGATATTTTATTAGCCAATATCTATCTATTTGTGAGTGGATTTCAATAGTGTTATATTTCTAGTTATCAGGGTCCTTTCTATTGCCATGCTCAAATATTGGTATTGAAATACTGTACTTCGATTCACGTGGTACTTCACAGGTTTTAATTATATTTTGGAAAAGCTTCGTTAGTTCGTGTTGTAATTCTCTACCACCGTATTCGATCATTTCGTTAGCGATGTTATCCGTCTCTGGTGATTCACGTTTCTTTAGTTGATTCCTGTTGTTCCTCTGAGTTACTGAGAGTTAAAACGATGCTATGAAAATAATTCCAATAATAATATTGCCAATCTTTCCATTTCCTGTGGCTGTCCTATAGAAGTTCCAACTGCGGTATCGAAGATGCAGAGAAAATAATGTTATTCCCCATTCCTGACCATATTAGCATGATCAATACCCATCTCAGATACAGCAACCCCATTAAACATGCATGAGACAATCTGGATATCACAAAGTTGGTCTTGAATGTTTCATTAGACTCTGTGCAAGATCTTTGGTTTCATTTTATACCCTCGAAGAATATAAATTGCTATACAATAAACTGAAATGAGCATTTTCAGCTGTCGTAAAAAGTCTACTCCTGAACCAGAGACATAAAATTTTCCTCAAAAAGCAATAAACTCACGGATATTGTCGGTCCATGAATCGTTTTCCCTGCATTAATTATGGAGAATGAATTTGTGTGAGTAGCTACAATGTTATATTTTTTGGTACATATGGTGGATATTGAGGAGACATGGGTGTTTTATGTAACATGGAGCATATGTAATTTTCAGTAGCTAAGCAAATTTTGTCCCCAACATGAACTACCAAATTCGACATGGAGCGCTCGGAAATGAAAACATATCAGTGATACGATATTTAACTAGTTTAGTGATGTTGATAATACTATATTTGACACGATAGAATTAAAATATAGAGCAAAACTGATAAATTAGTGAAAAAATTTTGAAAATCCATCGATAAATGACTGAGAAATAGATTATTTAAATTTACGTATTTTAGCACGGAACGTCTTTGATCTGTGACGTCACGGCACTTGCCTGTGATCGCTACACCATAAATTACGTTAAAATACTTAGCCGCGCCAAGGCTCTCGCGCCGTTTGTAGTTGTACAGTGTAGTTTTAACTAGAGTTTTGTTTTTATGTCACCATAATGGAAGAAGGCTTCGTGAAAGGACAAAGTGACCATTTGCCTAAAATAGATATATTCGCAGTGATGGAGTTTTTTTATGTCAGTGTTGAAATAAAAGGAGTTAAACTTTTCAAGTAAGTATCTACTTTTGAGTTTGCTTCATCATAGTTCAACTTATAACGATGATTTATTTAAAAAACGTTTCATAAACAGTTTGTAGTTGAGTACTGGTTATTGAAGTCTATCAATGGCAAAACATATTTATGAGAGGAGTAAAAAGTAAAAAGAGAAAGAAGTAATTTATATGTATGTATATAGTAAGTTATTTCAGCCATCGTGTAACGAACAAAACACAACACGAACGGCACAAGTGATTGTACATCAATGAATTCGTAAGCACTCTGCGAACACCAGTCGTCTAGTGTGTGACGTCACGCCACTTACACGTAGGTACTAGGAAATTATTCTTCCAAGCGCAACTTCAAAGTTCCATAACTTTTTCATTTCTAGAGATATTTCAATGATTCTTCCACACTTTTGTTTCATTACTTAAATTTTTAGAATTAATCCTCAACAAAAAAATGAAAACTAGTCCATTCGCAAGTTTCTCCACAAAGAACCCACTTCTTATGTCCTAGTGAATCAACGATTCATATTTACTCAAAATATATTGAACTACATATCTGAATATATCGGAAATTCAGAAAATAGTTGCCAAACCTTGGATTTCAGAAGGTAGATACAGAAAATAATAAATATTGTGCTTATTATAAATTCCACAATTAGAAAAAATATCGGATTCCAAATAGTCAAATTTGTATATTTAATCGGGAATCACTCATATAAATATATTTCATTCAATATAATAAACATTCATGACGATATAGTGAAATTGTGGATTTTAGAATATATCACAATCCGACAACGTAATCTAACCATGTTGGGGACATGTTAAAATTGCTTATACTCCCTCTATCTATGTTTATTACTCTATGTTCCAAATCAACGTCACTCCATAAACTTCAAATTTATGACAACTGACACAAACGTCAGATATTCACAAGTACCAACATCAAATCCAACAAACACACAACCGACTCAACCATCGAATAAAACCCTTATTCACGCCCTTTAACCATCAACAACCAAAACCACATATAGCTTCCAATATATCGCACACACGACGCGAAGAATACGCCATAAAAAAAAACAATGCGAACAGATGAAATGGAATCGGGGCCACACAAAAAAACAACATCAAAGACTCACCAATCAATAAGACACTCTCGGATGGCTCTGGCTGGCGGGTGATTGGCTGCGTTTCCGTCTTCCTCACGTCCAGAAGACGCTCCTGGCTCCTAGTCATCTTTCCCAGATGACTCGAGGACGAGTTCAGGGAGACGAAGGCGTCGTCGAATGAGGTTAGGGTGTGGGAACGGGCGAACGACACGTGCTTCTTGCTGCGAAAATACGTACGGAGTGAGTTATTGTCGAAACTGGCCAAGTGGGGGGCGTTTTGCCCCACGTTTTACAATTGTAGAGGTTCAAAGGCTTTCAATGTTTCATTTTTGACGTTTGTCATTAGACGTTTTGACAGGTGACGTTTGACAGTACACATTTAACGTTTGACATTTGATGTTTGACGTATAATGACGCTCCTGGAAGTGCAAACTTGAAGAAAATGGTTATTTACGTATCTTGCGTTATACATATTACATTCGAGTCGAGGAAAAATACCTCGGTGTCTAAGGCTTGAATAACTTTATTTGAATCAGTAATCAATCAAACATCAAGTATTCAAAACAAATCAAGGAAAGGCAAAAACTCATTCACGACATGAAAATCATACTTTCTCTCGAAATTTTGGAAAAATTGAATTTTCCTCCAAAAATCTCCTGAATAATTCGTCACAGACAAATAAAAACGTTTTTCAAACATCAAGTTTTGATTCAAAACATAGTGTGGTTTTGAAGGGGTAGCTTATATCCAGGAGAAGTAGCAGTCTCAGGAATATAATCAAGTTCTTTTTCGAAAATTTAGATTTTTACCTATAATTTCTAAAATAATGTACTAATCGCCAAATTGCAAGCATTTTAGTGATCTACATACTCGAATCAATCAATAAAATGATACAATTTTTTCATGAAGGAAATTTTCAATTTTTTGAGGGAAAATTTTACGAATATTTTTCCACAAAAATTTTTTCAGGTGAGATCGAAATTCAGCTAATCAGAGATCGTCAATTCTGGCAGCGCTCACCGATTCTCCGTAGAACTCACGATTTTGAGGAAATTTGAACTCGAAATTTGAAAAAAATATTAATTTCCCTCCAAAAATCGTTATATCTCCTGAATTATTCTTCACAAACCCTTCAAATAATAACGTTTTTCAAACATCAAGTTCTGATCTGAAACATAGTGAGGCGTAGCTCACGTTCAAAAATCACCTTCAGGAAAATTATGAATTTTTTTTTTTTAATTTCAGATTTTTTCCTATAATCCATGAAACAATGTACTAATTGCACAACTGCCAGTATTTTCGTGACCTAAGTAACCGAATTAAACAATGAGAAGGTACAATATTGAATATTCCCATGGAGGAGGTATGAATTTTTACCATGTTTAAACATGAGCGTACAGAAGTACTCAATAAAGAACCTAACTAATCGCTTTTCCTGTTGAATCCTCTCTATAATTTCATTATCCATAATTATTGTCAATGGCAAAACAACCTGAACTTTAGCATAAATTCTATACACTAATTTATTCACTAGTTCATTTTGGGTACAGTTTGCAGAGAAAATTTTCATTATTTCATTGAATATATTTTTCGATTTCGATACATGTGTGGAATGCATATTATATCTATTGTATTTTATTATGTTTGTAGTTTGTAGAATTATTGATGTACAACTTCGCTTCCGCCGTTTTGCAAGTGGTAGTCGAATTAAATGGATCGTAGATGTCATAATATAAGTTTAGGTATTTGTAAACATAACGCCATCGAAATATCAGTCGATTTGTGTCGGCATCATGAAGTTATTCTCGATTAAATATGTCATCTCACGAACCAAATTCCCATCATCTGCGGGAGGTTTCAATTTTCTGTTTCAATATGAAAAAATCTGGGGCTGATGCTCATCGAATGCTTTCATGGTGGAAAAGAGAAGGTTTCCGAAGATGCAGAATTGAAAGCATTACTTGATCAAGACTCGTGTCAAATGCAAAAAGAATTGGCAGGATATTTGGGAGTGACACAACAAGCCATTTCAAAACGCATGAAAGTCATGGGAATGATTCAGAAACAAAGAAATTGGTTTCCGTACGAGTTGAAGCCGAGAGATATTGAACGGCGATTGTTTGCTTGTGAACAGCTGCTTGCAAGTTTGGAAAGGATTTTTGTATCGCATTGTGACTATAGACGAAAAATGGGTTCATTACGATAATACAAAGTGTATAAAATCATGGGATTATCCCGGCCATTCTTCCACGTCGACGTCCAAACCCAATATTCACGGTTCCAAGGTAATGCCCAGTATTTGTTGGGACCAGCTCGGCGTAATGTATTAAGAGTTGATAAAACCGACTGAAATAATCCCAGGCGATCGTTTTCAAACGCTATTAATGAGCGCTTATTGAGCCGAGCATTGAAAGACAATCGGCCGCAATACAACGAGAGACATAATACAGTGATTTAAAAGCAAAGTTGTACGCTTATGTTATATACTCATTATCATCAATAAGAGGGAGAAATGAGGACTAACGCTGTGTCCTACGTGAGCGAATCATTGCGAGCGATTAGCGCGACGCGACCAAACGCGATATATCAAACAATGTAATATAATAGCGCTGTCCTACGTGCTGCACGTAGGACAGCGCTATTATATTACATTGTTTGATATATCGCGTTTGGTCGCGTCGCGCTAATCGCTCGCAATGATTCGCTCACGTAGGACACAGCGTAAAAGAGCTTCTTAACGAATCACATTCGTGTAAGCTCCCTCTGTATGCGGAGCGAACTTTAATCGCTAGACGACGCATGCAGAAATCATACGCCGAAGGGACCAGAGCCGAGGTCACAGGTATCCCCATATTGGAAAGCCAGCAAACATTCGGCAAGTCTGCTCGGTAATCTGATTCCATAGATTGAAATGGGAATCACGTTGTATCCGGAAATTCATTAAAGTCGACTTTCCAACTTGGACTGCAGAGCATATTGACGATGACCGGCTTGTTGAAATCGATTTGAGCTGGGATAAGGATGAGGAAGATCAAGAGTCAGCCCTTGGAAATCATGGTGCGCAATTATGTAACGACCTCTAATGAAAGTTGTCCTAAATTGTTATGTTACATCCGACATTTTGTGATATTAAGCAATTCCTGAGACTCGGGTGTTTTTTATTTATATTTTCAACTCTTATTCTACATTGGTAAGGCAGCTGCTGAATATAGAGGGTGTTTTTTTAGAGCTATAGAACTTTAATTGGCGATAAAACAACGATGGATTATTGGATTGACATAAATTTTATTGATCAAGATAATCTTGTGGCATTACATTTTAGATATGACTTCTGGCATATGACCGCCACGGCTGGCTTGGATGTAGTCCAATCTGGACGTCCAATTTTCGATGACTATTTCCAACATTTGTGGCCGTATATTGGCAATAACACGGAGAATGTTGTCTTCCAAATGGTCCAGAGTTTGTGGCTTATCCGCATAGACCAATGACTTTACATAGCCCCACAGAAAGTAGCCTATCGGTGTTAAATTACAAGATCTTGGAGGCCAATTCACAGGTCCAAAACGTGAAATTAGGCGGTCACCAAACGAGTCTTTCAATAAATCGATTGTGGCACGAGCTGTGTGACATTTTGCGCCATCTTGTTGAAACCACAGCTCCTGGACATCATGGTTGTTCAATTCAAAAATGAAAAAGTAAGTAATCATGGCTCTATACCGATCACCATTAACTGTAACGTTCTGGCCATCATCGTTTTTGAAGAAGTACGGACCAATGATTCCACCAGCCCATAAAGCGCACCAAACAGTCAGTTTTTCTGGATGTAACGGTGTTTCGAAATACACTTGAAGATTAGCTTCACTCCAAATGCGGCAGTTTTGTTTGTTGACGTAGCCATTCAACCAGAAGTGCGCTTCATCGCTAAACAAAATAAAACGGACGTAGTGCGCGATACGTATTCCGCACAGAACCGTTATTTTCGAAATAAAATTGCACTATTTGCAAGCATTGTTCAGGCGTGAGTCTATTCATGATGAATTGACAAACCAAACTGAGAATAAATCACTTGACAGCTGTTAAATCGGTCGCCATCTCGAACAGTAATGCCAACTTAAAGTTATATACCTCGAAAAAAAACACCCGTTAGAAGTATTTAAGATATTATTCTCAAAAAATAAGAAGAAAACAACAATGTCGCTGACTATTCAGTTAAATTTAAGGATCAAGTTTGAGCAATCAAAGACGGATCTTTTTATTGAAGAGTTCAAAGACGCAACTGGGTAAAGGAATCACTCTTGGAGGTGTCTTGTAGAGAAAAAATCATGGACCTTGTGTTAACTTTTCAAATAATTATGATAACCATATTGCTGAATTTTTCATATTCTTCGTCTTGTCAGACACAAAACTAAAAACCTCATATTTGTAAATTTAAATTCTCTTAATATTTCAGCTGATCACTCCTAATAAACCATTGTACTTTTTGTATCGATCAGAGTACTATTTCCAAGAAAAAAAGATGAAAAAAATCACGAATCTAAATTGTTATTATATACTCACATCGGTGCTGGTGTTTGGTTGGATCCCGAAGAATGTGTAGGTTCTAAAATAGATTTAGGCTTCTCCATCCTCACCGATTCGTCGTCAGATGGCATCCAAGTGTAACGCGAAGGATCCACATGTACTTTCCTCCTGAAATAGGAGGATTTGAGGTCTTCGTCATACCGGTAGATGTCAGGACCTGCTGGCGCCCAAGGGTATCTGCAAAAAAAATAACATAGTCAAAAGGGGTGATGAGTTAGGTAAGGAATCTACAATAAACGAGTTCATTTTGATATCGGTATCGAATTCACTAAGCTTCAATGGGATATTCATCCTAGAGGATAGAGTATCTTCATGTCGATAATAATGGTATACTTTCCTCGAAACTAAACCTGCTAAAGTACTAAGTGCGCCATCTAGATGATATATGGGGTATGAATGATAACGACCTTTCTATATCAATGGGCTTTTAGTCTAATAATACCTAAGGATAATTTTATAGTTATGGCAATTTTATCGATAGTCCATATCTGCGAGTGAGTTCATAAAACATTCATTATTTTCATAGGAAAATTTGGGAGTAATCACACTTTCGGAAGAGGAATAAAGAAATAAATCATACCTTCACATATTTCGTGAATGTCTGCAAATACAATTTAGACCATTCTGAACAACCTTAGTGTCTGACTGTTGGTCTTCGTCTCATCAATCTTTATTTTCTAGTGTTATTTCCACTATTCTTATTAGATTTCAATTAAATTCGATATTAATATTCAATTTCAGTTCAGTTACGTTCTACTGGTCCAATTTTCTTGACTATTAACTATTTGGGTTGAGTGTCAAGTTGTTTCATAGTTTTCATCTCTTTTGGTGTGCTTTGCAAATTCGCAAACGGAAAGATATTATTTGGACATTCATTTTGAATTTTTCAATGTTAGCAATGAAGCTCCAGCAGTCTTTATTCCGAAAAAAATTTTGCCAAATTTTGAGGTAGATCCTCAACTGATGCTGCTCAGATGACTTCTGGATCTTCATTTATTCTATTCAAAGCCTTCTCAGAATTTTGCGAATAAAATCTGTAGTAGAGTTGCGTATCATTCGCGTAGGAGTGAATACTTTGATATATCGAGTAATTTCTGAAGACAGCAGTGTAAAGAATAAACAGTATTGGCCCCAAAATGGAACCTTGAGGCACACCCGTGGAAACAACTGAGTAATGAAGTAGAGTTATCTTTTTCTACTTGTTGCGTTCTATTATGCAAATACTCAGTACGACTGCGGCTTGTAAAAATCCAAAATACGTAAGATGAAATCAGTCCTTATTTGACCTTCAATTTTCATCTGCCCCTTGATCAACTAATTTTTGAATATATATATTTCCTAAAATTCTCAATGAACTTCTTATCACATCTATCTCAACTGCATCGATTAACGTCTTATATTTTTCAGTTATTCCCTTGTTTCTGAACCATACAGCAGAATACTTTTGATCAGTGTTTTAAAAATTCTGAATCTAGTTATTTCTTTGATCCATAAAATGCTGTTCAAACTACCAATTGCTCTTCTTTCCTCGATCTATCATTCCTTCGATCTCTTTATTTTTTATTTTCGCCTTGTTGAACTTGACTCCCAAGTAATAGGTGGACAACTTTGCTTCCATGTTGACCGACGTTTGTTTTCTTGTGAACAGCTGCTTGCAAGGCAAAGACCAAGGGATTTCTGCATCGAAATGTGACTTGTGCCGAGAATTGAAATATAAATAGCCGCAATATTACGAGATACATGATAAAGTGATTTTACAGCATGACAATGCTCGACTCCTTGTTGCGAATGTGGTAAAGACATACTTGGAAACATTGAAACAGGGAGTCCTACCCCACCTGTCGTATTCTGCAGACGTTGCTCCCTCGGAGTATAACTTGTTTCGCTCAATGGCACACGGCCTGGCTGACCAGCACTTCCAGTCTTATGAAGAAGTAAAAAATTGGATTGATTCGTGGATCGCTTCAAAAGTTGACCAGATTTTTCAACGCGGGATTCGTAAGCTGCCCAAAGATGGGAAAAAGTATTGGCCAGCGATGGACAATACTTTGAATCATAAATGTGTAACCAGTTTCTCATACTAAAGCATTGAGTTTCGGAAAAAAAAACGGCTGAAGGAAAGTTGTACGCCTATATATTAATAAAAATCACATCTTTCAACTCTTCCTATTTCTTACAAATACAAGTTTGGTATTCACTCTGACCCTACAAATGAATAATTCGTCTTCTCAAAATTCACCCCCAATCCGACATTATGCATTAAACATTTCCTAGAGAGAAAATTAAATTACTCAACACATTGCTCATAGCATAGAAATGTCCTTTCCCTTTCCTCTAACCTTCAAGATCCAAACAGCCTGAAAACTACCCTTTATCCGTTCCCCCTCCATTTTATAAAGCAATTTCCGTCAACCTCCACTCCCAAATAATCCCATCGTTCATCCTACTGACATAAATAAGATCCTAAGAATCTGAATTAAGGTTGGAGGCCTTCCTCGGGGGACACAAGATTCAATGAGTCCTTCCAAGAATGGTGCAATTTCGGGCTGTGTTTACAAGCATCCTAGTGCCCCCTGAAGCGTGAAAAACGCGTGGAAATATTGCACCCTCGGACTTTCACCTCTACGACAGTTATGCAAATGAGGGTGAGGGAAGTAAATGAACAATTTTTTTTGGCCCTGGGAAGTCTGGAATGAAAAAATGAGGCTTTTCGTCCGGATCTATTTGAACTTTGGAATTGAATTGGAATTTTCTGCTACGGTTGCAGTTCAAAGGGTTACACTTGGCTGGACTCTTTTAAAAGCTTCAATGAATCGAGATGTTTGAAATACATGTAGACTTGGTTAATCGATCGTCTAGAGGTATGATTCGATTACTTGGTCATTCGTCTTCTTCTTCGTGACTTTGTTCGGGTTTGTAATTGAACTCTTTTTAATTATTTACATCTATTTACAAAGCCACAATCACAGCACAAACACAGTTTATACGGTACGGAATTTCGTCCCATCCCTTAGTCCAATAAGAGTTTTGCCGTACCGCCCACAAAGATCTTCGCGGATTCCTGGAAATCGAATATTCTTGAAGGACTAGAACTTGATACACAGATGTGACACATCTGGTGAAACCGTCTTGTTCTCGAACTTTCGCAACCCCAGTAAGTCTCTCAAGATTTACAACCGACATGACACATCTTCGACACCCCGAAGAATTACACATCCTTTTTACATTATATGTACAGTGCATCCCATTTTGGGTGAGACAGCCAGGTTTCTCGCTTGTTATTTAAGATAGAGCCTTGCGGTTTTCACGTTCCTGTCCTACTTTTTCGTGAAACTCAAGTTGGTCTAATCAGATTTTGCATTACTGTTTCCGTTCAAGAGATACAGGGCGATTTTGGAAATTGATACTTTTCGGACCCCTGCTTTATCTCCGTAATTATTAGAAATAATGCTGAGCTGAAAACTACGTCTGAATCAGAATTCTGCGTAGAATCCAGTGGCGTACTCAATTTTTTTTTTCGAGGTATGGTTTTGAAGATTCAACACAAACCTATATTTTTTTTAATGGAACACCCTATATATCATTACTTTGTTGAATTCGTTATTTTTTTCCCTTCAAAATGATATATGATACTATGTAGGTAGGATGTTCAGAAATGTTAAAAAAACACTAAAACGTCAAATAATGATGATTTTTTGTAAATGGGCCATGAATTTTCTATGTTTCAATAAGAGGATTATTACTTTCGATTTTTAAAAGTAGTAGGTCATTGATGACACAAACATCCTTGTTGTTATGTGGCTACTATGCATTTGGGGCATTGTTTTATCAAGTAGGCATTGGAGGGAAAAAACCAATCTGATGT
Organism: Harmonia axyridis; assembly: GCF_914767665.1. Taxonomy (NCBI): domain Eukaryota; kingdom Metazoa; phylum Arthropoda; class Insecta; order Coleoptera; family Coccinellidae; genus Harmonia; species Harmonia axyridis. The sequence continues at coordinate 29,812,855 of NC_059506.1, read as the reverse complement.
AGCTGTCATCGCTATAAATTATTGTAATCATTATTGATTCTTCTTTTCTATGGGAAATCCATTGCCCATTAACAAAAAAATCATCATTATTTGATGTTTTAGTGTTTTTTTAACATTTCTGAACATCCTACCTACATAGTGTCATATATCATTTTGAAGGGAAAAAAATAACGAATTCAACGAAGTAATGATACACATAGTGTTCCATTAAAAAAAACATAAGTTTGTGTTGAATCTTCAAAACCATAACCCGAAAAAAAAAATTGAGTACGCCACTGGATTTTACGCAGAATTCTGATTCAGACGTAGTTTTTACCTCAGCATTATTTCTTATAACTTCGGAGATAAAGAAGGGGTCCCAAAAGTATCAATTTCCAAAATCACCCTGTATCCTTTGAACGGAAACAGTTATGCGAAATCTGATTAGACCAACTTGAGTTTCACGAAAAAGTAGGACAGGAACGTGAAAACCGCAAGGCTCTATCTTAAATAACAAGCGAGAAACCTGGCTGTCTCACCCAAAATGGGATGCACTGTACAATAACAATTCGTTCCCTGTAAATTCATTGGAACTGTCATGCCCTCGACACTTGAAGAAACTGATAGGTCTCCAAGCATCCTCTTGACCATCTCAATTATTCACAGGAAACAATAACTGGATCCTACATATATACTAATACAGGATATTAGTGAATGAGAACGACAAAATTCGGAAGCTAAATCTGCATGAACCTCAGAGTAATAAACATAGATAGAGGAGCATATGTCATTTCAGTAAGCAAATTTTGTCCCAATATGAACTATCAAATTTGACATGAAGCGCGCTGAAATGAAAACAAATCAGTATAACATGAAACATTGATTCACTATGGGATATAAGAAGGGCGTTCTTTGTGGAGAAACTCGCGAATTGAGTAAAATATCGTATCACTGATCTGTTTTCATTTCCGCGCGCTTCACGTCAAATTTCATAGTTCATGTTAGGGACAGAATTTGCTTACTGAAAATTACATATGCTCCCTCTATATGTGTTCATTACTATGAGGTCTATGTCAATGCTCCACCATCGATTCAAGACCTTGAAGATTTGGTTGATATCGTTTTCCATCGTTAATGGCATACCTTCCTCTTTACAATGAAATTAATATTTAATGATTACTCCTAAAATATAATCTTTCCTCAATATCAAAATGAAATCTTTTGTCGAAAATCTTCCAAATCCGACTTAATCAAGTATTCAAAGCGTAAGAGGACAAAATCTCAGAAACATATTCACTTATTCCATCCAAACCCATAAACCAAAACAACACATTCAACCCCTCTACACTATTAGTAGGTACACATTAATGACTGCCTCATAATCTACCTAGTTACGTTCGAAATAGCACATTAATACATTCCCATCCTGATGGCAAAATCATTACATCGCTCGAAACATTACACCCCGAAAACGCCTCCTCCTCCCTCCAGCTAAAACTTACACATCAATCCGATGTAATCAGAAACTGATGTGCAACAAGAAGGGAGCTCTTCGTTGGCAGGCAATACTCAATTTGACTGAAATTTATTGTGGGAGCCTCGATTCGTCGGAGTGGGTGTTATTGGGAGAAATTCGGGGTTTGGCAGTTTGCATATTTCATGCGGATTGTACGTTCGAGGCTCCCACAGAAGACGTACGGAGTCTAGCACTCCGCTGAGGAGGTTTATTCAGTTTTACATCCGTCTTTTTATCGGACTCTCAAGCCATCTAGCCACTTGTCTCTGTTCTGGCGGGATCCAATTCTCTCGTGTTTATGCCTTCAAGAGGAAATACGAGATGGGATATTTCCATGTAGGATGATTTTGGTGAGGTAGAGGAGGAAGATGGATGGGAAAATTAATATTTTTGTTCGAAAAGGGGATGTGGAGCTCAGATGGTGATAATACTACTTTACCATACTTTACCCCATTTTAGTCTCAATAGTGTCAGTTCGTGGTAGTGAGCGCAAATATGTATAGACAGTCTTATAGGATGTAGTATTGTATTATTGTCATATACCTAAACCCTCTGTAGACACAGACAGATCAAATTCTGCAGGGGGTGCAGGTACAAGGATATATGGGCTGAAATTGAAGCTCTCCAGATCTATAGGATACGAGTTTTCTAACCTGCAAACTATTGCCTGCCTATGCAAGAAGTATCTAGATCTGAGTAGACACAAATATGCTACTCCTCACTGGATTCCTTATAGGGCATTGTCGCTTTAGGAAACACCTCATGAGATTGGGTCTAACAAAAAATCACGAGTGCAGATTCTTCTGTTGGAAGGAGGAAGGAACTCCGGATCACATGGTGACGGAAAGCCTCGCCATCGCTAGCCAACTCAAAACCTGTTTTGGACACGAAACTTGTAGAAGTGAGGAATTAGCCTCCTTGAAGCCATCCCAGATATTGGAGTTCATTAGAACTCTGGAACTGGTAGGTGAGCTGTAAGTCATTTTATGGAGAGAATAACTCTGATGGGAGGCACAATAGACAATCTAATTGCTTGCCTATAAACGCAATCAGAAGTGTTTGAAAAAATCCTCGAAGGTATGGACAAAAAATGACAGTCAAGCAACAATAAGAGGTTTGAAATTCTATAGTCAGAGGTCTCGGTTGATCTTAAAATGCCACAACCCTATAAAGCAACAAAACCACTTTAGGGCAGCCGTCCAGAACCGAGAAATGCAAAATAAGACGCTAACTGGTGAATCAGCATGAACTGGCCATCCATTTAGTATACAGGTGGATCAGAATTAGAAGGGTGTACTAACATATAGTTATATAGGCATAATCCATGTATCGATCCTGGTATTGAAAACAGAAACTCTTTCTGCGGTCTTAAAAGGAACCACAACAGGTGCACATATAAATTATTATATATACGACCGTTTTCGCTTGACGTTGTCGTAAGTGATCCACTTTTCATCACAAGTTATCAAGCGCTTCAAAAATAGGTCGATTTTGTTGCGATGCAACAGCCATACGCTTATGGAAATTCGGTCCATGAGGCTCGAGCTTCTTCTTGGGAATAGCTTCATTCAAATAGCTTCCAAAGATTTTTGTGCAATCTTTAGCTCTTTGGCAATCGAAACAGTGCTTACATGACGGTTGGACTCGACAATGTCCATGATTTTAGCGACATCTTCGACAATTGGCCTTCCAGTGCGTGGTGCATCTTTGACATCATAATTACCGCAACGTAATACACGAAACCTAAATTTCGCATGATTGGCTGTCAGAGTATAAGTACCATATACACTATTTTTATTTTCAGCCGTCTGGCTTGCATTTTCGCCTGTATCGAAGAAAAACATTGAAATACAGGGTATTTTCTCTTAGCTAGTGTCTATCTTTGACGCTCGCTCAAACTTAACTGATTCAACTAATCACAAAACTGTCACAAAGGTTTTTGTAGTACGAAATATCATATTCCTAATGCCATCTAATGAAACCCGATCGGACTTATACAACGCGAGATAGAAATAACTGAAGCCATATATTGGAAAAATTATGAATTTCTTTTCATTACCCCTGATATGTTCAATCAACAACAAAATAAAACATTAAAAAACCTTGTATAATAGAGTAATTTCAATGCATTTTACCTTTAACTACCCAACTAGTTATGTTTCGTTAACTATAGAAGTTTGTTTAGTTGCATACACAGACGTCGATGTAATTTAATTCAGAAATTATTCAAATTTTTAGCCTTTTCCTCAAAACTCTCACCTGACTTCTAATAATTGAGTCAGGATTAAGATGCAGTATCTCGAAACGCAATAACTAAACCGTCTTCCTGGAACCGTGAAGCACAAAATCCAAGATTATTTTAAAACTTCCGTTGAACTCATCATACCATCCCGTCAACAGGAAAACCTCGGACGAAATATTAAACCCATAAATTATACATCTCCCTTTGCTCTCGCGATCAAAAATTAATGCCGCAACCTATCAGGAAAAATGCAGAACGCCGCAACGAATTTTCCGACAGGAAAAACCAACATTTTTCCTCGCACGTTCTTAATGAGTGTCGGAAGCTCTGAATGTTCAGCTAATGGCCCTTGTTCGAAACATCAGGCGCTCCTTTTGAATGCCTGCCATATTTTCCCAAAAACTTCCGAAGGCAGAGACAAACAAAAAACTGGAATGTCTAGCGTCTTGGGTTAATTCGACTGAAGTTTCCGAATTGAATGTTGCTGTTAGATCCCTATTAAACGTTATTGGTTACACTCGAACCGTTCAGTTTTATGACAGAAGTTTTTTTTATACGCTTCGCTGAGGCCTTTTATTTATACAGGCTGTCCTGGGGTGAATGAGTTATTTGGGTTCGTTCTCGCATTCATCAAACAATGAAATGGGAACACATTTAAGTTTTCTTATAGTGGAAAGCTAGCTCTTCTGCAATCTTCTCTTCTTTATAGTTAAATCTAAGTAGCACGCTTTTCTCTGTGAGTCAATAGTCACTTAATGTTGGTATTATGGCCCTAACAAAAAATATTAGGTTTTATAAAACGAAATCCATTATTTTTCCAATACAAGGTTTCAGTTATCTATATCTCGCGTTGTATAAATCCAATCGGGATTCACTAGAACAAGATAGTGCTAGTAAGATGATATTACATAATACAAAGACTTTTCTGATTAATTGACTGAGTTTAGTTTGAGCCTCCGTCAAAAATGAACAGTATTAAAGAGAAAATACGCTCTATTTTATAGTATTTCTTTTATGAAGGCCAGGCTGCTGAAACTGTAAATAGTGTTTAAGGTCTCAAGAAGAAGCTTGTAGCACACAAGTAAACGCAATCGCTGATGCATGCAACAAAATAACTCAGTTTTCAAAAGCTTGATGACTAGTGATGAAAAGTGGATCATTTACGACAACGTCAAGCAAAACCGGTCGTGGTCGAAACGCGGTAAACCAGCGAAAACGGTGGCCAAGCTTGGATTGATAGCAAGGAAGTTTTTGCTGTGTGTTTGGTGCGATTGGCAGGGAATTTTCTACAATGAGCTGTTCCCTTACGGTACAACTGTTAACTCGAAACTATACTGTCAACAATTGAACCGTATGAAGGAAGCAATCGCCCAGAAGCAGCCAGCTTTGGCATTGGCCAAAGCTGGATTGTGATGGATCACAATTCTTCTCCTATTGAGGAGAAGAATTGTGATCCATCAGGACAACACCAGGCCACACACATCCCTAGTGACTTGCCAGAAGCTCCGGAGGCTTGGTTGGGAGATTCTTATGCATCCACCTTATAGTCCAAAGCTGGCACCAAGTGATTACCATCTGTTCCTGTCCATGTTGAACAATTTCGCTGGTGAAAAATTCGCTTCAACAAAGGCTTGTGAAAATCGTCTGTCTCAATTTTTTGCTGATAGAGACGAGGCATGATGATATAACCTTTAAAATGGCAACAAGTTATAGAACAAAATAGTGCATGTTCTACTTAAATCGGATCATTGAACGGTAAATAAAGCCTTGTTTCTCATGCAAATATTATCAATTTCTTTTAACTACACCTTTCACTTGTTAAACGTATATCTGTTTTTTTTTTGGCTTAACCACTGCTCTGAAAATATTGGGGACGTGATGCCCTACAACATGAGGTATCCATTATACAGTAACATTAGTGAACTTATTCATGTAAATTCCGCTAGTTATTAATTATTTTTTGAGTATTATCAGGGTAGATACTTTTTATAAGGACGCCCTGTATTTCTGAGAAGTGTAGCCAAAAACCAATACACGAATTTGACTACTAAAATGGCGCCCTAAGCAGCTGTTATTTTCCCCCTACTTTATTGCAATAATTACTAGCAGAATACCATAAAATCCTGATGCTATTTTCGAACAAAACCAATTCACATTTACCCAGGATCCATAAACAGAAAACAAGAACGATCCTCATAACCTCCAATAATGAAAAGAAACCACTTCCACTCGTTTCAGTTTTATAGTCCGATATCACAATCGTACGATATGTTGGGGGTGCGAAAACAGACGAAGAACGATTTAATCAATGGAAAATAAAGAAGGAAAAACATGTGCGAAAACAGAGTTAATATGTTTCATTGGGACGTGACGATTTTTCTTGGATGCTCGTCTGAACGAATGAAGGAAAACGCCTGACCAGGATTATCAATTTATGGAGCCTAGGGCGTAGAAATGCAAGGGTAGTGGGGCTAATTACCCCCTTCCTCCAAAGATTTCGAAAGCATAAAATTTCAGAATTCTTGCAAAATCGAAGAACGAAAATTTTTGTATAAAATGAACTAATAATCATTTTACGGTTTATTTATTAGGAACACTTGTATAATCGAAACGGTAATAAAAAAAATGCTATCATTCCGAGTAATTTGGTTCAAACTTCGTTATCAAACCACTTTTTCTCACATTATAGATATGAGTTAACGTTGTCGTAAGAACTTTTTTCGATTACACCTTCCCTCAAGGAAAAAAAAAGAACTACGCTCCTGCCTGAAGCAACGCCGAGCAGGTTCCAGCTGCTCTTCCTTGTACTGATATATATCCGTGGAAATTTTTAATTCATTATTCCGAACTTGTTCGTCCTTTTGGAACAGTGGATTTCATGAGGGATTTAACATTCTAAATCCTCGCAGGAGGCTTAGAGATCAGAGAGTAAGTAATTAAATTACTACAGCTTCATTGGTCGTATAATCGTTGCGTATCTTTGATGTTGAGTTGCCGAGAACGGAATAGTTGCACGCTTTGGGTAACCACAGGAACTGTTTGGAAAAAAATGAGGAAAACACTGAGGTGAAGCTTTTGAGCGCTCATTCATTCATGATCCAATTGCGCTATTGAAGACGATACTTCTGAAATTCTGCATGAACATGACTGATAGGGTGCTTCATCATAAACTTGAAAAATATATACATAGGGATATACAGCTTGGCTTGATTTTCAAGCCACTTGGCTTGAGCTTGACTTGATTTCAAGTGAAGCTCAAGTAGAGTAGTAGTTTTGCAATCTCAAGTCAAGTCAAGTATTTATTTATCAAGTACTTGAATCACATCAAGCTACTTGATTTTTAGCAGTTTTATTGTTTAATGTCACATCAATAAAATAATGATGAAATGAGAAGAAACCTTACAAAGAACACTTTTATTTATTAAACTTATTCTATGAAAGAACCGAAAATATTAACTTTTTTGAAATAGAAACATAAATTAAATCACTATGAATCATAACGAAATAAAAAATAATAAAAAACTGAGTTTCTCACTATTGAAAAACCTCCAGAGTTTGTTTGATTTCATAATTTTCCATCCAGGATGTAAGACATATGAGGCATCTCATATATTTGTCGCCTAACCTATTTCGGGTTTTTGTAACTGTAAGAGCAACTTTGGAAAATTGTCTTTCAACAGGAGCTGCAGATGCTGGCGTTGATAGAAAATCCTAGGCCATTTTGGCCAAGTTTGGAAAGTTATTTCTGAAACTACCAAAATCTACCAATAGATTTCATAGAAATGTGAGAAAACTACAAAATAATGTTACATTGGCGAATGCTTCAGTCTCTCGGCAATCGAGGAATCCCCTCATTTAGTCTAAGCGCGAACGAGATTGCAGAAATATATGCCGTACGACGCGTGCATATCAAGCTCAAGTAGTATCAAGTAGCTTGCTTTCAAGTCAAGCAATAAATATCTAAAATCAAGTCAAGCTCAAATATATAATTTTTCACGAACTAGATTTTCAAGTGGTTGGTGAAAATGTCGAGCTACTTGGCTTGTTGAATCCCTACATTATATAGCCGTGGAGATGACATTGGAAGAATTATTTTGGCTTCATGAAATATACCTCGTTTGCGAAGCATTAACGAGATATAGGATGTTCAACGTAATTTCTGAGCAAATCGAGAGTTATATATGGAAACTAGTGGCAAAACGAAAAACATTGATTTTGATTTAAAATTCTCCACCAGTGGGTCGAACCCCTTCTTCTAAGACCATCCTCAGCTCAAAACTTTTGAATAACAGATATCCCAACAAAAGATTAGAAGCAGAAATGAAGAGCAAAAGATACGCAATAATGAAAAACGCAATAATCTTATACTGCCACTTTGAATACATATTCGCGACCTTTTTATTGAATTTCCAATTGACCTTCTGATGCAGGATTGATTTTGCTTTAAAATATTACATTTTTCGGAAATTCTTTCAACTAGGTGTTCTTTACTTCTAATTTCAACCTTATGAACTGTTCTTTTCAGATGTCCTCACACAAAATAATCTGAAGTGTTCAAATCAGGCGATCTTGGTGGCCAACCAATAGGGCCTCCACGACCACGATCCTGGTGATTTCTCACATTCAATGCAAAGTGAGGTGACGCTTCGTCATGCTGAAAGAACATAGAGCGGATGTGTACATTTTTCAATAGATTTGGTAAAATATTTTGCAAAGATATGCAATAATGAAAAACGCAATAATCTTATACTGCCACTTGATCCTCGTTGGATCTCAATTAGTTCATTCAAATATTCGGGGGATAACCATCGTAATCATACAAAGGGTAATTAGCGATATACAGGATTATATAGATAGACAGTAGATAATTAATTGCCAAACAATTTTCCCTAGAGAATCCAATAATTAGTAGGTTACACGTATATCCAACAGTTAGCATTCTATATTGAATTAGTATCCCATGGGATTTTCTGAAGGATTGAAGATAACATCGGATATACCACTATTATGTTTCCAATACAAATCATAAATTCATATATAACACTTCTCTTCGACGTTCTCTTAAATTATTCAAGATTAATACATGATTTAGGCTTTAGGCACGTATAGGCAATGTGGAGAGAAATATTTTTGCGGTAAGCAGGCGGCGAAAAACATCCTATCTACCCTTTGAAACATTTTTCATGCATATAAAATGAGCCGAGTCGATTTTCTGACTCACATAATAAGCATACGTAGTATGCTAATGTTGGGCGTCTATGAATATCTTCAGGGAATTTTGGCTTGATCTTTTCAATATGAGGGCATGGGTTAGTTTAACAAAATAAATTCGAATGGAATCCTTACAACCATAAAAGAATTGAAATATTTTTTGAGATTAAACTTTTTTCATGAATATCAAAATTATGATATTGTGCAGAAATTTTTACATCATTTCGATATATACTTTTTGTCTAGACATACAATTCCAAATTGACAAAATATTGAAAACCAACCGGAGAAAAATAAATTATCCTAAACTGCACTCGATGAATTGACTAAATTAACATGAAGACAGAGGTAGGTTTAGGAATTTAGTAGTTTTTGGTACAATTTGCTCCTAACACAGTCTTATAGTTCAATAACTTACTGAATTTATGAACTTGAAACTTGTATTTTCATTTCATATTGCATATCATTTGCATTTTAGGAACTGTAGGCTAAATAAAACAAACTGTTTCTCTATCACGGATTTACAAAGATAGCAATTACAATATGATGTTCTGAATATTCTCTCTTACTCTTCTGTGAATTGGGTATACAAATCAACATTGAAATAACAATTTTAGAGAGTTTAATTTAATATTTTGGTTGATATTGACTATATTCTATAGATGATTCCTCATAATCATAAAAATTGAACGATTCAACTTGATGAAGGCAATTTAAAATAAATATCACAATTATGACATCATGAGGCCAAAACCTCAACTATTTGAAATATCTTTTTATAGATATATTCTTTTTTTTTCGAAAAAGTTCAAATAAGACCTCTACAACACTACGTGCCACACAATCAACAAAACGATCGTTATTTTAAAAGAAAAATTTCCTGGTCGTTGTTATTTCTTCAAGAGGAGATCACAATTTGCCACCGAGATCTTGTGATTGGATAGTAAATAGCTAAATAGTAGGAAGAAACAGTTGTATCTTTCAGAAAAATTAATAATTTGAAATTTTTCATCAATAATTTTAAAAATAGAACTAATGAACAAGATTGATCCGGAGTTTACGAGTTGATTTGCAATGATTTTCATATGGTTTATAATTTATAGATTAACAGAAAGATTATTGAAGAATAGTATACAAAAACAAAAAAAGAGTTATACCTCTGATAGTGTAGTTTCAACAGATATAAATTATTCAAAAGAATGAGGCCATGTCTATGATAAAATGGCAAAAGTCCAATAAACCTGTCAAGTTCATTAGATCATTTTTATTTTTCATGGGTATTTCAGTAAATCTTCAAATTGTGGTACCTGATGGATAAGTCGGTCCACAAGCACAAGCTCTGTTTTGTATCAGTCGAAATGTTGAATAAGCCTGAAGAAACCATAGTATTCGCGAAACAATTGTTTTAAACATCACTTAAATATTATTTTACTGTATTATTATTTTTTAAATATTTTGTTCAATTTCATTTATAGAACATTTTATCGAATCACGATATATTGCCATATTTTTTCTACTAATGTATTCATTCATTCCGGAATTTGGTTACTAATGAGTGATTACTAATCACAACTAAAATATGGACTGAACGTTTTGTTTCTCTATGTCTCCCAATTCCCACTGAGAGTATCAGTATATCTTGACTGGCAAGATCAAATTCATAAAGTAAACATAACGCTAGAAGGATTGAAACCCTGTTCATTCATTTCGAAATCCAAACAAATGGTATCAGTATCACCTTCCCTCTGCTGCACTCTTCTGACTTATCTAGCGATGCCACATCTCGTTAACACATTGCTACGTCTAGACGTTATTTCAGTTCGGTTGGCAATATATGGCGCTGCTAGGATCCGAAGGTGGCGCAAGATAAACAGAAATTCATCTGATGCATACTCGTACGAACATATTTCAGCCTTATTGTGTCAGGTATTTCAGTTATGTGCAGAGCTCAGATACTAGAATGGCATAAGTTGAATTGCAAATACGTATAGACATCCGATGCTCGTGTTTAAATTGCAGAATTGTTGATGAAACTGCTCAACTACTTCCTCGACATTCTCACAGTAATATATTTCATATATGGAGCATTGTACGAAGACTCTCTTGCTTCTGAGTTGTTTATTGGATTTTCAATTTTTGCAAATATTACCGCGCAACCTGTAAGCTGATAGATGAAGTTGAATTTCCTTACCTTCTCCAGGAATGTAGATATAAGAGCTTGTGTTAGCTAGAAGTTCGAAATTCTTACGAATTTTATACTCAAAGACATCTGAAGAGATACATTCAAAAGGATTAGGTAACTTTTCGAATTTGAAGAAATAAAATTTCAAATAAATCTTGAGAATGTTATCAGAAATCTGAATGGTTCGAAGATAACAACTTGATATTAAATATACTAGGTGAACAACATTTCTTCCGCCATTTTGCAATAGATGGCCGTAGCGTTAAGTGGTAATCGAAATAAATAGATCGTAGATCTCATACAATAAGCTTAGGTATTTGTAAACATAACGCCATCGAAATATTAGTCGATTTGTATCTGCATCATTAGTTTATTCTCGATTTAACACGCCAGCTTACGAGCTAAATCCTCGTCATTTACTGAAGGTTTTAATTTTCTGCTTCAATATGAAGAAATCTGCGGCTGAGGCTCATCGAATGCTCCCAAATTCCTATGGTGAGGCAGCTATTAGTGAAAGAATGTGCCAAGAGTGGTCTCAACGCTTCAAGAATGGTGATTCTGACATCGAAGACCAGCATGGCGGTGAAAGAGAGGAGGTTTTCGAAGATGCAAATTTGGAGGCAAGGGTTGATCAAGATTCGTGTCAAACGCAATAAGAATTGGCGGGATCATTGGGAGTGACGCAACAAGCCTGAAAGTGATGGGAATGATTAAGATACGAGGAAATTGCGTGCTGTACGAGTTTAAGGCGAGAGATGTTGAACGGCGTTTGCTGCTTGTGAACAGCTGCTTGCAAGGCAAAGACGAAAGGGATTTTGGCCTAGCTGACCAACACTTCCTGACTTATGAAGAAGTAAAAAATTGAATCGATTCGTGGATCGCTTCAAAAGAAACATGTTTTTTCAAATCGTGATTCGTACGCTGCTCGAAAGATGGGAGAAAATAATGGCCAGCGATGGACAAAACTTCGAATCATAAATGTAGAACCTGTTTTTTCACAAAAAAGCCTCGAATTTCGAAACAAAACCGGCGAAAGCAAAGTTGTACGCCTAAGTAGATATAATAAAACTAAGAAAGAAAAACAAAATTATAAATCTAACTTGCCAGTGCATTGATATTGAGACAGTTGAGGGCTTCTCCTTCATGGGAGTATATCCAGAAAGACATTCTAACTGAAAGAGTCACATTGAAAATATGGCAAAAAATATTGCACAACACTGTTATACATTGAGAACCATAAGAAACTCAGTAGGATTAGATGCTGCTCTAACTGCATATCACGCATATGTGCAGTCCAAACTGAGATATAGCGTTATATTCTGGGCTAGATCAACATAAGCTGACAGAATTCTCATTTTACAGAAAAATTTATAAAAATCATCTTTGGAATGAAACAGGATTAATTATGTATAGAACTATAGTTAGAGATAACAACATTATAACTTTGTAAGGTCTTAACATCTACGAGTTTAATGTTTATTATCAACAATTTTGATTAATTTAAGATATGAAGGTTGAGCATTCATTTGAAAGTACAAGGAAAAAAAATCTTATGGAGGTTAAGACAAATTGTACTTATTTACAGAAAATGTGTTCAAACTACCTGAGGAATTCGAAAGAAGATCTTCTCATGTAAGGAATACAAACTTCAAAATCTCTAATGAATAAATGTTATTGAAGTTTAAGGGAATTCTGGGATAGGAATGTTTCTGGAATTTTTTTAAATTGTTACTTTCCTGTTGATATTCCTCATTTTTTGCTTTGTATTTGACGAAATCCACATTGCTAGGCTACCTCAAATCGAATTAATACTATCTGTTCATCTATTATATCGTTGGTCTAATGAAGAAGTTGTAGACTAAATTGAAGCCTATAACGAATTCATCTACAGAAAGGATATTCAAGAGTAATAGGAGTGTTGGAGCACATAAATAACTCAAGTAGATGACTATATTGACGAATTAAGTCAAAATTAAAAAAAAATTATTTTCACTTACTGGGCCCGGAACCTACTGATTGAAATGTTAAGTCCCCATCACCTACATCAAACCCAACCCTCCAAAATCAATTCCGAGGATGCATGTAAAGCACGAATTTGCCTTCCAGATTAACCTGTGACCGCCGTTAAACACCTAATTATTTTCGAATGAACCCAACCACCTACTAGATCCAGACGAAAATTCGTCTGCCGAGCGAATCGGCAGCGGATTAAATTTAATCGATTTATATGTAAATTGGCGTTTGATAAGCAGGCAGGAGTTATACGGCAGATAGGCCCTGTGTAATTTATAGGCCAGTATAGGCTCCCTCTCCCGCCGGATTCGGCTAAATGCGATCTAACGAGGAGCGAGATGAAAAGTTTCAGTCTGTGAAATATGGAGGCAGCGCCACGGCGGGAAATTGTCATTAGGGAATAGTGGGAAACACTTACGGTTGAACCTCGGGTTGTTTCAAAGAGACCGAGCTGCGAGGAAGTGGCTGGAATTTTGGAGTTTGGCTTTGAGAGGTCGAGAGTTTCGATGAGTGATGGTACTTAGGGTATAATTTGGAGAGGTGTGCGATGAAAAAATTTTGAAGTTGGGAGAAATAGGTGATTTTGATGTTTGTTCAGGAAGACTCGATGGAAATGTAGTAGATTTTTGGGTGGATATTTGATAGGTTGTTTCTGTTAGATGTTTATCTTTGTATAGTTTTCAATACAGGATATTTTTAGGGTTTATTATTTTGTTTGGAATGTGGTGCGCTATAAGGGGCAGATGTAAGCTCCTTCAGACTTAATCGTAGATAAACTGATTGTTTCTTTGCTACTTGTAATCATAGACTACTTGTAATAATTCATTATAAAGCTGATCATTTTGTCGGAAGTGTATATGCTGTTCTTTCCATATTTGTGGTTATTTATCAGTGGTTGAGAGAATGAACAGTTTCTAGAATGTGCTTCAGACTTGCTGACTTTTCACAAGATCATAGTTATGATTTTCGTTTTCTTTGAATGAATTATCAGACGACGCTTTCTGAGTTTGCTTTAGATGGGATGCAGAAGACCCTCTTGAAGGATTTAATGAGCAGGACGATCAGTAATAGGTTTATACGAGTTGAAGTGTTTGTCGAAACATCGTTACATCCAGAAATACTGACTGTTTGGTGCGCTTTATGGGCTGGTGGAATCATTGGTCCGTACTTCTTCAAAAACGATGATGGCCAGAAGTTACAGTCAATGTTGATCGATATAGAGACATGATTACTAACTTTTTCATTCCTGAATTGAACAACCATAATGTCCAGGATCTGTGGTTCCAACAAGACGGCGCAATATGTCACATATATCGTGCCACAATCGATTTATTGAAAGACACGTTTTGTGACCGCCTAATTTCACGTTTTGGACCTGTGAATTGGCCTCCAAGATCTTGTGATTTAACACCGCTAGACTACTTTCTGTGGGGCTATGTACAGTCATTGGTCTATGCAGTTAATCCACAAACCCTTGACCATTTGGAAGACAACATTCGCCGTGTTATTGCCGATATACGACCACAAATGTTGGAAAAAGTCATCGAAAATTGGACGTGGCGGTCATATGCCAAAAATCATATTCAAAATGTAATGCCACAAGATTATCTTGCGTATAAATAAAATTCATGTCAATCGAATAATCCATCGTTGTTTTATTGCAATTTAAAGTTCTATAGCTCTAAAAAAACACCCTTTAGTTGGCATCACATCCGAAGGTTTTGCCAACAGGTTTGAATATAATAGATTCAATATCCCCATATGTACAATACAGTTTCCCGGACGGAGATTCTGGCAGGACCTAAGTTTTGTCCACATGTTGAGCAACTTTGTTAACCTGCATTTTCAACTTCCTTCGTCGTGAATTTCAAAAAATTTCAATGCGTTGCTTAAGCATGTATCGTTCTATTTTAGTAATTGCGAAGTTTTTACTGGTCAAATATCAAAAGATGACACTGACAGTGAGAGCAGTCCAGATATCGGGTTTTTCAAAATGAAACCTCTCATTGGAAAACCCTGTACTACGGGAAAGAATGAAATAAATTGCAAAGCGTAAAACTTGCATAGCTTCTCCGAGAAAAATGCCGAAATCCTTCAGGATATCCGAGCTCCAAGCACCTCTTCATCACATTATCACTGCTCCAAACGATTACCCTCTTCCCTTCATTCAAATCCCAGTGCAACTTCCTGAAGCAAACTATTCCATTCCAAGAGAATTCTAACTCGGAGATTCAATTCCAAATTTTCAGTGTCCCGAATAGTTCGGCAACTTAACTCTTGGAAATGTTACAACGCAAAAACTAAATCCTGCGAATTCCTCTTATTCGCGCCAGACTGGCCCTACCTCACAAACTGCGCTTTGTGTAGGACTCGTCACTTCAAAATCCAATTTGACTGTAGAAATGTCGAGAGTGTATTCTACAACTAGCGGAATGTTGTCCATAAATCTGGAAAGGTTTCGAATCTGGAAAACCTTCTCTCGCATTCATCACGGCCAGCGTGAAATTGAGACGTAAAATATGATTTGTGCTAAATCCCATGCACGTGGAGGAAGCAGTTCTAACGTCTTAAAAATGAATTTATATGTAATTTTGTCGAGCTCCTTGAAATGCAGAGTGCGTTTTTCACTCGAGCTGAGGATCTGACGCCACTATATGGAGATATACAGGGAAATATACTTAATCTTCCTTTGAGAGGAATCATGACAGGAAAATGAATTTTTTATTTTGCTCTCGGGTATTTTCATCTCTTTCTCGCTCTCTTCTTCTGTCTCTCTTTTCATTCTGTTTGTTTGTAGGTAAAGTAATGTGGAAGTAGGAGTATTTCTGAGGAACACTCCATTAAACTCTCTTGTCCCAGAATTTTTATTTATGTTGAACGCCATAACGATAGTCTATGTTTCAAAAACTGACTACTAATTCAATTCTTGAAGAATCTTCATCAATTAACAGATTACTCAATGAGTCCTGGACCTGGTGCAGAGATGGTATCACCTGTGCCATACAAGCTCATCGTAATAAATACCTAAATCTATCAGAAATTCAAAAAACAAACTTTAAGCGCACCAAACGACGTGAAACAACCGATGACACTAGGAGAGCAAAAGTTGTCAAACCTTGGATTTCACCAGGTATATACCGAAAATGATAAATATTCTGCTTATTATAAATATGACAATTTGAAAAAATATCGCATTTCGAATTTGCATATTTAATCGGAAATCACTTAAACAAATATATTTAATTCAATATAATATGCATTCATAACGATATAGTGAAATTGTGGATTTGAAAATCTATCACAATCCGACAACGTAATCTAACTATGTTGAGGACATGTAAAAATTGCATATACCCCCTCTATTTATGTTTATAACTCTATGGAAACAAGCTCCAAGAGATATGAATGAATGAAAAAGTTCTATACGGTGTTGTATGATTGAGATCATCAAATAATTACCTATTATGACGTTGACGCTAGTAATCAAGAACTATAGATCTATCTAGATTTTAGAGGGTAGGGTAGATAGTTGACGCTTATAGTTTTGAAATCTTTCAGGGTTTTAAATTCGAGAATAACAGATAGGGATTCACGGCTTAACTTGATTTTCAAGCTACTGGACTTGAGCTTGACTTGAAATCAACTATAATTCAAGTCAAGTAGTAGTTTTTCAATATCAAGTCAGGTATTTATTTATTAAGTACTTGAATTAACATTGAAAAACCACTGCTTGACTTGAACTTGAGTTGATTTCAAGTCAAGCTCAAGCTAAGTATTTAACTTGAATATCTAGTCAAGTAGCTTGAATATCAAGCCAAGCCGTGAATCCCTAATTACAGAGATAGAGACGAACAGATCTCATTATCATTCTGAACGCTTGTACGCTCAAAAATTTCAGTAATTTTTGAAATAACTGTACTTTAATGTATACTCTGATGATTGATGTAAAAACTCCCAATAAGAACTCAAACAATCCCATTGATGCGTATCATGATAAATATACACATTTCAGTTGATCTGCTTTCCATATGTACCAACCACTTTGGCCAACAAAACTAAATGTGTATAGTCTAAATTTCGTTGTAACTAAAATGGTGTTTATTTTCTGATACCCTACAGCGCTTGCATATACGCTGCGCTGGGAGGATTTTTCAATTTGGCTTCTATTTTCCAGACATAAACGTGCCACAAATTTGCACATGGGTATGCATACAGATATTTGGCGTCTGCTATGTAAATCTGGAGTTGAAAGGTCAGAGAGTGACAATTCCCTCAGTGTGAGATGAAATTTGTGTGTCCTATCTGCCTTTCATGTTTGAATTGAATGAATAACGTCCAAATTGTGGGTTGGTGTCATTTTAAGAGTCCCGTAAGACAAGCTTCAATGTCTGTTATATGGAAGTGATTTGATGATGATTTCATAGAAAAATTGTAACGAATATGATGCTACAGATTGATCATCGAATTTATGATATTCTCTAAGCACTCATAATGAAATGGGTTTATTTTTAGCTCAATATTTCTTTCGACTGACCTTATAGGCTCTTCATTCAACGTTAATTCAGAGGAAATATCATTTAGAATTAGACATCTTCTCATTAGCTCAGTTCTCTAAAGAATTTTCATTTCCGGTCCCTCTGTAATTAGGCTTTCGCAGCCTCAAATATTTTGGTTCTTCATTTCTTGGAATAACCAGATTAAATTCATTTGGTCACTTCTTTGAGTGGATTAACTAATTTCCTCAGACTGCCAGAAAAGCTGTTAATGAAACTTCGGTTGCTCATTTTTATGACGCTTGTTAATTCTGAATGAAATTTTCCCAAATGATTATTCAATATAAGACTCATTTTAGAATTCGTAGTCAACTTTGCTGCTGCTAATTCAACTTTCTGTTTTAACAAAAACTTGAAAATAAATTATTTAATTCTATCAATAATAAAAGAAAGTTTACAAAAGCGGAACGATTCGTGGAATTTCATCTAACCTACAAAAAACTATCATGCAACTGACATGAGGTGAGCTTCATAATATTAATGGAACTGCTGAGGATTTTTTGTACTGCAAGATGTTATCCACAGATAAAATTATCAGATTTTGGTAATCGGATATGAAAACATCCGAAAAAATGTTTTCAAAATTCTGAACTGACCAGCACAAGACTTATTGGAAAATGGGTAGTCGAATTTCCTGCTGCTAATTCAACTTCTTTCTGTTTCAACAAAAACTTTCAAAATAAATGATTGAATTCTATCAATGATGAAAGAAACTTTACAAGAGCGGAACGATTCGTGGAATTTTATCTAACCTACAATAAACTCATAAAATCATGTAGTTGCCATGGGGTGAGCTTCATAATATTAATGGAACTGCTGAGGATTTTTTTAACTGCAAGATGTTATACACAGATGAAATCATCAAACTTTGGTAATCGGACAGAAAAACATCTGAAAATATTTTTTCAAAATTCGAAACTGACCAGCATAAAAAGCATTTCCTCTATTGGAAATTGTTAAGTAGCTTATAGGACAAAAAAATCAATCTGATAATGAGTTTCTTTAAGCCGATTAACCTCTTGGATTTCATCTCAACCGATCTAATCATCAAATATGGATTAGTCAAATTTTCGGATAATAACCACAGCCACATAAAAGGGGCCAATATTATTTCCTCTGATGAATTTCATAATTACATGATTTGATGTAATTCCACTGTTTACTTTATGTAATTAACTGAATGTAATTCACAATCCACCGGAGTTTGAAATTGACGTAAATTTGGTGAGTTATATCTCTAGTTGTCTATTCCATAGTTTCGGGACTGTTTGTTTTATCAACTCATCCTTAATGTACATTGTAGGAAATACTGTATTTGAGGTAAATGAGGAAATGAAGGAGACTGGAAACTTCATCATCCGTACCTTTTCCAACTCGAATATCTGTTGTATCTAGAGGTGACAGCAAATTTCTTGATGTCATTTCACTGCATCTCTCGATTCTCATATTCTCAGAGTTTTCCATTGAAAACTCTTTATAACTATAAATAGAGGAGATGCTTTTTATGCTGGTCAGTTCTGAACATTGAAAAAAATTCAGATGTTTTCATGTCCGAGTTAAATTTCTGTTTGTGAAACAAATATAGTATAGGAAGGAGTAAATCATTAAAATTTGGAGAAAAAAACAAAGGGTACACAATTTTTTTTAATAAATTTGTTGATAATGTGTTTGTCCACCGCGATTATCTATACACTCCCCAACACGTCTTGGCATTGATGCAATAAGATGGTCTATTTCTTCCTGAGGGATACTGTCCCAAGCTACCTGTATTCATGACTCAGAGCCGCCAAAGTCCCTGTGGGTTGGGTTAAATTTCCATGCCTTCTACCCATGATGTCCAAAACATGCTCTATGGGCGAAAATGCGGGGGATCTGGGAGGCCATGTCAAAAAATTTACATGGGTAGCTTCGAAAAAGTTCAAACTAACTCTAGCAGCATGAGGTAGGGCATTGTCTTGCTAAAATATTGGATTCTCGAGCCGGTTAAGGTAAGTCTTAGACGTCGGTCTTGAACTTCATTTATGTCCCTTCGACGTCCGGTGCCTAATAGGATTTTGGACATTATCAAACCACGCTTGACAACATCTCATAACAGTAGTTGGATTTCTATTCGTACGGTTAGCGATTTCTCAATTGACAACCCCGACTCCCACAGACTAATAATTCGACCTCTTTCAAATTCACTTAGACGCTCTAGGCATTTGGACAACAACTAAATATGGACTTTGGATCTCCTCGAACAGCTGGTTTGTTGTAAAATAAAAAAAACTTGCGAAAAACGACTACAATATTTAAGCAACAGAAATTATTTCCATGAAAAAACCTTAACGATTTTTTCTCCAAACTCAATCCTTTACTCCTTGCTATACTATCTATATATGTTCTACCAAAAAAAAAATTAAAATTTAAACAGCTCCTTCTGGGTGTTGCAGTTTCTTTGCCATTTAGTAAAGGGTGTTTTTTTTAGAGATATAAAACTTTAAATTGCAATAAAACAACGATTATTCGATTGACATAAATTTTATTTATCCGCAAGATAATCTTGTGGCATTACATTTTAAATATGATTTCTGGCATATGACCGCCACAGCTGGCTCGGATGTAGTCCAATCTGGACGTCCAATTTTCGATGACTTTTTCCAACATTTGTGGCCGTATATCGGCAATAACACGGCGAATGTTGTCTTCCAAATGGTCAAGGGTTTTTGGCTTATCCGCATAGACCTATGACTTTACTAGCCCCCAGAAAGTAGTCTAGCGGTGTTGAATCGCAAGATCTTAGAGGCCAATTCACAGGTCCAAAACGTGAAATTAGGCGGTCACCACACGTGTCTTTCAATAAATCGATTGTGGCATGAGCTATGTGACATTTTGCGCCGTCTTGTTGTAACCACAGCTCCTGGACATCATGCTTGTTCAATTCAGGAATGAAAAAGTTAGTAATCATAGCTCTATACCGATCACCATTGACTGTAACGTTCTGGCCATCATCGTTTTTGAAGAAGTACGGACCAATGATTCCACCAGCCCATAAAGCGCACCAAACAGTCAGTTTTTCTGGATGTAACGGTGTTTCGACATACACTTGAGGATTAGGTTCACTCCAAATGCGACAGTTTTGTTTGTTGACGTAGCCATTCAACCAGAAGTGCGCTTCATCGCTAATGGACGTGGTGCGCGATACGTATTCCGCACAGAACCATTATATTCGAAATGAAATTGCACTATTTGCAAGCGTTGTTCAGGCGTGAGTCTATTCATGCTGGATTGCCAAACCAAACTGAGAATAAATCAAATGACAGCTGTTGAATCGGTCGCCATCTTGAACAGTAATGCCAACTTAAAGTTATATACCTCGAAAAAAACACCCGTTATTATAAACCAAACTTCATCTCAAATTCATATTATATCTCAAACTGCAAGATATCTAGACTCGAGTTACGGTTGGCGTTGATAGACTTTCCATGCAGATCCCTGCACCAGTTCCTGTTACTATTTCAAGGGTGAAACACGCCAGAACCTGTAATCTGCAAACGGCGAACTCGGCTTATGAATATTTGACGTTATTTCTCGCCTCTCTAATTCCAAACTTCCAGTTATTCATCTCAATTATCCCCATTACTCCCTTCGACAGTCCTTCATACACCTGGATTCATCAATTTATCAAACCTTCCTTGAAACTTCCAGCTCTCAGATCTCTGGGGAACATGTGAGGGTTAACAAACTTGAACCAAGAACAAACATTCTTGTTTCCGGAACTCCGCTGTTCATGCCAGTCAACGATTTATCCAGAGTTAAGGGTCCGTGATAGTGTGTCCTTCATTCTGCTTTCACAGGACAGGGAGCAGCTGAAGTTTCTGTGGGAGTAGGTTGACATCATATGTTTGAATGGGAAAATTTCAGATGATGTTGCCTTGATGGAGCTGGTGGACGCTGAAGCTGAGAATATCAAATTCATTTTGTCTACATTCAATATACAGGATGGCCGTGCCATTCATAAATACTTTTTTTTATATTCAAATCACCATCAAAATCGATTAATAAGTCCCACCAATAAATTCAACTGTTAGTAAATGATACATAGGCGTTCAACTTTGCTTCCGTCGTTTTTTTCCGAAATTCGTGGCTTTATTGTAAAAACTGGTTATACATTTATGATTCAAAGAAACGCCCATCGCTGGCCACCACTTTCTCCCATCTTTCGGCAGTGTGCGTTGAAAAAGCTGGTTAACTTTTGAAGCGATATAAGAAGCGAACCAAGTTTTTACTTCTTCAAAAGAACGGAATTGCTGGTCAGCAAGACCGTGTGTCATTGATCGAAACAAGAGATAGTCCAAGGAAGCAACGTCTGGAGATTACCGTGTACTTTTCATTTCAACGTTTTCAAATATGTCTTGATCACTTTCGCAACCTGGTCATGCCGTTAAATCATTTTATCATATCTCTCGTTGTATTGCGGCCGTTTGTCTCTTGATGCTCGACTCAAACGTATTAATCTGGTCCCACCAAATACTGAGCATGACCTTGGAACCGTGAATATTCGGTTTGGCGGTCATATCCACATGATTTGCTGCGCTTGGGTTTATAGTAATGAATCCATTATTTGTCTCCAATCAAAATGCTATGCAGAAATCTCTTTCGTCTTTGCCTTACAGGCAGCTGTTTACAAGCAAACAACGCCGTTCAACATCTCTCGGCTTCAACTCGTACTGCAGCCAATTTCCTTGTTTCTGAATCATTCCCATGACTTCAAAGCATTTTGGAACGGCTTGTTGCGGCACTCTCATAAACCTACCAATTTTTGTTGCATTAGAGACGACTATTGATCAAGTAATGCCTTCAATTCTGCATCTTCGAATACCTTCTCTCTTCCACTGGTCAACGACGTCAAAATCACCCTTCTCGAAGAACTGAAACCACTCTCGACGTGTTATCTCTCTAAAAGTGAGCTCACTTGAGGTATTTGAGAGCATTCTATGAGCCTCAGTCGCAGATTTATTCATATTCAAGCATGAACTTAAAACCTCCCGCAAATGACCAAAATTTGGCTCGTAAGCTGACATTTTTAATTGGCAATAACATTATGATGGCGTTAATTTTACAAATACCTCAGCTTATTGTATGATATCTAAGACCTAATTATTTCTAGTACCATTTCCTCATGTACTAGGATATCCATATCTTGGTCTGGATTTCACAGCCCTATTTCAATTACACATGTTTTAAAAAAGTCATCTGAGGCCTTATATATTCACATGAAGGTAAGCCATTCAATAATATGGATCGTTCATCTACTGCTCTGAGTATTGCCGTTTTTGCCAAAATTAACAAGATTTATCTACTGGCAATCGATCACTATTGAATCATCCTCAATGACTGATAAAAATATTAACAGCAATAGTATTACGTTATTGAAAGCTTGGTACGTGATACATCTATCATCAGTCTAACCACAGAACTGATAAATTGCTCATCAACAACGGTCATAGATAAATAATTGTCCGATCACAGTGTTACCATGTTGACGGAGCATGCAGTTTGCCTCACTGAGTCTACAACTTAAAACAATAAAATACACGGAGTTGCCTTGCATCTGTTTCAGTACAGATTGTTGTGAAGCCAAATATATCTATGTTGTTTTGATATGTGGACAAGGAGAAATGAGGAGTGGTGGGGGTTCTTTATGATGTTTACGATTCTGGAAATAATTAGAGCCTACATTTCTTGGTTAACTGTTGGGTGAGTTGGGAAACGGAAATATTTTAATATGTTGAAACTTAGCTTTGGTTGTCTGGTGCTATGGTAATATTTCAGGATGAATAGAAACATACTCGAGAGTACGGTCTGGAAAAGACTACTCTATGTATTTTATCACTCTTTAATCTGCAGTTAACAGAATAGATACAACATTCAAATGTACTTGTGGAATTGTATTCATTAGCATAATTTACTGAAAGGTGTGAAAGACTGTGTTACGGGATTGCTTTAGCTGAACCTGAAGAAGCTAGGAAGCTGCGTAATGTGAAAACAGTGAACAAGCAATATACAAACCAATGCATCAGAGCGTATATTGAATTTCAAAATTGCTAAATCTTCAATTAGAATCATTTCATTCATGCTGCATACACAGATTTTTAATATATTCGATATCTCCCAATTTGTGTAAATATTTACCATTTCCTATAAATTAGTCACAAATAAATGAAATATTCATGCGAAATAGATATTCACATTTGATATCGACCATTTGCATTTTAATTACAGAAAAAGCGAACTCAATTCAATGAAATAGTTTATATTTCCTAGAAATATTCGCTCCATTATAGGAATAGGCAGTATAGACCAAAATCGTTAAATGGTATGAAGCCAGTACGCGATATTGTTCATTAAAAATGAAGTTAATGATAGGAAATATAAGATTTTAACGTTTTAGTAGCGAATAAGTGTAATGGTTGTTTTATGTACACCAATTCCGCAAGGGTAATGCTTATGGGGTAATTAATTCTCAACGATTTCGATGAAAACCCCTGAAAAAAAATTGAGCATCGGGAGATTTTGAGCACTTGCCATTCATGCGCTGTTTTTTTACGGAAACAAACTCAATTCCGGCATGACCTATTGGAATTTATTTCGATGAGTTAGTATCAGCGACTTCTTGTTGGATTTTGTCCGTTAAGAGGGGTTTATACCACGTGGTGATCTCGTGATCTGTCAAAGTTCAACTACTCCTCTCTCCTCAGCATTCTTGTGATTCCACTAATTTTCTGGATGAGTGAACCAATTTCAAACGTTACTCTGATTTACCGTCCTTTTCTATCACATGCAAGAATTCAAAATGAGTTTTTACGCCTCCATTTTTAATTTCAGTAGGAACGTATTTTCAGCCTTTCAGACTTTTTGTATAACATTTTTATGTGACAATTCATGCAAAAATAAATGTTTGTTCTGGAAGTTATATCATTCATATTATTCTTCAATGAAAAATTTCATTTCAGTCTTTTTCTTCCATTCCAAAAACTTTATAAATAAGTAGTTATCGTAAGTAATTGCACAAGTGCATCAAAATTACCGATAATTTTGCATGACAGCGTGTTGTCATAAAAACTGCATGAGTTCATTTTCATTTTTGGAGAAAGAGCCCGACACCGAAGGTGGAGGGCTCTTTCTCCAAAAATGAAAATGACCGAATGCAGTTTTTCAAAGAAAACACGCTGGAATGCGAAATTATCCGGTAATTTTGATGCACGAGTGTAATTCGGGGGAATATTTCCCGAATAAACTTTTACATTACTTGTCAAACTGATTTAGAATGGAATTGCCATAGATTCGAACTGTGTAAGATGCATAGAAACTATGCATCTATGAACAGAACAATTATCGCAGTGCAGTTTCGCTTCCTACAATGCAATTATCGCTGTAATTTTCGATAATTGTTCTCCAGATACATAGAATTTTTGACAGGAGGGAAATATTCGCAATGACGAACTCTACAAAATGAATAATAGTGAATATTTCCCTCCTGTTGAAAATTCTATGTAAATGGAATGCAATTATCGAAATTTACAGCGACTATTTCCCTCCTGTCAAAAATTCTATGTAAATGGAATGCAATTATCGAAAATTACAGCGAATATTTCCCTCCTTTCAAAAATTCTATGTATATGGAAAACAATTATCGAAAATTACAGCGATAATTGCATTGTAGGAAGCGAAACTGCACTGCGATAATTGTTCTGTTCATAAATGCTTAGTTTCTATGCATCTAACACAGTTCGAATCTATGGCAATTCCATTCTAAATCAGTTTGACAGGTAATGTAACAGTTTATTCGGGAAATATTCCCCCGAATTACACTCGTGCATCAAAATTACCGGATAATTTCGCATTCCAGCGTGTTTTCTTTGAAAAACTGCATTCGGTCATTTTCATTTTTGGAGAAAGAGCCCTCCACCTTCGGTGTCGGGTTCTTTCTCCAAAAATGAAAATGAACTTATGCAGTTTTTATGGCAACACGCTGTCATGCAAAATTATCGGTAATTTTGATGCACTCGTCCAATTACATACGAAAACCTCATCTAAATCGATGATCTATAGCCTAAAATAAAGCGTACTAATTTTTCAGAGGCACCAATTTGCCAATTGAATTCTGAATTTCTGTGAACGAAATATTTCTGAATCTGTCACTGCCTTGGTAGCTCATTTTTCGGATGAATAAATGATATATACTTTCATGATTCGATTTACAAATGACTTTTAGACAAATATTCATTTTTTAAGCTATTTTGTAAGTTCAAAATTCGTCGCAAAACCAACTTGAGTGGTTTTGGCGGCTTGTTTGTTTCGAAGCTGTGAATCCAGAATCGTTATGGGAACTTTCTCACTTAAATAAATAAATAAATGAAATGGTCAACGCAAAATACAATAGTTTCCATGTAGTACGGAAGCTGTCCAGGTGTTAATAACCTCAACACTTGTTATGCAAGTATCCAATTTGTAGCTCTGTTCTATTATGCAACACTACATGTTCATTTACTCCCAAATGCCATCTCCGATCTGTCGAGATAATCAATAATGCCAGCCAAAATTGTGCGCCATTCAAATCTTAATCTTTTATTCATACATATTTCATCCCAAACTTGCACAAATCCAAGGCTTACTTCTAGATTTTCGAAACAAATTGACGTCAAAACCAACCCAGCGCATTCACCATTTCGCAACCAGCTTCGAGAACCATTCAATTTCTTTGTATTCAAGGAAATGCTCCGTACTTGTTTTCCAGACTTGTGGAGTCGAGCTTTGGAGTTTCCCAACACGATAATGCATTCAGCATCGACGCCTTGAGCTCATCAATATTCGAAGACTGAATTCACCGAGAACAATCCGTCCAATCGAGTAGTAGAAAGGTTCCAAGAAAATCATTTGGTGAAATATCTTCGGGCGCTAACTACCGAATTCGTTCGCGAGACGATTCAGTTTTCGTGAACGAAATCGACAATTCCTGATTCGAGAGTTGGTCGGCCAGATAGGAATAACTGGTGCCAACCGGTTAATCGATACCGTCTAACGTTAGGGTAGTTTCACACCGGGGGGGAGATATAGAAGGCGAACGGTAATTTGCAGAATCATTGTTTGGTTTCTAAAGACTGTGGTATTCATTAGTTACAGTTGTTACAAAATATTCAAATGGAGAGAATCATTGACAGGTATTTCTCAATAAATGTTTCCAATAAAGGTAATATCCATTATATCGTTTACTACAAGTATATTATTTTAAAATGCCTGGACCATGTTGTTTTTACTGGGTCAAGAGCTTGACCTCACAACTCCATAAAATGAAAAGTCACAAATTAAAACTGGAACAAAACACTCGTTTTATTTATTAGTATTAGACCTTACAATTTGTAAACATGCACCCTTCAAGAGGATATAAATTTACAATCTGGCACCAGAGTGAGTCTGAGCCAATAATAGTACATATAAAATTGAAAATAGACAAATGTAAGTATACGAAATGGACCTTCATAATGTTACTTCCCTAGTTGTTCTGGGCTGCAAGGTGATGATATTCCAATCAGAACAGATGTTGTGGTTCGATGGGTTGTGTCAAATAAGACAACACCTTCAACGTCTTCATGCAAACACTGTACATTCACACATAAAAAGATTCGAAGATAATCAGTTTTCAGCGAAGAACGAGAGTTGTAATATTGAGAATATTCTGTGAAGAATGCCAGGACATCCAATTTCTCAGTTTGGCCTGCCAAAAATAGTAGCCCAACAGCAAGAAGTTTTGTCGAACCACCAGATTGCGCAACGTTTGAATATTCCACGGACTTCAGTGGGGCGCATAGTTTCCCTTTTCTTGGAAATCGGCAGCGTTGCCCGGAGACCGGTGCCTGGTCGACCCAGAGTATCATCTGCAAGGGATGACAATTATATCGCAAATTTCACTCGAAGGAATCGAACGGTATCTGCAACAGCCCTTGGAAGTAATTTTTTGAGGGTCTATAAACGGGTAGTCTCAACCAGTACCTGACGGTTGCATTCCCCAAATTCAATGGCAAGAAGTACTTAAAAAGTACATCGGCTATCATCTGGATATAGAGCTACCAGTCGACAATGGACAGAACACCACCAAGACTGGCTTTCACCACAATGGCACAACGTACTTTTTTTGGATGAGTCACGATTCGATTTACAAAGTGTTAGTCGACAAAAAAGAGTTTGGAGAGGTCCAGGCAGGACTATCGTTAAACGAACAATGACTGGTGCCATCCACGTAGAAAACATCATTGAACCCATCATTATTCTTCTGCGCAACAAATTTGGGAATAATTTCATTTATCAGGACGACAATGCTCCACCACACAACATTCTTCAAGAGAACAATATCCCGAGAATGAACTGGCCAGCAAACTCAACGGACATAAATCCAATTGAGCACGTATGGGATTACTTAGGGAGAGCAAAATCCAATCGCCAAACCGACCTTCAACTTTTCTTCTACCAGTGAACTTATATCGGCATTTTATAGTAGGGATTCTTCTTTGTCAGGCCAATAGAGTTTCTAAACCAGTATTTCATGGCTCACACTATAAAAAGCTTGGCTTGATTTCAGTTTTTTGATGATTTATTTTCTGAGATGCATGGTGATTCTGAAAGACCCTATACAACTTAATTCCACTGATGGTTCAATCTATATTGCTATACGCCGAGTTCGAAACTTCCCTAACCCACAACCGTAGACTATTTGGCAAGGAAAGCAATCCGAAAATCCTGCTCATTTCTTGGCGTTTGCCGATAGCAAGGATCGTCCGTTTCCACATTCTGTGCGATAAAGACCCGAGATAAGAATAAGTTATAATGGTCATTAATTAAACGTCTTCGAAAATGGAAAAGCTCAAGCAATTTGAGGGGGTTTAGGTATATAGGGATTTAGCGTCTTCAAACCGCATGTAAATGGGTCTATCTATCTTTCTTACACCGTAATTGACAGTTCTAGCTATATGAACTAGCCCTGGGGATAATGGTTAAAAATGTTCATCGTTGTAGGTGGAGCTTGCTTCTTCTTTTTAGATTTCTGCTCTGTGGATATGAATAATTTTTTGAGAAACACTTGGTATTTTAGTGAGATGAGAAGATATTGGTAGACTTTTTCCTGAAAGGACCAGGCCTAATGAAAAACTTGTCACTGGTTCTGAATTTTTCATATTTTGTGGGATATGACCTCCCGAATAAGAAAGTCTATAGGTCCAACTCAATTCTATCACTAGTTCTCAAGATATAAGGTATTAAATTTGTAAATGGCATTTCTTTAAATACCATTTCTCGTAAAAAATAACTTCAATTGAATACTTTTGCGCGATAAATATTGCTTACTCATAAGGTAATGATTTCAGACTTGTTTACAAAATTATTGTTAGATAAAGGGCGAGTCAAACATTATACAAAATTAAATTCGTTCAGTTCATAATACACCCTGTAATTAGAAAAATCGTCGAATTTTACAAGTTTTTTCATTACTCGAATACACTATTGAAATGTCAAACAGTATTGGCTTTGAGATGACCAGTTTTTAAAGAAACTCGGAATAATATACCCACTGACAACGAAACTGCAACATCCAGAAGGAGCTATTATATAGTTGGGTATAACAAAATGGTGAATGCGCCAGTGTCCAATTTCTTCGAATAACGAATAACTATTCGAAAAAAAAATGATTCTCTCATTGTAGCATACCTAAAACCTTCTCGAAAATATACTAAACAAGTTTCCAAAGTTTCATGAAAATCGAAGAAACGGTTTAGAAATTCATAGAGGACAAACATTCGTATAGGACACACAATCCTTTGATGTACATGGGAAATAAGCGTAAACTGAAACCATCTTTGTCAAACAAAATCTATGGGAAAAAACATGACTTTGGTTCCCTCTCATTACTTTTTCAATTGAAATAGTTGAAATCTTGGCCCAAACTGAGTGTTATTTTCGAAGAACAACATTCTAAAGTGCAGCCACTTGTAAGTTTCTATTTCTGACACCTCGAAATATCAATATTCATCTTCGATATTATCTGGTCTTGTAGTTCCAATTAGGCCAATACCTTCAAAATCTAGTTATAACTTTCCACACTCAAATACAGTTGGAGGAAATTGACTGTACGATCTCAATTAGTTGATTGAGATTTATATCGAATAACTGATAATTGAAATACGAAATTTGAATGAACTAGGCAAACATTCGCCTTCGGATACAGAAGTTTCCATGTTGAGAATGATCGTAATTATTCGGAAATAAGCTTGGCACTTTGAAATCGAATGAGTTTGAGTTTGGTGCCAATATAGACTTTGCTTCCAGAATTGAAGACTTGGACTTAGTTTGTTGTATTGAACACTTTGCTAATCGTATATGAATGTTCATTTCAAGTTTCAACTATTTGAAAACTGAAAAAATTTTAAATAATTTATCAATTTTATTTGATGTATCAAATGAATTTGCCCCATATGTGTAGGGCTCTCAACTCTTACCGGGAGTAACTATGCCATTGCTTTGGTAAATGAAAATCACTAAATTCTGGTGAGTTACGATATTCAATGGAGTTGAGACTGTTCATTGATATATTTCTTCAAGTCTTTCATATATTTCGATATTCATCATATTCTGTAGCTAGGAAAGAATTGTATGTGAGTCCCTTGACTTGAGCTTTAAAGAGATATTGAAGATTTGCAACTATTATAATCATATGAAGAAACAATTTATACACAAGAAAGATTAAACCAGGGAAGAACGCATGATTGACTTGAGCTGCGCTCTCGTGATGTTTCGTGAATCGGTGTATAATCGAGTATTGTCTATCCTTCTCTGATATTATAACTCATTATTCAATATGATAAATCTTTTATTTATATTAAAAATTTCAATCATCCGATCTTCCCTGGTTTCATGTTTCTTATATCATATATAAATTTTATCTTTATATAATTATATTAGTTGCAAATCTTCAGGAATCGCCTCCAGAAGTTTGTCAAAGTACTTTTGAATCACTTCGTATAATATAATGATAATAAGGTAGATAACTGATAAGTATATAACTGATTCTATAAAACAGATCTGATTTCATGTATTGCGTTCGTGAAATACACAATTCCATATGGACTCTCATTAGTTAGTTTTTTAGAAATATGGAAAATAACTACCCAAGACAGGTTGGGTAATATTCACAAAATGAACGTATGAATTAAGGAATCTGAATATGCGAGAAAAAAGTTGAGAGTATTTTCGGTGAAATTAGAATCCTGTATTTCTGAAAAACATGTGGCAACAAAAAGCAATTAGACATAATGTCTGTGTCTTGTCGTCACAATACTTAAAACAAATGTACCTGCATTAGTGTAACAATGGTCTTTCGTGGTACTTGTGCATACAAGTTTCTCATTCATAAGGTTCTCAGAAAGATACAATAGAGAATATCTCTCCCCTACCCTAATTAGTGTGCAGGTACCATGATGCCATTGCGCAGGCATCGAACTCAGAGAATAAGAGAACGAAGAAGAAATTCACGGTGTAAAATTTGATTTTATATTTGTAACCCAGATATAAAACTGGAAGATGGATAGTTCAGTGAAGTTAGTTACGAGGTGATGACCAGTTGGGTTAGTAGAGTTTTCAAGGATGTTTCCAAGTGCTGTACCACAATAAAATTCTCGTCTGTCGTCCATCAGTGTTTTAATAATTTCCACGAAAACCAGATACCCCAAAAAATTTTGGGGACCCCCCTGGCTAAGGCCTTGATGAATAGGGTTTAATATTAGCTGTATTCATTAAAGTAGCAGAAGTAACTGACCATTTCTGTACTTAATTGACAAATCCTCGACTGGAAGCAAAACCAAACTTTTCCTAATGTTTGAATACTTATCATGTTCCAAGCCAGTTCCTCAACGTGAAAATTAAAAAAAAACTTCGTCCAGATCCAACGTCGAATCACAATCCCCTAAATTTCAACGAAACAACTGACGAATTCGTTTATATAAGACAGCGCCAGAGCAGAAGCTGTGGGAGATATTCACGTTAAGACTCCGAGTTTCAATTCAGCCTTTAATTCTAGTCAGAGCACACTTTCAAAGGATTTAAATTTCGCCATTCTGAGCTTTCGGAAAGTTTCCGAAACCTCGTCCAATTAAATCTACGAAACATTTCGTAAAACTTCAGCCGGTTTCCTATTCTGGATTTTTCCAGATTGCCCCCCAACAAAACTGGAGAAATACAGTTGATGGTGTCAGTCCGACAAACTGGAATTTATGTGGAAGTGGAAATGGACTTTATTGCATTCGTGTAGCTGTGGTCCTATCAGATTGATAGGGGTATTGACGAATATTCTAGTGGTTTGGTTTCAGCAAATGATCGTTGTGTGAAACAAGATTAACTCTGTGGCATTATGAGTGTTGAAACCCTAAAGAGATCATTCTTTCAGCTCGATTTTTGGCAGTGAAGTAGGTAGTGTTATACCCATAAACTAATAAACATAGATAGAGAAAGCATAGGCAATTTTAACGGGTCCTCAACATGGTTACATTACGTTGACGGATTGTGATATATTTTCAAATCAACAATTTTACTAAAACATTATAAATGTATATTATATTGAATGAAATATATTTATTTGAGGGATTCCCGATTGAATATCATTTATAAAACAAAATTACTAAACTCATAAAAGAAGTTTTTTCTCTGCCTAAACTAGCGCCCAAATTGCAGACAACAATTGTATTCTTTTCGATACTTGTTTCCTTAGGGCGATATTTATCCACCAGAGGATGTCTAGTTATTTGGACTCCTCATAGAGTATTTGTGTGATTCCCGATTGAATATGCAAATTTGAGTATTTGGAATCCGATATTTTTCCTGATTGTTGAATTTATAATGAGCAGAATATTCATTATTTTCTGTATCTACCTGCTGAAATCCAAGGTTTGGCAACATTTGCTCTCCTAGTGTTATCGGTTGTTTCACGTCGTTTGGCGCGCTTGAAGTTTGTTTTCTGAATTTCTGATATATTTAGGTTTTATTTCGATATAATTTGAGTTAATATGAAACGTTGATTCACTATGAATTGAATTGAGTGAAATATCGTATCACTGATATGTTTTCATTCCGCGCGCTTCATGTCGAATTTGATGGTTCAAGTTGTGGACAAATTCGCTTACTGAAAATGACATATGCTCCCTCTATTTACGTTCATTACTGTGAGTTCATACCAATATGCATGTAATATTAACATTAAATTGAGAGGATAGAAGTCGCACTCTTCAAATGTTACTTTTTCAGACAGAGAAACCAAATTTATTGATTTTTCAATCAAATGGCTAACGACCGCAGTCTTTGTTCAGTACTGTGCGATTGGCAACATCGCATCGAATATATCGCTGAAATAGGTACCTACCACTTGAGAAGGTTCGACCCCAGGCAACAAAACACCCCATGCGAAGAGACAGTTTTTACAGTAATCTCGAACCACCCACACACAGTCTAACGAAACAAACCCAATTAATACTCTCTACTCAATTCTATCCAAATATATAAGCGTCAGGCTGGTGCAACTTGTATGTGATCTGTGCATCAATAAACACCTATTCATAAAATTAGAATTTGTGTTTCAAAACAACCACACCCCAATTCATGGTCCTTCGAGCCGGATTATATTTTAAATCCAACAAACCATTTTGTGAACGACAAAATCAACGCTTCGCTAGGATCCCATCTCAAGTGCACTTACGATACGAAGACGCCACCGCTGTTGCAGTTTAGCATCACAGGAAATCAAAGGTCAGTCCTTTCCATTTTACATTACCTATTTCTCAAATAAACCCATAATTTATCCTTCATTTATAACGAGTTTAGAGTATTACTGTTTCATTAATTAATAAACTTTCAATCATTCGTTAGTCCATTTCAATTACATTACATTACATATAATAAATTCACTCTTCAGATTTTACTGAATATTTTACTCAAAAATGACTGAAATCGATAATAAAAGAATGCTTACTTCTCGCAGAGCCGGTATAAAAGGTTCAATCACAAGATTCGATAAATATCTGAAGAAAATATCCACTAATCCATTGACTCAACAATCAACATTTGATTTAGAAACTCGCTTGAATGCTATTACATCGCTTTTATCCGAATTCAATACAATACAAACAGAAATTGAGTTCCTAGAGCCCGACGATGTAGACGTACATAATTTAGAACGGGATGAATTCGAAACAAAATATTTTTCCGTTGTTTCTCAAGCAAAAATGAAATTGTCTAAGCCCGCAACATCGACCGCCAGTGTCGTATCAAATCATCCTATGACAAATATAAAGCTACCTGACATTAAATTGATAGAATTTAACGGTAGTTATGACAAGTGGACTCAATTCCAAGAAACCTTTGATGCTCTTATCAATCAAAACAAAATGCTCACCGATATTCAAAGGTTTTTCTATCTACAAGGTTCTCTTAAGGGTGAAGCTGCTCAAATAATTGCTTCATTAAATGCAACCGAGGCCAACTATAAAATCGCTTGGGACTTACTTCGGGAACGCTATCAAAATAGGAAAGCTATTATTAATTCGCACATGAAGGCAATTTTTGACTTGCCGAATATTCCTAGAGAATCACACTCGCTCTTGAGAAAATTCTTAGATGAATTCCAGAAACATTTTAGATCCTTGAAAAGCTTAGGTGAAAATGTTGATGAATGGCATACCATATTAATATTTCTACTTAGCTCCAAATTAGATTCGTCAACCAGAAAGGAATGGGAAATCTTCATTAATGACAATAATACTCCAAAAATTGAAAATTTCTTATCATTTCTCGCTCAACGCTGTTCTCTCTTAGAATCTTTGGACACCAAAGCCTATACATCTGACCCAAATAATATATTTAACAAGAAATCAAGAGAAATTCGTTCTTACTCTCATTTATCTACAAAAAATAATCTATGCCCTTTATGCAACCAATCCCATTTCATTTATTCATGTAAAGAATTTCTAGACATTCCCATAGAAAAAAGATTTGCTGAGATTAAGCGTCTTAGGTTGTGCTCGAATTGTTTAAGACCTGGACATTCAAATTATTCCTGCAGATCAAAATATTCCTGTCGGTTTTGCCGGAAAAAACATCACACTCTACTTCATGATAACTCGAATGATACCAGCAAAACTCGAATCCATAATCAACCCTCCAGCAATCAGTCTCATACTCATCAAGAGTCCAATTTACCCACGGAGAATATTTCCGAAAATTTGCATACTCATTCAGTGGCATCTCAAGTAAGTCACTGTACTTACACAATTCTCTCCACTGCAATTCTCAATATTTTAGACAGAAACGGAAAAACAATTAAATGCCGAGCTTTACTCGACAGTGGCTCGCAATCAAACTTCATTACCAAAAAATTATTCGATAAGCTGAATTTAGGATATACCTCTGTAAACATACCGATTTCCGGTTTGAGTCAAAATCTCATAAACATTTCCAAACGAGCCACAATCCAATCCCAATCTATATGTAACAATTACACTTTCAAATTGCCTTATCTCATAATTGATAAAATCACCGGCCTTACACCTCAACAGAAAATACCTCTAAGCCATTTCAAATTTCCAGGCAATATCTGTCTTGCCGACCCAACATTTCATATACCTTCTGATATTGACATGCTCCTAGGTGCTGGCATATTCTTTGATCTACTTTCTAGTGGACAAATCAAATTGGGTAAAGGGCTACCCATACTTCAGGAAACAAAGCTAGGCTGGATAATATCCGGACCTTTGTCCATCCTTCCACCCGCTTCCACGAACTCTTCTTTTCTATCAACGTCAAAGAATATACAGTTACAAGATTTTTGGCAGATCGAGGAAAACTTTGCAGGTCAACAATTCAGTACCAAAGAAGAAGCTGAGTGTGAATCTCATTTCTCTGAAACCTTCACAAGAGACAATACCGGAAGATTCACAGTTAGTTTACCCTTAAAGGAAAATTACCCCAAATTAGGTGACTCTGAAGAAACAGCCATCAACAGATTCCACGCGATCGAAAGAAAACTCGATAAAAACCCTGAACTCAAGGCACAATATTCTGAATTTATTGCTCAATATCAAAATTTAGGTCATATGACTAAAATTAATCGCAATCATCAAAGTCAATATCCTATTTATTATCTGCCACATCATTCAGTAATGAAACATGATAGCACAACAACGAAGCTTAGAGTAGTTTTTGATGCTTCTGCAAGAACCACTTCAGGCATCTCGTTAAATGATGTTCTTAAAGTTGGCCCAACGATTCAAAATGATCTCTTCACCATAATATTGCGTTTTAGACAACACAATTTTGTATTAATTGGCGACATTAGTATGATGTATCGCCAGGTCAATATTAATCCTGAGCAACGTAGTCTCCAACGAATATTATGGCGGGATCATCCCAATCAAGAGCTATCACATTACGAGCTAAATACAGTTACCTATGGAACTGCTTCCGCAAGTTTCCTTTCTACACGTTGTCTCAAACAGATCGCCCTAGAAAATCAAATCACATTTCCTGTTGAATCAAACATTATCTCAAATGATTTTTATGTTGATGATCTCCTTACAGGCGCCGAAACAACAGAAAATCTAATTCTGATACGAAAAAATTTAGTCAACATGCTTAAGGGCGCAGGTTTTGAATTGCGAAAGTTCAGTTCCAACGAACCAACTATCCTTACTGATCTTTGTGGGCCAGAAGGAAATTCCATCAAACATCTCGTTAACGAATCGCAAAGTACGAAAACTTTGGGAATTTCTTGGAACTCCACATCAGACTGCTTCATCTATAACTCACAATTGTCCCTTGATTATCCGAATCCAGTTACGAAGAGGAACATCTTGTCAACCATTTCTCAAATCTTTGACCCTCTAGGTCTCCTTGGTCCTGTCATAGTTCAAGCAAAAATTTTACTCCAGCAGCTATGGCTGGCCAATCTCAATTGGGATGATCCTATTCCAACTAATCTTTACAAGGCTTGGATTCACTTTTGTAAACAACTCCAAAGAGCCAAAATTCTGGAGATCCCCCGTCATGTCATTCAAGGAGAACCGATTAGTGTACAAATACACGGATTTTGTGATGCATCTATTCAGGCATATGGCGCATGCATATATTTGAGATCGCAAAATCGCAATGGTCATATACAAACCAATCTATTATGTGCGAAATCACGCGTTGCCCCTCTCAAGACCATTTCCCTTCCTAGACTAGAGTTGTCAGGTGCCTTACTAGTATCAAAGCTAGTAAAAAAGGTGATCCAGTCCATGAACCTCAACTTTGAGTCAGTTTACTATTGGACTGATTCAACCATTGTCTTAGCATGGTTGAGTGCCGAACCTCGTACATGGAAAACTTTTGTGAGCAATAGAATTTCTGAAATCCAAGGTCTATCTGACACCAATAACTGGAATCATGTACCTTCAAAGGAAAATCCTGCTGATATTATTTCTAGAGGGATCAATCCTACCGATCTTGAAGGTGCTGATTTGTGGTGGCATGGGCCACATTTTCTATCTAAATCTTCAGATAATTGGCCACAAGAACGTCACATTTCGAACTATTCGCGTACAGCTTCAACACTTGACGAATATAATCAAAACAACACTTTCATGCTAATGTCAGGTGACAATTTCATTTTCGAAAGATTCTCAAACTATTCTAAGATGATACGTGTCATAACTTATTGTTTGAGATTCGCTAAAAAATCAAGAGGAAAACAAGATACTGAAATAAAGTCACTAAAAATAAATCCCTTTGAGTGGCAAAACACGGAAAATTTGCTGCTCAAACTCGTTCAAGCCCAGTGTTTCACCGATGATTTGAAAGATTTAACATCTACGAAATCGGTCAAGTTTTCCAGTTGTCTGAAATCTTTAAACCCCTTTTTAGACACTAATGGCATAATCCGAGTGGGAGGCAGATTGGAACATGCAAATGTTAGTCCCGATACTAAGCATCCTATTCTCATTCCGAAAAAACACCCCTTTACAGCGATGCTAGTGCGGCATGTTCATGAAATTAATTTTCATTCTGGCTGTCAGGCAACCCTTTCCTTTATAAGAAGGAGGTTCTGGCCATTAAATGGTCGCGATGCGGTACGTAATATACTCCGTCAATGCATACCATGTTTCAGAGCCAACCCACCAATACCTTCGAATCAAATGGGCAACCTTCCTGCTCCACGCGTAACCCCTTCTCGCGTTTTCTCTAATTGTGGTCTTGACTATGCTGGACCATTTCTTTTGAAAGATGGAAAATATAGAAATCGGAAAATCCTAAAATGTTACGTATGTATATTCGTGTGCCTGTCTACAAAGGCGGCTCATATTGAACTCGTGAGTGAACTAACGACTGAAGCGTTTATAGCAGCATTCAAGCGATTTGTATCTAGGCGAGGAATGTGTACGAATATTTATTCAGATAATGGATCCAACTTCATTGGAGCCAGAAATCAATTCAAGGAAATATACGAAATTCTATCCAGTAAGCCAATACAAAGGCATTTTGAAAATACTCAAATGCAGTGGCATTTTATACCTGCTCGTTCAGCCCACTTTGGAGGGCTTTGGGAGGCCGCTGTGAAATCGGTAAAGCATCACCTCAAACGTATTTTATCCACCGATCGTTATACTTATGAAGAGTTTATGACTATACTAACTCAAATAGAAGCTACTCTAAACTCGCGTCCTCTCGTTCCCTTATCCTCTGACCCCAATGACCTCGAGGCGATCACTCCAGGACACTTCATCATCGGAGAACCATTGAATGCCGCTCCTCAACTCAACGTCGATGACTCTAAGTTTCATCACTCCAAAAGATTACAGCACTTGCAAAAACTCGTACAAAGTTTTTGGACCAGATGGAGGAATGATTACCTACATAATCTCCATCAAAGAAACAAGTGGCAATTCAAGAAAGAAGTCAAGGAGCTGATAGGCAGACTCGTACTCCTCCGTGATGAAAATTCCTTACCTCAGCAGTGGGCCTTGGGAAGAATCACCTCTGTACATCCCGGAACAGACAATATTGTTCGTGTTGTTAGTGTCCGTACCAAGAACGGAATTGTGAAAAGGGCAATTTGCAAAATAAGCATCTTGCCAGTGAATTGACTCTCTAGACCCATTTTTTAATTTTTTTTATTCCTTTTTTATCATTAATTTATTATTAGCATTAGGAAAACTTTATGTAAATCTATCTTACCAGACCTGATGCAATTATTTTCATGTGATTTTTGTTTTTGAAAGTGGATACTTTCAAGGCCGCCGGTATGTTCAGTACTGTGCGATTGGCAACATCGCATCGAATATATCGCTGAAATAGGTACCTACCACTTGAGAAGGTTCGACCCCAGGCAACAAAACACCCCATGCGAAGAGACAGTTTTTACAGTAATCTCGAACCACCCACACACAGTCTAACGAAACAAACCCAATTAATACTCTCTACTCAATTCTATCCAAATATATAAGCGTCAGGCTGGTGCAACTTGTATGTGATCTGTGCATCAATAAACACCTATTCATAAAATTAGAATTTGTGCTTCAAAACAACCACACCCCAATTCAGTCTTCCAGCCAGTTATTTACAGTTTTATATTACATTCAATTACAAATCATCAAAAAACATGAAAAACAACTATTATTCTATTGATTTGTGTTTGAATAGTGGCCAGTTTCCGAACAAAATCGTTTTGGAGGTTGAAAATCAAAAGTCTCGATTTTATAGGATTTGCTTGAATTCTCCAGCGTCGCATCCATGCTACATTGACGTTTGTGATTGTAGTTTTTCCATACAGTTGTTAATCGTGGTACCATGTGAAATGAGGGTTGTATCGTCTGCAAATTGCAGCATATATGCTTATTTGTTAATATGGTGTTCTGATTTTTATTTTGATTTCATATATCGTAGCAGTACATGTTATATGTATAACAATGGAGATAGTGGTGAACCTTGTTGTGGCACAAATGGAGCTGAAGTTTCTTTTTCCACTTTAACCTGAAGAGTTCTTACCGATATAAATTTGGAAATGATTCTCAGGAGGTATATTGGGCATTGTAGTTGGCTCAATTGGAAGGAGTCCATTGTGCCAGACACTGTAGAATGATTTTCGGATTTCAATAAATAAGGCTATCGACTTTTTTTCCATTTTTCCTGAACATTTAATGTTAAAATTGTTAGGGGATGAGTTGTGGAGGTTTGGCTTTTGAATCCAAATTGGTATGAAGGTATAGACTTTCCTACTGCTGTACGGATCCTCTGTGTTAGACGTTTCGATGATTTAATTGAATATGAGGTCTTAGTGAATGGCCTACATTATCTCCTGATTCGACATCTCCAAATCTTTTTGATGGGGTTATTAAAAAAGTGTCGTGTTTATGACATTACCTAATTCTCTATATCTCTAGAGACTTGTATTAGGCCCTTTCTTGACTTGACTGTACATGTATATGACCCTCTCCATCGCAGCGTTCAGAAAGCAGATCAGGAAGCACTGATCTACTCAGTGAACGTTACAACAGGGAAAGTCACAGCTTACCAATACCATAGCGAAGAGTGATGAGCAAAAGACCTTAGAATGGTGGCGAAATAACTCCTCAAATATGGTAGCAAAAAAAATGCTGTGCATAGATTTTATTACTATTTAGAATGCAATTTTAACATCCAATGAAATGAAAATTCATTCAGAAACTGTTCACGCGATGTTTTTGTTTCTATTCCGACTGTCTTAGGCCTCTGTGAGATCTCTCCGAAGCTTAGAGATTATGCTGGTTGTGTTCTATGTAGGCTTTGTATTTGTATTCCATCCCCACTTTAGGCACAGCACTGTTAAAGTTTTACTTAACAGCTCAACTGAGAAATTCCTTTTCTAACTCGCCAATCTGGCCAACCTTGTCTCAGAAGTACCAACCAGTTTTCCTCACCGAAACGTAAAACAGGAATAAAAAATCTATGAAATTATGTGTCACTTGATTGTTATCAAAGATTTTCGAGGGGGTTACCAACTAGCTTGAGGAAATTACTGTAGTCCCAGGAATTTGTAAGCACAGTATATCTCACTGATCTGTCTCAACGTTTTCCTACGAAAAAATTATCTTAACAGAAATTTGCGACTGAATACGGCCTTCTCTGTAGTAGATATACCAGATAAAAATTGCTATTGAATATGGAATCAGAACTCAGGTTTCAATCAATAATTGTGGAAGTACATTGTAGAAAATCAAATTTACCGTTTTCATCTGTCATCTCGATTTTCATTCACAAGAAACAAAAAACTGAGTTTTGCGAATATCTGATATTTACCTCGTTAGATTATAATGATATTCAGATAGTGCATTTGCAAAATAGGAACATGAGATCTTCACCACGGTAGCAAATAGTAATTAATAACATTACTCCATATACTCCATATACAGTTCCAAAACAGCAGTATACATAATACGTCTAGATGGGGCCAGATTGGGCTTTTAAGCTCCAATATATGTATCCATATTTCGCAGCGGGAAAAGCAATATCCAACATAACTCAGACTATAACAGCATTCATAGGGCATAATAGCATGTATTTGGCATATTCATGTTCATTCAACGTTGCATTGAATTCATATGAGGACGTTCAGAATTTTCACTTTGGATTTGAAATAAGAATTTATTATTAACTTATAACAACAGTTTTGTATCAATGTATACATTCAGAAATATACGGACACCAACCAACCCATTCTTCCTATAAGAAAATGCGTGGTCACATATTGCTAGAATTACGTTGGTTTTCGAAAAGACAATCAAATCAATTCATTATCTTGGGTGAATTCATAATGAATTCTGCATTTTCTCCAATTTTTTTCATTTCAATTTTTTTGTTTCTATCGTCTGATAGTTGTTTGTGTAAAAAGTGTTAATTATTCCACTTATAGAAATATACTCTCTCCAAGTTTATAGTTTTGAATTATTCCATCAACAACATTTTTCCGGAACTATAC
Organism: Harmonia axyridis; assembly: GCF_914767665.1. Lineage (NCBI taxonomy): Eukaryota > Metazoa > Arthropoda > Insecta > Coleoptera > Coccinellidae > Harmonia > Harmonia axyridis. The sequence continues at coordinate 29,771,098 of NC_059506.1, read as the reverse complement.
GATGAGTTTCAATTAAATTTGAGTACACCACTTATTCCAATTACAATTTTATATCCTTGTTATCCTTTGAATCGAAACGATTACTCATATATGCCTGCTTTGATGAGAACCAAAACATCTAAATGGGTAAAAACAAATATTTGTTCAGTTGCACTGTTTGCTTTAACGAAATTCCATCATTCTCAAATTTATCCAATTCAAAAATACCACCGTCCAACTTGACCAATTAAATTCCCAACCAGCGCCCTCTATCCACATAAACGTTAATTCTTCGATAAAACCATATTCTTTTAATTCGCAAACGACGCAAACCGTTTTTCCATATTTGCTCTAAACAGAATGTGAAGAGTGAAAGAGTAAGAGAGAGACGTAGTGAAAGATCCTCAATATTCCATGAGAGCAACGTGCACCATTCTGTTGGAATTATCTTGTGAGGTTCTATTGCTAATTCTGTAATTATAATGATCATATCCGAAAATATTAAATTCAATTTATAAGTTCAAAATTATAAATACTAGGATGAGTGCGTTAAAATATGATATTGAGTTTCATATAGTATCTCAGAGCAATAAACATAGATAGAAGAGGCATATTATGTCATTTTCAGTGAGTGAATGTTGTCCCCAACATGAACTATCAATCGCACATAAGCGCACGGAAATAAATATATGAGTGATAGGATAATTCACTCAATTTGCGAGTTTCTCCACAAAGAACTCACTTCTTATATCTCATAGTGAATCAATTTTTCATATTAACTCAAAATATATTGAACAAAATACCTAAATATATCAGAAATCCAGAAAACAAACTCCAAGCACGCCAAGCGACGTAAATCCACTGATGACACTAGGAGAGCAAAAGTTGCCAAACCTTGGATTTCAGCAGGTAGATACAGAAAATGATAAATATTCTGCTTATTATAAATTCGACATTTAGGAAAAATATCGGATTCCAAATATTCAAATTTGCATATTTAATCGAGAATCACTCAAATAAATATATTTCATTCAATATAAAATACATTCATAACGATATAGTTAAATTGTGGATTTGAAAATATATCACAATCCGACAACATAATCTAACCATGTTGGAGACTTTTAAAATTGTGTATACTACCTCTATCTATGTTTATTATTCTATGTATAGTACCAATAGATGTTTGCGATTTTAGGACTATATTTGATTAAATCTCCGAGAAATTCATTTCAAAATTAATATCTTTTATGTTTTCAGTGAATATTTATTAATGTGAAATTTCATGCAAAATCTACCATAGTGTTCAGCGGACGGATTTTTTCAATTCGGTTTTCGGATTCTACAAATTCCTGAATATAAACTGTAAACCTTTCAAGTGTAGTTTAAATTGTTTTTACTCATACAATTCCAAAGATTATTCCTTAAAAATAAAAAACCAACTTCATCCTTAAACTCAACCGACGAAATTCCCAATCAGCACCCTCTACCGTCAACACGCAACACAAACATTTCATCCATCGATAAAACAGCATTCTTCAATTCAAAAACCCTTATTTTTCCACGTCCCAACCAAACTGAATGTTTGGTTAGTCCCTTCGCTGCACTACTCAAATATTCAACACACAATTCCGGTTACATATGTTGCCGCAATCCTTGGGGAACATAGGGAATTCGAAAGGTTCGGGAACGCATACAACGCACACGACCAGGATAGAAAGCTATGCGTTCAAAAAATCAAATAACCCCATAAGGCAGCGTGGGGAATTTATCGGGCTGAGATTGGTACAGGGGATTCACCGCTAATCGGATTTTCGTTCCAGTATAGAACAAATGCGCTCGTAATTTTGGTGCATATGGCTTTCAGTGGGGGTAAAAATGGCGGTTTGGAGGGAATAATGGTTGGAGATAGTTGTTGGGAGTTTTAGGTTTTTAGTTTCAGGAATAATGGAGGAGCTCAGCTTAGAGCTATCGCTAGACAAACTGCTGCCGTAGGCAGATACCTCAGTGTAATAAACATAGATAGAAAGAGCATATGTCATTTTCAGTAAGCAAACTTTGTCCCTAACATGAACTATCTAATTTGACATGAAGCGCGCGGAAATGATACGATATTTCACTCATTTCGCCAGTTTCTCCACACAGAACGCACTTCTTATGTCTCATAGTGAATCAACGTTTCATATTACCTCAAAATATATTGAAATAAATACCTAAATATATCAAAAATCCAGAAAACAAACTTCAAGCGCACCAAACGATGTGAAAAAACCGATGACACTAGGAGAGCAAAAGTTGCCAAACCTTGGATTTCAGCAGGTTGATAAAGAAAATAATGAATATTCTGCTTATTTCAAATAAGACAATTAGGAAAAATATCGGACTCCAAATATTCAAATTTGCATATTTAATCGGGAATCACTCAAATAAATATATTTCATTCAATACAATATACATTCATGACGATATAGTGAAATTGGGGAGTAGAAAATATATCACAATCCGTAATCTGACCATGTCTGGAAATGGTAGAGCGCTATATTTTTCAATTTCCACGATGAATTGCTTAGTATTGGTTTAAAAAAGGGTTTCAATTATATTCACTGTGAGACCAGATGACGAAGTTGTCATCCACATATCTCAGTCAGTTGATGGATTCATTTGAGAGTTGCTACGGCTAGGCTTAAGAGGTTACCCAAAGCGACTCCATCGAGTTGTCTAGATGGAGTCCAGTTTTCAATGTTTCAGTTTTTCTATTAAATGAGCTGCATCTTTGAAGTTGTTTTCCGAATTTCTTATTATAGAGTAGTTATTAACACTTTGGCCAGCTCATATGTAGATGAGTTTAAGGTGCTCACTTCAAATGGAGTTGAACAATTGTTTTTTTTACTCAAAACTCGAATATATATTATATTGATTGAAATATGAATCAATATAATATATATTCATAACGATATAGTAAAATAGTGGATTTGAAAATATATCACAATCCGACAACCTAATTTAACCATGTTGGGGACATGTAAAAATTTGGTATACTCCCTCGATCTATGTTTATTGTATATGGCAGAGACCCAATTTGCCTCCATAACATAAGTCAACTCAGCAGAATGCAAAAATTAATATCGGGTAATCAAGGTCATCTTAAAAGAGATGAAAACATTGATGGTATCTCTTCGAAAATTCTTGATAAAACATAGGAGAAATATTCATCAACAAAAAAAGAACAATTTCAAACCTGTACGAAAATTTAAATCATTTTAAGATTCGTAAGAAAAAAAAATCTTGTTTTTTCCATTTATTATTTTTGAGTGGTAGAGATTTTTTCTAGTTCGCTGACGATAAATTTTTCAAAATCATCTCCAGATGTGTTTCCTAAGAAAACAAGTTCTTATAATTCCTTTCTCGTAATAATTCACAAAATGATTTTTTTGTGATACAGTTTGGTGTTACTACATTTCTGTTTTTAAATGCCATTTGTTCTAAGTGACTCATATCGTAGATATTACCCACGGCCGAAAAAATGCTTGAAATTTGAAAGCCGGAGAATTTAAAAAAAGTAAAAATATGTAACACACACTTTGCATATTGGTACATTAAACATATTATAATTGATTGAAGCAAGGAATGAATACACGTTTCATTTTATCAGAATGATGAGATGGAACTGGTGAAATGGAACCGTTTTCTCACTATTTTACATTCCTCTGAGCAATCAACATTTTGATGGAAGAATTTAGAAGGAACTTCATTCCTAGAACAGCTACGAGCCACCTCAAAATACTTTATAAGAGTCGGCAAAGTGTATCAAAGAGAATGCCTGATGAATGCATGAGTATTAGCGTTAAGAACTTCTAAAAAGTACTTTGAGGGGGGATCCGCGTCATGTGAATATTTATGATGCATAATGCGTCACCTTTGATGGTTTTTGATGTTCAATTCATCATTATTCCCTTCTTGTTGTTTCAACTGAATTACATTCTCATTCGGTACTTTGAATTTCTACACATCAGTTTTTTGTTGATCAATCTTGAAATGCCGTCCCTAAATTTTGGCTTCCTAGGCAAGTGCCAACTAATCTGCCTATACCCTAGCGATGGCCCTGATTCAGCTTGAATGAAGAGGAGGGGAAGAATGAATAGAAAGCTTGTTGCAAAAACGTTTTTGAATTGTAGAAATGATTTCAGATGTAAGTACAGGGTTATCCAATAAGAGGTATCATTTTGAATACCCTGATATCTTGGCAGCTGTCATTTTTGAAGCTAGAGGAAAAATTTGAGCTGTTGGAACAGGTTAGTTATGTGAAGAATCGACACCGTATGCGTAGCTCAAGTACAAATGAGAATATAACTGCTGTTCCGTAGTGTTGATAGTTTGTAGATTGTGCTCTACGTACACAATGAAACAATCGCAATATTGCAATAAAAGTTTCGTAGTCGTATTATTTCTTGAAGAGATGATCACAATGGACTAGTTTAGTGATATTGATAATACTATATTTGACACGATAGAATTAAAATATAGAGCAAAACTGATAAATCAGTGAAAAATTTTTGGAAATCCATCAATAAATGACTGAGAAATAGATTATTTAAATTTACGTATTTTAGCGCGAAACGTCTTTGGTCTCCGACTCGTCTGTGACGTCACGTCACTTGCCTGTGATCACTAAACCATAAATTACGTTTAAATACTTAGCCGCGCCTAGGCTCTCGCGCCGTTTGTAGTTGTACAGTGTAGTTTTAACTCGAGTTTTGTTTTTATGTCATCATAATGGATGAAGGCTTCGTGAAAGGACAAAGTGACAATGTGCCTAGAATAGATATATTCGCAGTGATGGAGTTTTTTTCTTCAAATCCATCTTATGTCTGTGCTAAAATAAAAGGAGTTAAACTTTTCAAGTGAGTATCTACTTTTGAGTTTGCTTCATCATGGTTCACCTTATAACGATGATTTATTTGAAAAACGTTTCATAAACATTTTGTAATTGAGTACTGGTTCTTGAAGTCTATCCATTATCAATGGCAAAACATATTTATGTGAGGAGTAAAAAGTAAAAAGAGAAAAAAGTAATGTTTACTGCCCGTATAAAATCCGGTATGAATCAATTCTATCTAAGTGGACTTGATATTGGCGGGCGTCATATCGTCTTGTTTATGTTTTAAAACATGAGGGAGATAGTTCGCAATGTCAGTGGTGTAGTATGTTGTTTTTTGTGTGTGAATTTAAAGATTTCAATATTGTCGGTAAGGGTTCGGAATGATCTAAATAGGTGTCTTTCCTGAGACAACGCGATTTTACACGACACGAACGGCACAAGTGATTGTACACCAATGAATTCGTAAGCACTCTGCGAATACCAGTCGCCTCGTGTAAGTGGCATGACGTCACATACTAGACGCTGCGTACTATGCAATTATTCTTCCAAGTGCAACTTCAAAGTCCCATAACTTTTTCATTCCTGGAGATATTTCGATGATTCTTCCACATTTTTGTTTCATTTTACTTAAATTTTCAGAATTAATCCTTAACAAAAAAATGAAAACTAGTCCATTGGCCACTGATGTCTTGTTTTTAGGCTACGTGAAAGATCTATGCCAATGCTCCACAATCGATCCAAGATCTTAAAGATGGAATTCGTGAAGTTATAGAGGACATACATCCGCAAATATGCGAATTGGTCAGGGCAAATTTCATGAAATGGATATGATGCTGCAACCATATAATGATGATCATTTGGCTGATATCGTTGAGCATATTTTATGGATTACCATACTCTCCACAATTAAATAAACTTTCACGGCTCTCTCTTTTTCAATACCAAAATGAGAGCTCTTATTGCAGAACCCTTCATTTCCAGATTCCACACACTGCAAGCAGTAAATAACAATCATTCGGAATTTTTCCTCGACTGGTTCCAACCGTTCATCACGGAAAAAAACGAACGAATAGGAGAAAATAAGAGCGGAACACTTCGAAGAGCATACCAGAAAATTTTTCAACGCGAAATATGTCACATTCTCTAAAGGCTGGACGGTCGTTGAATAATCCCACTGAAATATAAGAGCTGTTAGTAAATAGCTCTCGAAAAACCCCCGTAAAACAACCATAAATAACTGTTATTCATCGGATCGCGTTCCTGAAATCTAATGCCATCAATTTTGTCGACGAGTCAGGTTCCAAAAGTTGTTCGCGTATACCGCATTTGCTTCCGTTTTCTACCGATATTTTCGTTGCTTTTTCTGATGCTCCGACGATGGTATCTCGATGAGATATCGGTCATTTTTCTGGATTCTCGGTGATGATTCTGTGATGTTATTTTACGTTATTTCCGTATTCCGTTATTTTTTATTTCAGACGTTATTATTAATTATTTTCGGTTGCTGCAGCATATTTCCAAGAAGAATATGTAGTTGAAAATATTCCTAGGAAGAGACGACTACACTTTATTCAATAAATTTCGGATCTAATCAGTAAAACCAAATTTTGTCTTAAAAATTCGACTTTATTGGTCAACATAGAGAAGTATTAGGTGTACAACTTTGCTTCCGCCATTTCGCAATAGATGGCTGTAGCGGTAATTGGTAGTCGGAATAAATAGAACGTAGATGTCATACAATAAGCCTGGGTATTTGTAAACATAGCGCCATCGAAATATTAATCGATTTTTGCCTGCATTATGAAGTTATTCTCGATTAAACATATCAGCTCACAAGCCAAATTCTCTTATTTGTGGGAGTTGTTAATTTTCTTCTTTAATATATAAAAATCTGCGGCTGTGGCTCATCGAATGCTCTTAAATACCTATGGTGAGGCCGCTATTAGTAAAAAAACTTGCCGAGAGTGTTTCAACGTTTAAAGAACGGTGATTTTGAAGTCGAAGACCAGCATGGCGGTGGAAGAGAGATGGTTTTCGAAAATACAGAATCGGAAATACAGAGAGCAATATTGTACGCCCTTGTACAAGAAACCGAAAAGTGTAGTACTGGACTACCAGTGTTTCACCAAAAAGAGTTCTGGAGGAAGAAGTGGTCGCTTTTCGAAGAATATCAGCTGGATTTGTATTCGGAAATAGCATATCACATGATAACAATTTTGAATTAGAATATCTATGCCAAATTGAAGTTGTATATCTTGTGAAGGCTTTGAAAAAAATTAAACTCAAAGACCCTGTATCTCGAAAAAATAATTTTTTCCATACCCAAGTAACAGAACTTTTCTTTCATAAAATCTGTAATTTTTGTTTATTCCTCCAATTCAGGAACAGTCTGTATTCCCCAGTGTTTCACATAAAATAAGTAAAAACATGAGACGAAGAAAACAACAATTTTCAGCAGTAGTGTATGTCACTTTCAAGTAAAGTGGCGCAATAAACTCTAAATGAAATATGCAGTACTCTAAAACATAAACATTTTCATTTTTCCTAAAAATCCTTCTTGCTTCCTTTACCATTAATTCATTAAGTGCTTTCCCATTTTTAAACTCAAGCAATTCCATTAAAAAAAAGGAAACACTGAATGTTTTCATTCAATTACACAGACCAAAATGCCGTAATGTCCTGAGTGCAAAAGCTCGTGGGAGTACACAAATTAAATCCTTGTGTCCACTACATGACCTCTTGTCATCTGTTCTCCAGCCCTCCAGAATATAGGAAAAAGAAGGGACATAATCGCATGGATCTGGCAACAACTGTCAGTTTAATAATTTCCTAAGTTATAAAGTTAATTGGAGCTAGAAGTGTCCCATTTCTCTTATGAAGCACGCTACTCCAGGTGCAAGTAAGGATTTTCACCGAGAAAAGCGGAAGCACTGGAGCATGTGAAGGAATGTAAAGCTGATGGAAAAAATGGAAAGTATGCTCTACCAATTAGCGGACCTAACTTCCGAGAATATAGATTTTCAAGTGATTGAAATGTAGGTGTATAAACTTGACGGGTGAAACTTTTCAATCAATAAGGTTTAAGAACTTTCTTTAGGGAAATTCGGAGGTTTTATTCAACTTTCTGTTTGGAAGAAATCAACTTCTTGTCGAAGTTGTAGGAAAGTGTGCCTCTCTGTGGAATTAGGTGGAAGTACAATGGATTCTGACAGGAGAATAGAATGGGAGAATAAGCTTTTTTCAATTCAAGGTGTATTGTGTACAGATGACAGTTAAGATTTTCATTCTGAAAGCTCTGTATGCAGAACTAAATTTACTGTGTGGATCAACTCCTGAATTCATAAAAAGCATCTTGGAATATTACTTGTTTTTAATTCATTCTCAGCTTTTTCAGCTTAATATCGGTTGTTTACGTTGATGTTCAGGAATGAGGAGTAGCATGAAATGAGGACCTTCTTAGAATTATGCCAAGAAATTGGTAGTTCTATTCGTTCTATCAATAATTTCTCTGACTGACAAAACACTGTCCCTCGAACTCAATACTCAACTTCTTTCGAACTCCTTTGTGCTCGTCAATCTTCAACCTACTCTGATTTATTTCACAAAAACACCAAGGTAAATACATCCGAACAAATGGATACCGATATTTCGTCGAAAATGCTAAGAATATCTCAACTAAAAGAGTAAAGGCGACCAAATATTTTGCAGCTAGTATTAGAAATTAGAAGCACACCACACTTTTGGAATTATGGCATTGGATCTATTGCTTATAGCGATAGTGAATCCACATGTTCTCTCGTACAATATAACGCTACAAATAGCCAGAACAACTTGGGACCATTTTGAAGATCTAGTCAATTTGTTGCCCTTTAGCATGAAGTATGACGATGTCCAATAAGTGGTTTAATTTTGAATAGCCTACTCTCCTAGCAACTGTCACTTTTGAAGATGTCATTTTTTGACATTTGACTAGTAAAAACTATGTCATATGGAACGATACACGCAACAACAATGTTTTTAACTTGTTAAAACTCACTACAGGAGTTGTGAACAATTTGCAGTTACAGTTAGCAAAACTGAACCACTTTTGGGTTGTCGTGAAGAAGTAAAAGTAATACTGGTGGAATAATTTCTTCCGAAACCGTGTAGGTCGCTTGAAAACAGCAAAGAAGATAGTTCTTCTAATCGATAGAGTTGAGGAAAATTAAGGTTTGTTGATTTCTAGTCTATCTTGAGAATAAGACATTCCTCAAACTGAAGGGTGTTTTTTTTCGAGGTATATAACTTAAAGTTGGCATTACTGTTCAAGATGGCGACCGATTTAACAGCTGTCAAGTGATTTATTCTTAGTTTGGTTCGGCAATTCATCATAAATAGATCACGCCTGAACAATGTTCGGAAAAAGTGCAATTTTATTTCGAAAATAATGGTTCTGTGCGGAATATGTATCGCGCACTACGTCCATTTTATCGTCGACAAAATCGTCCATCAGAGCAGTTAATTCGATTAACCATGGAACGTTTTCGCACCACGTTTACTCTTATTGATACCTTGCATCCCCAGAGTGCTTACGGTGCTTACAGAAGAAGCTATTGCTGCATCAAAACGATGATGGCCAGAACGTTACAGTCAATGGTGATCGGTATAGAGCCATGATTACTAACTTTTTCATTCCTGAATTGAACAACCACGATGTCCAGGAGCTGTGGTTCCAACAAGACGGCGCAACATGTCACACAGCTTGTGCCACAATCGATTTATTGAAAGACACGTTTGGTGACCGCCTACTTTCACGTTTTGGACCTGTGAATTGGCCTCCAAGATCTTGTGATTTAACACCGCTAGACTACTTTCTGTGGGGCTATATAAAGTCATTGGTCTATGCGGATAAGCCACAAACCCCTATCATTTGAAAGACAACATTCGCCGTGTTATTGCCGATATACGGCCACAAATGTTGGAAAAAGTCATCGAAAATTGGACTACATCCGAGCCAGCCGTGGCGGTCATATGACAGAAATCATATTAAAAATGTAATGCCACAAGATTATCTTGCGGATAAATAAAATTCATGTCAATCGAATAATCCATCGTTGTTTTATGACAATTTAACGTTCTATAGCTCTAAAAAAAAACACCCTTTACATTACACCGTATTCTGCATAAACTTAAGACTTAAGGCTTTTAAAGTTCAGTCAACAAAAGAACTCAAGCGGTCGATCACCGTTTTTACGCTGATTGGGTCCTTGAAATGCATCAAAATGAACCGGATCTTCATCTGAAATCATATTCAGTGATGAGGCCCATTTCCACCTCGAAGGCTACATTAGCAAGCAGAATTGTCGCATTTGGGACTCGAAAAATCTAATAATGGTTGTTGAAAAGCCTCTTCATCCTCAGAGTGTCACTTTTTGTTGCGGTTTTTAAGCCGATCGTGTGATTGGAATATACTTATTCGGAAATCAGGTGACGGTGAATATATTGCGTTGCCAAGCATAGATAAAGTATTTTAATGGACGGAATTATTTTAAACAAGACGGCACTACTTGTCATACAAGCAGCAGAACAATCGCAATTTTGCAAGAAAAATTTTCTGGCCGTTTTCTTTCTCGACAAACTCACCACGTTCTGCTATGAAGGTGAAGGGTGCACATGGCAGGGACAACCGAGTTGCCATACTGATGATTTGATCAATGGTCCCAGGATGAACCACCGCAAAGTCTGTAGAGAGAGCTCACCAAAAAATTGGGTATGAATGCCTTGCCAAAGTTTGAAGTGAATAAAGTTTACAATTCTCCAATTATAGAGTGCTTCATTTGTCGTTCTTACAAATTATTTCCACTGCACTTAGGGCCAATTGCACCATTCAAAAAATACACGCTGTTTACGTGATCAATGTTCAGTACTAATCGATACTTATAAGTTCTACCGATTGCACAGATTGATAATGATCGATGTTTAGCTAAACAGGAGATATGTTTGGCAACATTTCAAAATATCGACGGTGATCATAGAAAAATCAGTCCTCAATTTTCTACTATAATGTTCTCTGTTCTTGTCATGACAAAGTTAACATAAATTACAAATTATTATAATAAATTGTCATTGAATGATAAGTCACGATCTGAATCTGAATCCATATTTCAATTCTGAAATTCCTCACAAAACCAAACACAGAAACATACAATGTGACACCATCAGGTTATGTCCATAAAGAAATAATGTTCAGGTTATGTATTAAGTCATATGTTTCGACGTTTTGAATTGCTTAGAACCATAGATCTAATGTCAAATTGATATTAGGTCTATGCGAAGAACCCTCTTCAAAACTAATCGGGAAAATAAACGTCCAAATTTTCCTGTTTAGTGTAATCGGTGATTAGGCCTAAGATGTCTAAAAACCTGGTGTATGGACTGATTAGCTTTTGTTTTGCCAATTTTGGGAATATTAGTTTGAGCTTCTGATTGGCTAGGATCGGATTTTTATTGATGTATCCTGTCAAAATCAAAGGGAAAAAGATCGAAATGAAAGGTATGACACTGCGGCGCCGCCACGAAATAAAACTAATATTTTCAATTCCGTCGAATGTCATTCCATTCAAAAATTGACGAGTGCATTCACCATGTTTTTAGACATCTTAATTAGGCCACATTAAACGTCATTTGACAGATGGTGAAAGAGAAATTAGAACGTAATCAATGTTTGAATTCTTAATCACCGATTAGGCAAATGGTGCAACTGGCCCTTAGTCATACTTAAAGTTGAAATAACAAAAATATACAGGGTGTCCTGTTTGAAAAATAAAAATTGATGGCATTATTGTTGAAACCGGAAGTACGTTAGAAACAATGAGTATAACATCAGAAGCATTGAGCTGCATTGTACGTTCTTGCAAAGTTTCAGAATAGTTATTTATAATACAAGTGCAGAAGGCATTGATATTCTTCCACGAGTTCAAAATTCAAAAACGAGCCACGAAGTGGCGAGTTTTGGAATGAACGAGTGGTAGAATGAGCCTTCTGTACGAGTATTATACATTATTTTCTCTAATTCATTGCATTTTCATTGAAATTAATGAAATATTTCCATAAATATAATTTAGTGATTTTTGCATTGAAAAATGTTGGTTGGCAGAACTGATTTCTTTAAGGCAAATTGATGAATTGACAGATAAAGCCGTAGCGGAAAGTTCGGAGTGCCAACATAGAATAATAAAATATAACCATGAAAACTGTGCGTTTCTGATATATTCTCGCACGATTTTGTTCTACAAGATGTGGAAGAATGAACGGAATAACCACAGAATTAGAGAAAAACTCTTTTTAGTTTCAAAGATATTTTCTCGCTGCCATTCTTCACCCCAACCCTGTATACGTTCTCATCTGATGAATACTTATCGAAGGAACAAAATACACCGTAAACATCTCAAATGAATCAGCTGTCATCAACACTCGAGATTAATCTTGATGAAATCCCACTCGAAGTGAATTTCAAGAGCACAGCCTCGAGCGTAATTCACAAAGCGGTCTTTCATATTGAAAATATTTCCTGCAGTTGATTATCGGTATTCCCGGTGATCCCCAATTTTCGCCTTGAAACGCCCACGAATTATCCCGCTTGTTCCTGAAATCCATCCAAGGACGGGCACGTTCAGATTATACGATAGTCCCACGCTTTTTCCACGAAATTAGGTCTCATTCACCGAAGAGCCTCCTCTTCCACGAACTGTGAAATTGACATTTCGGATGTATACTCCGCATATGGTCTGTGCAGCTTTATTGCCCATGTGTGGGCGGGATATGCATGTGAATACGGGTACAAGGATTACCTCTCTCGAAAAATCTCTCATCACTTTAGGGGGAGTTATTTTTTTCCAGAGAATATGTAAATATTCCGAGTCCTTGAAACAGATCCTCAGATAGAAAACAACTTATAAAATGAAAAAACCTTATGGTTTATCATTTCCTCGTAGAATATCTCGAATCCTTGAAGAAGTCATTGACAAAAGAAGAATAAAAATTGTATGAACCAAGAAAAAAAATTGATTATCCGAAATTGTACAATTTGATTGAACGGTTCATAAATTGAATAATCAAATTAACATTTTTTGATACAATTTTTTCTCATCAGTTTCTTATAGTTAGAAAAAACTTGAATATACAAACTTAAAACTTGTTTATTGAAAAAAAAACTTGCATTTTAGCAACGCGAAGGCTTAAAGAAAATAAACTGTTTCTCCGGTACGTATTTACAGTACAGTTTTCAAGAGGAAGTCATGGATCTCTCTTACTCTTCTGTGAAATAAGTATGCAAATCAACCTCTACAATTGAAATAAAAATTTTAGAGAGTTCGATTTTATCTTTCGGTTGATGTTGCTTCTTCTCCATGAATGATTTAACACTGCAAATTTTACACTAGGGTTAATAAATTTCCCGTATCACGAAGAATATTCAAAATTTGATCTGCTTTAGATAGAAAACAACTTGTAAAATGAAAAAAACTTAATGGTTTATGAGTTCCTCGTAGAATATCTCAAATCTTCAATGAAGCCATTGAAAAATGTAAAAAGGAAAATAAAAATTGAATCAACCATGAAAAAAAAATTATCAAAAATTGTACAATTTGATTGAACGGTTAATAAATTGAATTAATAAATCAATATGAAGAGAAACATACTTTCCAGAATTTTCGTATTTTTATTATGCAATTTTTACTTATTAGTGACTTGTAGTTTAAAAAACTTGAATTTACGAACTAAAAACTTGTATATTCATTCCCCAAACTTGGATTTTAGGAACTCGTAGGCTAAGTGAAAGAATCTGGTACGGATTCACAGAGATAGCAATTTTTAGCAGGTAGTCATAAATCTTCTGTTACTCTTCTGTGAAATAGGTATGCAAATCAACATCTTCAATTGAAATAACAATTTTAAAAAGTTTTAATTCATATTTTGATTGATATTGACTCTTATCAATAACTTGATAACTTCAAATTATAATGATATTTGAGATTTATGATATTAACGATAGTTTATATAACTCATATGGTTTATTAACCGAATTCGGATTGAGAAGCTTTTCCACCTTTCCACTCCAAATTTAAACTGTGAAGGGTCCAGAGGGGACGGAGTTAATTAATTATCAAGTTTATCTCCCCCTTTGATGCGTTTCAGCCTCCCATATGACGCAGTACGAATATGAATTGAGGTATAAGAGGATCAGCTGGTTGTCTTGACATCAAGCGAATGAATATGTATGTCTTTATGGATCAAAGGATGAAGTTTTTTCTCTTCCCATATGAAATACTTGATAGTATTAGTACCTAGCTCGGAAATGTAATCTGCCTTTATTTTATTCCTCATTCTTTTATGCATATAATGTACCTCGGGTCTTTGGAAGGCTAATTGATGCAAGGCTTGTCTATTGTGTTGGAGAAAATATCAGTCATTCCACTTGAATTCTTTTCGAATCCGTAAAAAATTCCATCTTTTGCGCACGCTTGAAATATAGAACATGCTGCTACTATGAGTGTATTGTTTTTTAGGAACTTCAGACCAGGAAAACGCACCTTAGCATTTTTTTCACAAACGAGAAACAGCCAGTAGAAAATCCGAAGGTTTATATCATTTGTTATTTTTTGGTGATTTGGCTACAAGTTATTGAAAATTTGGTACTACTGAGTTGTGTTCATAACGCATAGTTATATTTTTTGAATAATCAAATTGAGAAAGGTAATCCAGTTAGAGCATTTAAGAGAATGCTTCTTTCATTTCTCATTTTCAATTCCATTGTTAACTAATATGTTCATTAGAATTTCAATGGCGATAATTCTGACAGACGTAGAATATCATTGAGATCTCAGAACTTCCGAAAACAAAAAAAAAGAGTCATCATCTTACCCGAGTAGAATTGATGGATGTGAAGAAAGGAGATAGCAATTGAACAGTAGGATTGATGCCTGTTCAACTGAACACCAAAGAAAGATAGTGTTAAATATGGAAGCATTAATTCAGCTTGATGGTGATGAGATGAAGGTATAACAGAAGAACATATTGATGAATGTATTTTGCACGATTTTGCCATAGGTGAACAGAAACACCATACACTGAGTCAACTCAATTAACACGGCTGAAATGTAAACATTGCCCCCCGGTGAATTTACTCGATTTTAATAATTTCGTCCTGCATTATCTAACTACCATGTGCCTGATGAAGCTGTTAATAGAATGCTCCACTTTGAAGACACAACGAAAACATTTTCTGATAGACCTATCGACTTCAATTCATCCACGCATCACTAATTATCCTTCGATTGAATACGAAACTACACGAAGAGGACAAAAACCATGACATGCAATATGAAGGGAAAAGAGAGGGGAAGAGAAAGTTGATGTTTCTTTCAGAAATTTCATAAAATTTGAAACCCTCATAAAAAGATTTTTGGAGTATTTTTTCTTTGAATTATCTTCCTGGATTTCTGAATACTCTTCCGGGATCTTTTTTCTCGACTCAACTGGCGAAGAAGCATTGACGTGACTGCTCAGTTCAAAACGTCGTTTTTTGCAAAAGAATTTATGGTTTGGTATCCCTACAAAGCACTGATGTATTTTAAAAATATATGTTCAAAAAATCTACAGATAAACCCTCACGAAAGAAACAAAACTCTAATATTGGGATTATTTATGAAAGGACTCCTAGCATTTACTGATCATTTAATCATTCTGGTGACATCGCGCATTATTTTAGTCCCTCCTCTTTTCGGTAAATATTGACAGATCATGAAAATGTCACATGTTGTATATATTTCTTTAATTTCAATTTTTTATCTATGATTAACTTTGCTCAGACTCTGGTGCTAGATTGTAAATTGATTTCCCATCAATACATACAAACAGTAAGGTAAAATACTAGTGCTGAATAAAACGAGTATTCTGTTCTAATTCGTATTGGTGACATTTCATTGTGTGAAATTTTGAGCTCAGGCTCATGAACTAATTGATCCGATCTGCCTAGCTCATTTCAAAATAATGAATTAGTAGTAGTTAATTCTTACAACTGACAGTATTCCATCATTAAAGTTATTATAGTGGCTTGTGCCAACAGCAAGGTTCACACTGTCAGTTAAAACTAGCGAACCGAAGATTAAAATAATGGAGTTTCACTTTGTCGGTCGACTCACCTGGCAGCTTTTTTTGGATACGGTGCGTACTCATTCGGATGCCTCTTGTAGAGCTCGTAGAGGTTCTCGTCCGATGGGACCTTTTGGCGAACACAGGCGGTAAGGAAGGAGGCCCTGTTGGAGCAGGGTGAACTCTGGTGGGACGACAGACAGCCGAAAAGGCTCTGACGGTCGGACTCCAGGGCGCCGAGACCCCTCTCCGATATGCAGTATTGTTCCCTGATGTCTTGTTTGCTGTAGTGGGGCGTCCCACCACGTTGTTTGTCCTTGTTGCGAATCCTGGCCATAATTTCGTCTTCGGATTCGTAGGTTAGGGCCACGTGGTGTATGTCTGCCTGAAATAAAATGTTTGATGATGAACTCAATTTGTTATTGATAAAATAGAACGAAACAATTCAAAATTATGATTAGTAACAGTCATTCAATGATTTCTCGTTTTAAAAACAGTTTAGCAGCAATTTAGTTTGATAACAGTTCAGTTTTTAATTTAGTTAGGCAAATGCCTAAAGCTCAAATAGCTCGACCTTTTGGAAATCAAAATATTTCGCTGAGGACTAACAGGCAAACTGAAAAGTCCCCGGTCTACTATAGTAAAACACAGTTTTTTGGCAAAATTCAATTATATTATTCAACATAGTTTCCTTCATGGGCGATACAGCGATATTAGCGATCTACCAACTTTTCGATACCATTTTTGTAGTACGATTCATCTTTCGCTTCAAAATAGGCCTCAGTTTCGGCGATTACTTCTTTCTTGGCGCTTAATTTCTTTCCAACGAGCATTCTTTTGAGGTCTGAGAACAGGAAAAATGTCGCTGGGGGACAGATCTGGCGAATGCGGTGGGAGCAGAAGCAATTCGAATCCCAATTCATGCAATTTTGTTTTCAGTGATTTGCGAGACGGCGCATTGTCTTGATGAAAAAGCACCTTTTTCTCTTCAAATGGGGCCGTTTTTTAACGATTTCATCCTTTAAACGACCCAATAAGGCTATATAATAATAACTGTTGTCGGTCTGCCTCTTTTGGAGGTAATCAACGAATATTATTCCTTGCACATCCCAAAATACTGATGTCATAACCTTGACATCTGACTGTTGTGTTTTTCTTCGCTTTGGATTCTGTTCATCGTGTGCAGTCCACTCAGCTGACTGTCGATTAGACTCCGGAGTGAAATGATGGAGCATGTTTCATCCATTGTCACATATCGACGCAAAAATGCAGGTTTATTGCACTCAAACAGCCTCAAACACTGCTCAGAATTTTTAACACGTTTTTGCTTTTGATCGATGCTAAGCTCGCGCGGCACCCATTTCGTACACAGCTTTTTCATGTATAAATATTCGTAAATGATATGAAGTACACGTTCAGATGATATCTTCATAATGTATGCTATCTCGATCAACTTCACTTTACGGCCATATAAAATTATTTTGTGAACTTTTTTGATTTTTTCATCGGTGACAGCCTCTTTTAACGTCCGCTGCGTTCGTCGTCTTCGGTGCTCATTTCACTACGTTCAAACTTAGCATAACAATCAATGATGGTTGGTTTTCCTGGTGCAGACCCCGGAAACTCTCCATCAAGCCAAGATTTTGCTTCAACTGTATTTTTTCAGCACACGAATTTTTTTTCATCTTTTGTCAAATAACAAAAGTAGCTCACAAACTAACGGTCGGACTGCTGTCAAATTTTGACAGGTATCGTTCGAACTTGGTACTAACTAAAAATCATATGGAGCACCGCCATCTGTGCATCAGATCGGGACTTTCCAATTGGCCTAATATCTTGTCTAGAAATAGCGGAAAACGAGCAACAATTGAGACAGTTTATTTTCAGTGAAATACTAGAGGAAATCACTCTTAGATCCAAAATTTCGTTGTTCATAAAAATTTCGAAAAATTTCCGTAAAACCATTTTTTTTTTGTATGAAGACATTTTTTAGACAACAAATTTCATTTTCAGTGTGCTCAGTAAAAATTGGTTGTCCCTCAATAAGAAATGATACGGATGAAAGGGCAGTAACAGAAAAGTCAATATTTCAGTGCGAACTTGATAATGCTGAAGTGTCATATATTGTAGTACTACTAGCAATGAGTGGCACATAGGATATCATTATTAGGACTTTGTTGGATTGAAGTGTCAGAGATGAATAAAGTTAACAAATTGCCTGAAAAATATTGCGAAATGGGTACCTTATAGCTTCCTACTTGAGACAAATCTGGAGAAATGGCAGTTCGAAAAAGAGTTTTAGTTGAATAGTCAAATTTAATGTACAATTTTCTCACCTTATTTAGTTACAACTACCTTAATTGCTGTTCGTCTTTTCCCAACCAACCTCAACTAATTACCTCTTTTTACACCACAGGAGACTCAACGCCAACTATCACAATACACCCCATCATAAAACAAAAGACGTCTCTTAACCTCAGCTCTCGGCCATAAATAGAAGAAATAGTCTAAGTCGTCGAGATAAAAACACAGTATCCCCGCAGCAACAATTTGCTTTGTATCAAACAAAACACCCTCCGGAGCATCATCATCCAATCCGAGGACCCCTGCTTCTCGTCCTAACCGCATTTCCTCCGTTTACAACCGCCTCAAAAGGGAATCAATCGAGGAAGATTCCGTCAACCGCCTCCGAATACCAGTTAATTAACGCAAGAGTAAGAATCTAGGAACCATAGAACAAGAAGCGGTTACGCTAACTCTAAATTGGGTGTTTTGTGTTTGGCTCACGCATCCCCTATATGGTAAGAGGGAGGGTTGTTGACGCCAGATGGCGCTGGGTTATGAATTGAAATGCGGAATTATTATCGTTAGGATGGTGGCAGTGGCGGCGTTAGATGGGAATATTTTGGCACGATCTCGCTGCGTAGTGTTTTACAGGGTGTCCCAAATTCGATGCTCACTGAAAGCATCTAAATATATAATCTTTGAGGACCTCCGATTTCTTTTTTTGAAGGAATAAGACATCAGAAAGCAGATCATAGATATCTTGGATTATTTCCCGAGTAAAAGGGCCTCTTTGAAAAATTACCGTTTCAAATATTTCGCTATATCTTGATTTCTATTCGAGATATTCGAAAAATTTCAAATCTATACGTCTACATGATGAGTGGCTGGTCGTAGGAAATATTTGTAATGTCACTGTTTTCAATCGATTTATATTTTATTTTTGTTCTGCGTTTGAATTTAGTACTTATGTTTTTAAAATATTATACACTGTGTTCCTAAATTGGAGGTACAAAGGTAAATGAGAGATGGTACCGCAAACGACTGGTTTTTGGAGATATAGGAGGTTCTTGTATCTTCTGATGATTATACCAGTTTATCGAATCCCAATCAACCTTCACTTCATATTGGGTGAATAAGTACCAAAACTTAATTATTCATTGATTTATTCATCACACCTTACTAACTGAATCTCTATAATAATTTGGAATTTCCTGAGGATTACTCAGAGAATTTTATGAAGTTTATTTTTCGAAATCGGTAGCAGATATGACAAAACTACAAGAAATTTAAATGTGTAGTACTGGACCATAGTTTATTTTTACATTCTCTAAACTACCAGTGTTCCACCAAAAAAAAAGAAGATGGTAATGTTCCAGAAGAAATATCACCTTAAAAATTTGCATTCAAAATTAGCATAACAAATGATGGAAATCTCAAATTTGAAGATCCCTGCAAAATTAAAGCTGAATATCTTGTGAAGGAAAATTGCTATGAGGAAAAACTTGAGAAAAATCTCGAAAATGACGAGTTTGCGATTCCATGTTTATGGCACTTTTTTCTTCTAAAATGATTCAAGGATAACGTTTTAAAATTCGTAGAATCCAAATATCGAATAAAAATGAATTATTCACTAGGGGCAGTACTTGGTACTTTTCCCCGATATCGGAGTGGTGCTAAGGGTGTGGTCAAGCCGGAAGAAGGGAAGTCGATATTCAGGGGAGGTCAGGAAGTTCCAGCCGGTAGTAAGTTCAAGTTAAGTCTGAGATGAGTTAAGAACAAGTTCGGTCGTTCATCTTAAGACGTACGTCGTAAAGACGGTTTGCGGACAAGAATAAACAAGTTAGAGACGAGACGACTGTAACCTGAAGTACGACGAAGACGTGATAATCGAAGACACTTCGAGTAATTAACATTCAAGTAAGACGAAATTCAGTACCGTACAGTGCATCCCATTTTGGGTGAGTTTCTCGCAGGTTTCTCGCATGTTATTTAAGATAGAGCCTTGCGGTTTTCACGTTCCTGTCCTACTTTTTCGTGAAACTCAAGTTGGTCTAATCAGATTCTGCATAACTGTTTCCGTTCAAAAGATACAGGGTGATTTCGGAAATTGATACTTTTCGGACCCCTCCTTTATCTCCGAAATTATTAGAAATAATGCTGAGCTGAAAACTAGGTCTGAATCAGAATTCTGCGTAGAATCCAGTGGCGTACTCAATATTTTTTTTCGGGGTATGGTTTTGAAGATTCAACACAAACTTATGTTTTTTTTAATGGAACACCATGTGTATCATCACTTCGTTGAATTTGTTATTTTTTTCCCTTCAAAATGATATATGACACTATGTAGGTAGGATGTTCAGAAATGTTGAAAAAAACACTAAAACATCGAATAATGATGATTTTTTGTTAATGGGCAATGGATTTCCCATAGAAAAGAAGAATCAATAATGATAACAATAATTTATAGCGATGACAGCTAGATCAGATTGGTTTTTTCCCTCCAATGCCTACTTGATAAAACAATGCTCCCAAATGCATAGTAGCCATAATAACAACAAGGATGTTTGTGTCATCAATGACCTACTACTTTTAAAAATCGAAAGTAATAATCCTCTTATTGGAACATAGAAAATTCATGGCCCATTTACAAAAAATCATCATTATTTGACGTTTTAGTATTTTTTTAACATTTATGAACATCCTACCTACATAGTATCATATATCATTTTGAAGGGAAAAAAATAACGAATTCAACGAAGTAATGATATATAGGGTGTTCCATTAAAAAAAACATAAGTTTGTGTTGAATCTTCAAAACCATACGCCGAAAAAAAATATTGAGTACGCCACTGGATTCTACGCAGAATTCTGATTCAGACATAGTTTTTAGCTGAGCATTATTTCTAATAACTTCAGAGATAAAGGAGGTGTCCGAAAAGTATCAATTTTCAAAACACCCTGTATCTCTTGAACGGAAACAGTTATGAAAAATCTGATTAGACCAACTTGAGTTTCACGAAAAAGTAGGACAGGAACGTGAAAACCGCAAGGCTCTATCTTAAATAACAAGCGAGAAACCTGGCTGTCTCACCCAAAATGGGATGCACTGTACATACTTTGTATTGTAATTGTGACTTTGTAAATATATGTAAATAATTAAAAGAGTTCAATTATTACCAACCCGAACAAAGTCACGGAGAAGAAGACGAAAGGCCAGGTAATCGAATCATACCTCTAGACGATAGATTAACCAAGCCTTCATATACACATCCAAAAACAATCTTACCGACAGAAAGACAGATTTGCGAAGCAGATTGCTTATAACTGTGGCAGATAAATCTGTGAGCTACAAAAAAGATATATCCACTAGATACATATTAGGCCAATTGAAAAGTCCCCGGTCTGATGCACAAATGGCGATGTTAGTATTAAATTCATACGATTTCTAGTTAGTACCAACCTTCAAAAAGATATCATACATGTCAAAATTTGGCAGCAGTCCGACCATAAGTTTGTAAGATATTGCGTTCTGAGGGAAGCTACTTCTGTTATTTCAGAAAAGATGAAACAAAAAAAATTTCGTGTACTGATGATATATTGATTTTTGAAAGGAAAAAATACAGTTGAAGCAAAATCTTGGCTTCATGAAGAGTTTCCGGGGTCTGCACAAGGAAAATTAACCATCATTGATTGGTATGCTGAGTTTAAACGTCGTGAAATGAGCACCGAAGACGACGAACGCAGTGGACGTCCAAAAAAGGCTATCAACGATGAAAAAATAAAAAAAGTTCAGAAAATAATTTTGAATGACCGTGAAGTGAAGTTGATCGAGATAGCAGACATTGTGAAGATATCATCTGAACGTGTACATCATATCATTCACGAATATTTGTACATGAGAAAGCTGTGTGCAAAATGGGTGCCCCGCGAGCTCACATTCGATCAAAAGCGTGTTAATGATTCTGAGCAGTGTTTGAAGCCTTTTAAGTGCAATAAACCTGAATTTTTGCGTCGATATGTAACAATGGACGATAGAGATAGATCTGTGAGCTACATGGATCTATAAGCGATATAGATCTATGAAGTACATACAATTTTAACTTTATGAATCTTCGAGTTACTAAGATTTGTGGACAAGGAAGATCTATCAAGATAATTGATCTACTGACTTACTAGTTTTAGATCTATTTGAGTACCACGGCAGATTCTAAAAAAATTAGTGAAGCCTCGCAAAGTTGTTGTCACCGTCGTAAACAATTTTGATCTAGCGCCACCACTGAACCTCTGATGGGGGTAAAGTCGACCCGAATGCCAAATTTGGCATATATACGTGTGTTTCCGTAGAGTACGATAGTCGAGATGTTATAGCGTCATTCTGAATTCCTCATGAAGGACGTGCGTAAAAAACGTGTTTTAAGGGTTTGCGACGGATGAGTTATGAGGGTAGGAAGAAGACTGATTGCTCGGATCATGTGGGAAGCGACCCTGTGATCTTATTCCGTAGGAGGGGGCAAATTCGTTCTTAACGTTCCTCTTATCTCTCTTACCTGTTCTCTTAACCCATCAAGCTAACAGCGCTTTTAAACTCCGTTCCAATTGATTCCCTGAGATTTGATTGTTTCCTTTTACGCTCCAGCTTATCTCTCAAGAATTCAGGACATTAAGTAGCTAACTGTTCGCATTTGTATTATTCTCGCCCCTAAAATATTCTGATAACAATAAACGATGTTGGTTTCCACCTTATATGTATATGCAAAATACTTCTATAATGATTGAACAAGATATTTCCAGGATTGAGTTGACAAAAAAATTGATATAGAGCTTTTGGAGTTGAAATGAAATTTATATTCGATTATTTTGGACGAGTTGACGAGAATTAATTTTGAGTTGAGATTATGAATTAAACCATATCATCGTATGTCTGCAATTTTTTATCTCAAGACAACTGTTTTGTTGCATGACAGCTCAGAAGAGTATTAATTGATACTGATGTTCCAATGTATAAATAAATTGTCCTATATATTCAACTCTATAACTAACTCTATAAATTATGATATTATTATTATTATGATACACTGATGAAGGGAAAAGGAGAAGAGTTTCAATGTTGAAAAGAGGAGATCTGTGTATTGCTTGTTCATTTGAGGAAATTCTCATATTACCTATCGATAACTGATGTTTTAAATGAACTGAGCTTTTTATTTTCAATATGTAGAATTGTTTTATTCAGCAAAATTATATTCTGTATCTTATGTCCTTATGTCCTGCGTCAATTTCATTCCACGTTAATTTAATATAATCATGTGCCTTCTTTCTTGTTTGAAATTATCTTCTACATAGATATATTCATACTGAAAAATACCTCAGGATTACTCATATCGTATTTGAGTATATTAAAACGAATGTTCACAAAACATATACATGTTAAATTATCTGAAGTTTGTTATGTAAGAAATAATGCTATCACCCAGGATGCAGAGTTTATTATAACAAACACAGTTGAATTAACTTACTATACAGGATCTAACTCGAAGTAATATCAGTGAGGGCATTATCGAAAGTGTGAATTAGAGCGACGGTATCTTGGTACCTGACCTGAAGATTGGGTTCGATCATAGAGACTCATGCTCGTGATTCTGATAATTATGCATGATGTGCTTATGATTTTATGGGCACAGTATGACATGGGCTTAGTATTAAATTATGAATTGCTGACAAATAAGAACAAATAATCTTGTGTCGAAATACTTGAAGTCATCTTAATGAAAGAGATAAAGGAATAATATAAACTTGTTTCAACTCGTATTCTCAAAATCAAGTTAGTATTAAAAAAGTAACAATGGATACATTTAAACAGTCAAAACGATGGCTATAAATTCATATCAATTTTGAATATTTGGGGAGCCCTGTATATCGATATCCAGATATTTGAAACACTGCTGCCTACTACAAGTTAATCAATGGTAACAATGATCGTATTAGCGTTTAGCGTTAACTTCTAGTGTCTCTTTTTACGCACTACTGAAAAATTACTTTGGATCACAGCATACGCTGTTTTCTACATGTCTGTTATTGATTGAAGGGGTTTTAAAATTCGTCCATTTTCAGTTCGGATTTGACAACATTTTCTCGATAGAATTTATTGAAGACGTTTCGTTGCCAGAATAAGATTTGGTTGAACACTTTATCGTCTGAATTATTCAAGATAAAAGTGGAATACTCACACTACGTTAGTAGTTTTCTGCACAGTTACATCCGATTCAGATGACTGGGTCATAAATAGCTCTAGACGATATCAGATTTTATTGGTTAGAAAACGAGGTATAACCTATTTTTATTTCGAATTGTAAACTAGATAATAAAGTATCCTATAAATGGAATTCACTACTGTTTTCTAATTCGGTTGATCGATTCTCTAGGTGTATAGGGATAGGAGTATGAAAACTCATGAATTTCAGCTGGAGGAAAAGTATTGCCTAACAATGAATCTCAGCCGAAGGGTAAAGTGTTGCCTAGCAATGATAACTATCGACTATTTTACTTCATGTCTGGCAAAATTAACTTAGCATGACAACCTTAACAAGCCAAATTTTCCATCGATCATTAATAAAATAGTTATTTATGCAACAAGTGCAATAAACAATTTTTGCACGAGATGCATACAACATTTCATGAAAAAAGCAAAAAATGATTTATTGAGGTGCGGCACTAGGTGTAGGAAAATGAAAAGCGCAACTTGAATACTTTATTATTAATATCGATTTGCATTGAAACAGGAACAAATACGTTACGAACAATTTAACTCAAACTTTATTTTTACCCTCAATGTTGAAAGTGAATGAACTGTTTGAAACGTATTGCCAATCTCACAGCATATCTGATAAATATGTAGTGGGTTTGAACGTTTATTTTTGTCATGATGACAGCACGTTGAAGTAGAATGACAGATGAGTGCAATAAAAACTTTATTGCACTAGTGCAATAAAGAACTTCTTTCTCCACTAAATATAGTTCAATAAAGTTTTGCTTTTTGCATGAATGTAGAAAAATCTTATTTAGAGTTGGATCGCCAAATTTTTATGGATTATGAAACGTTTGAAAAAAATAACATGTTCTTTTCGGAGGAGAAGAAACTTTTCATAGCTCGCCTTCAATTCAAACACAGGCTTTGCATGAAAAATGACACTTCTCCTCCTTATGGAAAAATATACTATTATATATGAGAGAAATTTTAGAATTTTAACGAATCATGAATTTTCCACTTACGCCAGCGGAAAAAAACCTTAAAACAAATGTAGAAATCATAAAACCCCGTCAGTAACCTCGAAGCCATCTGGAAAAGTGATTATTTCTGAAAGAGCAGGAATTCAACTTACTGGAAGAGATGATCTATCGCTGTCCCAAAAATGAAGCTTATGTTCCCGGACTTTTTGTCCACCTGATCATTTATCTCCCCTTAAACATACATAACAATCATCCAGAATCCCTTTTCAATTAAAGCTACATTTTTTCTCTCGTAAGTGATGTGCAACAAAAAAATTATCGGTTTCAAAATCCCACTATAAATCTTCGGAACCGACAGATAACTAATTTCGCAGGATTCATCCATCTTCTGTCGAGTTAACCTCGAAAATAGCATGGACCTGGACAAATTCGTTTATCTTGTGATGTGCTTTATCAGCGATCGATAGATATATGCCACGTGGATAATCCGATCTTCACGATTTGAGTATTTAGTTTCGAAAATATTTGTCTCAAATATCTACTGGGATTTTGATCATATTCCAGTTTTTTCAATGTTGCTTATCATATTTTATTATCAATTCAGTAACTTCAGTGCAAGCTCTACTATTTGGTTGAATCCCAATTGGGATTTTCAATGGAAGAAACTCCAACTTTTTTCAGGTGTTCTTGCTGTTTTAGATTGATTCGTATCTTGAAATATTAAAATGAAATTGAGAACACCACTTTAGGAAATCTCGAGTATTAAGGATTCTGTTTTCTGAGAATGTACATCATTTGAATGAAGAAATGTCGTGTGTGATGCCCTTCAGCCGTCGGATTCTACGATATACGAACAATTTCATGAATCGGGAATTTTTTCTTTGAACATTGAAGATTAATGTTGAAAGTTCCTGAAGGATATTTTTTCTTCAGATCACACCATCATTTCAGCATAATGTCTGTGATTTTCGAATTTTGAGCAGGGAATAATCTTAATCGAGAAGGGTCGACTCACTGATAACAAATCCGTCCTCAAAGATGACCTTGAAACTTGACATTTTCAAGGTAATTCTAGATTTTGAGGCTTGTGTTTTTCAATGGGCGAAATCCGACTAGGGGTTCTGTTTATATATTTGAAATTTTGTTTTCATGTTCGTTCGAGTTAAAAACTTGCAATTAGCTCTAAAATTTTAAGTTTCGCGCAGAATTTCACGATATTGAATAGTGCAGCATTAGCAGAGAGACATGAACTGCGTTAGGGGTGAAACAGTGAAGCGACTGTTTCAGACGCCTCTTTTCGAAGGGCGGCAATTTAGCCCAGTTTGTGGCCGCCCTTTCACATTTCTGAAAAAATATAGTCTTGATTCTCAAAACCAACATAAGGTTGGTCCGCTTCAATGCGTTTTTCAACATTCATTGCGAAAAAAATCTCCAAACCATCTTAATTAAGCCGCCTGTTTAATAAATAACACATGGCAACTCGGCCAATACAATCAGCTTTGCCTATTACCCTAATTAAATGAGTGATGGAATGTATAGAATAGAACAAGTCTTCATTTCTAAATACTACAAATAGTAGAAAAATAATAGTGTCAAATAACAAATAATCACAAATTATTAAATTATTCCCTATCATAGGGTTCCAATATGATCAATAATTTATACAAAGATTTCTTGAAATTTTTCAATTCAGATTCTCTTCTGATATAATTTGGAAGTTTATTGAAAATCTTCAGACAAGAGTAATGGCAATTTTTCTCTGTTATTGTGAGGTGATGTTTGGGATATATGTACAGGTGATCTATTGATTTATATTTACTTTGGCTCAATTCATTTTCAAACAGTTGCTTATTCCGAACGACAAAATTTGAGCGTTCTTGAATGTATACAGCATATGATGTAAGAATTTTATTTTATTTGAATAGACCTCTACAGGACTCCCGAGGATGATTCTAGTAGATACTTTTTTCGGAGTAATGAAGATGCTTTTCATGTTTCTATTTGCTCCATAAAAGATTAGACAATACCTCATTTTGGATTCGAAGTTTGCAAAATAAACAATTTTCAGTAGTTCCATGCTTAAGTATTTGGATAATATCCTGATTGTGTAGCATACTGAGTTCAAGCTGTTGTTGGTTTTTTCTATGTGTTCTCCCCAAGTGAGGTGTTCATCCAAAGTTATCCCAAGAAATTTCGCAGTTTCCTGGAGTTTGAAAGTTGTTTCAGCAAGTTTTAATTCTTCAGGTATAATTTGCGTAGACTGTTTTGTTCTAAAGCACATGACACTTGTTTCGGCAGTGTTTTGTGTGAGCTTGCAATCTTTTAGCCATTCTTCTATTTTCATATAAACGTTCGTTGTCTTGATTGATAGATTCTGAAAATTTGCATCCAAGATCAATACATTTGTATAATATCATCAGCAAATAATATCATCAATTCTTCTATTGTAATCCCTGTCAAGTCATTTATGTATAATAAAAATAGTAAACATCCTAATATACTTCCCTGCTTGATTGTAAGCTTGTTTGATATTATTTCTCCACCTCTTTGTGTTATCAACACTTTTTGTTCACGCTGTGTCAGATATGATCTGAACCATTTCAGTAGCTGTCCTCTCACTCCGTATTGCTCCAATATTTCCAGCAGGATCTCGTGATCGACGCTGTCATATGCCTTTATATGTATTTCACAAAGACGAAAAACAACACTTCGAATTGAGAGGAAGTTGTTAACACATTCAACATATGGAAAATTCCTATGATTCTGCATTCGAAACTAGTTACTGATAAATGCTAAATGTTTTCAGCGAAACATATGTTTTTAATCCCATTTAGTTTTCGAAGCTTTGCATGCCTTACTGCTCTTTGTACCCTGTGGTGTGATAGGTAATCTTTCATCGTACGCAGAAAAATAGGATATCTATTTCAATCCTAGTGCAAAATTTCTAGTCCATAGGGTAGTCAGAGCCATAGAAAATTAGATCAGAATATCCAAAATCAGCAACCTAACATTTCAGTCACAATAGATCCAACCGAGTTTAACTATAAAATTCTAGATAAGATTTCATTAATGCATTTTAGCGTGGGTATCGTGCAAATTTGAAGCCATAATCCGTTCAACGGATATTTCACGCAAGAAATCAGAAACTAACAAGAATTCAACGAACTTTCGAATTTGTGCTCTCATTGTTCTGTAGAACTTTCAAATTGATCTACTCTTCGAACTATAAATTCCAGTTGAACAAGAACCGGATTATGGCAAAACTTAAGTTGAAAATTCTAAACGTGCGCTAAATTCTCAGTTAGTTGTTTCAGAACCTATTTCATTCTGAGACTCGAGAGTAAATTCACTAATGTTTTCGATTTGCTATTTGTTATTCGCTCCATGTTTCCAGTACTCGACAGAGGGGAAGCGGGAAACGTGGTTTTCTTTGAATTAGGTACAAAACTAACCTAATCTTAAACTAAGAAAACTTGTAGTTTACACTGTGTCAAGATCATTGTTCCTCATTAATTTTAGAACGACCTTGTGAAATGCAAAAAGTATCAGAACTGCTAATGCTCTAATTCATGATTTATTCAATTAAATTTTCAAGAAATTTTCTTATGATCTTGTAACATGTACGACTATCGCTTTGAGCTATGAAAAATGACGAATTCAAAGTGAAATTTTGACGTTTCAATGTAAACAAGGTAATATCTAAGATGTCTAAAACATGGTTTAATTTTTGAATGGAATGACATTCGACCAAATTGAAAATATTAGTTTTATTTCGTGGCGGCGCCGCAATGTCATACTTGTCATTTCGATCTTTTTTCCTTTGATTTTGACAGGATACAATAATAAAAACTCAATCCTTGCTAATCAGAAGCGATGTGTAACCGAGTATGATCGTGTAAAGTCGTGAAACAAAACGCAAAACGTTCACTAGAATGAATTCAAATATGTATTGGAAATATTGAGTTCATTGGAGTTAAGGTGTTCTTACAATTTCAAGAATTGCTTACACAGGTCATAACTATAATGCAAGATACATAGGTACAAAATGTCATAAAACTCATAAATAATAAATAACAAAAATCTGTCATAACTTGTTAATAGCGCTACCTACAGTTGACTCAACGAAACTTAACTAATATTCTCAGAATTGGCGAAACAAAATCTAATCAGTCGATACACCATGTTTTTAAACATCTTAGTATTATCTAAGTTGCATAGGATCCCTGGTGTGTGTACTGATTCGGTTTTTTTTCAGACTTTTTGAGAAATCCACCTGTTGCTTTGGTGTTCTGCTTTACCAGAGTTCTGTAAGGTGGCGCTCTTCGGGAATTTTCGAATTCCCGCTATCTGGCTGGCGCCCTTTAAAAATGAAATACTATTTTTAGACTTTACAAACTTTCACAATAAAATACAAATCAGTTCCTTTCGAAATTTTAATTAAATGAATGAAATATAATGACAGAGTATAGAAAAAAGTTACAAGCTCAGAATATAAAATATTATTGTTCTACACTGAGTACAGGGTGGACAAAATACAATAGTTTTGTGTGTGCTCACAAAGTAACGCGTAACATTCCTAATTAGTTCAATTAACAATATCATCGAAAATACTTATTGTCTAGTGGCAATTGGTTTGAATGTAACACCCTGTAGTTTTGTAACATTTTTAGATTAATAAAAATGAGCTGTTTCCAAACATGTTTGGTACATTTGGTTTAGCAGACAGAATATGAAAGACATTATTTCTTATCAATTTGAAAAAAACATAGTCGTCTAGTTGTTGTGAAATGTCATTATTTATTTATTGCCGCTATACAATAAGTATTTTTGATAATATTGTTAATTTAAGTAATAAAGAATGTTACGCGTTACTTTATGAACACATACAAAACTATTGTATTTTGTCCACATGTTATACATTTTTGGAATCAGCTCAGCTAGAGTAATCGGAAAATTGAGACAAAATGAGGGTGTTCCATTTAAAAAAAAATACGGTGACGTCATTACTCGAAAGTAATTCACCCTGTATATTAGATTATTATTTTAAAATACGGTAAATTAAAATCAAAAATCGACGTATTTCAGGATCATTTCACAAATGGTCTGTTTAGCTAAAAATGAATTTATTCCATACTTTACGGACACAGTGTATACTCAAAGGTCACTAGAGCCGAGAATCGAGAGAAATGTCAAATATAACAATGTAAGCGCGATCACTCGAAATCAAGAAGGTATAAATCTGAAAAATCTCCCGTTTTTTCTGAAAGTTTTACAGGTTATAAAGTAGACACCCCAGGTTTTCTTTGCATCTTAGTCTGATCGATGACGAAGTAGTATCATCAGTCTAATCCCGAATGATTGACTAGAAAAATGCATTGCTATTAGTATAAACCACCTAAAGGTCAGATTTTGACATGTGAAAAAAAAAATCTACCAGATCGTAACAATGAAAAATGTATTCCAACAAAATGTGTTTCTGTCTTGTATTGTTATTCAAATTTCTCAAGCTCTCAAATAAAACCCCTCTGTTATGCCAAGAACCTTACCAGAAATGTAGTCAACACCTCAAACTGAATCATAGGAATGGTGTAGCAATACGAACACACATGCATTCGTTTTCAAATACATAGATTTCAAATCCCCCGACATTCATATTTCGAGAGATGTGGGAACCTCAAATTTCCATTCCAATTGTTCCCGCAGCATTGGAAAAACAAGAAAATCCCCAGACCCGCCTGCCAGATGTTCCCAACAATTACAATATCAATGAGAATTATCTCAGAAACTCCCATTTGCATCGACTTCGTAGTTCGTTCTAATTCCTGATGAATCAAGAGATTTTTTTTTGCGAAAGAACTCAAGAGAATTCCCTAATTCGATCTCCACTCAACACTTTGGCGGGTCCAATGGGATAACTCTATTAATTTACCAAGTTACAGTATTTCACGAAGAATCTTGTTAGAAGAAGTTCTTTCATATCGGGCTAATTTTATAGATAGGAGTAGTTTCGTCAAGAGATGGGATTGTTGGAAATTGAGGAAAGTTGATGAAATCTGAGGATATATCGAGCTTTTTCATTTATCTGACAAATATGGCTTGGTTAGCTGTGATATCAGTGCCATCTTGTGGTGAACTCTGATGGGTGTGTTCAACTTCTTGAATGAGACCTTTTAGGAAACTCGCAAATGATAAAAAGACTTTGAACTCAAGATCAAATGAAACTATAATTTTTGTTCAGAAATGATCTTCTCGATGTGAAGTTTGTGGTAATTCTCTGAAACAAAGAAAATAATTAAATTTGCATGCTTTCATCATCAATAAGTCGTTCGCGAGATTTTCCTATAAATATAGACATGATGTTCGGGGAACGAGGTTACACAATAGGATTGAAAGTCGGTTCTTAGGTCGTATAGCGAATTCTTGTTTCTCTAACAACCATATTTTTCCTTGTTTATCTGGAAATAATAATTCGAATATAGCTCAGGCTGAGTTCAAAGAAACCTAATCCCTCTACAATGCGAAAAAATGTTCGAGCTCGAATTTTGCCAGCATTGGTAGAAAAATGAAAGCTTGCATTGATGTTTTTCTGGGTATAAAAGATGTAAAACCATTTTATTTTTTGTGAAATGGAAAATGTTCCTGGAATGAATAATATCTATTCATTGCCAATGGAGATGCATTTCAATAGGAAGAATAAGAATTTCTTTTGATTTTGTACAAAGGGAGATTTAGCATATATAGGGTTCTCCGATAGGTTTTATTATTAGTTTTATTTTGATATTGAAAAAAGAGGTATATTTTGTGAGAAATCAATGCATATTTATTCCATTGTAAAGAGGAAGATATGCCATTAACGATGGAATACGATATCAGCTAAATGGCCTCCACAGCCACGGATTCAATTCCATATTTATTTAATTTCTAGTTTATATTCTCTATTATATTTCTTCCTCTGATGATTTCTTCTAATGTTAATATCATAATTTGTATGTATTGCTTAAATTTTAGATAAGTTTTCTTCATTGTATATATTCATGAATTCTATACGTAACATTATATAGTTGAAGTCTATGTTCTGGACGCATGAGAAATGCTAAATGCTAAATGCTTTCTCGTTAACTCCTCTCTCGTTTAATTCAATCTGTTCTGTTCATGTGTCAGTTGTAAAACAACATAACCTACTCGGCGTAATGTTTGTGAAAGTGTTCAAATAAACCGTTCAACCAGTGCACGACTTAAAATTTTATACAGTCCATTATATCGAAAATATTTCCATGCTCTTTCGAGCCGGATATTTACATGATCCTACGTGTACCGCATTCTGGTAAGTGTGAATTTGTTACTTCGAAAGACTGGTGACCTTTCTGTTCCTGTTTTAAAGAAGACATCATTGGAAACCAAAAAAATGCAAGAGGAATCAAGTCCATCTTTCAAGTTGAAGTAAAGTTTATTTGTATAAGAAGACTGGTGGCCTTTCTGTTCCTGTTTTGAAGAAGACGTAATTGGAAACCAAGAAAGTGCCAGAGTATACAAGACCAATTTTCTAGTGGAAGTCGAGTTTATTTGAACAAAAAAAACTAGTGACTTCTCTGTTCCCAAGCGTTGGAAACCAAGAAAGTGCTAGGAATTCTCCAGAAGAATACTGTTTTCGTGTGTAAGACGAAGCCGTTGGAAAGAGCCAAAGGAATCCATTTGTTAAGTATCCTTTGTTATACCTGCCAATACTATTTGAGTCAACAAATTTAATTCAAGGAGAGTTCTTCAAGTCATCTCGATAAATCAAGAAAATTATAAATATTCAAATGAGGGTATGCTATTGAAGAGAAATATTTTTCATTAGAGTTAATAAGAATGAGTATTTAAACAGTATGAGCATGGAAATTAAATTTCATCATGACGAAAAAAGGCAGAAATTAATTGAAATAGGTTTTGGATTTTTAGTTTTATATGGATTATGGAGTTCTGATATTTTGTACGTTGGAATTGTATTTACCTATAGACAAAAAAAAGTATGTATCGAAGAAATATACATATACGATAATGAGAGTTTTGATACAATGATGTCCTAATTTTGGTAATCATATTGAAAAACCTTCATCGAGGGAATTCATTCAATCATTATAATTTAAAGTTATCATACCTATATTGATTAGAACCAACATCAACTGGAAGATAAAATCAAATTCTCGAAAATTGTTATTTTAATCATAAATGTTGATTTGCATATCCATTTCACATAAGAGTGAGAAAGAAGATTTATGTTTCCTTTTGAAATTGAAATTGCTATCCCAGTACATTTTACCAAATATAATTTCCATTTGTAAGCCTACGGTGTTCTCCAATGCTAGTTATTGAAATGAATATACAAGTTGTGAGTTTGAATATTCAGTAAGTTTTCTGAGCTTTAAGGCACTAATGAAGAAAAATTGTATTGTAACGTACATCTAGATTTATATTATAATAATTTAGTTATTCAATTCATTTTGTGTAATTGTATTTCTGAACAAAAAAGGATATATCAAAAATATATCCGATAATATAGGTTTCGGCCCAATGATATCAAAATTTTAATATTAAATTTAAATTGCCATTTCTAGAAGCCGATAATTCGATGACCACTTGACTGGTACGTGAGAAATAGGGGTATTCTTTTTATTGAATTAAAGGTTCTTCAATATTTTTTATTATTTTATTTCAGTTCAGGCGAAAAAACAGCTATGATTTACTAAACACAACCTAGTGTTTAATGGATTCGATCTTTGATAAAAATTCATTATAGATGAAATGAAACAATGTAATCTCTACTAGTGTTTCGATGTTGGCGACCAATATCTTGCGAATATAATAATATTATGAGATCTAGAATCTACAATTCCGAGGTAAGACATTCTTAATGAATCACCCTGTATACCTTATTCAACAATCCACTATTTCCCTTCATAAAATCAATTTAATTCCGGGTAAAACGGTATTACAAGTAGAGGTACATCGAATTCTCGAATTCAAACCCGGTTTCCGAATGGATCAGAAAGATCTCCATTTTGGCTCGCATCAATCCGCTTAAGGTCTTCCACCATCTCTCCCATTCAAACCCGCTCAATTGTCGAATTTAATGACAATTAAAAGCGCAAGCAAAATGGAGGAATCGAATTGTCAGCAGAGTAATCCCCCTCCCTCAAAACTATTGGGGAGACCTGTCTGCTCGTTCCAGGTCATAGTGTCCTTATAATTGGAGACGCAGAGTTCAGAACAAAATTTATATTGTGCAGTATTCTGTGAGGGAGGGAGTTCTTTCCTCTTCTTCGAGTATCAAGTCAGATTTTCATACTTTCAGAAGTACTTGAAAATTTCGTTCGAAACGAATTGCAAGTTTCTCCTGTTGGTTCATAATTCCCGACTATTGAACCTCTGGAATCGTCTGAAGGAAAAGTTTTAACCCTCTTTTAGATTTTCAGTTCTCTTTTCGAGTATTTGAATCTGAAAATAGGATAGGAGGATTTTTTTTGTTGAGGTTTGGAGATTTTCTCTTGAAGCCAACTTGTTCAATTTATTATAAATTTATAAGGTGTGCCACGGATAGTTCAAGAAAGAAAATGAGAACAAGAATTTCCTGCAAACATGGATCAAAACTATTTTGTTTTTTGGAGAATTGACTAGTTTTTTTCAGTAACTGCAGCCTGTATCGAAAGAAATTGTGGTCTATTTGAACATCCCCCTTATTTTGATAGATATCCCTCATATTTCAATAAAATTTCTAAGTATTCCTTTCTCGATGAAAAATCAAATGTTACCATGCTTTAGGCCGATTTCAAAACGAACAACGATTGTGAAAACTTGGAAATGTTTAATATAAAGTAGAAGGAGAAGGAGAGGAGTCCAAGGAGAATCACAATAACATATCTGACATTTTTAGGAATGGAGAAATTTCATGAAATTGAGATGTAGGAAGTAAAGAAACGAGCTGATGTTAAAATGAATATGCATGCAAAATTCCCAGCGGTTTCGTACTCAGACACCTGCAATGAACGCTCGAGCGCATATTCATTATCCTGCATGATATTATTTCTACATGAGGACATTCCACAGTAAGTCATGTGTAGATAATCTACATGTTAGCAAATATTTCATTTAATTCGGTCAACATTACGAGGGAATTCTTATAATATCTACTTACTTGTGTGGATGCATCAAAATGGTTAAGAACAACTCGAGAGTTCCCAAGGTATCCTGCAAGAAAAAAAAAACGTTGTTAATATGCAGAATTATTGTGAAGATCTTAGTAAGTATTATTTTCACACTAAATGAATCGAAACTTACAACTTAAAATTTAAGCTTTTTTATAATGAAGATTATTCACTCAATAACAATAAGGGAACTAGTTTACCTCATTCATCCAGAAAAAAAAACCAAAGTGGTTAGCCAATTGAAATGTCTCTGATAGAATGAGAGAAAGGTCTATTTTTGAATTGATTACTTTCAAGTTTGAACCTTTGTTTGAGGATTGAAAACTTTCTCTTTCTCTTAAACTTTCTCAGTTAACATTTTAGAATTTACAAAAGCCCTATAAAGGCAGGGGTTTCTACTGACACCCCGAGGAATTGTGGTATTGAAGGAAATGAAAAATCCGATGAATTTGCGAAAACGGCATCAAGGTTAGCACCTGTTGATCCTAAGCTCTTCTGTGGGCTCAGAAAAGCCTAATATAAGGCACTGTCCAACAATGGAAGGGGGACAATAGAAAACCATCTGGAGAAACACTCCGGGCCTTGCTCTGGAAAAAACATTTGTGGTGTTTTCACCGACCAATATCAGGAAGCTTCTAAAGCTACCACGAGCTGAGCTTCAGGTAATGGTGGGACTGCTGACAGGACACTGTCAGTGCAAATACTTTTTGTACTGCATGGGTAAGTCAGCAGATGAGAACTGCAGGCTCTGTGAAAAGGAAGTAGAAACAGCCGAAACAGCCTAAGGACTACTCACATAGGAAAGTCAGTTCTGAATACTCAAGCAGTAATAGCTCCTAAGGATGTCGGCCTCCCTGGGTTTGTATGAATAGGTAGGGTTAAGAACAAAATATCAAATTGGTCGCATTTCCCAGAAGACTAACAGAGCCACAACGACATACTTATGCAGTGAATAATAATAATAATGTAGAAAAGCCAATATTCCAATGAAAAAGTTCGTATATTCACAGTCTGAGGTCCAGAGCTTTTTTCAGGAAACAATAAGAGCTATTCACATGAATTTTGCTACAAAATCATTTGATAGATCCTCTTGCGCCACATAGCTCTACAATATGATCCAATATGAAGGAAAAAAAATTAGGAAATCAAATTTCAAAAAATGCATATCAACATAACTTGACTCAATGAAATCGTGAAAGATTAAACCTGTATTACCATGTTTGTATTAATAACAATGCTCCGTATAACATAGTCCTATCAAGCTCCAATAGTTTCGGCGATATGAATTTTTTCTATATACCACTGAATATTTGGGTATATTCAATTTTTCGAATCGAAAATATACCATGTTACTCAATAAATCCCGGGCCCTGGCACACAGATGACACTGTCAATGCCATACTCCTTTTTTTCGTTTGTACCAAGCTTCAGAAGATGTCAAAATTTTCAAACATAGAGTTGAGTCTGTATCCAGATGTTGGAGGCTAAGTGACGCTACATTTGTTGTTGTTTCAAAAACGTTGTTGGATCGATTGAATGAAGAAATTAAGAACCAACTTCCTCAAACGTAAAAGACAAAAATTTCACCAAGACAACGATCCTCGTTAATGAAAAGCATGGTCAAATTGAACAGTTTATATATTGGACTTATTGGGTGAAATGTGAGTTGATTCATGACCGAACAGATTCGAGAAAAATTTAAAGTGAATACAAAAAAATTAATCCAAACAAATTCACAGGAGTTTTGCCAAAAATTTTGAATTAAGATTGAATAGTTTGATGATGATTATTTTTGAATTCGTATATAATTCGTTATTCAAATTCAAACACAATTTCAAAAGCGAATTTTGAGTTGAAGCCTGAAAAAAATTGACCTACCATCTTCTTTTATAAACGGAAAAATGAATGTATAATGATCTTCTATCGATTTGAGCTACAACATAAAGGTAAGATATTAAAATTGAGTTTCATAATTTTTTAATTAACGGATTAATTAACGTAGCTCAACAAAGCGTCTAATTTCGCTTCTACTTTAATGAAAGCTACCGTGAAAAGAACGAAGGTATCCGCAGAAAACAATTAGTTTCAACTGACGGTAGCTCCTACTCCAGGAAGATATCACAATGGAACGAACTAGGGCTTGTAACTTGATTAACCTCTTCTTCGTTAATTGTCCAAAGACCCAAATCTGGAGATATAAAAGCGCAATGGGCGAAGAAAGAACCGCAAATAACCTGATTTGTTACCAGGGCCGTCATTAGGGGTGAAACAGTGAAGCGACTGTTTCAGGCGCTTCTTTTCGATGGGCGGGAATTTAGCCCAGTTTGTGGACGCCCTTTCATATTTCTCAAAAAATATAGTCTCGATTCTTAAAAACAACATGGGGTTGATCCGCTGTGCTGCGTTTATCAACATTCCCTGCAATGAAAATCTCCAAATCATGTTTACTAAGTCGCCTGTTCAATAAATAACACATGACAACCCAACCAATATAAGCAGCATTGCCTATTACCCTAATTGAATGAGGGATGGAATGTAATTCACAATGACGAAAAACAACACTTCGAATTCTTCGTGGAAGTTGTTTACACATTCAACATATGGAAAATTCCTACGATTCTGAATTCGAAAGTAGTTACTGATAAATGCTAAATGTTTTCAGCGGAATATTTGTTTTTAATCCCATTTAGTTTTCGAAGCTTTGCATGCCTTACCGCCCTTTGTATCTTGTGGTGTGATAGGTAATCTTTCATCGATCGTATGTGATCGATTGTGAATGTGAGATTCAGATGTATTACTCACGCATTGTTCATCGGAGTCGAAGGAATTTATTGTAAGTAAAAATGTATGAAAAAGAAGGAAACCCAGTTGAAACGACTTTAGAAAGAAACGATTAGCAAAATCGCTTGAGCAATCAAAAATAGCGAATTATCATCGAGGCAGGTGATGTTTTTGTTGGGGCCAAAATTTCTCGCGCCGGCCCTTTTTGTTACCATGAGAGCTCTTCCCTCACAATTTTTATTCTTCGAACACGGTTGGCGCTCCTGATGAAGTGGATGAAAATTCAGATATTCTCCCTTTTAGAGCAAACAATTAGACTGGAATTAATGGAAATCTATGGTTTCCTCCTGGCACTTAATGAATTTATTCATGGCTCGTGAATTTATTCATCGTTTTCCGATCGATCGTATAAATTATATCGAGCCTTTATTTCACAAAGTTCGATTTCTATGTCCTTTGGGATATAAGTTATGGGCCATAGAAGATAGGAATTCAAAGGAATCTTCTGTGCGGTTGGGAGAGACCTGAGGATATGAAATACCTTCTAATAAAAGTTTGATGATATTATTTCCTTCTCCCATCCTAACGACTCGACCTTCGATTCTGCATTCTGGGTCTCGTTAGAAGTTTATTTATATTTCTTTCCTAGAGATGAAAGGAATGAGGCATCATCCATCTCTTCAGGGTGAGCTTCAAAGGAACTTTGAATGTGCTTTAACATATTTATATAGTCTAGAGATAACTCAAAGATTGAAAAATAATAGTGTTTGAAAGAAGCATCATAAGATGTATCGAATTCAGGTTGACAAAATATATTCCTTATATCAAGTCTTTCATCATTCCAACCTTCGCCTAAAGGGATGAGTGTCCCTTGAAATTGGATACAGAATAGGGGTATAGAAGTACTTTGAAAATATATCTTGAGACACCTGAATCCTTTTGTGTGTAGGTAACTAGCCAAATGTTGAAGATTTACATCAATTGTACTGATTCACGACGAAACGATGTAACAGTTTCCTCTGTAATGATCAACAAAGTTAACTTCAAGAGTGGTACGTATACTAAAACACCGCTCTTTCACTTTTCACTAGTTTTTTTGTATGAAAATTTAGTTTTGCTTTCGAGGTAGGGCATCCAAAGTTTAA
This sequence comes from Harmonia axyridis, assembly GCF_914767665.1. Taxonomy (NCBI): domain Eukaryota; kingdom Metazoa; phylum Arthropoda; class Insecta; order Coleoptera; family Coccinellidae; genus Harmonia; species Harmonia axyridis. Next base: position 29,731,490 of record NC_059506.1, on the reverse strand, counting down.
GCTGTTTTAAAGAACCAATGATAAAATATGAAGAGACCGTCAGCAAACTGGACCGAATTGCCAACCCTCAAATATTAGGCATATTGAAAAGTCCCCGGTCAGATGCACAGATGGCGGTGCTAGTAATAAATCCATATCATTTTTAGTTGGTATTAACCTTCAAACGATACGTTTCAAAATTTGACAGCAGTCCGACCATAATTTTGTCAGATATTGCGATGTGAGTGTAGCTACTTTTGTTATTTGAAAAAAGATGGAAAAAAAAGAATTTCATGAGCTGATAAATATTGCTTTTTGAAGGGAAAAAATACAGTTGAAGCAAAATCTTGGCTTGATGAAGAGTTTCCGGGGTCTGCACCAGGAAAACAACCATCATTGATTGGTATGCTAAGTTTAAACGTGATGAAATGAGCACCGAAAACGACGAAAGCAGTGGACTCCCAAAATGGGGAAAAAGGGAAATCAAAAAAGTTCACAAAATAATTTTGAATGACCGTAAAGTGAAGTTGATCGAAATAGCAGACATTGTGAAGATATCATGTGAACGTGTACATTATATCATTCACGAATATTTGTACATGAGAAAGCTGTGTGCAGAATGGGTGCCGCGCGAGCTCACAATCGATCAAAAGCAACAACGTGTTGATGATTCTGAGCAGTGTTTGCAGCTGTTTAAGTGCAATAAAACTGAAATTTGAGTCGATATGCAACAATGAATGAAACATAGCTCCATCATTCCACTCCGGAGTCCAATCGTAAGTTAGATAAGTGGACTGCACACGATGAAACGTATACAAAGCGAGGAAAAACACAGCAGTCAGCTGGCAAGTTTATGGCATCAGTATTCTGGGATATGCATAGTTTAATATTCATTGATTACCTCCAAAAGGGCCAGGCCATCAACAGCGATTATTATATAGCGTTATTGGATCGCTTAAAGAATGAAATCGTTAAAAACTGCCCCATTTGAAGAGAAAAAGGTGTTGTTTAATCAAGACAATGCACCGTGTCACAAATCAATGAAAATAATGGCAAAATTGCATTAATTGGCTTCGAATTGCTTCTGCATCTACGGTATTCGCTAGATCTGGCCCCCAGTGACTTTTTCCTGTTCTCAGACCTCAAAAGAATGCTCGCTTGAAAGAATTTCAGCGCCAATGAAGAAGTAATCGCCGAAACTGAGGCCTATTTTGAAGCGAAAGACAAATCGAACTACAAAAATGGTATCAAAAAGTTGGAAGATCGCTATAATCGCTGTTTCGCCCTTGAAGGCAACTATGTTTGATAATAAAATCGAATTTTGCCAAATAATGTGCTTTACTATGGTAGACCGGGGACTTTTCAATTGGCCTGTTAGAGGTGACTGAAACGGTGGCTTCACTGACGCCAGCCCTGGCTGTACTTGACATAATTGTCATAAGTCGTCGTTTGATGTGTTCAACACGAGACGCATCATCGTTCAACATCACACATTCATGAATAATCCATGCACAAAGCTAATCAACAAGCTCAATTTCACTGTTAAATGAAACAAAACCCCCGCCTCCTACCCTTACAACGCCACCTACATTTCAAAGATAACATCCGGAACACATCCGCAGACCACAGAAAAAAATTCGCGGCTCCATCAATCATACGTATCTTTAATTAAAGCTCGTAAAGCCGTCGGTGGCAGAGACGGAGCATCGAATAAAGCTTATGACGTGTCAGTGGCAGGAACATAGAGCTCGCGGTTGGTGAGGTTTGGACCTTGTTCGGTGTTATTTAATGGGGGGTGCTGACGAGAGAAATTTTGGTATGTGGCCAACGAAAAGTTCAAAACCGTATATAAACCTTGAGGGTCTGTATTTTCTGCTAGTATGTTGAGTGGGTTGGCGGCGAATCTATGTCGATGTTCATTATGGCGTAATGAGTTTAGTTTTCCTGCTGCAAGCGATAAATTGGGTTTTCAGTTGATAATGACAAACTTGGATTCGCTATCTGGAGAAGTTTTGTCCGCAATTACCCTCTGAGATTACTTTGAAACTGAAAAAAAATTCATGGGAAATGTGGACGGTGTGAAAGAAACAGTAATTGTTAAATAAGGAATGGTTTGGTCTTGAGAGTGGAAAAATAGCTTAAGTTTTCACGATAGTGTTTCCACGTTATGACATCATTGCAAACGTCATCATACATATTGCAATGCTTATTTCCACTTTGGTATCTACTACAACCTAGACAGCATGAGAAAGGCTGAAAACATCTATAACTTCTGCTTTCTGCACTTGATTGCCCAATATTGGATTTTTTCTATTATATGGCCTGAATTGGCTAACGCGTATGATACAATTGTAAGAGTTTATTCAGCGATGATTCGAGTTTGAGCGTGTTTAGGAAATTTTTTTCGATTCTTCTTTTTCAATCTTTTAGCATCTGGTGACCGAGACAGAACATTTTTTCAACATTGTTGCTAATCTGAGGAGATTTTTCTAAATCTCGAAATCTTCCAGTAATCGTTGTCTGTATTTTTGGAGAACTTGGTTAGCTCTTTTGAAAACGATTCTTTGTCCCCTAAGTTTGACCCCTATATCATCAAGGGTAAGTCTTTAGAAAAGGAGAGTCGTCAAGGATTTGTAATTCTTTCAAGGTTTTTTGTTTTACTCAATTTTATGTATGTACCTCTTCTTTGGAGACTAATGTACTGTGGAATTCAACAAAGATTTTTGGGTTTCATTGTTAAAGTCGACTAGAGACTTTCGGATATATACAAACCGGTAGCAGATCAATAATTGACATGTAAAACTATAGTATAACTGTTGCATTTATGCAACAGTTACGTAGTACATAGTAACCTACACACGATTATACTATATTTATACATAGTACCCTAATCTTTTAGGCCTAATTTTGTGACTCTATAGTTTAGTATAGAGTAAGTAACTACCTTAACTCTACATTTTTAATCATCTTAATGCTACCCTAATCTTCAGGCCTAATTTTTCTACACTATATTGAAGTATAGAGATAGTAGATATAATTAAGTTAAAAATGTAGAGTTAGAGTAGTAAGATTCAAGATATGAATAGATATGGTTGAATTTTTAGGTGAAGAAGAACTGATTAACATAAAAAGTTTCCGTTCTCTTTATAACCTCCTTTTCCCTTGTTTCATAAAGATTGACAAAATCAACTTTATATTTGATAATTTGAAAAATAAGTAATCAGGTACTCAAATTACCTGGTAATACATACCACTCAATCAAACCAAATTTAATCAAAATAGGATCAGAAATGTTGAAGTTGTTCAAAGTGGTCCAAATTTTGTGAGACGAAGTTCTTGGATTTGAACCCAAAATTCTTTTCATACCAAAGGTATTCAAAAAGCTTTCCCTGCCTTCGGTAGACTAAGAAGCTATAGGTTATTGTTCAAAATATAATACTATTGCACTAGTTACTAGTCCAATAACTTCTACATGAAAAAACTTTCACCCACCTGTATGGTCCAATGTTTCTCTGCGTGGGTTCATTCTAGAAGGAACTGAAACAAAAAAACAATATCTGTTAGAGAATGAGACCATAATTAATATTATATCATCAAATATGAAAAGGAAAATCGAAAATTTGCATAATAACACCGCCGAGAAACCTCGATATAATGAATAAAATAAGCACAAAGCAATATAATGATGTTTACGCCATTAAATCCATAAATCAAAAACCACTGAATATAATATGATTGATGTGAAATCAAAAACCTTTCAATCATGTTTGATATTCGAGCCAATATTCCATTTATCTTCAACCTTTTCCTCTGAATGCCAAAATCCACCCCTCAAGAACGAAAAAAAAAAACGATGTTTTGAGGTTAGTCATAGAATATAAACAATTCACCTTTTCATTCGTAACTCCTAAAACATCTCCAAATGAATTATATCCCGAACATTAGAATCAAGTAGAACTGATGAAAATATAGGAGGAAACGGAAACAGAGGACATATTTCAATTTTATGGTAGGAACAATAACGTTGAAACGACTTTCGCCGCTTTATATTATCGAATTTCAACATAATAGCAACTTCTGTGTGAATGGTCTCGGACTCATTGCTCTATTTCCGCCTACATCTTGTGGAAGTGGCAACTTGGCGAGTATAGTTTCGACGTTGGGTTCTGCGGGAACACAGAGCCTCGCCGCGTATTAATTATCTTTTTCTTTCGAAAGTGTGGCCTCGAAATTTACAATTGGAACCTTCTCTGTTATTATTCACGCTGAGTTTCCCGTTCGTTCAAGAATGGTATGATATCAATTGGAGGGGAGTTTTGTTCGACGTTTGTTCTTATTTAAATGATGTTGCTTGAAAAAACATGTTGATGAAGCTAATTATTTTCTTGGCTTAACTATGACTTCGTTGTGGAAATGATTCTAGTCAGAAATGTGAAGTGGATTACATTCTGACAGTCAGGCCGCAATCAAAGCATTGAGCTCACATATTATAGGTTCTAAGATATCAGCATGCTTAGAGAGCAGGCTCAACAGAGACTGCTCTGTATCAACTGACTGAAGCCGTCCAAAGTACTCTGAATAACAAGGAGATAACAACGAGTCTTCCTAGACATATCTGGAACCTTTGATAACAGATCATGTGTATTGGTGAGAGGCACCCAAAGGTGAGAGGTGAACACAACCATTATTAAATGTATGTACAAAATACTGAAGACGATAATTGCTGAGATACAGGTGGGTTATCAAACACCTTGTGCAATTTGATATAGGAGGACCTCATTATTATTGAACAATGGTGCTTGTCAATGGGGCTCAGCATTAATCCATCCAAGACTACAGTTATTCCATTCACTCGGAATAGGAAATTTCCAGCTATGAAATCTCTAAATGGGGATATCTTAGAGTCAAATATCTGGTAATAACCCTGAGTAGTAAGCTTCTCAAGGTAAGCATATCAAGGTTACTGCTAACAAAGCTACAAAGGCCTTGATGTTGTGCAGAAATCTGGCTGGTAAGACTTGGGGATGTAACCCAAAAATACTCAGATGGATGTACGTCATTAGTATGAGAGCAATAATAACTTATGAAGCAACAGTTTGGCATGTCAGAGCAAGTCAAAACATCACAAGGAGAACCCTCAATATAATACGAAGGTTAGCCTGTGTTTTCATCAATGGAGGTATGAGAAGGTGCCCAACTAGGAAATTGGAGATAATTACAGATCTCACATCTTTTTATCTGGCTGTAGATAGAGTACCCCATGAGACCATTCTAAGACTATCCAGGGAAGGTACCAGAAATGAGGGAACTGGGAATCCGAGAGCCTCCCTGATCAATTATTACCATCAGCAAACCTTCCCAGTGACGGGATGATCAAGAAAACAAGCATCGAGAAAACCTTTACTACGATACTGAGTAGAGAAGAAGATTGTGAAAGGGAGTCCACAATCCAAGTTCTCAAAAAAAACCATAAAATGGTATACACACTGTTCTAAAATCACGACGGTGACTGGTGCTGCAGTATTCGGGAGTGGCATTGAAATGATTAGGATGTTGTCTAAGTGTCTTTCAAGCAATAGAAAGATTTGTGGAAATTAACCAAATGAGAAACTATCAGAAATTTGATATAGCGATACAATCTGATAGTCAGACTTCAATTAACGCATTTAGCTCACATTCTAAGATGGTCTTGATGTGTAGCAGGAATCTCAATTAAATAGGTAAAAATAACAAGGTCTGTTTAGTCTGGGTGCCCGATCACAACGGAATCAAAGGAAATGAAGAGGCCAGAAAAGGAGCACAAATTTCTTTCATTGGCCGAGAACCTTACTATGGTATAAATGTATCTACAAGAAAGAGTTTCAGGAAAAAGAAAAAACCGAAAAAGAAAATCTGCCAGAATCTATCAGGATTGAATAATTCCAAAGAGTCTCTTCGAAACTTTGATACTGCGAGATCTAACCAGTATCTGGATCTTAGCAACAATATGTTACTTCTCCTCACTGAATTCCTTATGGGGATTGTCTCCTCAGGAAGCACCTTATGAGAATGGGTCTAGCTGCAAAAGACTAGTGCTAATTCTGGGGAGAAGGAAGAAACTCCAAATCTTTTGGTGACTAAATGCCTCACCATCGCTAGCCAACACAAAAAGTGCTCAAATCAAGAGACTTGAAGAAGCGAATAAATAACCACCTTGAAGCCATCCTGGAGTAGTTCATTAGGACTCTGGAACTGGACTTCGTTCTTCTCTCTTATAATTTCTTTGAATTGAACAGAAGCCTATTGCACCAAACTACTTTGCATTCTTTCAAATTTGAAGAAAAAAATAAATTTGTTGAATAATTTCTGATTTGTTGCTTTAGCTTTCATTTGGTGCAACAGGTCTAAGCATTTCTCAATGAGTATTATTATATTCATTGTATTCAAAATGCTAAGGTTTGCCTTTCGTTCAAAGTAAATTATTTGAGAAATGTAATGTGCTAAATTAATAAAAAGTTGCAACAGATCCTTCCTTTTTATTTTATAAGAATATTCTCACAAAGAATGAGTGAACCATCTGTACACGATTCGTTGAGCCTACATTCAGGCGAGATCTGTAATAAAGTATTCATCCAATTCGAGCAGCATAAAGAACTGCTCTGTTCTTTTCGTGTTTCCCAGCTAATGAGACTGTTCTATTCCGTTTTTAGATTACGCTTAACATAATTGTTTTAGTGAACTCCGGATGCTATTGAATGGACTTGGAGAGATATTAATTTTGCTGTCATAGTCAAACAATTGCAGTGTATAATCAAAAAATTATGATAGTTGTTAAAAACAGTTGCTCTCATTAGAAAGGTCTGGCTTCGAAAAGAAATTTGGTTTTGGTGTATATGCTCAAATTTTTTATATGTTGAGGATATGAAATGTCTTCATTGCATCACCGCTCTGAATTCGACCGTTTGAATTATACAGGGTGCTAAAATAACTGGCCATTGTGAATACATTCTTTCGAATTTATAGACCAAATCGAGTATGCGTCGATTTTTCATACACTTTATTGAAGTCCACTATAGAGAAAAGTGATTCCTGCACGCAAAAAATATATTCAGGGTGAGGAAAAAGATATCAAGTTCTTCAGTGTTTTTCAAAAAATTAAGCGGTGGAATTTTATTTATTTTCAGAATCCTCGGAAGCTCGATTGGTTGGAGCATCAGACTAGTGATTCGTGAGTTGCGGGTTCGAGTCCCGCTCGAGGAGGTACTTTTTCTAGAATGGACAAAAATATTCTGCAAGCCATGATATTATTTTCATCCATTTTCAGAATTTTGTGGTATATCAATATCAATTGCGATTGATGATGTTAACATTTTCTTAATTAAGCAGACTGCATATATCTAGTTACCTGAAATTCGGCCATAGTCGATCGTTCTCGGTGAAAGATCACTCGGCAGTTGTTTACATAAAATACATAGGGTGGATCGGAAAATGGTGTCCTTTGTTGATAAATTTTTAAGGTAATAACATTTGATTTCAATTTTATTGGAACATTTCCAAAAATATGTGGTCGACACACGTCACAATCGTTTTCTGAAACAATTATCCCTCTTCATCTTATTTCAAGCAATAAAAGCACATTCAAAAGACAAGGGAAACATTGCTGTTTTCACAGAAATGTTTACTTGAAATAGAGGTTAAGAGCTGAATAAATATATTGCCTTTCTCTATATAGCATATTAGAGCATTTATGGAGAATGACTTGAAATATTCTCATCCTTAGAATTGAAAAACATCATTAGTAGATTTTGCGTTGGTCCTGATGATGCTACAAAATGACGGATGCGCCAGTTCCTGAAACAAGACATTTACTGTTTTTCGAGCGCTCGTCTCCGACAGCTGTATCAAGCAACGAAAAAATCGCAACCTTGCAAAACAAGTATCCTAGCAATGTTAATTCTCGAAGAGTTTGTCACGATTGGCAACCAAGATCTTGTGATTTGACACCTTTAGGCTTTTTTCTTTTGGATTGCGTGAAAAATAAAATCTATGCCATTTTTCCGCAATCGCGATTCAAGACCTCCTAGATGGAATTCGTGAAGTGATCGAGGACATACAGCCACAAATGTGAAAACTGGGCATGAAAAATTTCATGAAACGAATATGGTGATGCAACCGTAGCCATTCAGCTGATATCGTTTTTCATCGTTAGTGGCATATCGTCATGAAATGAACGATGAAACCTCTCATTAGAAAACAATGATTATTTCAGTTGAGTATAGCCGGAAACGTAGAATATTCAAGCAAAATATCTAAAAACAAATGAGGAAATCACTGGAGTCACGAGCTTTTGAGAGCCCATTTGTTCTTGCCCTTCTAACTTCCTTCCATACATACATTTAGATTGTTCCATTGCCTCCAAGAGCGCAATTGGCACATTAATGAAGGAATACTCAAAATCTCCAGATTTCAGACCAGCCTTTTTTTTATCCAGACACCTTTAGTACATACGAAATGAATTAGAAGATTGAAACTGAGATACCAATTTTGGACATAATCTTCTCATTGGCGAAATCAATTGACCGCTAAAATAATCTGCATAAATAACATGTACAATTTACATACAAATACTGTGCTGAATCCATTATGCTCTCTGGTATCGATCAGTCGAAAGCATTTCAGTATGAATGAAATACTTCATGAACTATTTACGTAATTTAATTCTGTTTACTCAATATTTTTATACGCTGAGTTGAGAGATGGAAGCTTATTTATTTTCCTGAAGAAAACAATCAAAAAACTCGAGGAAAAATCTCAGGAGAGTCATGAAACCTACAGAAGCTCTTGATGTCTACAATTCATAAAAAGGAAACCCCCAGGGAGAAGGGACAGATGTTTATGTTGTCATTGAGATTATGAGGTTCCCCAAGGACCAGTGCTTACTCCTTTGTTGTACTTACTATATATTATACAACCGTCCATTTCTGAGATATAGAGAATTATTTAAGTATCGTAATTTTGCCAAGTAATAGAATGGATTCGCTACATAACACTTTATGACCTAAGTAGCTATGTTAAACAATATAAAATGAACAATCCACAAAGGTCGACATTGATAAATTTATGATGGTAAGTCTCATATCACAATTCCATAGAAGTCATTTTGAAGATCGACCTTTATCATACAATCATTCAAACCACCTTTCTTTTCTGGAAATTCATCATATATTTCCCGAACATCAACAGCTTCTAATAAAGGATCTGAATATGATAGAGCAGGTCCACCTATGTGAACAAAAAGATGACGCTGATATGCTTCTTCACGATTTTGAGACTCCATGAATGCAGAAAATTCAACAAGTCCTAATTTATGTGTAGCTATTGCACGACCTTTCCTATTGAAGAGTTCCAGCTCTGTGAAGACGACACAGCAGTTGCAGGTTTTGTTAGATAAGCTGCTTGTGTGAAGGGTTTGACATCTTGGTATGTCCCTGGTTATAAGCCAGGCTGCCAGAATTGCACTTTGAGTTCTTCTTGAATTTCACGTAATTTTCTTCGAGCCAATACTTGAATATGGGAACTTACCTGCTTTCGTGTTCTCGCTTTTCAAGAACAGTGTTTTATGTATCTTGCAATGAAATATAAAGATATGAATCGTTCCATAAAATAAATCTAAGGAAGGTTGGTTTTCTATACAGGCTATGAAGACACTAGACTAGAGATTTAGCGCCAAACCTCCCAAAAATTAAACAATGAAGGGTAAATGGAGGAATAATAGTAGGTATACACATTTCAGAATGAAATGAATGATTTTAACATTACCATGCTCGAATGACATAGGTTCTGTTTCGAATATCAATATGAAATGAAATACTGAATAGGTCTCCCTTTTTCGTTTCTTTTCCAACTCATCTCTGAAAATGTCACATACTGTTGGCCATATTCTACAAACATATAATCTAAAATTCCAACGCAACCCTTATATACCTTTCCTGAGTCCTACACAGAACCAGCCAACTGAGTAATTGAAGCCATATTTCTATACACGCTCAGGTATTCGTACAGAAACAGAGGAGACGAACAACATGGGAGAAAATTCAATTTTTCCTGATACCTTATTGAAATTTCCCTTGCCTGTTATTATTTTTCGATGTTTCCCACCGGTTTTTCACCCTTCATTCCAGCAAATATATGTTTGGGGAGCGTTAGGTTGCTGAGGTCTTTTTCGGGTCATGAAATAAGATGAGGCAGAAATGTAGTATATGTCTAAAAGAACTGAATTGATGTTGGGGAATATTATTAGAGAAATTTATTCTTCAGAACTGAATCTATTAAAGTTTGTCTTCAAAATATTCATGAGACTTTTTGTAGATCTCCTGGACGTTTTTGATAGACCTTCTATAGATGTTTTATAGACTTTCTTGAAACATAATATACACTTTCTGTAGACATTCTATAGACTTTCCATTGGCCATCAGTGAACTTCATGTTGATTGATTCGTTCAGAAAGATTGAAGACAAACATTGCAACAGATTCAGTTTTTTCTAATACCTTTATTGAAATTTCCTTTCATTTTATTATTTTTCGGTGTGTCGGTATTTTCTATAGACATGTTATAAATTTTCGATAGACATTACATGAACTTTCTATAGACCTTCTATAGATTTTCTATAGACCTTCTATGGACTTCCTATAGACCTTCTATAGATTTTCTATAGATTTTATATAGACCCTGTATAGACTTTCTATAGACCTTCTATAGACTTTCTTCAAACATTCTACAGACTTTCCAAGAACTGAATCATGACTCCTTCTAACCAAAAACCCTTCTATATTGAGTGAAATTTTCGACTATATATTTTCGCCGAACAAATTGCTCAAAAATTTGACCTATTATCGCACTGGTATATTTGCTCAACAAATTGAGAAACAGAACCTAACGAAATCATTTCTATTTTTAAATCGAGTATCTCCGCATCCATCAAAAATACGGCAAGCAGTTTTCTTTCTCCGACAGAGGAGATAACGGAAAATCTTCAGCCTTGCTGGCTGGCACAGATGACAATATTCCCAGAGTCGTGAAGTTGACGCGAAAGGTATAGATGAAAGTTCATTACTACCCGTTCAAGCTCCAGTGGCTCCATTGAGGAGAGCCGTAATTGGGTCATGGAGCAGCTTTTTATAACGCATTCTATGGATTTGCGATACCCACGCCAATTTCTAATTCCGTTCTTTCAATTCTGCTCACGTGTGGTTGAAAAACGTCGTGATTAGTCTCATGAATTGGTGTATGTATACCGTCAGCTTAGTCATATTTGATATGATAGTATAAAATTTCCATGTGGGAACTTGAAAAAAAAAATTTTTTTTCAAGGGGTTTAATAGTTATGGAAAATTCGAGACCAAATTTTTCAAAGTTTGGGAAAATTTCGAACTCAAAATTTGGAAAAAACCATAAAAATTGAATCTCTACACAATAATCGTTATATAAATGAATAACGTCTTTAATATAATATGCCAGGCAATCATGACATCAAGGGCGAAGTCTAGCAAGCTAATCAACTGAAATATTGCTCACAGCCCCCTCAAATAATGATTTTTTATAGATCGAGCTGTGATTTAAAACATATTAAGGTTTCAAATCCATATTTTGCCTTGAGGGGAGTTGGCAACCTCGAGAATATCATCGGAAATTGTTTCAAAAATTCTAGTTTACGAGCTGTAATTTCTGAATTGATGATGATCTAATCGCTGAACTCCAAGCATTTTCGTCATCAACGCTAACGAATCAATTGATATGATGGTTTAAAATTTCCATGTGGGAACTTAAAATTTTTTTTTTCAAGGGGTACGTATGGAAAATTTGAGACAAAATCTAACTTCACAGTTTTTAAAAATTTCAAACTCGAAATTTGGAAAGATCTGGTGTAGGATTCCACTGGAAATGTGAACTTAGCTGACAGCTATCCGCTGTCACAATTATCTTATTCACATCAGGGCGCACCTGGCAGCTGAGTTCACGCTGTCAGTTTATTGTTTTACCGGTAGTCAGAAAATGAAATTGGTGGGAGATCCATATTCGAATTCATCAAAAGGTGTGTCTTATGCAGGATGAATTTCAATAAGAAATCGCGCTATTCTGAATATTTTTAATGACCAAATTTGTTCGAAAAATTATTGTGTTGTTTCAATTACTATATTTTCAATTGATCTATGTAACTCAAGAACGAATCAGAATATCTATGATCTGCTTTCTGATATCTTATTATTTAGAAAAAAAAAGTTCTCTTCTTTAATTCTCGAGATGAGTATCGAAAATGGGACACCCTGTTCAGCTAAGAATACTCCCAACGAATTCGAAATATTTCGATTTCAGTGTTCTTTAGTTCAATTGTACTCGATAACCCATGGTCACAAAATTTTTGTCTATGTTTCACGTAGTTTTGATTATAAAATTATCCGTAGAAATTGTTTAAGAAAATATATTCGTTTGAAATGCGTTGAACAAATGGACCATAGAAGGATCACTGAGTTCACTATGAATAAATATATTTCTAAAACTTCCATAAGAAATCAGTTGTAAATATATGAGGTGCTCGGTATATACTGCGGTCATCTGTCAATACTTGCACTAAGTCTAGCACTGCTGCATTATTCCTTTGACCACTAAATAAATCAAACAATTTTTTTCGAATTTTGTCAATTATTTTCCAATCGTAGTTCGATAATTCTCACAACCCTATCCCATTATGTACTTCATTGACATGGACGCGTTGTTGAAATTGCACATCGCTTTTATACGCTATCATAAAAGCTTATAACTATCTCCTGAAATGGCTGTTATCAAATGGATGCGTGTATATATCGTATGCTACACTGACTTTTATGCTTCCCGTTGGTGTGTCACTTTATTACAGCTGCAGATGATATTGGCGAATACCTGTATGAAGTGCAGGGCCACATTTGTACCTAGAAGCAATCAACGTGCATTTCGTTTGATTTCCAGTTTTTCTTTAATACTTCATCTTGAAAAGAGTTCTCATGTGGCATAATCGAATAAATCAAGTCACAATATAGATAAAACGGCGAAACGTAAGTAAGTGACAAACTGCATTGAGAAGGGAATCAGTTCTATGTTCACTTTCAATTGATTTTTGAATCCACCATATATGTCAAAACCATAATTAACGAGTTGATTGAGTGATCAAAGTTTTGTGGAAACAGTCAAAACGTAAAATGGGTCAGACCGATGCAAAACGTCAAGTCTAGCTTACCGATGCAAAACGTAAACTCGAGTTGATCGATGCAAAACCGCTGTATGCAATATAATGGCAAGCACTTTGAGCATTTGCGGTAAATTTGCACTAATACTGTTTGTTGAAAAATTTTCTTTCAGTAGAAATTCATACAAGCAATTAGAACATTTCTGTCTCATTTAGTTTTATCGGTACCATAATTCCACAAAAACACCCTTTAACTTTGTGAATATGGGGTTGCTAGTAGAAACAAGCTTTGTATCTCACATCATGTTCTTCTGTCATCAAAAATCGACCTTTCTAAGTATTTTCACAAATTCTGATTCGTTGTTGAGTTATCGAGGGTGGACACTTTCAAATGAGATACCCTGTATATTGAATGGATGTGATAAACTATGAAGCCATTGTTTTCTGTGAGTCCATCTAGATGAGGGGTACTGATAATAAAATGCGTAATTTTATTTTTGTGCCCTTAGTGATATACTATCGGGTGTGTTCATTTATTACCTCACTGAGAGAAATCCAAATTTTTTTATTAATAAAGGACTTATTCGGAGGTTATTTATTTACAACTATTACAGCAGATTTATATTTGATATATTCATTGATAGTTAAATTATGCATTCAAAAAAGTTTATTAATAGAGAATAAAATATTTGTTCACAAGCTATTTGATAAATTTCGGTTATTAATAATTTATATGAACTTACGTTATCTCCACAAATAACAAATTCATTATCAACAAATTTTCAACTGGTAGTTAACGAACATTTGCTATTTATAAATGAACTCTTACAAGAACTCAATAATTTATTCACTCATAATATAGGATTTATTAATAATTAACAAACTAACATAATTCTAGCGATCCAATCTGTGAAAAAGTTTAAGGACATATCCCTCAAAAAGAAGCGCATCTCCTTGAAGGATCTCTCTTTGAACTTTTCCTTTGGTTTGAATTTCCTTTTTAAACATAAAATCTGTGTTACTATGGGGTTATTGAACGCCGCTTAGCACATCTGTACTGAATTTTGGGTTCAGATCGTTTGTACCTTCCTAGTTATTAGTAATGTTGGCAGAACACTGGTTAGAGGGAACAGATACGATCAAGATGAATAGGGATCAAACCCAGATACCCTCAATATGAACTCTAAAAAATTACCTAATTTGTCAAACGGTTCTTCTCAGACCCTAACAATCGGATATAAGAAACAACCAAAATAATTATCTGAGAAATACGTTAACCATTATTGTATTGAAATATTTTTTTATTAAGCATATTACATATAAATAACGTTTATTAATTATTACTCAATGATATATCAACCTCAACTCTATTTATTTCCTACAAATGGGTATTTCTTCAGCATTATTAATATAAGTTATGCGTAAATAAAGTGTAATAATAAATTATGATTATTGGTGGGATTTCAAATGAATTATTTATTTCCATGAAACTAATATTTGTTTGTCCATATATCCAATAAATGATTCATTAACTATAATGCATTTTCATTTTCGATAATATCAAATAAACACTTCTCTCAGTGCACTCATTCTATCTATCTGCTGCAAATGTATACATAGAGATTGACATCATTACTCATTGCTTTGAAAATTTGCAAACGCTTCCATCAAATTTCAACTATAGATCATATGGAACAATAGCATTTTCCACTCAAGTGGTTTGTGAAATTGGTCTTCTGATCTATTTTCGACAAATGAAATTCGAATGGTCTTTTCACTGTATATGCATCAAACATCAATCAACTCTTTAATAGTCATCGAATCAAGTTCAGAATTCCAAATTCTGCATATTTATGCATATTCCAGTGTTGCATATTGGCGATATTTCGAATGCAATGCTTTCAACGGCACGTGGAAAATGTTATAGATTCATTCTTCTATCTCTGGATTAATTCGATATCTGGTGGAGCGAGAGCTACATTCCATTTCGAAAGGGTTTTGCGATTATAATTTGATGAAACAGTAGTTGATACCCATGAGGCCTCCAACTCTCTATTTATAGCTCAGCGAAAATTCGAAACCTCGATAGCCGCCCTCTATGCCCTATTTGAACCTGTCGAAACTTCCCGGATTGCCAAACTGACCGTATATACCTCCCAAATCTGATTGGAACCGGAGTGCATTTCGGTGGGATGGAATTATAATTGGAAATTGTTCAGAGGAGGAAAAATCTGATCACTGAAAATTTCACCATCCATTTTTTTTTCGGGCGAGCAAAAGATTTACTGCATTTTGAAATGAAAATAATTCTAAAACAATTCTATGTAAATAACGGGTGCTTTTTTATAAACTTGAGAATTTCGAATGATAATACAAGACAGAAAGATTGTTGAGATCAATTTTTCATTATTATAATCTGGTCGATAATTTCATGGCATATACACACATCGTCAAAATCTTGCCGCTCTTAGGTTTCTCAAGAAATAAACGAGCTATGGTCTTGAAATGAGATGGATATGTTCCTCTATTTCAACTGCATTATATTTGATAGGAAATTTTTATTTGTTCCTCTTTACTTTATGCAGGATGAGACATGAAAAGAAAAATGAGAAAAAAGTCTAAATTTATCGATTATTTTTGATTAATTATAGTAATTCCACAACTGAATCCTTATCAAATATTATTGATATAATTAAATATGAAATAGTATTACCACCTCTTCTTTCAATCTACTGCCCAATATGCCTAAAGTCGTCAATGACATTTTCAGGCATATCGTTACATTATTCCTGAAGGGCTAAACTCAATTCATGACAAGTTGAAGGTAGGTATTGGCGATTGGATATTGCTCTCCCTGAGTAATCTCATATTTGCCCAATTGGATTCATGACTGGTGAGTTTGCTGGCCAGTTCATTATCAGGATATTGTTCTCTTGGAGAATGTTTTGAACCCTCCGTGAGCGGTGTGGTGAGGCATTATCATCTTTATGAATAAAGGTATCCCCAAATTCGTTGCGTAGAAGAACAATGATTGGTTCAATGATGTTTTTCAAGTAGATGGCACCAGTAAGTGTTCATTCAAAGATAATAATAAGTGGAGTACGGTGACCGAACATTATACCCCCCAGCACATTATTGATCCGTTTTGAAAGGGCACACCTTCCAGGGTGAAATTGAGTCGCTCCAGTCTGTCTGGACCACTCCAAACTCTTTGCTGTCGACTATCGCTTTGTAAACCTAATCGTGACTCGTCTGAAAAAAGTACATTGCGCCATTGTGGTAGAAGCCAGTCTTGGTAGTGTTCTGCTCATTGCCGACGGGTAGCTCTATGTCTAGATGATAGCCGAGGTACTCTAAAAGTCTTCTTATCTTTAAATTTGTGGAATGCAACCGTCTCCTTATAGTACTGGTTGAGACTACTCAAAAATGACTTGGAAGGACAGTTACAGGATACTGTTCGATTCCTTCGAGTAAAATTTGGTCTTTCCTTGCAAATGTTACACTAGGTAGACCAGACACCGGTCTGAATCGAAAAAAAAATGTTGACGACAACTTTTATTCATATCTGTAATGTTAAAAAAAGAAGTTTGATAATGAAGTTTGAACCAAATTACTCGAAATAATTTTTGTTGTTACTAATTTGGTTGTTCTTACCTTATACTGGGTGTTCTCAAATTAGAGTTACGAAAGAAAATGAGATATTATTTGGATAATTTTGAGAAAAAAAAGTTTCATGAATATAAGCCCACAAACGCTTTGCATTCAATATACAGGTTGTTTCTAGTGTGTCGTACAGTTTATCAAATATTTATTAATCTTCGCTACAGAATGGGTAAATAAATACCAAAACTTATAATTAGTGCATTCATTAGAGCTTACGAGCTGGATCTTTATAATAATTTGGATTTTCCTGAGGATTACTATAGAGATTTTTTCTCGAAATCGATAGCAGATACGACAAAACTATAACAAACCAAAAAGTGTAGTAGTGGAGTTTTCTTCTACATTTTTCTAAACTAACAGCCATTTACCAAAATATAGGTTTGGAGGAAGGAAGAAGACATCCTTCCAGAAAAAATATCACTCTGTGAATTTGCATTCAAAATTAGAATATCAAATGGTGAAAACTTTAAACTGGCCAATTCAAATTAAATATCTCGTGAAAGGAAGGTTATACGAGAAAAAAACTTAAACTTTAACACATGTATCTCAAAACAAAATGTTTGGGGACTCATGTTATAGGACTTTCTTTCTTAAAATGATCCGGAAATCTGTCATTTTCATTTGTATCTCCAATTTGGGAACACCGTGTAAAATTACCTCCAGTATACCCCTATTCCTACGCTCTTTTTTTTTTTTCTTTCTTTTATATGTGCTAGGCGTTTCTACACCATCTACACAACCAACATTACATTTTCTATAAGACTCTTTTCAATTCTATTAACCATCACCAGACATATACAACATTCCTACGCTCTTGTCGTGAACTTTGAGTATAGAACAGTAATATTTTATATTCTATGGTCTGTCATTATATTCCATTCATTTGATTGAAAATTTGAAATGAACTGAATTGTAATTTATTGTGAATGTTTGGAGTGTCTGAAATCAGTATTTCCTTTTTAAACGGCACCAGGCAGATAACGGGAATTCGAAAAATTTCAAAGAGCGCCACCTTACAGAACTCTGGTTAAGCTGAACACCAAAGCAACAGGTGGGTCTCTCAAAAAGTCTGAAACGAAATCGACAAACACACCAGGTATTCTATGCATCTTAATCCAAACCTTACTGAACAGATAATGTCAATACGGTTGGTCATTATCATCAAACCATAGACAACAACCATCCAAACTTTTTAACCAGCTAAAAAACAGTTGAAATAACTAAATTGTTTACTGAGAGCAACAAAAACAAACAAAATCGTCTCTACCATTTTGCAATGGGGAGATTTTGAGGCTACTCAGTAAGACTCATTAGAGGAAAAAGTTTTGGTTGCTCCAAAAATAGCTGGAGAGAAAGCACTCAAAAAACAAATAAAATCACCCTCGAGCAGGATTCAAATATCTGCTTCTGAACAAATAAAATTCGGATAAAGGATTTCTTATATTCAAAGATGGACATTCCTGTCCAATATTCGACAAAAATCTACGCAATACACATCCAAACTTCTCACCTCTCAAATCAATAAACCACCCCCTGTCGACATTTACCATATCGTGCCATTCTCGTGGATGTGCACCCTGCACATAAGATTCAGGTCGTGACATTCGACCCTTTATCTACAAAAATCCCCGAGGAAAGTTTATAAAGCCGCTTCTCCACCCCTTCTCACTCGAAAGACGTAAAATAGTAAAGCAGGATCTGTACCCTTGAATTCGATAGTGTATTAAAAAACCAATTTCAGTCTTCCCCCGTGGGGTTGGTAAAACTGTTTTTCCTGCGGAACCCAATCGAAATGGTGACGATAAAGGTGGGACCGAGTTGGGGAATTTGTGTACACAATTTCGTTGGATAAATTCTGATACGTTGGAATTGGGAAGGAGTTTTAATTGTGTTATATATTTACCCACTCAGAATTTTGGTAAAATTCGAATTGGTAATTTAACTTTGAAGCTCCTTAAAGTTTCGAATGAAGTTTCTTTGATGTTCATTTCGTTCTAGGAAGCTGTAAATGTTTGCGTTCTTTGAAAAAATAAAAATTGATTTAACTTTCAGTGGACACACCCAATCCATTAGGGCCAATAAATAAAAAGAAGGAAAACTTATTAATTCATTAGGTGTACAACTTTGCATTTGCTGCTTTGCAATAGATGACTGTAGCGGTGAATGGTAGTCGAAATAAATAGATCGTAGATGTCATAAAATAAGCTCAGATATTTTTAAACATAACGCTTTCGAAATATTAGTTGATTTGTGTCAGCATCATTGAGTTATTCTCGATTAAACATGTCAGCTTACGAGCCAAATTCTCGCCATTTGAGGGAGTTTCTAATCTCCTGCTTCAATATAATGAAATCTGCAGCTGAGGCTCATCAAATACTCTCAAATACCTATGATGAGGCATCTATTAGAGAAAGAACGTGCCGAGAGTGGTTACAACGCTTCAAGATTGGTGATTTTGACGTTGAAGACCAGCAAGGCAGTGGACGGGAGAAGGTTTTCGAAGATGCAGAATTGGAGGCATTATTTGATCCAGACTCGTGTCAAACGCAACATTAATTGGCAGGATCTTTGGGAGTGACGCAACAAGCCATTTCAAAACGACTGAAAGTCATGGGAATGATACAGAAACAAGAAAATTGGGTGCCGTACGAGTTGAAGCCGAGAGATGTTGAACGTCGTTTTTTTGCTTGTGAACAGATGCTTGCAAGGCGAAGACGAAAGAGATTTCTTCATCGCATTGTGACTGAAGACATAAAATGGATTCATTTTAATAATCCCAAGTGCAGAAAACCATGGGGATATCCCGGCTATGCTTCCACGTCGACGGCGGAACCGAATATTCACGGTTCCAAGGTTCCAAACTAGAAGAGAGTGCTCTCTCTTCAGAACAACAAATGAAGGTATGCTTCCATTATCTATCTCATTCAGAGTATCAGAAAGAATGTAGGAATATCACAGAGTATGGTGTTGCTAACCGTGAGTACTGTCATTAACAAAATCATTGAGAAGACTGATCAGTGGTTAGAATTCCCCAATACCCCTGAGCAAGTTGAGCAGGCAAAGTAATTATGGCAAAATAACTACCTTTTCCCAACAGCCATTTGAGTGATTGATATTATACTCAAATAGAAGTTTGAAACCAAAAATCCACGGAGACATGTGATATTAAATAAATGTACACAAGCGTCAATGTCAGTTGGCCTGGATCGGTGAACGACACGTGAAGCCAGAATTTGGAAAAATTCCCCAGTTAGAAAAGTTATGAATACAAAACCCAACAAAGTACTAATAGGGGATGATGGATATGGTTTGGAGCCATTGTTGATGACATCCTTCTCAGGTTCACATGATGAAACAGGAAACAGGAAATTCACTAAGCTGCAATTGGCGCATGAATAAAAGAGAGCTCAGAAGCTTTTGACTTCACAACAATGAGCCCAACATAGGTATGGTATTTATTTTCTATTATTCTTTCATAATTCCCTTTAGTTCTGATAATGCGGTCAGTTCAGAATTCAGCTTGAAATTGTTATTTCATATCAACTATCAAAATTTTTACTTCATCGATATTGTGGCACAGAAATATAAAGTGAATTTGTTTAGATATTCTTCTTGAATTTTTCATAGTTATGCGATCAACACACAGTTCTCAAGAGGCTTGAAATTGTCATTCTACATTCAATTGCAAATTTTCACCATAATAGAATTTTTTGTTAGGAAATTAACACCAAAACAAAATTTCCCGATTCAAAACTGCAAAGTTACAGTCATTGTGACTAAATTCAACATTTCCTTATATCAATTTAGTTTCGATTCTAACCTCACCTAACCTATAAATTCATCACTAAATCGAATATAGAAGTTCCTCTGTAGATCTATCACGTTTCTCGTATATCGGGAACTCATGCTGCAGACTGGATTAAAAATGAATCATCAATAAGGACCCTGATCCATTTTCAATACTCCAGAAGGTCTGCTAGTATGCCATATTGATTTTAACCCTGGCACAAATCAGACTAAGACGAACTTTTGAATTCGGGCCAGGAATACGTGATCCTGTCGACCAGCACATGCCATTCGACAGCATTAGAAGTTGGGAGCGTAAAAATTGCCAGGGACAGAGATGAAAGATTTTCATTTGAAACATTCGGTCCTTTATGGAAGCTGGATTCTTAGGATATGGTCGGTCTTCGGGGAAAATGAACTGAAATATGTTTTCCACGCCGTTTCACTACTGGATAAATGTCTGGAGAGAGGTTTGGGGTTTCAATATACGGAAAAAATTCAGATGTTCGTCATTTGTAACTTTGGAGAACGGGCCCGAAATGTATTGATGAATTTTCGAATTGGAAATATGCATGAAGTAGGTAATAAACATGGAAAGAGGGAGTATACGCAATTTTTTCATGTCCCCAACATGGTTAGATTACGTTGTCGGATTGTGATATATTCTCAAATCCACAATTTTACTATATCATTATGAATGTATATTATATTGAATGAAATATATTCATTCGAGTGATTCCCGATTTAATAAGCAAATTTGAATATTTGGAATCCGATATTTTGTCTAATTGTCGGATTTAAAATAAGCAGAATATTAATTTTTTTTTGTATCTATACCTGCTGAAATCCAAGGTTTGGCAACTTTTGCTCTCCTAGTGTCATCTGTGGATTTACGTCGCTTGGTGTGTTTGAAGTTTGTTTTCTGAATTTCTAATATATTTAAGCATTTATTTCAATATATTCCAGGTTAATATCAAACGTTGATTCACTATAGGACATAATAAGTGCGTTCTTTGTGAAGAAACTCGCGAATTGAGTGAAATATCGTATCACTGATATGTTTTCATTTCCGCGCGCTTCATGTCAAATTTGATAGTTCATGTTGGAAACAAAATTTGCTTACTGAAAATGACATATGCTTCCTCTATCTATGTTTATTACCTACTCTGGGGAAATATGGAATGATTAACCTTATACATGAGATGCATATTGGTTTTGACCAATTCACATCGCCGAAACGAGAAATTATGCGTCCTGGAAATTTTTTCCCAATAAAGCGAAAACGTGTGGCTTGTTGCGCCATATTGCTGAAACCACATCTCTTCCAATCTCATATCATCAATTTCAGGCCAAAACAATCGGGAATCATTTTGCTATAGCGATGAGAACAGAAGGATTCAGTTACATTTTCACTGAAATACCGGCCAATCACTTTACCAGACCTAATTGCGCATCATATAGTGACTTTTTGTGGATGTAATGGTCTCTCAGTAGTTAGTTTCTCTATTTGTCATATATGACAAATTGTCATCCAAACGTTGTTGTTCAAGGACTAAATCGGCATATGTTCTACGAATTCCATGGTCATTTGTTTTTAGTTCTTGTGTCCATTGAACTTTATAAGGATAGAGATGCGAATCCAGATTCAAAGAACGTCATAGCGTGCCTTAAGGGAGGACCAAATATTGTGCGCGCCAAAGAACGGAGATCAATTCTTCAACACTTTTTTTCGGTCAGCGTGCAATTCGATAATGTATAGGCCTTATGAGATCAGGAACAGATCCAGTATCTTAGAATTTTTTCACTCATATGCTCAGATGGACGATTATGTTGACCATAATCTGCCCGTAATGTAAGAAACGTACGTTTTCACAATTTTTCCACATTCAGTAGATAAACGATTCATATTCTCAAATAGCTAACCTCCAATTGAACATATGACGGTAACTGTAAATCGGGACCATGACATAGATAATCCAGTATATATTGTTAGGATTGAAAAGCGAAACTCTAATGATTATAAATATTTTATTTATTAAGAACAAGATTCAACTTATTACAACCACTTCGTAGAGAGCACGTTCTGTCGACTCGCTCTCAACTTGTCTATACAATGAACACAGAACATTATCCTAACCTAAAACACACTTGGCGGTTTGCGGCATGAAGCCCATTTTTGTCCACTCATGAAATAAGGGGTATACTACACTTACACTAACATATATGAATCAATGTGATGTTATGGGACAATATTTTTATATTGTCTGAAAGAACTAGTTTTGAACCCATAAAAAAGAAAAATCTCAAAATTGCGGATACATTTCGCATGAGGTTTAAAATTTCAATGACAATTGACATGTGAAACTTCAACTACATCAACAAACGTTCATAGAAAAAGTCATTAGACGTGAATGTTCGGAGCTGTTTCAAATAACCATTGTAATCTCTCAGGTTTATCATAACCCTCTGGATACAATAGGTAATATGTATATATTACGTGTTGGACATCTGATACGATGAAAGCCAGCTCATTTATAACCTTTTGGGAAAGGTGGCCAGTTTAATTTAACCATTTCAGAGAGATATAACCAGCTTGAAGTTCTATGAACAATAACGATTATCATTAAATCCATAGAATAGTAGAAGATTAACACGAATGTCTCCGCATTTCTACTACATAATTGAAACCGAGCAATGAATAGAATTATTCAGTATGCAAATGTAATGACTGAATACTTTTTCCATTTATTTGAAGTATGGCCAAGTTACTGCAAGCTGAAAGCTACCCTCAGTACAGAAGAAGACGTTGATATGTTAGAATTCTCCGAATTACGTGATTTATTGATATGCTAAAATGACAAAAATAATCCGAAAAAATTGAAAATCTCACAGCTTGATATATTTGTATGTGAAAATCCTTCATTTCTATTATTCGAATGCTCTTTCCGAGAATACTAGCATGTTCAATTCCAAGAAAATCCATAATGATTTTCATCTAGTACCAACCTTCAAACGATACGTGTCAAAATTTGACAGCAGTCTGAACATTATTTTGTGAGATATTCAATTCTGGGTGTAGCTACTTTTGTTATTTGAAAAGAGATGGAAAAAAAAGAATTTTGTGTGCTGATATAATATTGCTTTTTGAACAGAAAAATACATTTGAAGCAAAATCTTGGCTTGATGAAGAGTTTCCGGGGTCAGCACCAGAAAAATCAACCATCATTGATAGGTATGCTGAGTTTGAACGTGGTGAAATTATTACCGACGACGGCAAACGCAGTGGGAGCCTAAAAGAGTTGATCGAGATAGCAGACATTGTGAAGATATCATCTAAACGTGTACATCATATCATTCACGAATATTTGTACGTGAAAAAGCTTTGTGCATAATGGGTGCCGCGCAAGCTCACACTCGATCACAAGCAATAACGTGTTAATGATACTGAGCAGTGTTTGAAGCTATTTGAGTGCAATAAATTTTTGCGTCGATATGTGACAATGGATGAAACATGGCTCCATCATTACACTCCGGAGTCCAATCTACAGTCAGCTGAGTGGACTGCACACGATGAACCGAATCCAAAGCGAGGAAAAACACAACAGTCAGCTGGCAAGGTTATGGCATCAGTATTCTGGGATGCGCGAGGTATAATATTCATTGATTACCTCCAAAAGGACCAGACCATCAACAGCGATTATTATATAGCGTTGTTGGATCGTTTAAAGGATGAAATCGTTAAAAACGGCCCCATTTAAAGAAAAAAGGTGCTGTTTCATCAAAACAATGCGCCGTGTCACAAATCAATGAAAACAATGGCAAAATTGCATGATAGGCTTCGAATTGCTTCTGCATCCACCGTATTCGCCAGATCTGGCCCCCAGTGACTTTTTCTGTTCTCAAACCTCAGAAGAATGCTCGCTGGAAAGAAATCTAGCGCCAATGAAGCGGAAGACAAATCGTACTACAAAAATGGTATTGAAAAGTTGGAAGATCGCTATAATCGCTGCCTCGAAGGCAACTATGTTGAATAATAAAATCGAATTTTGCCAAAAAAAATAGAGTTTTACTATGGTAGACCGGGCACTTTTCAATTGGCCGTTTCTAATATTTTCAAATATTCAGTCTGGCCACAAATAGTCATCGCTCAATCCTAAAAAATACTATTTTCTAATCATTTTATAGAGAAAATCAGAATCAACAGAGTAATATCCCATCCACATTGTTCCGGACTATGTGGCCAGGTTGATTAGTCGCTGTTGGCTTATCAAACCTACCCAGTTGATAAATTCATAGCATAGTTTGATTATAACCATCACAACCTATATGTGGGATCATGAAATTCACTTACTGCAACGTATATAGGCCCTAAACCAGAGGTCATTGATTGGACTACAAAGGAATTCACTGAACCGCTTATGGTATGAATTTCCAGCAGGAATGTTCGCTTTCAACGTTGAACCTGTTGGTGTATCGCTCCGTAGTGTTCAGATTGTGTGGATTTTCTCTAGGAATAATTGGAGTAATTTATGAGTAATTGGCGTTAACGAATTGATTGGTATAATATGTTGAGTTCTCATTCGAAACAACATTTTTACTTATTTATTTGAAGATAAGTGTGTTGCAGGGTGCTGTTCTGTAGCCTTTATTATTCTTCATATTAGGAACCTTGGCTATCATTTCATGAATTCTCACCTGGAATTGTGTTTCTTAGGCAGACCAATCCTGAAGAGGAATATTATGTGATTAGCTGTTTGTATAGGGTGTTTTTTTTCGTATAAGTATAAAACTTTAAGTTGGCATTACTGTTCAAGATGTCGACCGATTTAACAGCTGTCAAGTGATTTATTCTCAGTTTGGTTTGACAATTCATCATGAATAGACTCACGCCTGAACAACGCTTGCAAATAGTGCAATTTTATTTCGAAAATAATGGTTCTGTGCGAAATACGTATCGCGCACTACGTCCATTAGCGATGAAGCGCACTTCTGGTTGAATGACTACGTCAACAAACAAAACTGCCGCATTTGGAGTGAAGCTAATCCTGTGTATGTCAAAACACGGTTACATCCAGAAAAACTGACTGTTTGGTGCGCTTTATGGGCTAGTGGAATCATTGGTCCGTACTTCTTCAAAAACGATGATGGCCAGAAAGTTACAGTCAATGGTGATCGGTATAGAGCCATGATCACTAATTTTTCATTCCTGAATTGAACAACCATGATGTCCAGGAGCTGTGGTTCCAACAAGACGGCGCAACATGTTACACAGCTCGTGCCACAATCGATTTATTGAAAGACACGTGTGGTGAGCGCCTTATTCCACGTTTTGGACCTGTGAATTGGCCTCCAAGATCTTGTGATTTAACACCGCTAGACTACTTTCTGTGGGGCTATGTAAAGTCATTGGTCTATGCGGATAAGCCACAAACCATTGACCATTTGGAAAACAACATTCGATGTGTAATTGCCGATATATGGCCACAAATGTTGGAAAAAGTCATCTAAAATTGGACGTCCAGATTAGACTACATCCGAGCCAGCCGTGGCTGTCATATGCCAGAAATCATATTTAAAATGTAATGCCACAAGATTATCTTGCGGATAAATAAAATTCATGTCAATCGAATAATCCATCGTTGTTTTATTGCAATTTAAAGTTCTATAGCTCTAAAAAAAAACACCCTTTAAATCCAATTTGCACAACCGGCCAATTTCATTTGCCAAAAGGCTAATGCAGAACAAAAATAATTTTTACTCATAGCAGGTTCATACTACTTCGAAATTTCAAGTGCATCAGCTTCCTCAGAAGGAAATTCCATTTGAATAAATGAATAAAAACAATATATTCTTTTGCACATGCCTGGATGTATTCCACCAGCGAGATATTTTATTCGTGGGCACCTATTGGTTAACTGCTGTATCACAGAAGAATTCAGGCCCAGAGAGTGTTACCTTTCGTTGGTTTGTTTATTGCCTTCAATGACAGTAATGACACTAAGCACTAGCAGTGCTAGCACTCAAACTGCCTTGCCTATATCCAGATGTTTTTTGGTATAACCGCACTTCAAAGTTCCTTGGCATGACTTCCCTGTCGGTTGTAATTCACATGCTGAGTTTATTCTTGAAACATTCTTAAGCACACATACCGCCAGCTGGGGTCTCCGCTTCCAAAACAGAGGATTTCTGTCACAGCAGGATAGATAGCCTCGATTCGAGCTCATACGAGGGTTGCCTTTTATATTCCTGGAATTGGCAACCCTGATGACAAAACGTCAAAAGCGACGTTACCACCGTGAAAAATTTTTTTGCAAACTCGTTTTCAGAACGTTTTAATATTTGAGTGCTAATTTTTTGTTTGGAGTGAATATTTTCGTACAATTTTTTTTTAATTTTTTGATGTGGATTAGCTTAACAACATTTCATCGATGAACTAAATACAACTTTTGAGTTTGAAGTATCAACCAGAGTAAAGAGTGGTAGATTTAGTATGACCTTGAGCAGTGCTGCTGGAATTATGTGTAATGGAACAATATTCAATCGGGAATCACTCGAATAAATATATTTCATTCAATATTATTTACATTTATAACGATATAGTAAAATTGTGGATTTGAAAATATATCACAATGCGACAACATAATCTAATGTTGGGTTGGGGACATGTAAAAATTGCGTATACCCCCTCTATCTATGTTTATTACTGTACGACTTCAACAAACTGAAACATCTAAATGAGCTTCTGATGGTTCTAGTTCGCAATATATCCATTTTTAGAAATAATTCGAGTAAACCAATAATTCTGAACAACCAACTATTTTTCTATAAACTATTCTTCCTAATAATTTTAACTCAAAATTACTTATCACATAGTGTGAACCAATGTCTCCAATAAATTCTTTCAACCCGCTTTCTATCAACACTGATTTCACCAAGTTTCAAAATGAAACATCTACGATGTAAATTCGCCAAAATAGCACATAATAGGTTGAAATGGAGGAACAAATTCGATAAACAACTGTTAATTCGTTTAGCTTAAACGGACGTTAACAACAAGGCAGACTGTGGTCCAAACATTCGAAACATAAAATTAATTTATCAGTTGTAAAATCCTCGAATTAATTTTGCCGTGCAGAAACCAAATTTCGTTGAGTTGATGGAGCGTGTTTGGAATTCGTGTCGATAGAATTGAATGGTTCTAGTAATGGACCAGGCGATTTAATTATTGGCTGTTTAGGATTCAGCTCGACGCACTGACGTATATTATTTGAAAGCAAGACGTGGAATATTGGAGTGTCAGCCAGATGAAATGAGAAAAATGGAAATTCAAATTGAGTTTGAAAAAATATAGGAGCTGCTATATTTGAAAGAGGTTGGGTTTGTATCGTTTTAGTTGGCTGTATTGCATTTGGTTTAAATCGTGAATACACATTTTTTCTTGAAATTTTTACTTCATTTATCAACATAGTCATTCAAGAATGATGACTTCAGTTGATGATTTTTGGATGACTATATTGATAAATGAAGTAAAAATTTCAATTCTTCTCATCATGCTCATCTTCGGTCAGTTTCAAATCAGCTCAATCAGTAAAAATACAACGCGAACGATGGTCATTTGGCTTTAATTCTTGCACGGGCCATATTTTGTAGGAAAGTTAGCCAACATCCCCACTAAAAATTTCTCAAGTAGTCGAAGAACAAACCAACCAATAAGTTGAGAACGGTGACGTATCGACATTTTGTCGTCTTCTTCAACACTTCGCAATACAGCAGCAATATTCTCTTCAATACGCACATTTCTTTTTGTTTTTGATGGTTAAGAATCGCGCAGAGTAAAGTTAGTGCGAAAACGATCAACAAATACACGAATTGCTGGCTATTATCTCGATTGTGAGATGGACTGAGTGCTCTATGAACTTTGGAAACGTTGTTATGGTGCTAAAAGATTCATTATGAGACGCCAAATGTAACTACACAGAAATGTCAACACAGTTGACATTTTCAACATTCTCAACTGCCAAAGATGTCTAAAACACTGGTATACTCACTGACCCTTGAAAAACCTTAAGATTAAAGTGGTAACTTTTGAAGGAACCAGCCTTAGATTTTAATGGTATTGTTCCCTTTCCCTTGATTTCCGCATCTTCTCGTCGTCTATCTGTCAATGTGGTGTTTTGAGGTTAAATCGACAATAATAACATGATCAGCGACTTTTGACAGAACAAATGAAAATTTTAAAATGATGCCGTCGATTAGTCAATGCTTTGTATAGCGCCACCTTAAGGATGAAAAAGGAAAAGGGACCCATGCCAAGCCGAGTCACCAGAATTATCTCAAATAAAATCTAATCAGTGAATACACCAGTATCTTAGACATCTTAACAATAACTAAGATGTCTGAAATACTGGTGTGTTCACTAGTAGATTTTATTATAAGATAATTTTTGCGACTCAGCTGGGTATGGGTCCCTTTTCCCTTTTTTTTTTCTAAAGGTGGCGCTATACAAGGAAGTAACCAATCAACGGCATCTTTTCAAAATTTTCATTTGTTCTGTCAAAACGACATTGGGCGCGTTCGGCAGAAAGATCGATAGCGTAAGTAGCTCCGCTACTGATAGGTATCAGTTTTGGTAACGTTAGTATTCTCTACTTGACGGTTTGCTCCTTTTCTTGACAGCAATAAGTTCTGTGGGTCCTTATTGAAGATTTTGTTATGATGAGAGACAATTTCCTGTTAAAATATCGATTTTTATTTCCAAGTTTGCTTTCGGTATTATTACTATTTTCTTCTTCAATATATGGATAATTCATTCAGGGTAACATTACAAAATGTTAATAAACGTAGATTTATGATTCAGTTTCCATTATTGCTATGTTTGAAATTCAAATTCCGTCCCAAAATCACTGTCACAACTCTCACTAATGTCAGTTACGCAGCAAGTTATCAAAAAGTAGCTTAAAATGAATTCGCCACCAAAGATGGGGACCGCTCCGTAGCGGAAACTGATAGATTGCGTTCAGTAGAAAATTCAAAGAATATTGACAGCTGTTCAACAACTGTTGAGCGCTTATTGGCAGAAAAATGATGTGAGCGCCACCATAAGGAACGATTCGAAAATCAAGTGAAAAAGAACCAATACCACTAAAATCCAAGAAGGCCTGTTCCTTCAAAAGTCGCCACTTGAATCTAAAGATTTTTCAAGAGTATGTGTGCTCACTAGTGTTTTAGACATCTTAACAACACTATTGAAACTTTTCATGCAGCTAAAAAAACACCCGTTACAAGATCGAAATTAAAACAAAGAGGATAAAATCTGCAATAGTTCAACACCATAAATCCTAGACTTTAGACCAATTAAATTCAATATAAATGCATATCCTATTAGCCAATTCCTATCGTTCCAAATCAGTGTAAAATCCGTAATCCGATTACCTCCAATCCCCATCCCTATAAACGAGATGGGTAATCTCAACTAGCGCTTCAGCATTATGGAAACATCATTTTCCTTACGCGATCACCATCAGAAAATTGTTTACGTCGGAAATATTCCGTGTGGGATGTCGCTAATGACTCAAAGCACGGGTCGTCGTCATGAGCTGAGTCGTTTATTCGGGTTTGCTTAGGCGTCCAATTACCATTTTAGATGAAGAAGAACTTCACCACGCGCGACCTGAAAGTAGGGAACTGTGACAATGAAGTTGTCAAGGCAATTCTTCGCGCACGAGGACGTCATCGCGAAAATCGTATTAATTCATTAGTTTCGACGGTTTAGGGACGCAACGCCTCTCTTCATAATCACATTTGGGGAGGCTGGGGAGAATTTGAATTTCATGTGAAACGCGCGAGTTTATGAGCGAACAAGACAAGGCTCGTTTTCGGATGTAAACTTGGAGAACAAACTAATTTTCATGCGAAATTATTAGATATAGCCAAGTCTCAAACGATAAGAATATAGTGGAGAAAATTTTACTCTATGGTTTATATTCAACGCAAAATATTACGTTAGGTTAGGTTAGGTTAGGTTGGGCTGAAAGTATTATCGTATTTCACGCTCTTTTTCTTAACCTTAGTATATCTTGTTCGTTGTAAAGGTGTGAGTATATACTACTAAAACTCCCTTCTCTGACCCGAGATAACTCGAAGTCGGGGTCCCCCAGAGTAGCGTGTTGTCTCCTCGCCTATATTCAGCATACACAGCCGTCATCTCCAAGTCTGACTGAACTTTTCTAGCCATATACGCAGAAGACTCTGCTAACATGGCCAAGTAAAATATCCTCTGATTGGCAACCAAATACCTTCAGGGGAGCGTGAGATGTCTGGAAGAACGGTGCACTAAAAGGCTATTCAAGTGAACCCAGAAAGTAGCGCTACACTACTTTTTCCATGAAAAATCAAACCGTTCTATCACGTTTGAATATACGAACGTGATATACCCTGGGAATATTGGACTAAGCCGTCCAGAATGCTGAAATGGTACTCGCCCAATTGTCTGTGCTGCTCTAGCGTTGCAGCAACATGTCCATTCAGAATAATCTCTTTTGTATGAAGCAATGCTCGCCCACTGTAACTTATGTTTCAATGTATCGGGCTTTTGCGCCCTCTTTAACGAAGTTCAATAGAGTCAACCTTAGACCTTAATCATGGGTATATTCTTCCATCTAACCCTATTCAACCTAACTTACACAACAAAACAAAATTCTCATGAGCACTAAAACAATAATGTAATTCAAACCCTGCCGTAAAATTGAAATGAAAATTAGAAACACCCAATCTCAGACAGCACACATGTTCAATAATTCAATAAACAAATGAAAAAAACGTCAAAAAAACAGTAACCAGCTTGTCGGGAAAACTGCTCTGTCTCTAGCCTAGGTATATTATCCAGAATAAATTTCACAGGACCTCCTACAACGCGCTCTGATTTATTAGCAATACCCAACGCCATCGTGAGGCAAAACTACCACCGTTGAAGGAATTTCTTCTTGAAATAGCCCTTAAAATTTTTTGTGAGCCAATAAAACACCCCAAACCAATTAGTCAGAGAATATTCCACGATGAATCTTCCCTCAGATACAAGCTTCCAAAGCTTGCATCACAAATCTAGTGACCGTCAGTGAATCATGGCCATCTAATTGTATTATTTCAAAATCGGCGAAAATGAAGTAAATGGGTCAATACCTCCGAAATTATGGAATTTAGGTATAGAAAAATATTAATTGACTATTTCAAGAGCCAAAAAATCAACAACGTGATCCATTCGAATCTAGAAAGTTCATTAGTATTTCAGAAAAAAAGAAAGATTCGACAACAATGTAAATATCACCATAATATTGGCCATATCACAAGATCCTACCCCACTTAAATCTATAAAAATTTTCCGAGATAAATGAAGCGTTTCATACCTAAAACTCATATAGGACTTCAAACATATTACAATATCTACAATTACTTTCGATAGAATGAATCAATACAATTACTCAAATCCAACTTGAGAAACCAAAACAAAAAGTTGTCATTAGGTCGACCCCATTATTTTCCGTCCCGATTCGACGCATAATCCAACAAACTTTATTCATAATGAAAACACGAACACACTGTGCACACACCTCGCACTCAATAAACTCAAAACTCTATCGAAATCCACTTCCACAAACCTAAACACTCTCCCTCCCCCCACACCCAATATGGTAATCCCACCTCACAAAAGATGAATATTCCATCGTATAGGAAAAGCGGAAACCGAACAGCGGAAAATAGGGGTGAAACCACATCAAAAACCATAGTGTGGACATAATTCGAGACGGCATCTAGAAGTTTAATCGAAGGAGGCGTTGAGGACGACCCGATAAAGTTATTATTATATTTCCACCCGGCTTTTCCCCATCCCCCCTAAGTCCACAACGTGCGAAACATTAGTCCTTCCAAATCCGGGCTTTTCCGACCGTGGGGATTTTTCCGATAAGCCTCTCCACCTGAAACATACCACTCGACGCCTTCTGCGGGGGCGTATTTCGAAATTAGGGTTTCGTGGGGTGAGAATCGACAAGGCGTTCGACCTGGATAACTTATGAGGTTTGGTTCGTGGTATCCATTATGGAAAGGTGAACATTTTGAATTGAAACTGTCCTAAAAATTTCAGGGCTTGGTGAATAAGGGTAACAAAGCGGTCAGCTAACCAGACTCTTTTTTCGCCAGAGGCTACTTCATTTTCAATTGAAGTCAGTGGAATTCATATTAAGTCATTAATTGACTGATCTACCTTGTGTACATAGCCCATAGATTCACATTACCGGTAGATCAACATTCATGGTAGATCCACATTTTAGGTTGATCCACATTGCCGGTAGATCCACATTGTCGGCAGATTCACATTGCCACAGTTTCTCTCATTTCTCTGCGAATAATTGTTTTCAATAGAAAATTAAATAATAATTAAAGTCAGTGAGATTGTCACATTAGGTCATTAATTGACTTTTCTACCTTGTGCACATTGCCCATAGATCCACATTGCCTGTAGAACCTTGTAGGTAGATCTACATTCCCCATAAATTCACATTCCTGGTAGATCCACATTGTTGGTAGATCCACATTGTCGATAGATCCTCATTGTCGGCAGATCCACATTACCAGAGTTTCTACAGTTTCTCTCATTTCTCTGCGACTACTTGTTTCAGTGGTACAGCTTTGTTTCTGCTCTTCATATAAGATTGAATCTATATATATTTGGTTATATCTAATCCATGCTCAATATTCCGATTTCATTATGGAATTTTGAAGCAACCTTGTTGAACTCTCATTTCAGATGAGTACCCATTGCACAAGAATAAGATAGGAGCACATTTTCGGAACAGTTTGAAATGTTTTCTTCTTGTCGACTATAAATAACACATTTTTCATGAAAATTCAATAACATTCATCACCTTCAAGATTTATTGATGTATTCCAACGCTTCCCTAACTTATCTTTACTTTTTATGTAGGAAGAAACGTCTTTGCTTTCGAAATAGGCTTCAACCTCTGCATTCACTTCCTCATTAGAGCCAAATTTTTTCCCCTGAGCATTCTTTCGAGGTCTGCAAAAAGCCAGTAATCACTGGGGGACAGATTTGTAGAACATGCTGAGTGGTCAAGCAGTTGGAAGCGCTATTTGTTCAATTTACCAACGGTTTTCATCGATTGCTGACGTTGACGCCTATTTCGAAAGCAAAGTCGAATCTTTCGGCTGAAAAGGTATTGAAAATTTAGAGGACCGTTGAAGTACATATGTTTAACTCTTGAAGGTGCTTATGTTAACGAATAAAGTCGAATTGTCAAGAAAAAATGTAGATCAATTTTAAGATTAATAAAATTTCAGCATGATCTGATAATTTTTACAGATTGAACTGAAAACATTTTTTTCAATAAGGTCTTTCAAATTGAGTTTTCAAAGGTATGCGCCTATGTAACATACTTCAAGTTTCGAAAGCACCTAAGCTTATTATATGTATGTTTTTCAACAACTGAAAGTTTGCCATTTGTAAAAAAGGAATCGTTTTCATTAAAACTTATTGAGATTACTGAATTGTTTTATAAAAATTAACATCGTGTAATAAATATCTTTCGAATGCCAATATTTATGGTCAACACAATCGTTCAACTGAGCAACAACTTGGTTATAAAATTTCAGGAAACCGATGCAGTACAATATCGAGAAAGTAGTAGCTCTTACCGATCGATCAGAAAAAAATATTGGTGCTGTGAGTGAAAGAGTTGCAGCAGCTGACTCGTCAATTTCTCGACCTTACAACAATTGGGCCTTTCTGAGCCAATTGTATGACATATTATGCACAAATATTCAACGTTGAAGGTCTATAAAGTTCAATTGACACAAGAATTACTACCTCAGGATCATCCCATATTGATCCAGAGGAAATGTGTTTTCAACAAGATGGGGCTATCTGTTATACACCCAGAGAAACTTTGCAATTACTGCATACAAAGTTTCTAAACCTTGTAATTTCCAGATACCGGTACATGAATAGGCCTTCAAGATCGTTGATTCAACACCTTTAGCCTTTTTTTTCAAGAGCCATGTGAGAGAGAATAATCCTTGTTGAAGCATTTGAACCAGTAATTACTTTAGTTATTAGTGAGATAGAGCCGCAACTAAGCCAGAATATGATTGAAAATTCTGATGAACTGTAGAGACGCAAGAGGTCTCATGGGAGTTATCATTTTTACTATTTTTAGAGTACAAATGACAAATATTATACATATCACAAAAACTGAAAGTGAAAACTTTCGTTTTCAGTTTCAATTAAAATGTTATGTCTTTCGATTATTTACCTTTAAATACACTGTAGTTATTGTATAATAACAAGAATTTGAACAACATTATTGCTGTTTTGTCGCATTCAAAATCAAGACATTGGATCGATTTAAAAAGTAGACATGTTTCGACTCAAGTTCGAGACGTTACCCCATTGTTTATACTCCCTCCCTCTCTCGTTTCAGAACCAAAACACGCCACCTGACGGCGTGCCCCCGAAGGTCTCGACGCCACCACCCTCCGGCAATTTATGAGCATCAACCGAAATAAAACACCAAAATAAATCTCGGTCCCCTGAGTTTTCGACATGGAGTAAATAAATTAGGAAACACAAATAGGTGGCCCTCTTGCTGCTAATATGAACTTGTGGTGTTATTATGGGTCTACCAACAGTTTCCTACGGTCCACCTATTTTCCAGTTAATATACTTATCTTCCCCCAGGGTTGTTGAATGTTAGGGGTTTGATGACGATGCTGTTGACTGTGGAAATATTTTAATTGTTCGCTGGCATTGTTGCCACGGATGACAAGCCCTGGGATGGAAATTCATTAGGATTATCTGTATATGGATGGAAATTTTCCTACCCACAACAAGTTGTTGGGTTTATCATTATTAGCATTTCATTGTACAATGTTTATTCGAGGAAAATGACATGAATATTATTGCGTGCTCGTAATATATGATTTTCTTATACGAATTATACAGTTTGAAATGAGTATAATGGCAACACTGTTTTTGACGTTTCTTATGTCATTTGAGTTTTGTAGGTTATGCCTTTCAATCATAGAAAGATATATGCTTAAACAATGTTTGACATTTTCAAATTGTTCAATGAAAATCAGTGTTTATTTATTAATGGAATAAGAGAAAATATAAAAAAAATTGTGGGGAAAATTCCTCCGATCTAAGTAGTTATCGTTCTATAAGCCCTTTGTGCGTTCCTCTCAAAAATTTGCAAATGTTGATTCTTTTCAGGATCGAACCATATGTTGAAGATGCTCTGCAGAATTGTCAGGGAGGTTTTAAAAAGAATAGAAATTTTTCTGATCAGGTTCTGAAGCTTACTAATTTATTGAATCATTTCGATAATAAGTTGAAAACAGGAGCTGCCTTTGTGGATTCATCTGCTGCTCATGATACAGTGTGGAAAGTTGGTTTCATAAATAACCTACATAATCATTTGAAATGTGGAAAAATTATTCGTTTGACCAAAAGTATGTCATCTTAAAGGAGACCTAGTGTTTTTGTTGATAACTAAAGTAATAGTTTCAAAAAGTTAAATAATGGACTTCCGCAAGGATCGGTTTTGTTCTCCCTAATTTTTAATTTCACTTGTGTGGCATTCATGATACCTTATCTTAGGTTGGCACGAAATCGTAGAGGAAAACAAATCAGATCAATTAATCAAGAATTAATTCAAACAAGAGATTTGAGAAATTCATCTATTCCAGTTGCTTTTATGTTTCGTCATTCCAGGTGTTTTTTGAATGGACTTAGGACTGATCAGGGTCGTTGCAATAGTATGCTCTTCAAATGACATTCTATTTAAAGCTCACTATGTGAGAGTGGTGTATGATGTATTGACCACTTGTGTTGTGTATGATGTGTTTACTTGTCCAATCCATAAATTTCATAGTGGTTTCCAAGCTACCCATTCAGTTCCAGATCCAGATACGGAGTGTTTCTTTCAGAAGCAAGAAAAAGTTATATTCAAAAAATTCAGTAATATTTTTTTAAGAAAATGAGGTCACAGTTACATGAAGGCAGTTCGGTTGAAGGAAACATAAATATTTCGTCCTGAAAATCCACCACACTCTAATCCACAGTACCTATTCAAAGAACGATCGACAACGGTGCTCTCAAATTGAGCAAACTACCGAAAAAAGTTCACTTAATTGATAGCAATTTCAACCTCACACTACCTAAGCATTCATCATTCTTTGTGTAAAAGATAAAGCTAGTCCAAGGAGAGTTGTATTGAGAAATGTGATAGAGTTGAGCTGAAATGAGTTACGTAGTGGGGGTAGTTTGAGACCCGCCTGTAAATTTGCTTCGTGACTTTCAATTTTTGAAGATGACAATATCATAGTTACTACAACTTCCGTTACTAACTTCATAACTCTAGACTTCACTACTAAGAAAATTCACCCCTTAACCTCATTTGTTCTCCCAAACATCATTAAAATGACCGTTGCTGGCCATTTGAAGTATAAATGAATCCAACTCTAACCAATTTGAGACATTCCTAGCACGTTTCATCACCAAAATAAAATTTTCATTGCCACATTAAAAAAATGCAACGAAAAAAGAAGCGAGCGGCAATGCAGATGTGCTGAAGTAGATGTCCCATTAATCAATGGGTATGCCAGCTTTTTTTTTATTACTCCCATAGGCTTAGTGTACGTTACCGCCAGCTACGCGGTTCAATGCATCCGAATTATATTCGAAAACTGGGAATTGAATGTGGAATGATAAAGTTTATACTGACCTGATTACATGCGAACTTTCGACGTTGGTAACTGTAAATTCGGATTACTTCTGTTTACGACTGACGTTATGCGCTGTAATTTGGGAAATATTCCGACATGAACATAGAGAGTGAAGTTTTTCTTATTTTCACGACTAGGTAATTACCTATGTTACCTGAAATGTTCCATTAGTTTTTTTCTAGTAGGTAAAAAAGTTTATTACAATCCTGTACAATACGGTAATAACCATCGCGAAAAAAACAATTGTTCAACTCCATTTTAAGTGAGCATCATAAACTCACCAACATATGAGCTGATTTGATAATCAACAACCACTCTAAAGTAAGAATTTCGGATTCAGTTCCTTCTATAGAAAAACTAAAAAATTTAAAACTGGAGACACTTGATCTACTTGGGAGCTTTGACATTGTATCGCTCTTCACAATTGTTCCCATCAAAGAATTCCTACTCAATAAGTCAGAATTATTTTCAAACTTTACCTAAGTTCCAGCTATTTTGATTGGAACGGTATTTTTAACGAACAACTGAATGGAGTCGCTATGGGTAACTTGTCAAGCCTAGCCATAGCAACTCTCGAATGAAACCATCATTGTTTGAGATATATGGATGACACCTTCGTCATCTGGTCTCAAAATGAAGATCATTAAAACATTATTTTAAACCAATACTAGATAATTCACCCTGGAAATTGGAAATATCGTGAAGATGTGATCACAATTGAGATCTTGTGATTCAACAACTTTAGACTTGAATTGAGATCTATGCCAATGCTCTACAATCGAATCAAGATTTCAAATATGGTATTCGTGAATTAATCTAGAATACACAGCCGCAAATTTGCGAAGTGGTAATGTGAAGTTTCATGAAAAGGATATGGTGCTCAACCGTAGTTGTGGCGGCCATTTGGCTGATATCGCTTTACATCGTTAATAGCACACTTTCCTCTTCAAAATGAAATAAATATCCATTGATTCCTCTTAAAATACACTAGGTATTTCATATCAAAATGAAATCTATCATTGTGAAACTCTATAGTTAAAAAAATATAAAATTGGTGGATATTTATAAAAGCATAAGGATCTATATCCGAATCAATTGAAAGCATTGATAGATAGAGGAAGTACACGCAGTTTTTACATATCCCCCAACATGTTTAGATTAGATTACGTTATCGGATTGTGATATATTTTCAAATCCACAATTTAACTATATTGTCATGAATGTATATTGTATTGAATGAAATAAATTTATTCGAGTGATTCCCGATTCAATTTGCAAATTTGAATATTTGGAATCCGATATTTACCCAAAATGTCGAATTTATAATTCAACCTGTTGAAACCCAAGGTTTGGCAACTTTTCTCTCCTAGTGTCATCGGTTGTTTCACGTCGTTTGGCGCGCTTGAATTTGTTTTCTCAATATATATATGATATATTTAGGTATTTATTTCAATATATTTTGAGTTGATATGAAACGTTGATTCACTATGGAAAATAAGAAGTGCGTTCTTTGTGGAGAAACTCGCGAATTAAGTGAAATATCGTATCACGGATATGTTTTCATTTCCGCGTGCTTCATGTCAAATTTGATAGTTCATGTGGGAGACAACATTTGCTTACTGAAAATGACATATGCTCCGTCCATCCATGTTTATTATTCTTAGGTTGAGAGTAAAGTGAAACCATCCCAATTCAAACCACGGTCTCTTCAAACCTTGTAATTCAAATTATTATCGAATTCTTCAAACAAATCAGTGGAATTTTTCAAAAAAATAAAGAAAATTCATCGATTTGCTATTTTTTGTTAAATTCGTATGATATGATTTCCGATAATGTATCATCTGAAACCTATCTGAACTCCCTTCAGATCATGTTAACTACGCATTCGATGTAATTACTGGCAACCAATCCTACCAGTCGGTTCTAAATCCATTTATCGGGATAAACTAGCTTCAATGCCCCAATCTCGAAAGGTAGTGAACAAAACGAAAAGCCTCTCAACCTGCACTTTATTCGGCTTAAAAGGATTCCTAAGGTGGGTGTTTATTCCCTCTGTTAAAATACTGTTCGCGTGCATGGCCAACAAAACGAAACGCTCACAAATGGCGATCGCAACATCATGTTTTATTAAATTGGTACTTTGTTTTGCTATTCGAGTTCATATGGCTGAATGAGCTTGCTCAATAACACAACTGCGAATTTCAATTTTAGTTTGATGGTTTTTTGTATGCTTTTGTTACCGTCCTCATCGGTTTTTCATTTCATATGGTAATCTTTCATTGTCATTTTATGGACAGGGAAAACGAGAAATTTCTGTGAAAAGTTTGTGGTGCAACAATCATATACTCGTACACATTTTGCGTGTGAACGATATCCGATTCCATTATTATGGATATTAGTTCTGATCAGGGACCGTATTCTCGACAAGTGATCTTTCAAAACGTATACGCACATTCAATGTTCAGAGCACTGAAAGAACGTATATGTTTTGAAAGATCACTTCTCGCGAATACGGTGCCAGGAACATAGCGTCCGCTGTATCGAAGTTGGATTGATAACATTTTAATAATTACTAGATTGACCATTCCATCCAATAATAACTTTACACCTAATTTTTGATTCAGATCATTTATAAAACAAAATTACTAAACTCAGAAAAGAAGTTTTTTTGCTCTGCCTAAACTGGCACCCAAATTGCAGACAACAGTTGTCTTCTTTTCAATACTTGTTTCCTTAGGGCGATATTTATCCACCAGAGGGTGTCTAGTTATTTGGATTCGTCCATAGAGTAATAAACATAGATAGAGGGAGTGTACGCAATTTTTACATGTCCCCAACATGGTTAGATTACGTTGTCGGATTGTGATATATTTTCAATTCCACAGACCACTATTTTTATAGTTTAAAATGGTTTATACACAAAAATGCAACCAGGTCGTGCCTAAATGCACAGAAATATTGAATAGTTCTTTTTCAATAATTTTTTTATGGTTCTGATGATCAGTTTGAAATTTTATAGGGAGCTTGAAGTTCCATATTAATAACCAACATAACAATTCCGTCAGTTCTTTGGTCACGGAAATATTGGATAATATTTGTTCTTTATCCGTCTTGAATTAACTTTCAACAAGAACAAAATTATGAGTTTCCTTGTCAGATTAAGCCCAATGATGGACGGACAGAATCGAATTTAAAAACGGATTTGTCAGCAGTGATTCATACCTAATCTTTTGAGACCATTTCTGGCGTAACTAGAACCATGAAAAATTCAAGAAGAATATGGAAAAAGGATTAACTACTTGTAGACAGGTGCTTTTGAGTAGGTACTCTTTCATTCATGTGGCATGATTTCCAAGGGTGCAATTGAGCATGAATAACTTAATTTCAGTGCTTTCCTAATAATTTTTCAATGCAGAATAAAAACTGATGATAAAGCAAATATTTCAATTTACTCCGAATAGATCTCTCTGTCATTCACAAACATACCTTCTCCTTATTTCAGGGTGTACACAACGCTTCTAAAAAAAACCTGAAGAATTCAACTTTCATTTTTTCGAGAACCCTTTTCAAAATCCGAAACTTTTCGCATTCACCCTTTCAGAGGAAATAACACATTTTCGTCATGAAAGCCCAGCCCATATTCTCAATTGGAAACCTTTTCAGTTCACTGTTTTCAGGAGCAGTGCTCTTGCAACACACTCAATCTCGTGCATGAATAGGAGACCTAATGCTCAGATGTATTTCAACACATTCCTTGATGAGACTGCCTATTTATGCATTCTGCTGAGCTCGGAAAGCTATATACATTTTTAATTATTCGAATTGTACCTTGTGATGAGTTCTCTGAATAAGCTTGAAGTGCTATTCAGGGAAATATTGAGTAGGGTAGTAGAGTTTTTTTGGCAGCAGAGAGAGGTATTCTATGTCCTGAATATGACATTTTGATGTTAGTGAGGTAAGGCGGGAAATTTGAATTACAATCTGGGTAATTACTGTAAAGTAATAAACTTACATAGAAGAAGTTTACGCAATTTTTACATGTCTCTAACATGGTTCACGTTGTCGGATTGTGATAGATTTTCAAATCCACAATTTAACTATATCGTTATGAATGTATGTATATTATATTGAATGAAATATATTCATTTGAGTGATTCTCGATTAAATATGCAAATTTGAATATTTGGAAACCGATATTTTTCCTAATTGTCGAATTTATAATCAGCAGAATATTTATTATTTGCTGTATCTACCTATTGAAATCCAAGGTTTAGCAACTTTTGCTCTCCTAATGTCATCGGCTGTTCCACGTCGTTTGGCGCACTTGGACTGTGTTTTCTGAATTTCTGATATGTTTAGGTACTTATTTCAATATATTTTGAATTAATATGAAACGTTGATTCACTTTCGGACATAAGAATTGCGTTCTTTGAGGAGAAACTCAAGAATTGAGTTAAATATCGTATCACAGATATGTTTTCATTTCAGCGCGCTTCATGTCAAATTTTATAGTTCATGTTGGGGACAAAATTTGCTTACTGAAATGACATATGCTCCCTTTATTTATGTTTATTACTCTCGAATAGCTCAAATAGTTTTTCAAATATATCTAATTTCAATTCATAAGAAGAAAATTCCATATTTTCCTTTAGAGCGGCAGAGCATCGAAACAAAAACATAAAGATTATGGATCTGTTTATTCAAATTCGGAAGGAAACCCTTGAGTTGTTTTCGAACAACCTGATGATAACAGTAATTATCCAGGGAGTCGAAAAGGAGTCTCATATCGATTTCAATCAATATCAAACAATGGGAGAAGGGAGCAGAATGCTTTTGGCAAAGTTCTTCTTGAGAGAACCTTGAAAGAACACAATGGCCGGTAAAATACTGTATCAGAATTCCAATTAAATTCTGTTGTATCGGATCTCCTCGGTTACTTTGGAGAATTCACCTCAGTTCGAGGAATTCACTGGTTTACTTTATTTGAGGAGAAATAATTCAATTTTTTCCGTTCGCTTTTTTGATATTCGAGTTTGAGTGGATTTTTTTTTTCTTCAGATTTCATATTGTGGGTGTTGCTTATATCTGAATAAATCCAGTCTTCTTGAAAAAAATTCAATTAATCGTTGCAGCATATTGAGAAAAACCCGCGAGATTATTTTTTAAGGTATGATAAGTTGTTATCTACCGGAAAAGTAGATCAGCTGACTAGTAAGAAAGAGCTATGCAGAAACAATAAACTAATTTATGATGACCTATGTAAAGGTATTCAAAATTACTTTCAATTCTATATTATAAGAGGAATAACGGCAAGCTACAGATTTCAAATTACAGTCCTTCAGTTTATATCTGATATCATTAGAAATAGTTTAGAAGTATTCAATTTGTTCAAGAGGCGCCTCCACCATTTTGCATACGATAAAGAAACCCTCATAACCATTGGCATAGTTCGCCTCAGAGAAGCCACTAAAAATGTATTGGAGGCCCAAAGTTAGGGTGAGGTTTTCTATTTCAGTCAAATTTTCTGAAATATTGTCGAAATTCAATGAAAAATTCAGATTTTACATTCTAGTGACATTTGTATTGTATCATGGCAGTTGGTTCGACTGTTCCGAAAATTGACAGATCACGGAATAAGAAATTGAATCGTACGTTTCGAATTTTGAAATGATTCATAATTATGTATTAAATTCGTGAATTATGTCTGCCGAAATCGATTTAACAACAACAGAATTAAGATAGAAATTGCGACTAATGTCGCAAATTATTCCACTTAATCCAAATTATATTATATTGACAATTGATGTGTGTTGAATTTTGATAGGATTGTAAGTTAGTGTAGACAACCACAGAACGAAAAATATGACTGAAAACAATGCTGTAA
This sequence comes from Harmonia axyridis, assembly GCF_914767665.1. Classification (NCBI taxonomy): domain Eukaryota; kingdom Metazoa; phylum Arthropoda; class Insecta; order Coleoptera; family Coccinellidae; genus Harmonia; species Harmonia axyridis. The sequence goes on along the minus strand of NC_059506.1, from coordinate 29,688,181 downwards.
TGAGTTCATTACAGCACTGTTTTTAGAACTATAATGAACTCATTACGATACTGAAATAGAGAAAATGTATTTATCTGATAATAATTGCAAGCTTTGGAAAATTCCATGTCAGTACAGGAGTCAGAATCATTGAAAATTCAAGCAATTTAATCGAAAAGAAAATGAATGGAGTTCTGAAATTAAGTCAGGAGCTTTTGAGAGCTCATTCTTTCATGAGTCAATTAAGCCCTTGAAGAACACAAAACTATAAAAGTCGAGCTAGAGAAAATTGAATATTTGATGTGTTTAATAAATAACATTTTGTGGCATGCTGTATAAGAATTGATGTTGCCTCATAATATCGTAGTGTTCAATGAAGAATTCTAGATCTCAAGCTGAGGTTTTATCGACCGAAATTTTCTGTTTTTATCAAAGGAAGACTCGCATTTCAGCCGAAAGAAAATTATAAAAGAAAATATATTTTAATCAAATGCAAATTTCATCCTCGCTAAATTCTCATTACATTAAGAACGTTCAAATAGCTCTCTTCCATCATCTGGCTATAATCCTGTTGGCCCAATTCTGCACAAAGCACCGATAGGCGGGGAAAAGCTCGAAAAGTATGTGAAAACTCCACTGGCAGGAATATGTTGCAGTTGTTAGAGTCGGTAATGGGGAATAATAAAGAACAGGTATAAGGAGTATCCGGAAAACCCATGGGAACGAGGAAAATATGAAAACTCCAAGGAAATAAAGGAAGGAAACGGACCTTTACCCCGTAATTTTTCACAAAAAACAATTTGTCACATTTCATGGTTCGTTTTTTAGGACATTGTTGCACTAGAATATGTATTACGTTTTATTATTATGTGTATTGTCCCTTCAGAAATAATACATCTACGGCAATGAATGTACGATCATCAGAACATTTTTCTGATGCTAATACCTAGAAAATTTGATTTGAGTTTTGGAACAGGAAAAAGATTGATCGCAGCCATTTCAGGTGTTCAGAGTGGTTTTCAAATTTTGGAGTAGTTAATCAACTCAAAAAGCTCACTTATATCAATGTTTTTCCTTTCTTTTGTGATGAGGCCCATTTTCACTTACAATGGCTCCGTTAATAAGCAGAATTGTCGCATTTGGGGCTCGAAAAATCCAAGAATAATCGTTGAAAATCCTTTCCATCCTCAAGAAGTCACTGTTTGGTGCTATTTTCGGGTTGGTAGTGTGATTGGACCTCACTTAATCAGAAATTAAGCTGGTGCAACTGTTACAGTGATTGGATAACGCTACTGAACTATGAGAAGTGATTTTTGATGGCCAGAATGGAAAGATATTGATGTAGACAATTTTAATCTTCAAGAAGATGGCGCTAGATGCCACAGGAGCAAAAGAACACTCGCCATTTCGCAATAAAAGTTTCACGGCATTTTTATTTTTCGAAGAGGTGGTTTAAATTATTAGGTGTACAACTTTGCTTCAGCCGTTTTGCAATAGATGGCTGTAGCGGTAAGTGGTAGTCGAAAAAAATACATCGTATATGTCATACAATAAGCTTAGGTATTCGTAAACATAACGCCATCGAAATATTAGTCGATTTGTGTCTGCATCAAGTTATTCTCGATTAAACATGTCAACTTACGAGCCAAATTCTCGTCATTTGCGGAAGATTTTAATTTTCTGTTTTAATATGAAGAAATTTGCAGCTGAGGCTCATCGAATGTTCTCAAATACCTATGGTGAGGTCGTTATTAGTGAAAGAATGGGCCGAGAGTGGTTTCAACGCTTCAAGAAAGGTGATTTTGACGTCGAAGACCAGCATGGCGGTGGAAGAGAGAAAGTTTTAAAAGATGCAGAATTGGAGGCATTATTGTTTGTTTGCTTGTGAACAACTGCTTGCAAGGCAAAGACGGAAGGGATTTCTTCATCGCATTGTGACTGTAGACGAAAAATGGGTTCATTACGAAAATCCCAAGCGCTGAAAATCATAGGGATATCCCGGCCATGCTTTCCCGTCGACAACCTAACCGAATATTCACGGTTCCAAGATCATGCTCAGTATTTGGTGGAACCAGCTCGGCGTAGTGTATTATATGAGTTGTCGTCGAAACCGATTGAAACAATCACAGGCGATCATTATAGAACCAAATAATGCATTTGAGCCGAGCATTGAGAGACAAACGGCCGCAATACAACGAGAAATATGAAAAAGTGTTTTTACAGCATGACGATGCCCGACCCCATGTAGCTAAAGTGTTCAGGACATACTTGGAAACGTTGAAATGGTAAGTCCTGACCCACACGCCGTAATCTCTAGACGTTTCTCTCTCGGACTATCACTTGTTTTGATCAATGGCACATCCTGGCTCATCAGCACTTTTGGTCTTTGGAAGGAGTAAAAAATTGGATCCATACGTGGATCGCTTCAAAAGATGACAGTTTTTTCAACGCGGGATTTGTACACTGCCCGAAAGATGGGAGAAAGTAGTGGCCAGCGATGGACAATACTTTAAATTATGAATGTATAACCAGTTCTTTACAACAAAGCATTCAATTTCTGAAAAAAACGGCGGAAGCAAAGTTGTACGCCTACGTAATTCACATTATGAACTACTTTTGTAATATGAACTTATCTATCTGAATTTTTGTTACATATTTTCATCCATTGTTGAAAATCGTAAAATATTTCCTAGGAGGCACATTATTAGATCAATTTAAACTCTTGAATCTCACACGTTCTTGACAAAATTTCTCGTCTGACTTCAGCACTTTTTTCCTCGATATTGCGAAGAAACGAACGTCAAACTCATTCCTCAGCCGAGATTCCATACGACGGGGTCAGTAACTATGGACGACAAGGTTCTTCCACTCGAGAAAATTGCTCACTTTTCTGTTCCACTTCCTGACAGGGAGTTCTTGCTGAGACGGGAATTTCTCGACGGGGGGTCTCCTATTGAGATACACAGCACGCAATAGAGAAGCAATCGTTTGAATCATTAGGATTGACGAAAATAGGGCCGGAAGAAACGGAACCTTTGTCGATTCTTGTGCGAAAAATCCTTGAATAGGTGGAAAAAATCAGGATTTCAATAGGGTTGTATCGCGAATGAAAGTTTGGAAGGGACTGTTGAACATTTTTGTATTTTTATCATGCTGAGTTCTAGATTGAAGGCATAGGGCACAACAGAGGTAGAGCCGAAAAAGGATCGGTTCTTCAAACTGAATATTTGAAGAAAAGACACAACATTTTTTCTTCATCATATTAAGAGTATATAGTCTTCTAATATGTTCTGGAGTAGTAAGACGATCTAAAGAGTAATTTATGGTCAGTAGAAATTCCAACAATGTATTCCATACAGACCTTTTTGGTTTTTGTGGCACCAGTTTGGCAATTTCATTCTGTATCATTTCGAGGGAATATTTCCTTCATGGTGATTCATTTGTCGAATGAATAACAATTACGTTTATGATGCTATCTACTATTGACCGTTTGACAAATATTACATAGGCGTACAACTTTGCTTCCACTGTTTTTTTTCCGAAATTCGAGGCTTTATTGTGAAAAACTGGTTTGACATTTTGGATTCAGCTGGCCACTACTTTCTCTCATCTTTCGGGCAGCGTTCGAATCCCGCGTTGGAAAAAACTGGTCATATTTCGAAGCGATCCATGAATCGATCCAATTTTTTACTTCTTCATAAGACTGGAAGTGTTGGTCAGCCAGACCGTGAGCCATTGATCGAAACAAGTGATAGTCCGAAGGATCAACGTCTGGAGAATACAGCGGGTGGGGGTAGCACTTTCATTTCAACGTTTCCAAATATGTCTTGACCTTTTTCGCTACATGGAGTCGAGAATGGTCGTACTGTAAATTCACTTTATCATGTATCTAGTTATATTGCGGGCGTTTGTCTTTCAATGCTCGGCTCAAACGCACTAATAACGTTCGATAACGATCGCCTATGATTGTTTCAGTCGGTTTAAACAACTCATAATACACTATGCCGAGCTGGTTCCACCAAATACTGAACATGACCTTGGAACCATAAATATTCGGTTCGGCCATCAACGTGGGAGTATGGCCGGGATATACCCATGATTTTCTGCACTTGGAATTATCGCTGAACCTATTTTTCTTCTCCAGTTACCAATGCAATGCAGAAATTCCTTCCCTATTTGCCTTCCACAACTGTTCAACTCTTACGGCACCTAATTCCGTTGTTTCTGAATCATTCCCATGACTTTCAGGCGTTTTTAAATGGCTTGTTGCGTCACTCCCAATGATCCTACCAATTTTTGTTGCGTTGGACACGAGTCTTGATCAAGTAATGCCGTCAATTCTGCATCTTCAAAATCCTTCCCTCTTCCACCGCCATGCTGGTCTTTGACATCAAAATCACCGTTCTCGAAGTATTGAAACCACTCTCAGCACGTTCTTTCACCAATAGTGGCCTCACCATAGATATTTGAGAGCATTCGATGAGCCTCAGCTGCAAATTTATTCATATCAAAGTAGAAAATTAAAATCTCCCGCAAATGACGTGAATTTGCCTTCATAAGCTGACATGTTTAATCGAGAATAACTTCATGATGCAGGCACAAATCGACTAATATTCCGATAGCGTTATGTTTACAAATGATGATTAAAAAGTAAAATAACTTATTTCCGCTTTATATATTTATTTTCACAACAATTGTTTCGTCATGATAACATGACTTCGTCAGGTGAGCATGGTAACCATGCTCACCTGACGAAGTCATGTTATCATGACGAAACAATTGTTGTGAAAATAAATATATAAAGCGGAAATAAGTTATTTTACTTTTTAATCATCAAGATGAATTTCCGACAAGTAAAGACTGAGACAATCAAACACATGTTTACAAATACCTAAACTTATTGTATGACATTTACGATCTATTTATTTCGACTACCGCAACAGCCATCTATTGCAAAACGGCGGAAGAAAAGTTGTATACCATGGGAACTTCTCAATAAAAATAGTATCTCGAATATTTTCCCGGATATTCAAATCTTGCACCAGTTCTTAGTAATTCCGATAACTTGGATACAAAATTATCTCACCCTTCCTCGCTATTACAGATGCTAAATCACCAACCTGTAAACCATACAGATAATGAAGTATCAGTTACCTACAGATTCTCAGTTTTCACTGAAACATCCCTAATCCCAGTAGAATATAGACAAATAGATACGAAATGTATTCCTTAATTAGGAACACGATGAAATTAATAGCTCAAGCTCAAATCACGCAGTGATTCAACCAAGAATACTGCGATACAATAGATCACCATCAGCACCTGGATCGAAAGGTCTGCTTACTCGATGTATATCCACAACTGGAGTAATCCACAGGAACCAGATTAGATTTCAATCCCCTAATGCAATTTATATGAGGGTTAATAACAGCCAGAATCGTATGAGAACATGGGCTGGATTTCGTGAATTTGTCAAGTGCTCGATCAATTTCGTTAATCGCCTATGCCTTGGGAAAATTGATACTGGGATTATTAGTTACAGGAATTAGGGAATGTGCGTGGAACGGCAGGATTCTGGAGAGGGATTAAGGATATCATGAAGGATAACTGGACATAGTGTAGATGAGCTCGATAAAAATGAGGGGAATGGATTGATTGACCAAAAAAGTTGGTCGTTTTGGTATTTTCAGACACCTTTTAATGTTCAAGGTGAAGTTGTTCAGTGAGTAAACATAGAGGATTCAATTATTAAGTTACTTTACAGATGCCTTAAGATATATATGAGGAGTAGTTAAAAGAAATCTATTATTTTTGCATGAAAAACAGGGCTTTAATTACCATAGTTAGAATGATCAGATTCGGGTCAAATAAGCATCGTTTTGTTCGTTCCTTTGTTGCCATTTTGAAGAAAATATCATTATGCTTTTTTCTTAGGAGCCCTCGTTCCTATCGACTAGAAATTGAGACAGCCAATTTTTCACCAGCAAAATTGTTCACCATGGAAAACAACAGATGGTGCTCACTTGATGCCAGGTCCGGACTATAAGGTGGATGCATGAGAACCTCCCGAATAAACTTTCGGAGCTTGTGGCAAGTCACTATCGATGTATGTGGCCTGGAGTTTTCTTGATGGAACACTCTCCTATTGGCCAAAGTTGGTCGCCTCTGGGTGATTGCTTCCCTCAGACGGTTCAATTTTTGACAGTGCAGTTCCGAGTTAACAGTTGTGCCGTAGGGAAGCAGTTCATAGTAGATAATTCCCTGCCAATCCCACCAAACACACAACAAAACCTTCCTGGACGTCAATCCTAGCTTGGCCACCGTTTCCACCGGCTCACAGCGTTTCGACCACAACCGTTTCCACTGGACGTTGTCGTAAGTCACCAGTCAGCAACTGCTTCAAAAATGGATAGATTTTGTTGCGATTCAGCAGCGATTCACAGATAGAAATTCGGTGTATGAGGTTTTTTGCGTTTACTCGTGTGCTACCCAAACATCGAACTTCTTCTTGAGACGAGCCTAATTCAAATGGTTCCAAACGGTTTTTTTGGTAATCTTTAGCTATTGGGTAATCGAAAGAGTGCTAACATGGTGGTCGAACTTGACAATGTCTATGATTATCGACATTTTCGACAATTGGCTTTCCAATGCGTGGTGCATATTTGAAATCGAAATTATGAAATCGACGAAACCAAAATTGCGCGTGATTGGCTATCATAGTATCAGGACCAAAACACTATTTATATTTTCAGCCGCCTAACTTGCATTTTCGTCTTTATCGAAGAATAACTGTAAACTATTGCATATTTTCTCTTTGCTTGTATCCAACTTTGACGCGCGCTCAATCTTAACTAATCACAAAACTGTCAGAAGAGTTTTTGTAGTATGATATCTCATCTATCTAATGCCATCTAGCGGAACCTGATTGAACTTATACAACGTGAGATACAGACAACTGAAGACAATCAAATCTGGATCCTTGAACACCACGTAATGAAAATATTTTCAGTCGCACAGAGTCTTGGAAACAAGAGAATATCTCGAAATAAATAGATATAGTTTCCAAAATATTCTTTTCAAATAAAAGAATTGTAAACTTATCCCAATTGTTGAATATCTTCAGTTTGAAAATCCCAGGTGACAAATGCCCAATGTACCCGTAAAGCTCACATCAAGGTCTTTTTAGGTTCAAATTTTGTTACCTATATATAAGTTGGTATACAAGCTCTCTTATTTATGAGTCAAAATGTGATGTAACCTGCAGATGCCACAATGTTGGTGAAAAAATATTGTCAGCTTCAAAAAATTTGTCCACTTTAATTTTGTTTTATTAGTTTGTTCTTTGTTTATTTGTATATTTTGTCTATCATTTGTTGATGGTTTGAATTTTCTGTTTGTACCGATATTACATTGTTTTTGTCATATATCAATATCAATTGTCATTATGTTGGTCAAATGAATAAACCAGTAGAAAAAATGCAAACCATACAAGACAGTTACAAAATATTTATAAACTGAGGAGATTGACGAGCATTTTTATCGATGTATCTATCCTATATAAACGAATATAAATGTGCGGTCAACCTCACACATACATAATACCTGCACTGACCTATACTGTACCTCTGTCAATCGTTACAAGGCTGCGTAATATTGCAGAGCTTTTGAAGTGCCCTAATGCAGTGTAGGTCACTTCATCGCATCAATTGGGGTAGCCCGAGGGAATTTTATCGAAACATGTTATGGCGAGAGTGAAGAGCCTAGAAAACAGGCCAAGAAACTACATTCTCTCCCACAAATTGATCCCAGCATAGCAATTTACTGTTTTTTTATGTTTCCTTTGTGAGATCTTGCTCAGTTCTGAGGAAGAACTGTGGGAATTTTATCAATAATTTTGAAAGCAGTCTTTGCTTTGTAGTATGTTGGTAACAAGGTTAGGTTTGGATCATCAACAAAAGTGAACGCTTAATCTAAAACCTTTCAATGCATTAATATCTAAGTATTATGAGTCTTTTGTTTGGAGTAATAAAAACAAAACCAATAATTGATTCTATTGAATGATGCTTCTCAATACAACTACATTCATATTCATTCAATATTCAAAGACTGATGAAATTATTGTCCAATAACCAATTTCAATAATTGAGGGTTTGTTGGAAATAAATCCTTTATGCAGTTACCTTTTGTGATAATTTATTCCTTTGTTTCATTTTTTGCTTTGTAGTATCCGAATGAGCTATATGGGATGATAATTTGAAATAATAAACGAGAATATTGTTTTCCTTCATTTATGGACGCTCTTTGTCCAAATAAAGCGCTTTACAACTTCTTATGGATATTTGTTTCTTTCGAATTTTCAGTCAAGCTTTTTTTTAAACGATAAGATTCTACTCATTGATAACAAATTCATGTTCTTATTTTATTATGTCAGCGCGTTTGTAAATAGGATTACTCCCGAACGAAAAATCTAAAAAATGAACTTTTGCGTTTCGATATACTAAATGGCATAGGTGATGAAAATCCTTAACGGTTGATGAAGGATATGTTAAGAAACTTCAAGAAAAGAAGCGGACATACCACATCATCAAATAAGTTTTGGGCCTGGTACACAGATGGCACTGCCAGTAGCATAACACTTTTTTTTCATCAGTACCCTGCTTCAAACGATGGATGTCAAAATTTCGGAACATAGACTTATATCTGAATCCAGATAATAAAAGTTAAGTTGTTTACAATGAATAAGTATGAGTTTAGTGTATTGTTAAAAAACTATTTTTGAAAAAGCAAACAAAGCAACAGCTTAAGCGATGATTGTTATTCAGACTCTGTTCCATCTAAAACAACGGTTGCTGACTTTGAATTTGGCTCTAATGAAGAAGTGATTGCAGAAGTAATTTTGAAATCAAAGCCGAATCTTCTTATTGAGTGAAGTATTATATATTTTTTATTCGTATTGAAAAACATTGATATTAAATTTCTTTTCATAGGAAAATTTATTTAAGACAGTATCAACCAGAAGTTGAAATTCAATTTTTAAAAATTAGTATTTTGATCTGAAAATATTAATCTGCATATTTATTTCATTGAAGAGTAAAACAAATAATCTATGAATTTAGAACTGTTGTAGAAAAGAGTGAAATTTTGAAACGTTCATTCGGATCATGATTCATGATAAATTTTTTGAGTTTCTACTATTGTTGAAGTTGAAGAGATTGTATTTCTAGACAATTACAGATTTTAAATCAAGAGATATATCAAATATTAATTCAATAATTGTTAATCAGCTATTTTCTTTTTCTATTGGTTGTTATAGTAATCTTTGATCCCGGTTGAAGTTGTGTTTTTGAGCAAATAAATCTGTATATATGTATATCAATATTTGTAAGATATACCGAAAATAAAAGCTTCACATAGTCCTGCAATAATTCCATATTTACCTCTCATTGATAATACCTGAATTCTATTTTAAAATACTCTCGTATCTTAATTTCCGATGATTTCGTCCTCATTAGATTTTGTGGTCTTCATTCAAATTCTAATATGTTCTCAAAATAACCTCAAATCAAATGAAAAACAACGACCAAGACCAAGACTCAAACAAACCATTTATTTACTTGAAATTCGTAACCGTCCAAAATCACAGAGAAGACACTCTTTAATATCCTATATTTTTGCCTTGAAATCAGTCTAGAATAACCAAGCATTATCGCAGGAATTACGTTAAAAATCACCATCATTATCTCCATCTACACCGAATCCTCAGTATTCATTTTCAAAGGAAGTAAACGCTTTGAAACAAAACGCTACCTCTGTTCAAGTGGTCAGATGATGTGTTAGACAAGGAGGAAAACGTTTGGCAATCGTCCATAAAGGATCTTCAATCAGCAAGCACCGTGACAATTGGGTCAGACATCCCACAACTCCTAGGGTAACGAAACATCTCCCAAAAGGACAACGCAACTCGAATATTATCTGTTAGTGAATTGAACTTACCTTAGCGACGATTCCTGTTTAAACGAATACGTTTCTATCTGCTCTAGGACTAAACTAAACACATCTCACTATATTTTTTAGAATTTGTTCTATATTTGGCCCCAAATTATAAGCGAACAGCCTCTAGGTTTATACATTCAAAAAAGTTTTCAATTTTTATCTACATATAAAACATCGAAATTCTACGTGTCCAAAAACTTACACATCAACTCATCTTTTCTTCGTCTTGTGCGTTTCTAAATTTGTTTATCGCGTAGTTTTACGTGAACTGTAAATTTTTTTTTCGGTTAGTTAATTTTTTTTTTTAATTTAGTTTTTTTTCCGAAAGTTTGTTGTTTCACTTCGTTTAAAATTACTCTGATGGTTTCAGTTTAAATTAGTAGCACCAATATGTCGATATTCGGATAGAGTTGACGCAGTAATCGTGCTCGCATCTGACTCCGGACTCCGGGTGATCTGTCCCAGAAAGGGATGCTGTGGCCCGCGCATGCGTTGCAGATCTCTCGGAATTCTCGTGCACGTTGGCCACCTGGGTGGACTGCAAATGGAAATCTCCAGGATTGTTGCGATTTTTCGTTTGAATACACTCCGGGAAATTGCTAAGTCGAATAATTTATTTTCCCACTTATTCGATGGTGTTTTGCCCGTTTTAGATTGGACGGCTTCATTTTCGTTTCTATGTATAGTGAGAGTGGGCCAAATTGGATCTTTTGAATGGGGAAAGTGGGTAGTGATGAAGTTGGGTAAATTGGCGAAAACTGAGATTGATCGTTAATGAGCGGTTTGGAAAAAATGCTGGTGCTTTTTGCATCAAGAATTCTTTGTTTCTTCGAAACGTTCTTTGCTAGAATAGGCTAGATGACAGATTTTGAAATCCTCCCTCCTGTAATGTGAGCATACTTTCACGACTTCCTCAAAAAACTTACATGAGCGTACAACTTTGCGTTCGCCGTTTTTTTTTTCAGAAATTCTAGACTTCATTTGAAAAACTAGTTATACATCTATGATTCAATGTATTGTTCATCGCTGGCCATTACTTTCTTCCATCTTTCGGGTAGCGTATGAATCCCTCGTTGGAAAAACTGATCTTTTTTTGAAGCGATCCACGAATCCATCCAATTGTTTACGTCTTCATGAGACCGGAAAGGCTGATCAAACAGGCAGTGTGCCATTGATCGAAACAAGTGATAGTCCGATGAAGCAACGTCTGGAGAATTCGGTATGTGAAGTAGGAAATGTCTTGAACACTTTCGCAACATGGGGTCAAGCATTGTCATGCTGTAAAATCACCTCATCATGTATCTCGTTGTATTGCGACCGTTTTTTTTTTCAATCTTCAGCTCGAACGCATTGATTGCGTTCGATAATAATCGCCTGTGATTGTTTCAGTCGGTTTTGATATCTCATAATACACAACGCTGAGCTGATCCCACCAAATATTGAGCATAGGCTTGCACCCGTGAATATTTGGTTTGTCCGCCAACGTGGAAGCATAGCCGGGATATCCCCATGATTTTTACGCTTAGGATTATCGAAATGAATCCATTTTTCGTCTCCAATCACAATGCGATACCGAAATTCCTTCCCTCTTTGCCTTCCACAACTGTAAAACAAGCAAACACCGTTCAACATATCTCGGCTTCAACTAGTACGGCACCCAATTTCCTTATTTCTGAATCATTCCCATGACTTTCAGGCGTTTTGAAATGGCTTCTTGCATCACTCCCAATGACCCGGCCAATTCTTATTGCGTTTGAAACAAGTCTTGATCAAGTAATGCCTACAAATCTGCATCTTCGAAAACCTTGTCTCTTCCACCGCCATGCTGGCCTTGGACGTCAAAATCGCCGTTCTTGAAGCGACGAAACCTCCCTCAGGACGTTCTTTCACCTATAACGGTCTCACCTTAGGTATTTGAGAGAATTCGATGAGCCTCAGCTGCAGGTTTCTTCATATTAAAGCAGAAAAATGACCAGAAATTGGCATGTTTAATCGAGAATAACTGTATGATGCAGACACAAATTGACTATATTTCGATGGCGTTAGGTTTAAAAATACCTAAGCTTATTGTGTGACATCTACGATTTATTTATTTCAACTACCACTTACCGCTACAGCCATCAATTGCAAAATGGCGGAAGCAAAGTTTTACACCTACAACTTGTACACCTTTCAGTATTAAACTCAATTTTCAAGGCAAATTATGGCACTTTTTCCCAAGGTCAGATTTACCAGCAGGCTTGAGGTGTTAAGTTTTAGTTAGACCACCTTCTATATTGTATTGTATAGTTTCAAGAAGTATACCCTACCTCACTTGGTACATGATTGAGATATTCTTTGCTTTAAATAATGTTTTTTGATAATTCTTTGGTGTGAAAATAATCAAGGATCTGACACAGTACCTTAGTTCTCAACGATACTAACCATCCGGGAAAAGTTGATGCATCGGGGATGATAGAATACAAATCATGAAGTAAGAATTCATTGAGAGAAAATGTAATTGATATGGTTGTGAACTTGGGCATAAAAATTCAAAAGTGCAAAAGTCGAATAGCATACAAGCGGCAAATCTATAAATCCGCCACTGGGTTAAACAGTCATCCTGTATAAGTGGTTTTGTCACACTAGTTGAATATCGTAGCCACATCCTTTTGATTGATTTTTTTCTAATATTATTCATTCTTTTTTCTTATAATGAAGGGTTTTGCGCTAGCCAACGCAAAACCTGCATTGGACACGAAATTTGTGGAAGTGAGGAAGTAGCATCCTTGAAGGCATCCCAGAAACTGGAGTTCATTAGAAATCTGGAACTGGAAGACGAACTGTTGATCACGTTATGTAAAGAATAGCTCTGATGGGAGGCACAATAGACCATTAGGTCGCAGTGAAACGTAACTTCCCTAATTAAATCTAATCTATAGTGAAACCCTTCCGAAATTTTTAGAGTTTATATATTTTGAAAACACTAACTGCTACTTCATGAAATTCAGCTCGAAATTCAGTTCAAAAATTTGTTGTTGTACTTCATTGATCTAACTAGTTCTATAAAAATATCCACGAATTCAGAATAAATAAAAATCAAAGAAACAAAATTCGAAAAATTCATCTCTAGGAAACTTACCAGTATAGAACCATGAGAAATATGTTTTGTTTGAATGCCGTATTCTTCATCCTGCCCCTGAATATCAGCTAATACTCCTTCTATTGATATTTCGGTATTGTTTTCTCCTCTCGAAATATTTCTTTTTAAACGAGGAAATAATAAACCAGAGTGTAAAATTTGCAGTGTTTTTTCTCTGCCAGTTCCGCAAACAGCCTCGCATAAGATCAGCAATTGGCTCCCACGATTTCACCAAATTATTCGGACGTTAAATACACAGCAAAGAGGAAAGGGAGATAAACAGACCGTTACCTGGATACTGGAGAATTTCCATATCTGTAATATCGATCCAACAGCATCCGACAAAAACGAATGATAATGTGGTACAGAGATGAAATATAATTTTTGAATGAATTATTATTTAATTTATTATCATCACCTGCCCCGATGATAATTCACCATTTTTGATTTCGCTTGCGTTTTTGCGAAGTCGTTTCCACTGGGTTTCTTTTTTTTTCAGGCATTTTTACCTACAATAAATTCCTGGATTTCTTCGTCGCTGATGAATAATGCGTAAGTAATATATCTGATTCTCACATTCACAAGACACTGCGTACGATCGATGAAAGATTACCTATCACACCACAAGATACAAAGGGCGGTAAGGCATGCAAAGCTTCGTAAACTAAATGTTCCGTTGAAAACATTAAGCATTTATCAGTAACTAGTTTCGAATGCAGTATCGTAAGAACTTTCCATATGTTGAATGTGTAAAGAACTTCCACTTAATCCAGAGTGTTGTTTTTCGTCTTTGTAAAATACACTGCATCCCTCATTCAATTAGTGTAATAGGCAATACTGCTTATATTTGTTGGTTTGCCATGTTTATTTATCGAACAGGCGGCTTAGTAAAGACGGTTTGCAGATTTAACTTCAGGGATTGTTGCTGCGTTTGCAGCAAAGCGAACCAACCTCATGTTGTTTTTGAGAATCAAGACTTTATTTTTTCAGAAATATGAAAGGACGGCCACAAACTGGGCTAAGTTGCCGCCCCTCGAGAAGAGGCGCCTGAAACAGTCGCTTAACTTTTTTATCCCTAACGCCGGCCCTGAACATATGAAAAACTTCCACCAACGGTTCGATTTCTCTATTCTTTCTCCTACTCAAACTTGTTGGCTGATGTACCTATTCATTTGAAGGTTAAGTAAGGAACTTCGTCCCAATTTACATGTGTGAAGTAACTAAAGCGAGTTTCCAAATCAAGTTAAGAAATTTTAACCGTCTAATAAATGCAACACAATTTTTGACAAAGACTAACCCCTTTTGAACTCATTTGATAACATCCAGTATATACGCAAAACCTCAACCAGAACCAGAACCTACTTTCTATTATCATTTTCCATGAGTTCATCACTGGAAACAGCTTCATGTCCTGAGAGTAAGTTACAAAGATATCGAGATGGAATTTTGGCTATACCGTCACCTTCAAATATTGGTGAAAACTCCACTTCTATATTCTGTAGATAGAATCCATACTATTGAGATCCTTGTAATTTCCGCTCTTAGATCTATTTCAGTTTTCCTTTTCGATCCATCAATAGTATGAAAGAAGCTTTTCCCGATATCGTCAAGTTATATGAAAAATGCAATAATTGAACTGCCTAGAGCATCACAAAGATTGAATGCGGACAAAAATTACAGATTTTTCGACGTGATACAGGATAGGTCACGGTTAGGTGTCACATTACAAAGTGCTCCCAAAAAAAGTCGAAGAAATATAAAAAAAATATGTTTCAAAATTTTATCTACAATATATTTTCCATATATTATGGCCTTCCCAAGCAATACACATAATATAGAACCTTTCTTAGTAGATTTGCATGATGCCTTACTTTCTCGAGTATAACAGGAGTTATTTTAGAACAATCTTCAGGTCGTCATGGATCCTTCTAGGTAATCTTACTGTTAAAATTCGTCAGGATTCAAATAGATGATTATTTCATTTTGAAGAAAAAGGTATACCATTAATGATAGAACATAGCCAAATGACCGCCACGACTATGGTTTCAACATCATATAATTTTCATGAAATTTTTCATGAGCAATTCGCCTCTTCACGAATTTCATCTTTAAGGTCTTGAATCGATTGTGGAGCATTGGCATAGGTCTCATCTTTCACGTAGTCGCAAAGAAAATGTCTAAAGGTTTTAAATCACATGACCAAAGTGGTCAATTGGAATCACCTCTTCGAGAAACTTTTTTTGCAAAATTGAGATTGTTTTGTTGCTTGTGTGGCACGTAGCTTCGTATTGTTGAATAAAAACGTCATCCACAACAATATCTTTCAATTCCGGTCATAAAAAATCATCAATCACAGCTCGATACCGCAATCTATTCATCGTAACAGTTGCCCCAGCCTCATTTTCTAATAAGTAAGCTCCAATCACATCACCAACCCAGCGTCTGAGGGACGCACATGGTTTCGATTCATCACATCACCAAATACCCCCAACAGCTCAGTTTTTTCAACCAGTTTCACTATTGCAGACCGAGAAGGTGCTTCAGAACGACCAAAAGTGCTTCAGATTTGCGAGCTCCGACTGAGAAATTTGCACCATATTGTAGTGAAATTCAATGCGTTTTTGAAGCGTGTATCGTCCTATTTTCTGTAATAGCATAGTTTTTACCTGTCAAATGACATTTGCCAGGATAGCGGGCTTTTCAAAAATAATACTTCTTATTGTAAAACTGTTTATTCTCGAAAATGTATATTATTTTAAATGATATCTGTTGCTATTTCCTTCATCTTTCTGATTTTAATCAAGCTTTGACATCTTTGCTGCATTCTTCCCCGAGATTTGTCTTCAGTTATTTCGGAAGTAGGTTGTATTCTCAATTATTTCTATAGTTTTTCACTTACTTTAATATTTTTCAATTTATCACAAAATTTTTAAGAAGTATTTTCTTTATGCCCCTAAAAGGTAGATAAAAATAATCAATTTCCTAAGTTACTGGAAGCTTCCACATAGCCAAGAAGTTTCGAAATTAAAACATGAATGGCGACTATCCCAAAATGATCTCACTTCAATTCAACAGTTTCCTTACTCGATAGCGATCAATAAAAATATTAAAATTCATCTCATCCCAAGTCAATTTTAACTTCGCAGCTCCTCCGGTAACTCATTTAAAATTAATGTGTACAAAAGGAACTTTGAAACATTTGGTAACTGATTAACTCTGACTCTCGCTCCCTTCCTTGGGCACCTTATCTCGAGATTGATGTTTCGTTCGGGATCTTGGACGGAAATTAACTCGTTGGAAGATATTTTCCATGTCGGGAAATACCGGAAAAACCTTCGTTATTGCTTCTGCCCTCCGTTCAACTGCGTTACAATTGGTTTTTCCTCGATTCGTGGATTAAATCGAATCGGAAATACGTGAAATATTATCACGGTGCTAAAAATAGTTTATTTCTTTTTTGGGAGTAATAGGTGAACTTTTTTTAATGGTAGAAATAATGGATATATCCATGCTGTGTCAATTACCTAGAATCAAATTTAGGATGAACTCGTTTGGATTCTGAAGCACTATACTGTATGTTTTTATGTACAAAGTGATTCAATTAGTGCTTCCACATTTTGTGAAACGAAAAACCAAATATTTTTAACAACCAAAAAGTATTACGTGTACAGCTTTTCTTCCGCCGTTTTGCATTAGATGTCTGTAACGGTGAGTGGTAGTCGAAATAAATATATCGTAGATGTCATATAATAAGATTAGGTATCTGTAAACATAACGCCATCAAAATATTAGTCGATTTGTGTCTGCATTATGAAATTATTCTCGAATAAACATGTCAGCTTACAAGCCAAATTCTCGTCATTTGCGGGAGGTTTTAATTTTCTGCTTTAATATGAAGAAATCTGCCGCTGAGCTCATCAAATGCTCTCAAATACCTATGGTGAGGTCAGCACTTCAAGAATGGTGATTTTGACGACCAGCAAGTCATTGGAAGAGAGAAGGTTTTCGAAGATGCAGAATTGGAGGCATTACTTGATTAAGACTCTTGTCAAACGCAACATAAATTGGCAGGATCATTGGGAGTGCCATTTCAAAACGCCTGAAAGGGATGGGAATGATTCAGGAATAAGGAAATTGGGTACCGTACGAGTTGAAGCCGAGATATGTTGAACGGCGTTTGTTTGCTTCTGAACTGCTGCTGGCAAGACAAAGACGGACAGGATTTCTGCATCGAATTGTGACTGGAGACGAATAATGGGTTTTTTACGATGATCCAAAGTGCAGAAAATCATGAGGTTATCCAGGTCTTTCTTCCACGTCGACGGCCAAACCGAATATTCCAAGGTCATGCTCAATATTTGGTGGGGCCAGCTCGGCGTAGTGTATTAAGAGTTTTTAAAACCGACTGAAACAATCACAGGCATTCGTTATCGAACACAATCGATGCGTTGAGCCGAGCATTGAAAGGAAAATGGCCGCAATACAAGACGTTGCTTCCTCGGACTATCACTTGTTTCGATAAATGGCACAATGAAGAAGTAAAAAATTGTATCGATTCGTGGATCGCCTCAAAAGATGACCAGTTTTTTCAACGTGGGATTTGTACGTTGCCCGAAAGATGGAAGAAATTAGTAGCCAGCGATGGATAATACTCTGAATCATGAATGTATAACCAGTTTTTTTACAATAAAGCCTCGAATTTCGGGAAAAACGGTGGTAGGAAAGTTTTACGCCTAGGTATCAACTTCATTCAAATGACAAACTGAATGATATTTGACCAGTCGTTCCAAAAAAATTCGAATTCTGTAGAATCTTCTGGGAACACGATTACTCTCCGGAAATTCTGGTTCAAGTTCAAATTCTGGGCAGTCAGGGAGTTATTATTTAGGAGAGAATTGATTTTAACATCGAATTCATCAGTTATTTGAACTCAATCACTTAAGACCATTGTGGGCTCAACTGCAAAAATTAATAATGTATTAAGTACAAAAGTCACCTGAAAAAGTTGTGGTAGATACAATTATTGTGAAAATTCATGAGGAAAATCACATTACTAATCTACTTACTCCTCGACAATACCAAGATGCGAAGTAGGTTCATATTTCCTGCTAAAATTAAGACGGAATAACACTTCAGTGGACCCGGAAAACAGCAACTTCCACTCGAAGATGCTCAAACAAGTTTCACTTTTCGAAAGTTTCTCTAATACAGTCTCTCATCCACTTTCGAAAAGGAAGACCAGCGATCAAACGAGGGTATCTTCGCAGCTGTTCCAGAACTCGATGCATATTTTATGAAGCTTTCAGTGTTGTCGAGTACGAAAATTGATGAAGTTTCAAGCCACTAGCATTCACTTTCAAACACGGGACTTTGCGATCTGGGCTAGTTTTGCAGCGGTTTTTTTGGTTTTATTACTCGGGATTTCTCTTAAATTAACACGTTTCTTCCATTTATTTATTTATCTCTAGTTACCTACTTCCACGTAGAAAGAGAATTTTAGAATAGAAACATAAGCAAAAATATTATAGAGTTCACACAACTGAAAAAAGTGTGGCTTTTTGAGCTAAGATATTCTGGATATTTCTTCAATTTTCATGTCAACAAGTTCTATGTTCATCTACACTTATTCAAAGCTGAATGGGCTTGTTTGTGTAAGATAGAAAAAATTCCATGAATCCTTACTTCTGTGGAAAAGATGTAGGTATTCCTCAAAAAAAATTTTTCATTACTGCTGCCTTGTAGGATTCTTTTTGAAACTCACACAAAGCTTCAGGTTCAGCTAATGTCACCCTAACTATTGTTTCTGCAAGTTATCAGATTTGTCATGGTATTCCTGCAAACCCATGTCAGTAGAGAGTTTAGGATATGTGACTCCAAGCTTTTCAGCGTATTCCGACTGTCTGTTTTACTATAGGTATACATGCGCCCCTTTAAAAACAGCCTTAAGCAGATAGAAGAGCTCAATTTTGTTCCCATATAACCCCACGCTAATATACCTAATTCTATGATTCTGATCCATTATTATATGAAATAGAGGGTTTGTTAGGTTTACAAAATTCATAGCACTTACTATACCAAATATTGTATAAGAATGGTATGATAATGGACTTGAATAGAATTGATCAATTATCATAATCTCCTCACTCAGGATAAATTTTATTGCATACCTAAGCAAGCTACAGTTCCCTTGATGTGAAAGTAGGAGTATTGTTTCCTACTTCTGTTACATCCATCCATCCTTATGTAGTGACTGAGCATGCCCGAGAGATGGCGTTGCTGGCTTCGCGTCACTCTCGCGAGGCATCGGTAGGATCATAAAGAATCCCCGATATTGTACCTCGCCAAGGTGTGAGAAGGTGTCTTGAACAGAGATCGCTTGATAGGCCATCTGATGAGTCCACCAGCTATCTCGGGCGAAACACCTCAATCCCTAGGGAGAGGGTGGTGTCCCTACGATATTTGGCTCCAGAAAGCCACGCCAAAATTATATATCGACCTATACAATTTGAACTCATGAAATCCATTTCAACCGCTCATTTCTTGGCTCATGCTCATAATGAAAAAAATTGGAGAATGTACTATTCAAAACTCCAACAGTAGTACCAACAGGGTTCTCGTTGACCTATCCATCTGATATTAAATTCTAGCTCAAAACTGGTTTTGTTAATCTCAATAATTTTCTTTCTACATCTTTGGTATTTATCTTCTGTTGACTCTTTGATACCGGGTACCTTTTGTATGAAATGTAATTACCTACATTTTGAATTTGCTTACTCGAGGTTGAAGTACCACAGAATCCCTATTCTTTATACACGAATTACCTAGCACAACATTGAAATTTTTTTTGGAGATACAATAAAAAAGTCCAAGGTTTTTCAGAAGGTATTATTTTTATTTTTTACCAGATAACACCATTTTTGGTCCCAACTGGAAAATAAAATCATTACTTATTTGTTTTTTGATGATACAGATAATGGTTCATAGTTCTGATGAAATTAGAATCATCAAAAGCAACTCGAATTTTCCCAATAAACAAAAAAACTATTAAAAACTAAAAACTTTATTTGGCGAAAATTCGGTAACTACATTTCGAGACTAGAAAGGATTCCATATAAAAGTTGATACATTAAAAAAAAATAACACAGTTTGCATTTACGTCGGACAATTCTCACAACAATAATCGATATAAATGATTAAAAAAATAACAACAATAATAAAAACACTGCTTTAAATCTTTGGATCTGAGGAAGAACATGGAAAAAAAAATAAAAAAACGTACACACAAAATGCGTAAAAATGAAACACATTAAACGTAACATCAGCTAACGTTACTGATTTGACACACTGGGTACTGTCAAAATTAAATTATTCTAAAAACATTCTCATCACCACATCCCATATACAGCTATATCACTGCTTCTAGCAGATCAACTGAAAGCTTAAGGCAATTCTGGAATCCTTCATAACTTGGACTTGATCAAATTATTTGTTGCAAATATGTTCTGAGGGTCCAATTCTTTTTTGGTGGCGTTGAAAAGACCAACACCTACTTGGGACACTGTATCGGGGTACCATTTCTGCCTCAATTTACCAACCCCATGGTGGTGGGAGATGCTACCTCCATTGGCGATTATTTCATCTCTAGCTGCACATTCTATCTCGTGAAACGTGTGTATGGGATCAGATATGTCTCTGTGATTGAAGCCAAAGTAAAAGTAAACTACACAACCTGCGTCGTAAGTCTGTGTGACGCGACAACTCACTAAAAAGTAGCGTATGGAACGTTTTTGACATTCGTCTGATATTTTTCGTTTGACATTCGAGCACAGGCAGAGAACACGGTCCCAAGGAACTGAAGTTTCGAAGGATTCGGCTACTATTCTATATTTGAGGGCTATGTCCTGCAAAAAAATAATTTATTAGTGCGAAGAAAGGCAAGGCATTCAAGTTTTTTTTTAATTAATCATTTCTCTCCAGTACAGGGAGATTCACCGAGACGGCCTATTAGACGTTTATGGAAAACTAATCATAATTTTGTACTGAAAATTTGCATGTTGGGGTTTGAGACAATAATCTTTCTACCTAATATATTTCTGATCTCTACAACTTCCATAAAAACAGCTAATTCTAACTGTTGGGTGACTTCCAAAAACACAGAAAGAAACTAAAATTCGATGTATCGATAACTAAATCTTTTGATGAATTCGTTCATAGCTTTTGAACCTTCCAAATAAAAATTTCATCACTGATTTCATACTTGATTTTTTCCATTGTAAAAAAATAGTGTGACACGTCGATACTAAATGACTTGTAAGAATGAATTGAGATATTAAAATGAAACTTGTTGCACGTTCATATGAACAGTGTACCAACATAATAAAAAAAATAGGGTCATTGAAGGGCCTAGTATAAAACAGACAGGTAGCTACTACAGAGGATTAAGCTTCAAATAATAAAAAATGTAAATATAAGAAAAGAAATAAGACACTCGACTGTACGTTTCCACAATTTTGCAGTTTTTCAATACAAGTTTTCTTCATCAGTGCCTTATAGTTTGAAATATAAACTGAATTTACAAACCTACAACTTAATAATTAATTTCATTCAGGTACTTGCATTTGAGAAAAACCATAGAGTTCCTCTAGCGACATATAAAGATAGCAATCTCAACAGTAGATGCTCTCTCTTACTATCCTGTGAAATTGAAGTGCAAATCAACATTTACAATTGATGTCATAATGTCGATATTTATATTAGATTGTGAAACGTACAGTCAAGTATCTAATTTATTTTCTTTTATTAATATTGAAATTATGTTTCATCAAGGGATAAGCGAGGAATCAACTTGGATAAAAAAAATAGTTAGTACTATTTACATTAGGAACATTTAACTATGGGAATTAGGGATATTTCTGCCTAGAGCCTGCTAAATTTTGTGAATTTTATCAAATCACAATCTGATAACATAACCTATCTTACCCTAAGGTATGCTATCACAAAGGTTAGAGTGTATCCCCTCTCTCCGTTACTCTCACCAGCAGGAAACCCACCAAACTGACTAGCAATACCATAAACCTTCTTCTCCTGATCCTTCACCTCATCCTCCTCTCCCTCGAACAACAAAGTCATGACACACAGGGTGTTGAACCCGTAACCCTTGATCTTCGTGATGTAAAATTTCTTGAAGATGTCTAAGAAAGCGTGGAATCGTCCAGCATCTGGCTTCAGTATGAGTCCGAACTGGAACTGTTCGTTGTCCATCAGTCTTATGGAAGCAGGCTGGCAACGTCGCTTAGCGACTTCTCTCATGGTCCTCACGCCCATTTCGAAGTTGGGGAAGACAACTGACCCGTATTTTTTGCATTTCGGTAGTGGGCGGATTTTCAAGATCACCTCAGTGATGACTCCAAGGGTGCCTTCTGAGCCTAGGACAACGTGGTGGAAGTCTGGACCGCAGCTCATGCGTGGTACTTGGCCGTTCTTCTCGAGGACGCCCTTGGGTGTAACCATCCGAGCGTGTACTAGGAGGTCTTCGATGTTGCCGTATACATTTTTCTTCATACCTGTAATTATGATGATCTATAGTTGTTGAAAGAGATAAAAGTTCTCTAGTGACATATACAGAAATAGCTACCTCAACAGGTAGTCGTAGATCTTCTATATTACTATTCTGTGAAATAAGTATGCAAATCAACATGTATAATTGATGTCATAATTCTGATATTTGTAATAGATTTTGCCTTCAACAAGTAGACTCATTTGGCCGTCATAAAAATTATAGGAATATACCAATGAAAGGCTCTTAGCGTCCTGTTGCAAAATTTTGGATTAAATGTAAATAAGAAACATAAGATTGTTGTAAAGTTGAAATTCTCAGGCAACTTGTACGGTTGCAGCTTCTAAAAAAACATTAAAGTTTTCAGACAAAATTTCTATGTATAATGATGAATGTATAATCGAACAAGATTAGATATCTGGGTTATCGAACTGCTAAAATTGTCTCTGTGATTAATTCAAAAATTTAAGCCGTCTTGGCCTTCACTTCATTTACATTTATTACATTTTTTAATGAAATACTTCTCATTTTTTGCAAACAATAGTCTTGATCTGTGCTGAATCGAAAATCATTTGAATAATTTTCAATTCAAATGGTAGCCAATTCATTATTTTGGCTACTTTTGAATATTGTTCTCATTCAAATTTTTGATGAAATTATCACCTTGTTATTTTGTAGTCAATACGCACGGGTCGTGCGATATTTTTTATGATTCAAAATCATTACATATTTGATTTTTCATCAATTCACAAACAACATTTTGAGTTCACCGTACAGAAATACTTTCTTTGAATTACTTTAGTGAACTCTGAATAAAGGATCACTAGAAACGAAAAAATGTTAGATTCACTAAAGTCTATAATTCGAATAGTGTTGTTTCCTTCGATACATACCTTTTACAATCAACAAATGGTGATGGAATAGTAGCTATTTCTAATTATGACATTACGTACGAAAATGTATCCTAGTGAAATAAAGTAGGTGTCCTGATTTCATGTAGGTATATAATGAGTCATCCAGTACTGAGGAAGCAACATCTATTGGAGATGTTTAGTGAGTTAGGTCATAGTTTAATTGATTGTCTAGCCCAATGGAAGGAGAGATAAGATCATCGATTCTAATTTGCTTAAAACTTCGTTGCAATGAATATCGGAAAATGTTGGCAGAAATTAAACAAGCTGATCTGTTGATCAAAGTAACCCTTAGATGGTCTTAAGCCATTATATGATGATGAATTCATGGTCAAAATCAATTCTGTCCGTCCGGCGGACCTGGAGAGAATTTCAAGGTACCTTTTTTTGTTGAAAATTTCATTGTAGTTTTATTTTTTAATAAAAAAGAAGTACATACAGTTCTTGCATATTTCTATTAAATAATCTGACATTACTTTGGCATGCAAAAAATTGGTGAGCATGAAAATATTGATGGAAGAAATCGAGTGAAAAACGCAGTGTGTGAATCTAATAATTCCGAAAATTATATCATTCCTCAAGTTAATCAGTGAAATTTATGAAGCTATCAAAAAGCTATTAAAAGTTTAAGCTGACGTCATTGCTTCCCGAAACTTTTTTCATCAGATAGTCTTCAACTCTGAAAATTTTAATTCCTTTCATTATCTAACATTATATTTTCATATAATCACATCTTCAGAAATGTGATATTTTCGTATAACAATAGTATCCACAAATAAACTGAGGTTAATAAGCGATGGATCTTGCGCGAGTCTAAAAGAAAATACCTATTTTTATTTTGTATATTCTTCTTTCGAAAAAGCAATTTGCAATCTATAATCTATTTGAAAGACATATCTTGTATCTGGTAATTTTTTTTCTTAATATGGCTAGACTGGGAACTTTTACATGGCACGTAGCCTAAGTGAGTGTTTTATATGTAAAATAGAAATAGGTAGGTACATATTCTGTGAAGATAGTGCAAGTGCAAACAGTAGAATTGGCCTGGATTCACTTCAATATTAAAATAATGCTGATATCAGCCTGCAATCTTTTCTGTTCGAGATATTCGAAAAATTTCAAATTTTTTTTTTTAGTAATTTCTATGGTTTTTATGATGCTGATAACAGAAGAGAAAAAAGACCCAATAAATTTACAGGAGTGAATAATGGTTACAATTCAACAATTATCTATAATATAATTCCAAAATTTCCATATGGAAAGTAGAAGTACAAGATCAACACTCTTACACCCAGTTTTAATGCCTTCATTGAAATTTTATTCCCCCAGTAGGAGAAGACTATTGGCCACCTACACCGCTTAGTGAAGGTTTAAAATTTTAAAGCGGCATTAAATTTTAATGAACGTTCCTGCGCTTGGTGTAGGAATCACTTGAAATGAATATATATAATTCTCAAAATATTTTTCTGAATGAAGAAACAAATGTAAACCTATCCACATTGTTGAATATCTTTCGATAGTTCAGAAATACCAGACGGCAAATGTATAAAGTACCTGTAAATTTTATTGAGTCCTTTTCATTTTTCATGGATTTTTCGATCAACGTTCAAATTTTGTATCCAACATAAAGTTGATCTACAAGTTCTTTTTTGTATCAATCGAAATTTAAAATTAACCTGAAGAAGTCACAGAGTTTGCGAAACAGTTATTTATATTGAAATATTTATGGAAATTAATATTGTTTTATTATATATTATAATGAAGGAAGTCAAAAACTATGAAAATATTGCAGTTCGACGAAGTATTTTGAGATTACGTATTTTGCATATCAAATATAAAATAAAAAACGATTGAGTATTTTCCATTTGAAATACAAAATTTAAGAAGCATTTGCATTCTGTATTCAAATACATTTCAAAGCTCTTCCAAACCAAAAATACTAACCAGAAGCTCTAGTGGCCACCCAGCCACCCAGACTCGAGAACTCGTAACTATCCGGCTCGTGGCCCGTGGTGTACCCCAATACCCTCAGCTCTCTCTCCAGATCCTGCCCCACGATACCGCTCTCGAAGCAAGCCACCAGGTTGTCCTTGTCCACCCACATGATCCTGTTCATCTGGGAAGTGTCCAACGAGATTATTGTCCTACGCTCGTCCGCCGGACACTCAACGGCACCGGAAACGGCAGTCCCACCCCCGAACACTAGCACCACCAGGTCCAACCTGCTGGCCAACTGGACAATGCGGACCACATCTTCGTGACATCTGGGCCAGAGCACTATGTCTGGGATTCGTTTGAACATGCCGTATCTGAGAGTGTAGATGTCGTTCAGAGTCTGCCCATGGGCTCTGATCAGCCTGTCGATGCCTTCCAGGGAGTAGGAGATGTTAAGGTTGGCGATGTCTTGGAGATGCTCTTCGGTGATGATGGGTTTGGGGTATTGGTCCTCCGTCAGGACGTCTTGGGCAGTATGGGGATTCTCGAGCACTACGTCGAAGGTTTCTTTGACCCATTTTTTGAAGTGGGGGAGGACTTTACCTGCTATGGGGTATCTGGAAAACGAGACTTCATTTAGAATGAAAAAGTATGTTTTGAAGTGGTATTATTATTATTTACTAAATCAGGGTCGCTGCGGTTCTGTTAGCCTTCCGGGAACATCAACCAAATTGATCTTTTGTTCTTAACCCTATCTCTAACCTATCTATTCATACAAACCCAGGGAGGGTGTCGATACGATTAACGAAACCGACGACATTCTTAGCAGCCTTGGTTATTACTTCGTGAGTATCAGAACTGACTTTCTCATGTGAGTGGTTCTTAGGCACACTTGCACACTATGTGTTCGGCTGTTTCTACTTCCTTTCCACAGAGCCTACAGACATCTGCTGACTTACCAAAGCCGTACCAAAAATATTTGCACCGACAGTGTCCTGGCAGCGGTCCCACTATTGTCCGGAGCTCAGCTCGTGGTAGCTTCAGTTTCAGTTTCTTTGCCTGAGAGAGGCACGGAGTGTTTCTCCAGAGGGTTTTTCTAGTGTCCCAATCCCATTGTTGGACCGCTGCCTTATATTGGTCTTTTCCAAGCCCAAAGAGGGGCTCAAGACCAACAGGTGCTAACCTTGGTGCCATTTTTGCGAGTTCATCGGCTTTTTCGTTTCCTTCAATATAATAATGCCCCGGTACCCATAGTAGGGTTACTTTATTGAAGTGGGAATCCCAACAACCAAGTCAAATTTGTGCAAAGAACTTTGTGGACGTCATCAGAAAATATATTAAAATAATCATGTGGAAGTGATCAGATAATAACGGGTGTTTTTTTTCGAGGTATATAACTTTAAGGTGGCATTACTGTTCAAGATGGCGACCGATTTAACAGCTGTCAAGTGATTTATTCTCAGTTTGGTTTGGCAATTCATCATGAATAGACTCACACTTGAACAACGCTTGCAAGTAGTGCAATTTTATTTCGAAAATAATGGTTCTGTGTGGAATACGTATCGCGCACTACGTCCATTTTATTTTGTTTAAATGGCTACGTCAACAAACAAAACTGCCGCATTTGGAGTGAAGCTTATCCTCAAGTGTATGTCGAAACACCGTTACATCCAGAAAAACTGACTGTTTGGTGCGCTTTATGGGCTGGTGCAATCATTGGTCCGTACTTCTTCAAAAACGATGATGGCCAGAACGTTACAGTCAATGGTGATCGGTATAGACCCATGATTACTAACTTTTTCATTCCTGAATTGAACAACCATGATGTCCAGGAGCTTGGGTTCCA
This sequence comes from Harmonia axyridis, assembly GCF_914767665.1. NCBI lineage: Eukaryota > Metazoa > Arthropoda > Insecta > Coleoptera > Coccinellidae > Harmonia > Harmonia axyridis. The sequence goes on along the minus strand of NC_059506.1, from coordinate 29,660,840 downwards.
ACAAGACGGCGCATCATGTCACACAGCTCGTGCCACAATCGATTTATTGAATGACACGTTTAGTGATCGCCTAATTTCACGTTTTGGATCTGTGAATTGGCCTCCAAGATCTTGTGATTTAACACCGCTTAGACTACCTTCTGTGGGGCTATGTAAAGTCATTGGTCAATGCGGATAAGCCACAAACCCTTGACCAGTTGGAAGACAACATTCGCCGTGTTATTGCCGATATACGGCCACAAATGTTGGAAAAAGTCATCGAAAATTGGACGTCCAGATTGGACTACATCCGAGTCAGCCGTATGTCAGAAATCATATTTAAAATGTAATGCCACAAGATTATATTGCGGATAAATGAAATTCATGTCAATCGAATAATCCATCGTTGTTTTATTGCAATTTAAAGTTCTATAGCTCTACAAAAAATACCCTTTATATTAAAAGAAGACCTAACAATTCTTTATTGAATATAAAGGAGGAAAAACATAAAGCAACCTATTGGTATAAATACAGGGTTTTCCAATAAGAGATTTTATCTGGTCAGCTGTCACTTTTGAAGCTGTCATCTTTAAACATTCGACAAGTAAAAACTATACAATTACTAATAACTGAAAAAAGAACAATATAGTCTCAACAACGCATTGAAATTGTTTAGATTCACTACAAATATGGTGCAAATTTTGCAGTCACAGTTCTCAAAACTGAATCTTGAAATTTTCTTTAGGTCTTATGCTTTTAAAGTTCAGTTAACACAAGAACTCAAGCTAGTCTATCACCAGCAACCATTTTACTAATTGAGTCCTTGAAATGCACCCAAATGATCCGGATTTTCATCGAAATATCATCTTCAGTGATGAGGCCCATTTTCACCTCGGAGGCTTCGTTAATAAGAAGAATTTCTAATTTCTTCTAATGGATGCGCTAGCTCCAAATAAATTAAATTAGAAGACAGTTCAGTTTGAACATTTAACTGTCACACCTCGTACATATTTCAGACATGAAATGAACTTGAATTCTCGCCATACAATAGCTCATTGTGGTAGCTCGTTTACGAACAAAGTGTTTATTACAAGAACAAATAATGTTTTCACATCAACTCAATCTCGTACAAATAGTTTTATAATCCGTTTTGATAGTTTTTCGATGCGAAACAATAAATTAAACATGAATAAACAATGAATTTTGCTATTTCGAATTCCGTTGAGTCAGAATGAATGAATGAGTACTTGTCATAGGCTATAGACTATACTATATATAGAGATTTCCTCGAAAATTGAGGACCCTGGTATCCAGTCTTCGTTATAGTTGAGACATTTTGATGATTATGAATCATGACAAAATTGAATTCAATGGATAATATTTGCATTTTTTTGAAGAATTTACATAACGTTTAATTTTGAGAGTCCTAATTCCAAAATTTCAAAGTAAGATTATAATTTTTCCATTTTTTAAGATGCAGAATAAATTTTGTGGGCCAAGTGGAATTCCATTCCGTTTCAAGGACTACAGCTAACCTTTCTGTCAAACTGAAGGTCAGCCTATATTCGACAACTTGTCATTGATTCATCAGATAATATTACGATATCATATGAGAGGGCAGGTTTCTGAAATGGTTGAAGATTTTTTCCCTAAGTCTTATAGTTCTCGAGATGCTATCAGTGAGCATCGAATTTGGGACAATTAAAAAGTTGAGGGTATTTCCGATGCAACCGGATGTATATTATCAACACAAAATGGTACATCATATGCATTTCACGCCATTGCGTTTACCTCCAAAATTTAATAAATATTGTCCTTTTCGTTCAAACGAAATTTCCTTGGTTCCTTACTTTATCCCAACCCTGTATAATATACAGGGTGTTATCAATTAAGTGCGGAATTTCTTAGAGCGTGAATCCTTGAAAATTGAAGAAGGTCTTTCATATTAACGAAAACCTTCAGGTCTTTTTTTACATTATATTCTTCAAAAAATCATAAAGCATAATTTTAACTTTTTTGAAGGAATGGCATTTGGTTAACATGTTTTACCTACTTATACTTCTCTAATTTTCTTGTTAAGAGGTCAAACAAGCAATTCTTTTTACATTTTTTGCCAGAATTTTTCAATTAAACGGAATTTCTACATTTTGAAAATATATCAGGTGTGTGAATAAGTCTTTCCCGTTTTTTGTAAGAGATGGCGCCACCAATACTGTGCGAGTATTTAATGGTTACATATGTCATAATCAAAGCTTATTCATCTGACAACAATTTCACACTAACACATTAGTTGAAATTTTTTCGCATCATAAATTTTTGAAATCGTGAAAATGTCGAAATTTGAGCCGAGTCGACGTCATTTGCGGGAAGTTTCACTTTATTGGTTCAATTTGAAGAAATCTGCTGCCGAGGCGCATCGGTTGCTTCAGGAAGCTTATGGAGAAGGTTGTGTCGATGATTCAAGTGTTCGCGGATGGTTTCGACGCTTCAAAAGTGGCGATTTCGACGTGGAAGACAAGGAGCGTTCCGGGCGGCCGCAAATCTTTGAAGATCAAGAATTGGCGACTTTGCTTGATGAAGATTCGTGTCGAACGCAAGAAGAACTTGCTGAAGCATTGGGAGTTGACCGAACAACCATTTCCAAGCGTTTGAAAGCCATGGGAATGATCCAAAAGCAAGGAAATTGGGTGCCGTACGAACTGAAGCTGAGAGACGTCGAACGGCGTTTTTTCACTTGCGAACAGCTGCTTCAGCGACATAAAAGAAAGGGTTTTCTGCATCGTATCGTGACTGGCGATGAAAAGTGGATCCGTTACGATAATCAGAAGCGAAGAAAATCATGGGGACTACCCGGCCATGCATCATCATCGACGGCCAAGCCAAATATTCATGGCGCCAAGCTCATGCTCTGTATATGGTGGGACCAGCTAGGTGTGGTTTACTATGAGCTTCTGAAACCGAATGAAAGGATCACAGGCGAGGTCTATCGACGACAATTGATGCGTTTGAGCCGCGCACTGCGAGAAAAACGGCCACAATACTCCGACAGGCACGACAAAGTTATTTTGCAACATGACAATGCTCGCCCACATGTTGCACAGCCGGTGAAAACATACTCAGAAACGCTCAAATGGGAAGTCCTACCCCACCCGCCATATAGTCCAGACATTGCTCCGTCTGATTACCATCTCTTCAGATCCATGACGCATGGCCTGGCTGACCAGCACTTCCATTCCTACGAGGAAGCCAAAAAATGGGTGGATGACTGGATAGAGGCCAAACCGGTCGAATTTTTTCGCAACGGGATTCGTATGTTGCCAGAAAGATGGGGAAAAGTTGTAGCTAGCGATGGCCAATACTTCATTTTTTCACAATAAAGGCTCAAAATTTGAAAAAAAACGAGAAAGACTTATTCACACACCTTATATGTTGTGTTAAATACGGAAAATAAGTAGTTTCTTAATGAAAAAATTAAATACAACATCGTGTATGAACGAAGCGAAAAAATCTCGAAAATGGCTGTCAAATTTTCTCATTGGTAGAAAATGATCAGCAATTTCAAGGAAAAGTAAAAAATTTTGTCTCATTTCAAGTGACGGCACTTACTTTTCAAGGAGAAACTTTAATTTTTCAGAAGGGTTCACAACCCCTAGAATTCTTCGCACTTACAGGTAACGCCCTGTAAATTTTATGCACCGCCGGAAAATATCCATGTAAAGCTTATTACGGGACAGACTATATACATTTCTTCCTATCTAATTCTGCGGTTAAATCTACACCGATGTTCCATTCTTGCCTTGGATCCTATCTAATCATTGTGTGAAGCAACAATTTTTTTTTTGTTCCGAAATAACCGTTGTTTTCGTGGTCTTTGCCAAGACAAAAAGCAAATTCGCTCCGCCACAAATGATCCTAATTTTTTTTCGTGATATCGAAGAACCTACAGAAGTTCTTACCGGCTACTGATGTGATGCCTAAAAACGATCAGTGAACCATAAAGTTGGTAATTGATTCGATAGAACACAATTCTCTAGTCACGTGGAAGAATTCGTTATTTTGTATGACATTGATTCAAGTCTTCACAAAACAAAACAGAATTTCAGTATATTATCACTTTCATTAACTTATTCAGATTAGAATTAGATTAGAACTTTTTAGTTCAAGTAGAACTATCATTTTATAAAGTTATTACCTGGACTTTTGAATGACCCTGTATTATTCACGCAAAATCTCAGTCGGAGATATAATTATTTGTGTTTAATTTTTTTCAAAAATACGCCTTCAATCCTCTACAATATTGATAATTATAGCAAATAGCGAAAAACCCATAAGAAACTAAATATTTGCAAAAATACCCTATCATATGTAGGTTTTGAGACAACTTTTAGGATATCAAAATGCAAGTTTATAGGAGTTTTTACTTGGGTATCTCAAATTAAGAGGTGAACTACTAAGATTAGTGCAATATATTCAATGTGCCAATCTGAATTTTTTCCCAAATATCTAAACGTCCATACTTATTTTTATAAAATTCAGACCGACAAAAGGTGAAATATGGAAATACAGGCTTTATATGGAAAAACTTAATTCAGCATTTGAAGCCATCTAGGACCTAAAATGAATCTTCATACAAAATTTCACTAAAATCAGATAATGATTGTTGACGCTAAGGATGTTAGAAAGATGTACGGACACACAAACCGACAGACAAACGCGAAACCAAAGTTGTTTATGTTTGCGAGTGGAAATTTCGAAAACTGAAAACAAAAAAGGTTTGATCTCCAATTACAAAATGTTCATTACCTTCGGTAGACACGAAAGTAATAAATTGATCAAAATTGAAGCACCTTCCACAACATCTAATGATATAGCCACTCACCTATCTCCGCTGAACCATACTTTGATCTCAGGTTCTTCCTGTACTTCGAAGCTAGAATCCTTGTAACCCCAACCATTCCACTTGAGCAGATCCTGTCTGAAACCGAAAAAAAGGCCAGGTGATAAATTGTGTTCGAAACCCCACAACCCTAATAAAAGAGTAGGGAAGTGAACGTAGGGGCAATGAACTAATTTAATTTCATCTGGATACACCAGATGTACCTACTAACTGGACAAAAAAATTAGAAAAGGGTTTCCCTTGAAAAGTTGTTCACTTCTAAACATGGAAAAAAAGTATTTCTTATTCTTTTTTCGATGCATTTTACAAAAGATCCGTTCGTGCACAATGTTGTATTTTGATTTTTTATAAGGAAACTATAAATTACTTTTAACTCGACTTCTACGGAAACACCAGAACAGTTTAAAGAATTTAACGATGAATCGTTATTTTCAACCCCTTTTTGAATTGAGAAATTTTGTTTCGATAAGAAGTTCTAGTAAATAAAATAATATAAAATATATTATAATAATAATATAAAATATAATACAAAAATTGGGGTTTCATGTTGCATCCGTTTAAACTATTTCTCAATTTCATCACTTTGTCTGTAATTTCGAGCAAGAAACGGTCGTCTAAATTTTGTTTTGCTGTAAATTCAAAATTTCAGATTCGATCAAGATGAAAATTTGCATTTGGATGTAGAATGACTATTTGAGGCTTCGTGCGAAATTGCATGATCACAGACTTGAGATTTTGGGTGTCGATCCGAAATAACAATTCAAAAATTAAATACCAATCTCAAACACCATATAAACTTTCCATCTGATCACATCGTCAGAACCATACAAATATCAAGAATAATATTGAAAGAGAAACAACCAATATTTTCGTGACTACAGATTCGATCCACTTGAGATTTTACATGTCTATAAAGAATAACCTTTTCAATCTTCGTGCAAAATTTCGTTTGGATACAATAACCAGAACCATAGAAAATTCAAGAAGAATATCTATCATCATAAATCGAAATTCAATCAATATTAATGAACTATTGCTTAGGTATATAAGAAAAAATATCGAACATTCGTAACGCTAATTGAAAATGTAGTGACTCGGTTTGCTCGCTAAAAAAACAACAGGTTGTTTTGTTGATGTAAGAAAACGAGTAACATTCGATAAAATTGATTCTGAGAAATTGCTCTATGTCACCTGGTCTGTTGGTTTCTATGAAAAAACGGGGGTAACTATACCTTGAATATAAAAAACATCAAAATGATCTTATACTCAAAGAAAAATACAAAATATCAGAAAAATTATTCAATTATAAGTGCTAATATTACCAGTAACAAAAAAAGAAATAATCTCGGAAATAATTAATCAAATTGCAATGCTAAAATATAATGCAGCTCTTGGAACGGGCGATCACCTTGAAAAACATAGCTTCAGAAATTGCGAGATCATTTGAACATGTTTTGAATTTGTCAATCAATGAAAGTAAATATTTAAAAAAATTAATTTCACCAGTTTATATATCTGATGTCGGAAACTACCGTCCTGTAGACATAATAAATAATGTAGCGAAAAATTTGGAAAATGGCCCAAAACTAGGCTTTTGATTTTTAGGATTAACATTTTTTTTTGTATGATAACAACGTCATAATTTGACTGACAAGATCATCGAAAGGTTCTACTCTTCCTACGATATTACTTGAAAATCATGGTATCAGAGGGAAAGTTGCTAGTCTTTTTTAATCGTATCTTGAATTTCGTACGCAAGTTGTGAGGTGTATTTTTTGTTTTTTCAAAAAAATTAATAAAATGAATCAATATTAAAGTAAATATTAGATCGTAAACACGATCATCAAGCAGAAATCTACAAGTAGGTTGAGTGATGATGAGTTAAAAATTCATACGATATTTTTTGAGAAGATTACATCAATATCAATAAATTTGAACAAGTATTCAAAAACTCCGACATTAACAGAGTTTTTCAAAGTTTTTTTCGTGAGAATTGACGATTTCTATGAAAGGAAACAAAATGCAAAATGTCTTACGCACTTTAAAACGAAATGGTATTGGCGATTGGCGTTTTAATAATGTGAACTGTGCGAAAGCCATTAATTTTTTATCCATTCGCGTAAAAGCCCATGCCTTAATGAGGCCCTAATTTTTGCGTAGTGACGCTAGTAAAACTTATGATAAGCAGCGTTTAAAGTAGTTTTCATAAAATTTATCAACTTAATTATTGCCGGTCGACATTTCCCATCATTTATAACGAAATTAAAATAGTTCATTGTGGTGTCCAGTAATTTCTGGTTCCCTCGTGTTTCACAAATTAATTTAACCGTGTACTCATTTGTTCCACGAGTTTTTCACGCATATCGTTATTTTTTGTAACCGTGGTTTTAGAAATATTCTCAGACATTTCAAGGAAAAAATAAAAAAAATACTGACGTGAATCCAATATGAAGCGCTTGCTCAGATTCGTAATCTTACAAACTTAAATTAATTTTCCCATGAACCTTACAACCGCTACGTTACAATGGAATAGCCAATTTTGATGATCAATTTTCAAAGTGACATACAATGAAAACATAGAATTACGTGATACTCACAGTGTTTTATTTCCTCTTAAATATTCGAGCTGGATCTGTTATTATGGAATTATTGGCTATTTCTCTTTCCAATATATTCTTTTAATTTTCTTTAGTAGGATATTGGTTGAAATTTGTTTATATCTCACTTGAATTTTCTGTGGTTCTGGTGAATCTGTTATTTTGAAATTATCAGGAATTTCAAACGGCCATATTCCCGGAACCCCTAGTCAGATAATGCTCTTAAACGAACTCAATAGCGACATTCGACATCCGTACCTACCCTGAAAATTTCAAATTTCCACGTCATTTCGTACAGAAGTTATGGTGGTTATTGCCGGCCGGAAATACTCGAATTTTACCATGAAATGGTCATCATGAGTCCTTATCATTTTAGAACATTATCGGCATAAATTCCGAAAAACACTGAAATTGAGTCGAGATAGGGCGATCTGTTCGGGGAACGAGTGCTCAACTCCCACTGCAGCTTATTTTCTAGTGGAATTTTCACAGAAGATAATTACAATTTATAGTAAATAATAAGAAAATAATTCTACAACTTGTTGTTCAATCAATAATTATATTGTACGAAATATGAGAAAAAATTGAAATTTTTTTATGGGCTCACACTCAACTAAATACATTCGTATTCAAACAGAAATAATTCGAGGAATTATGAGTATCGGGTATTTTTCAAGATAGTTTTCTGAGAAAACATCCCACCTTGCGTAAATACATGTGCGTACCTTAGAAATCGTATATTTTATCTAAAGTAAATATTATAGTCTCAGATATTTCCGATGCTACATCGTAATAATGTAAATATTAAATTTAGGACGGGAAAAACATTAAAAATTTCGTCAACACGAGAAAATTCACAATAAATTTAATCTTTTTATAATAAAGAAAAATCTTCTTTCGATAGCTACTATAGTTACATTTTCTGGTATTCTGATATTTAAAGGAGCTAATGAAATTGCAATAGTTCTACAATTTGAAAATTTTCAAAAAAACGCAATTATTTCAATTTGAATGAAAAGCGGACAGAAAAATTATAGTTCAAAACAGATTATGGTATTAATTCAAAGATCAATGGTTCATATTTTTTCAGATTATCAGGCTTAATTTCCATTGTACAATATAATAATTTAAATATATTTTATTATTCAAAAATAGTAGACACTGATGTTCCAAAATTGAAAAGTAAATTAATTTAACATTTTCTGGTGCGGACAATCAAGTTTGATCCAGCCAAGAGCAGAAAATTCAAAGTTTGTCAAGCACACTGAAATATTCATTGCAATAAGACCTTTATTAAATTATTTCAATTCGAAGAAAAGCGAAAGCCAAGAAAATCAATCTTATAGGGGTGCGTAATTCCGCACTAATCTATTTATTAACTCACCGATATTTTGGTACAGCACTTTTCACTATAATCCCTTCAAATTTCTGTTTTTCTTGGTTATGAGTCCGGGATCGGTCAATAGAGCTTTGCAAAGCGCCGCCACTTTCAGCGCTTGTCATTTTCACGACTTCCACCAATTCCTTACCTTTATTATTTGTCGCTAAACAATCATAGGTAACAATTTGTTGTCCATTTAATTCTTATCTGAATAATCGCACCCACCACTGCTCTGCTCACTCCCAGAGAGATCTTGCGCCGACGCATGAATGTCATTAACATAACCTAAATAAAATTTCGGATCGATAAGAATCCTGTCAAGAGTTCTATGTTTTTGGCTTTAACCATAAAGGAACAGTAGGGCAATTGATACAACTGAGTGGCTCTTGTTTTTTAATATTATGGAATTTTGAATAATTATTTTGAAAGCTTTATATGCATGATTGGTACTTAAGTGCAAAAGATCCTCTTATCTTAAAAAAGCATATTTGGGGAATAGGCAACCGTAAATACAACTGAAGAGGATATCTCATGTTGTTATACCAAACTTTCAATAAAATACTACCCAATAGATTTCATATTCTGTCTTATTTGATGATTTACTCTTGTGATATAAAATGTTTTTGCAACTATTGAATAAATTTTGAACAAAAGAATTCTCGTTTTGTTTACAAAAAAAAAAGTTGAATAATTTAGTCAACAACAAATGGAGGAGACGTTATTGTTATATTGAATTGACTTCTAGCAGTGTTATTGAAATTTTTATGTAGGCATAATGAAAAGTTTACCGCCGGATAAGGTCTTTTGAACTGCAGCATTATCGACCCCACCTTGTGTTACCTCTGACGATTGAGCATCGCCGGCAACGATAACAGTGGTGCAGAGAATGTCAACATTGAAATGTTGAATGGCATATGGTCGTCTTTTCTGATGAATCTTGATTCTCCTTGGGTGCACATGATGCCAGAAGAAGGGTTAGACGACGTCGGGGAGAAAGATGTGAACCTCAGTTTGATGTTGAGCGTAATGTACACCGGACAGTAGGCGTTATGGTATGAGATGCACATGCAAGTAGGACACCTTTAGTTTTTATTCGAGGTAACATGACAGCGCTGCGTTACCTTCAAGAAATAGTGGAGCCATATGTTCTGCCTTATCTAACCAGCTCGAGAATCCAATATTTCAACAAGATAATGCCCTACCTCATGTTGGCAGAGTTAGTTCAAACTTTGTGGAAGGGACCCATGTGAATCTTTTGCCATGGCCGCCCAGATCCCCCGATCTTTCGCCCATAGAGCATGTTTGGGACATCATGGGTAGAAGGCTTAGAAATTTACCCCAGCCTCCACAGACTTTGGCGGCTCTGAGACATAAAGTACAGGTAGCTTGGGATAGTATTCCTGAAGAAGAAATAGACCATCTTATTGCATCAATGCCGAGACGTGTTGGGGAGTGTATAGATAATCGCGGTGGACAAACAAATCATTATCAAATTTATTAAAAAAAATTGTAAACTCTTCGTTTTTTTTTCAAATTTCAATCATTTACTCCTTGCTATAGTATCTATGTTTAACCAAAAAAAAAAATTAGAATTTAAACAGCTCCTTCTGGGTGTTACAGTTTCTTTGTCAGTTATATATGGATAATTTTTATAGGTTAGAAACTTCCAAATCTACAGCCGAATCGATTATTATTCATAGTAAAAAAAAATGAACTACTTCTCCAAATTTGTGATTATTACTTCAGCATGTAACAATTTCATTTAGAATGAACTGATTTTCTCATTTTTCAGTAAACTCATTAGAGGTCGATAATGATGTGAAATGTTCACCACCTTGAAATTCACTATCATTTTGAATGTATCATATACCAGAATTTAAATCTGATTATCATTATTTCCATGCTGCCAAATTCTGAAAAGCTATGTATAGAAGGATGCTAAAATGTAGGTTAGAATGTTATTTCTTTCCTTCAAAAATAAACTATAAATAAATTGATATTAATTGATCATCCTGAATTAAAAGACATTTTACAAATAATATTTATTTACACAAAGAACAGAATTTATAATTTTCTACAATATCTTTTATACACTATGAAACAAACTTCAATAAATATATCTTACAAAAAATTAACATAAATAACGGCACAAATTCCTTTCCTCACCTTATCGACTAGGAATAATATACTGTTTATTCCACCAAAAATTAACTAGCAAAAGATAAAAATATTTTCACAGAAAAATTAGAAAATATATTATGTAGAAGATGAAACATGAACAGTTTCATAAATTGTATTGTCTATGCGATATTCAAATATAATATATTATGTGTGAGATTACATGGAATATTCAAAATATGAAATAGGTTCCTTATGTGAATTAGTACGAAATATAATGAGAAAAGTTTTTCAAAACATTTAAATGGAACTGATATGCGTTATCAGAACATTAATTCGCTGCTCAAGATTATTTATTGATCACCTTCACAAGACAATAACTATGTACAAAATATAATACAAAGACTCAAAACATTAGCAAGCCTTCATAAAAATTATATTCTCCTTTACCTACAGTTGGTCAGTATCACTTTGCTTCAATTTAGGTGCTATGGCACACCAATGTAAATTTTCAAACTATTGCAAATCTTGGTGTTGAATATACCATTAAGCTAAATATAACAAACACTAGCCTTGGTCAGTCACTAGGTATGAAGATTTTAAAAGAAAATTTCTTGGACGGCATTTTTAACGCAGATCTTCAATATCACCAATCAAATTTTAAACATGTATTCATCCAAAAAGTTACTATTATTTCTATATATCACAAAAAATGTTGTATCTATTGAAGATCTGCATAAAATAATGCTACAAATAATATTTTCATTCATTCAACAGAATTAAAAAATCACAATAAAATTATTGTAGAAGAAAATTCATAATGATCACTTGGATAAGTGACAGTTAATGATACAAATGTCATATCGTTTGACATATTGACTTTTAAACCTAATATTCGGTTACAAATCAATCATCAAGTGTAAATGGAATCAGTGGTAATAGCAATATAAACTTTTGTTTTATGCTGCCGATATAGTTGATGTTGATTCTTCCAAATAAAATTTTGTGAGATACTTTTTAAAACCACATAAAATTTGTACTTTAGAAAAATTCAAAACAATTCGAATTTATTCTGCAATGGTAAGTATAAACGGGAATAGAAGTAATCCATACACGAACTCAAGAATCTACGCACTCTCGTCAATCAATTTTTTCCCTGTAGCATGTGATGTTGAGCTTTCCTCTTCCGACTAGCCAACATGTCGTAAAAGGGGTTGTGACTAATACTCTGCCTCAAACGGTTCATCCACTCACTCTTTTCTTCTTCACTGCTCGCTGACATCCTGTACACTGTGTGTTTACCTTCTACGACTTTACCTTCCGAGTCAGTTTTACATGCTTTTATGAAGTCTGCGCCCCCACTGGCGTAAAGTTCGAAACAGTGCTGTTTTTGCCGATCGGTACACTCGCGAACAGAAATGTTTTCTAACGGGATGATACCACGAGGTTCTTTGTCCGTTGTGTACTCGAAGTAATACAAGCAATTGTCGTTGAGGATGAACCATCTCCTCTTCCAACTCTTGTACCTTCCGCCCTGCTTCCAAAGCCATCCTTCCTTGTCAGGGTTGAAGAAGGTGTGCATCAGGTCGTTTCCATCGTCTTCTGGTATTTTGAAAGGTTCTGCTTTTATGCTGTCGTAAAGACCCTGCAAGATAAAGCATAATTAAAATGTGGAAATGCTGCATTGAAACTACCATTCGATTTCCCCCAAATGTTTTCTCAAAAGCCAGGTACTTATGTACTTTTTCTCATTTCTTAGAATATCATGTATTGTATCTTTATTATCTCACTTAGCATTATTTTTCTCTTATTTCTATTTCTCTACTTTTAGAATGAAGTTAAGATCATTCAATTTTTATTTACTTTATTTGTGAGTTAATAAAATTTATATTCAACTCTTATCAATTTTCTCATATAGTTAACAGTTATCGAAAAATAAAATTTTCAGGTTAATTTAAAGTTGTCTTTGAGACGTTCGCATCAACTGAACTTGACATATGAATCAACCTCTGGAGGATATTGAAAAACGAATTAGGTGTTCAGTTTCATTGGAAATGAAGAAAAATATGATGAATTATTCAGTTGAGAGATGATATTTGTTGCCTAGTTAAAATGTATTGAATTTGACAAATCGGATTTGCTCTTTGCCAAAAAAAATCGTAGAGTACATGTGAAACATATTTGTAATTAGATGGTTCATACAACTGTGTGGGAATATTTTGGCTACCGAGCTATGTTTGTGTTTTATTCTGCTTCAAAGGTGCACAATATGTTACTCAATAAGTCCCGGGCCTGGGGCACAGATGGCACCACAGATGCGTGTCAAAATTTTGAATACAGAGTTGAGTCTGGATCGAGATATTGAAGGTCAAATAAGGCTACATTAGTTGAAACACTGTTTTTTTATGGGGAAAAATACTGTGTGAGCAGAGTAAGGGCATGATAAGTGATAATCAGACTTTGCTCTATCGACAGCAACGTTTAAAAATTGCTCCAGGGAATGAAATTTGGCTCTATGAAGAAGTTATTGATGAGGATGAAGCCTATTTCGAAAACTAGACGAATCTATCTACAGAAAACGTATTGGAAAGTTAGAGGAGCGTTGCAGTTGGAAGAAAAATGTTTAGGTCAGCTGAACTTGCTTCAAAAATGACATCTGACATACATTTATGAACAAAGTTTATTAGTGAGCCACGATCTACGGAACCATGTTTTAAACTCGGTGTGTTGGACCACTATTTAAGAATAACACATAAAGAAAAATCATTTTTATTTGAAATTATTGGAACGATTTGCTTTGTAGTAGCCTCATTAGTCAACTGTCACTTGACATATCGAGTTGCGCATTGTAATCTCGCGTTATCTATTCTGAATGATATACAGGGTGTGCCTAAATCGGAGGTACAAACTTAAATGCCAGATTCCTCGGTTCGTTTTAAGAAAATAAAGGTCTTAGAAACCTGTGCCCACAAACGCTTTGTTTTGGATTTTTTTCTCATAGCATCTTCCCTTCATAAGATATTTCACTTAATAGAAGTCTTCATCATGTGATATGCTAATTTTGGATACAAATCTACAGGGTGATATTTTTCTGGAACAGTGCCCGCTTCTTTCATCTAGTACTTTTTTTAGTGGACCACTGATAATTTATGAAAATGTAAAAAGAAACTTTGGTCCACTCCACAATTTTAGATTTTTTGTAGTTTTGTCGTATCTGTTATCGATTTCGAGAAAAATTTCAAAAAATTATCTAGTAATCTTCAGGAAAATCCAAATTATTCTAAAGATCCAGTAAGTGAACTGTATGGAATGGATTAATATTAAGTTTTGGTACTTATTTACCCATAATATGTAGCGAAGATTAATAAAGATTCGATATATCATAATCATCACAAAAAAGAAGGACTACAAGAAATACTCAGTATCTCGAAAAAAGGGCGTTTGCTGGTCTTTATTGGACTCTTTTTTCTTAAAATCATCTAACGAATCTTTCATTTTCTTTGTCCCTCCAATTTAGGAGTATCTTATATAGAAAGATCTATACACTCGAAACCAGCTCTTTATAACACAAATGTATCTGATCAGTTACAGGTAGCCAATTGAGCCTCAACAACATAAAGAAAGCGGAGCAATGAACGAGAGTCCATTCCTCACTGTCCTAGTGCACACTCACCACTAACAACTCCCTGGGAAGATCCTGCCCTTGGTTTATACCGCGGTTCATGTTGATGAACTGCTCAACCGTCGGCTTGTCCTTCACACTGGGATTGTGAAGGCTGGTGTTCAGCATGATTATGGAGAAGGAGAGAACGTAACAAGTGTCGGAGTTTTCGAAAATGTTGTTCTCGCCCTGGCAATCGCAGTACCGCTTAGCGAAGCACTCCATCATCCTGTCTATCTTCTGCGCCTCGCCCGGTAGTCTGAAGCTCCACAAGAATTGTCTGCGGGAAGAAAAATAATAAATATCGATTTATAAAATAGTAAAGGGTTTTCCGATGAGAGGTTTCATTTTGATATTGAAAAATTGCAGCTGTATAAAGATTCACCTAAATTTTAATTTCGATTACTTTCTCTTTCTGTTTTGTAATTAATTTTTTCCTTTTTTTTTCGAGTTAAAGCATGTATTTTATGAATCTTTTTGGTCTAAGTATAAAACGTACAGTCACGTAGTTCGAAGTAATATATCCTCCTCAGCGCTATCTATCCGTTCCAACCTTTAACAAATATCTGCAGATTTCTGCACAGACCATCGAAAAACGAAAAACTCTCACTTACCGTAAAGCTTGTACCAGGATAAGATCGGTGAAGTCGTGCAGATTAACAAACGCCTGTAGGACGTTCTCGTTGAAGTCATTCTTCTCGCCCAGATAGTCCCCGATGGCGGTCTTGTTCAGGCCCTCGCCCTTGTGCAGGAACTGCGCCACGCTCTCTGGGGTGAGCTGCAGCAGGCCCTTCTCAATCAGGAACTCGATGCCCTTCTTCGGGTCCATGTTGAACTTCTTCCGACCGATCGACATCATCTTGGCCTTGTTGCTATTTTTCCCGTCCTCCCCTGTGTCCAGGGATTCCATCTCCGAGACCACCTCGCAGAGTTCATCTTTGAGTTGCTGGAAAGAAAGAATAACTTGAATTGGGGGAATCTTCTCAATGGTGTTCATTTATAGAAATAAATTTGAATTCCATTTTCAAAAATGGTTAAATCGCTTCGTTACGGCTGCACAAAGTGGCAACAGCGCCTAGTAGGATCCCTTGAACAAGTCTGCGCTCTCTTGTCTTTTATTCCTTGGTCGGTAGCTTCTACTCTAACCTTATTAGAATATAGCTATCTTTGTTCACCTGACCAACGTAACAAATTCGATGTTTTATGTATGTAGGAGTAGGATCCAGTTATTGTTCCCTGTAAATAATTGAGATGATCAACAGGATGCTTGGAGAACTATTAGTTTCTTCAAGCGTCGAGGGCATGACAGTTTCAATGGATTTACAGGGAATGTATATAACATAGAAAGTAAGTGTTAATTCTTCAAGTTTGTAAATCTTCAGAGATTTACTGGGGGTTGGGTACCGGATGTCACATCTGCTTATCGAGCCCTTCGAGAATATTCGATTTCCAAGAATCCGCGAATAGCTTTGTGGGCGGTACGGCAAAACTCTTATTGGACTAGGGGTGGTACTTGGTACTTTCCCCCGATATCGGAGTGGTGCTAAGGGTGTGGTCAAGCCGGAAGAAGGGAAGTCGATATTCAGGAGAGGTCAGTAAGTTCCAGCCAGTGGACAGTTCAAGTTAAGTCGAAGTCGAGTTAAGACTAAGTTCGGTCGGTCGGTCAAGACATAAGACGCACGACGTAAAACGGTTTGCGAGTTAGAATAAGACGAGTCACGAAAAAGTTAGAGACGAGACGACCGAAAACTTGAAGTGCGACGAAGACTCTAATTGAAGACGAAATTCAGTACCGTAGTGAAAAACTTGTAATTAAGACGTAATTAGGAACTTCTCAATACTGAGTTTGTACTGTATAAGTGTGGCTTTGTCATTCAAAAGAGTTTAATTATTACAAATCCAACAAAGTCTCGGAGAAAAAGACGAAAGGCCAGGTAATCGAATCATACCTCTTGACGATCGATTAACCAAGCCTACATGTATATGTAGCCGCTGCTGCCACATATAAAATACCATATTATGGAAAGAATGTAATTTTTAATTAAAAATTAGCTTTAGGCAAGTACATTTCAAACTCTTTCTTATTCCCTTCAGATTTCTCTGTTTGTTCAGCTATGATTGCTGATTAGAAAAAAAAACCTTTTTGGAAACAGTCTACACAAATAAATCATGCAAAGTTGAGAAATATAAAGATATTCAATAATTCTAAATGGTCACCCAGTTTCATCTTCAATTTTCGAGAGGTGAATCCTTTAGGATCGCCATAAGTAAGATATATCCGACAATATAGCTACATGAAAAAAATTAAAGAAAACACCTATTATTTTCCTGGAACGAGTTCATAATGAGTGTAATTGTCTGAGTGATTGTTTTCCATAATAAAAAACTTTTATTATCGAAATCAACCAGAGTGCTGATTGAAGTATAGTGCTACGTCCCAGATGTCAATATGGAATTCTTGGTTTTACGATTATCGGATACACGTGAACCGAAACCGGTACATGCACAAGTAGGTTTCTTCCTGTTGTTAAGAACGTCTCAAGATGAAAATAAAAGATTGATTTTCGATGTACCGGTGTCTCTACACTTTTTTTATAATTCTATAGCAATCAGTAAATGAACGCTTTCTTGTTAATATCCAATAACATTAGCTTTGAACACTTGATAACGCAATCATCCCTGTTTTGTGACAAGAAATGAATACTGCGTTCTTCTGATTCGATAATTTTTTGGACTTTTAGCAGTGAGGTCCTTTGAAGATACAGCTTTATGAGAATAAACTTGCTACCATCCAAGATCCAAGCATTAAAAGTCGAAATTAGATGATGCATAAACAAATTCTGCAAATATACTTTGCACATTTCCTCATCGCATTCATACTGGATTTGACAATTGATTATTTTACCAACTATTTTGATTTCTATTGAAACAATCCAAAAAGAACTGATCCATGAACATTGCCTTGCGGAAGAACACTTGCGGGTACATAAAGGGAATGTTTAGATGATCCTACATTGGAAAAGATTCAAAAAGCTGCTTCAAACGAAGAGGGCGAAATAAGGAAGAATTTCTCAGGTTTTAAATAAATTGACAATAAAAGGAGAAAAGATTGTTCAATCAATCGAAGGTAATTGATTCAAGAAATCAGTCGTTAAGAGTACTTATTTATTTTATTCTTATTGAACCAATAGGAACATAACTGACCCTAGAATACTACCTTGTGGAACACCTCAATGATTTGAAAAACGAAAAAACATTATAACGATTATGTTAAATCTCAAACTCCTGATTACTTCAACTACGCTGAAGTAGCACAACTGTTGAAGCCTCATCTAACCCAATCTGAAGCAGCTCTAAATCCCCTATTTACAGCAATTGATTCACATCGTCTTAAGAGCCTTGCCAAGATTCAATTTCGACAGCATCAAATACATTCCCCGCGCCAATTTCTGCTACAGGACTTTTACGACAATTTCTCACTGAGTTCTCCGGTCTTTGGGATAATTGAAGAGTTGAAGCTCGCTTGGCTCTTATCGATTCGTCTATCTGTTCAGCCCACGCTGGTATCCTTCTGTGCCGGCATTACGTCCGACTTATTGTTCCCGTTTAGAAGATCAACTCGCGTAGAAGACGACGCCACTATTTGAAGCACGATTGAATGTAAAGTCAAAACGGAGCGAAACGGAGAAAACGTTTATGATGACAGCGTTAAGAGGAGTTTATACTTTTATACCACGTGTCTTTCTCGTGATCTGCCAAAGTTCAATTACTCCTGTCTTCTCAGCGTTTTTGAGATCTCACCAATTTTCAGGTTGAGTATAGCAATCTCAAACGTTCCTCTGATTTACCGTCTTTTCTACCACATGCAAGAATTAAAAATATGTTTTTACGTCTTCAAAATTTTAGAAAAAACGCATTTTCAGCCTTCGACAAGACTTTTTGTATATTTTTATATAAAAATTCTTTTTGCAAAAGTTATTTCAAGCATATACATATTCATTTTTCGAAAAAAAATCATCTAATTCTTTTTTTATCCCATTCCAAAAAAAATTATGAAAAAGGACGAACTCTTTGAAAGAATAATAGTGAAAACCTCATATAAATCAATGGTGTTTAGTGTATAATACAACGTTTTCTACTTCGAACTGATCGCTGAAACGGTAACATAACGCCATCGAAATATTTGTCGATTTGTGTCTGCATCATGAAGTTATTCTCGATTAAACATATCAGCTTTCGAGCCAAATTATAGTCATTTGCGGGAGGTTTAATTTTCAGCTTTAATATGGAGAAATCTGCGGCTGAGGCTCACCGAATGTTCTCAAATACCTATGGTGAGGCCACTATTAGTGAAAGAACATACCGGTAGTGGTCTCAACGCTTCAAGAACGGTGATTTTGACGTCGAAGACCAGCATGGCGGTGGAAGAGAGAGGGTTTTCGAAGATGCAGAATTGGAGGCATTACTCGATGAAGACTCGAGTCAAACACAACACGAATTGGCAGAATCATTGGTAGTGACGCAACAAGGCATTTTAAAACGCCTGAAAGTTATGGAAATGATTCAGAAACAAGAAAATTGGGTGCCGTACGAGTTGAAGCTGAGAGATGTTGAACGGCGTTGTTTGCTTGTGAACAGCTGCTTGCGAGGCAAAGACGGAAGGGATTTCTGCATAGCATTGTGACTAGAGACGAAAAATGAGTTCATTACGATAATCCCAAGCGCAGAAAATCATGGGGATATCACGGCCATGCTTCCATGTCGACGGCCAAACCGAATATTCACGGTTCCGAGGTCATGCTCAGTATTTGGAGGGACCAACTCGGCGTCTTTGCCGATGGAAGGAAATTGGGAATTATCTTCCAGAGTCTAGATTCTTTCAACGTGGTTCTAACGTAAGCTGACAGTACTGCATCCAAACTTCACTCCACTTTGTTACGAATAGCGAATATTGTGTTGTGATCGACAAAACTACCCAGTTGGCAGAAAATACCCCGTTTATTTTTATTCCTCTTTCTATATCCGGATCCTCGAGTTTTAGAATCTGACGCACGATGTTCTGGGTCAGTGGGGCGAAAGGGACAGATGCGCGTCATACGATCCCTCGGTTTGTTATTGGGGGATGTTCGTGCTTCGTCTAGACCAGGGATCGCTTTAATGGAATCTCCGAGCTGGAATCAGAACGACGTATTTATTCAAATACCAGCAATATTTTCCGTAACGAAGGTGGCTCTGACAGTTATTAAAAACTGGGAGGAAAGGTATACGTTGGAGCACCTTTAGTTATCGCGCAAGGTGTAGAGAAGCGTCGCCGTGTATGGAACTCTTTAGAGTGTAGAGAAATTTAATGGTGATAGAAAACACTGGTGAAAGAATGGTAAATGCTACTGTAGACGATTGTTGTACTGAGGGCTCAAAGATAGGGCATCAAAGCACATATGAAATAAGAAGCGATAATACTTTTTTATTTTTGAATAGACTTAGAACTGGTCATGGTCGTTGTAATAGTACACTCTTCAAATGGCGTTCTATTGATAGCCCACTATGTGAGTGTGGTGTAGAAGAGACCATTGACCACTTGGTGAATGATTGTCCGATTTATAAATTTCATGATGGTTTCCAAGCTATCCATTCAGTTTCAGATTCTTTTTTAGAATGGGTAGTTAACTTCAAATCGATATAATGAAAACTAATATTTAGTACTCCTTTCTGCTTCTTTTTTTTTTGTTTTAGGATCCAATTGGAAATTATAGAGTCGTCAACCGAAAAGAGAGGATAAAGGAAATTTTGTTTTGGTTGAAGAGGAAGTCCTTCAATATAAATTATGTCAGCTTATTCTGTAAACGTTTACACAAACCAGTCACTACACCGATACGGGGAGACAGAGTTTTTGCTGAGGTTTTTATCTGTTCTCTTGTATCATACGTTGAAATGTATGATGCCCCGTTACATTTCCTCTGCTAATACTGAGATTCATCGACACATATGCTTGATTGTTTGAAATTAATATTTTGTATTGCTCTTTCTCAAAAGAATATATATATTTATTCACTGAAGACAGGATTCACCAAACGTTCATAAAACAAAGAGAGGATTGCCGAAATGATTTGGTTCTTTCTTAAATTCACGTATCGTATTTTCTAGCAATGAAAATCCAAGATGTGTGGTAAAGAAAATTATGACTGATATTATTAGGAATCAAAAGAAAATAGAATAGAGAATAGAAGCTGCGTAGTGGAGAGAAGTAATATTCAGACTACTAAAAAATAAAAAAATATATATGTGTTAGAGAAAAGCAAGGAGATATATTGAGAACTATTAGAAAATGTTATAATTTCCCACACTACATATCAATGTAGTGTGGAAAATGATTATTTACATTCGCAAAGAAGAATTATGCAAGAAAATTGATCAAAAGGCAAAATCAAAATGTATCAACGGGAATACTTTAACTAGAATTTCATAGATATTGATCGCATCGTGTAAAAGTTTACTTATATGCTTTGAAGAAATTTGGCTCGAGGATAGTTCATTTACAATTGAAATGAGTGGATAAACATAGTGATAGGCATTCAGTATTAATAAATAATATTATGAAATGCTTACATAACTTTCAATTTAGTAGTAACCTTCTAATGAGAATATTGAAATTCCACACAGGTACATCCTGAATATTTTCGATTTGGGTATATTAAAAGTAATAATATACCAAAATTCAATATTTCAGTGGGTCAATATGATTTACAGATAGTATATGATAATTCAAAACGTCCACAACAAGGACAGAATTTGTAGAACAAGGCGAAAATATTGAAATACGCAATGCTGAAAAAAGTAAGAATGTACATCAGATGGAATCTTCGAATCTTCATGATTTTCTCGGCAATTTTCAAATTATCCTTCCAAAATACAGGGTGTTTCCTAAACATGCGGCAAAAGTTCAGGGGGTTGTTGCTTGGACTATTTTAAGCATGTTTTGTCCTTGGATGATTTTTGAAAAACCTCTTTGTTTCGAAGATACAGGGCGAACAACATTTTTCATATTTTTAAAATTAATAATAGTTTAAATAAAAATGCGTACCGCACTGTGTTTACTAAGTAGGTACAATTTATTTTTAAATTTGTTTAACAACATTCCAATTACTAAAAACGGTCAGTTTTTTGACTAAAAATTGATAAGTGCAGATGGTAAAGGAATACAGATTAAACACGGTTTTCATTTGAATTCGTTTTGTGATGTATTAGCTGGGTGTAACTTAATAAGAAATGATCCTGGTGTTTTTGAAAGGGTTCGGCAGTCAATGAGGAGAAGATTGGATGCTTGTATGCTGGCTAGAGGTGGTCATTTTCAACAGTTTTTGTAGGTTGAGTTGAATTTTCATGTAATTTTTCATAATAAAATGTTATTATCTGAGATTTTGTTTCCCCTATTTCTTCGAAACAAATAGGTTTTTCAAAAATCATCAAAGGACAAAATATTCTTAGAATAGTCCAAGGAACAACCCCCTGAATTTTTGCCGCATGTTTAGGAAACACCCTGTATATTGAAGATTCGATCATTTACTCTAGATAATATCTCAACGCGTCCAAACTTCCCAAACGCTAATCTACGAAGAAGAAAAATTTGCAGAAGAAGGCAAAAATACGCAATGCTGAAAGAACTGAGAGGAAGATACATCAGATGGAAACTTCTAATCTTCATGCTTTTCTCGGCAATTTTCAAATTGTCCCACCGAAATAATTTCAATATTCGATTATTTACTCTAGATAATATCTCAACGCGTCCAAACTTTTCCAAAGGCTGATCTATGAAGAAGAAAAATTTGTAGAACAAGGCAATAATACTGAAATACGCAATGCTGAAAGAACTGATCTCAAGATTCTATTATTTACTCCATATAATATCGAAACGCGTCTAAACTCTTCCAAACGCTAATCTACGGAAAAGAACAATTTTTAGAACAAGGCAAAAATACTGAAATACGCAATGCTGAAAGAACTGAGAAGTAAGTAGATACATGAGATGGAAACTTCCAACCTTCATGATTTTCTCGGCAATTTTCAAATTATCCTACCAAAATGATTTCAAGATTCGATTATTTACTCTAGATAATATCTCAACGCGTCCAAACTTTCCAAAACGCTAATCTACGAAGATGATTTATTAGAGGAAGCTCTCAAGGGTAAGAAGGACATAAAAGTAATGACCCAATTACACCTAAAATTCAATTTCCTTGAGTCCGAAAAGTGCGATCTGCGATCTCCTTTCTAATTTTCGAAGAAACCCGCCGATGTTTTTCCAACCAACGCTTCACTGACTTGTGACGTCAGCATTCTGATTAACTTAAACAAGCCGGTAATTTGTTTTTATTGTGTAATATAATTTAAACAAGAGCCCGGCAAATATAACTAGTCGCGTATTGGATAAATAAAGTTAATAAACGATTCACTTTACAAGAGTTTTACGATGTTTGCTGAGACTAGCGATTTAAGCGTAGCGATGCTATGTTTTATTGAGGCAGTAGGATTAGCGATGATGGGAACAGGTGAAATAATTAATTCAATCACTGGGTATGCTCTGCTTTGATGTTCGTGCGAAGAAGTTTTGAAATTGGGAGCGATTTCGGAATAGGAACCGAAATATTTACAATGGGTGCATGTTGAAATGACAGCGGCAACCCAGATTTGAATATTTGACAGTTATTCTAGTTCAACTGTTTTATTCTAGGTACAAATTACATTTGTTCCGCTACACAGTTGTAGCTTCTTCAGATTTTTAGAAATAACTTTAATTTACAGAATTAAAAACTGGAAAAAACAATTTTCGATTTAAAATGAATTTCCAACAAATAAAGATCGAGTTCAATATGGGAAACATCTAATTCTAAATTTTTGTATGAGTAGATCTGCCAGAAAAACAACAACATTGCGTGAAATAATGTAATTGTAATGATATTTTTACTCCCGGAGTAATTTTCATTTATTCAATTAATAAAATAATTGACATAAAAAACTATGTTAAATGATATTCCATCAGATCTTTTGACCATGAATAGCCATGTGTAACAAACCATGAAGCTTGATAAATAATATTTCAGGTATTGTCTGAGTTCACATATGTTTTTTGGTAATTATTAAATACAATTAAAGCAGTAATTTTTTTTTTATATAAAAACGGAAATTTATTTTCTGGACTTTAAACCTAAGCAACAGTTAACTCTGAACTATAAGAATTTGAAACAATTTCAGACAATGCTAGAGAAGTAAATTCGCATCAATTCAAATTCCCAGAAATCAACATAGAGTCACAAATATATTTGGGAAATATTTATGGATTTTTGCTGCGAACGAGAATATAAATTTAATGAACAAGGGAGCTTAGAAGAATTGACGTTGATACTAAAAGATTGGGAGGACAATATGAAAAAGAAAGAGGGGACCGAATATGAAGAAGCAACGGTGAAGACAATGTGGAACGTTTTGTACAAACTCTTGCAAAAAAGCACTATAATTTCTATAACATCATATGATTGGCCCGTTTAACAGTATAGTATTTAAATCAGCCCGAGATGCCCATGATGCAATGGTAAAAGATAATTATCTATGGTAGAGAACATCAATGAATCTAATGTTTAGTTAAATTTCAATAGTCCTAATTTTTTTTTTGCTCTGGGGAAATAAATTTGGCTCTGATGAAGACATAGACGAATCTTCCAACAGGAAAAGTTGTAAAAAGTTGGACATTGGGGTACATGTTTCTCTCTTGATGAAGGTGGCTATGTTGACGAATGAAATCAAATTTTTAAGGAAAACGTGTTTTTACTGGTTTATAGACTTAATGAGTGAAGTATTAGGTATCTAACTTGTTAAGATAGTAAAAAAGGAAAGTTATAAAATCAACAGCATTATGGAATTTTTTTTTCTGGATGCACATCGAAATTAAGCATTGATAAGACTTCCAAGTTGTAATACCGGTTGATTCTTATATGACTTGATGTAGAAAAGTTTTCAACGAACCTATTCATAACAGTTCGAAGCATCAACTGCGTTTTTGAGAGCAAGACCTCACATCACCAAAGTGAGCCTGCGAGCGTACTATGTATTTCTCTTTACGTAAAATATCTGATGCAATTCAGCTTATTATTGCAGACAATTAGCCAAATCTGATGTAAAATATTTAGATCAAAATTTAATAATGGAACGTTCGTGCACCAAAAGAGATATACAACTCTCATAACGATTATAAAATCGTTCTGCAACACAATAAGACAATTCAATGCGGTTGTCACTCTTCAAACGTCAATTTCGCAATTGTGGCCAGAAATAACAGAGTCAAAACGGTGTTCAATGCAGAACGATTATTGCAAATACAGAGATGCAATTCACTATTCACAATGAGCAGTTTCGAATCGAGCATGATTTGTTCAGATAACAACAACAGCAGGTTCGATATTTCAAATGTCAGTCCAATTTTAAAATACAACAGGATACGATTAAACCAGTTGTTTTTATTGCATGTGGTTTGCTATGTTTTAATAACCTTTTTTATTGGTGTTATCGGGATAGGTTCACATTTGATATGAAGACGTGACCTTGGTTAATGTCAGGAAAGTGATAATTAGTTGGGACAGGTCGATAAATATTTGTCATTACAATCGACAGTTATACTTGTTTGAATTGATTACTCAAGTTAATCAAGGACACTGGAGAACGTACAGATTTTTGATAGCTTGATTAGCTGGATTTTTTAATTTAGTTCGTTTGTTTACAATTTTGATTCATCCATATTTTCTGCAATTAAAAATCGACATTGAAAAGCCCACAACAGATCTGGTCGAAATTGGTGGGGTCCAGATATGGTCCCCAGTCCGGGAAAAGAAATTTGGATCTAATGGAGAAGTGATTGCCGAGGTTGAAGCCTTTTTCGAAAGCAAAGACGAATCTTTCAACATAACGGGTTTGGTCGACGACATGGAAGCATGGCTGGGATATCCCCGTAACTTTCTGCGCTTGGGATTATCGGAATGAACCCATTTTTTGTCTTCAGTCACAATGCTATGCAGAAAACCCATCCGTCTTTGCCTTGCAAGCAGCTGTTCACAAGCAAACAAACGCCGTTCAACATATCTCTGCTTCAACTCGTACGGCACCCAATTTCCTTGTTTCTGAATTATTCCCATGACTAACAGGCGCTTTGAAATGGCTTGTTGCGTCACTTCCAATGATCCTGCCTAATCTTGTTGCGTTTGACACGAGTATGGATCAAGTAATGCCTCCAATTCTGCATCTTCGAAAACCTTCTTTCTTCCACTTCCATGCTGGTCTTCGACGTCAAAATCATCGTTCTTGAAGTGTTGAAACCACCCTCGGCACGTTCTTTCACTAATAGCAGCCTCACCATAGATATTTGAGAGCATTCGATTAGCCCCAGCCGCAGATTTCTTCATATTTAAATCAGAAATTAAAATCTCCAGCAAATGATGAGAATTTGGCTCGTAAGCTAACATGTTTAATCGAGAATAACTTTATGATGCAGACACAAATCGACTAATATTTCGATGGCGTTATGTTCACAAATATCTAAGCTTATTGTATGACATCTACGATCTATTTATTTCGACTACCACTAATTACCGCTATAGCCACCTATTGCAAAACGGCGGAAAAAAAGTTGTACACTCAAAAGCTTTTACTGGTTGAACCCGTGACCATAAAAAACTTGTCGGAAGTGGAGAATATCAGTTGGTCCAGTTTATGAACGAATTTTGATCAATTACATAGATGTTCGAAATGAGTTATGTTCGTCTCTAAATAAATAATCCTTTATTCAACATTTTCTCTTACTTCTCCTAAGATTTGAGGCTAAAGCGTAGAGCTTACAGAGGAGTAGCTACAGTCTTAAACACGGCACTCTTAAAATTACCCCCACAAAAAATTATAGAGGTGACAAATCAGGACTTCTTGAGGGCCATTCAAAAGAATCCCCTTCCAATCAGATTCTCGGGAAAATGATTACTTAGAGAGTCAGGCACCACACCATCAAGTCTCACCACAAAATACCTCTTTCAACATTGTGATGAAATGATCACAAAAACAACAGTACATCATACGATATTCGTTGTTAAAAAACCAATATTCTTGAAAATGAAAGGGATATCGTTTATCAGATCGCCACAACGCGAAACCACATTTTTCCATTGTTTCTACCGATCGTGCGATATCAGAACTTTTACTCTCGATAGCATTCCATAAATCGGAGAAAATCAAATCGGCTATGCCTACGCATGAGAACCCTGAAATAATAATGAAACTATTGTTATCCATCGTAGTCGAATAATTACGTGTTGAAAACCATATAAGCGTATCTGGAGCATTGTCCCATTTTTTTTTCAACTTATAATTATTTGTTCTTATCACTGTGATTCATTGAATAATAGCCACTAAAATGTGATTTACAGGCCATTTACTTCAATTATCGAAAGACTACTCGACAATGTGCATTCAAAATATATTCATTGCATGATAAAATTTCCGATACAATATTAGAAAATTCCAACGGTTTGCTAAAATATCGCACTGTCGAGTAGTTGAAAAGAATTTGTTGAAGTTTTCTTAGGAGAAGAATAGAACCTAGGACGCAAAGTACTATAAATTTCGGGACTAAGGCCACGTGAGACCTTATCCTATTCACCCAATAACGACAACAACAGAAAACATGAACACAACTTTATTTATCATGAAATACTTCAACTCGCCGATAAAAACTTCGTCCGCATTGTCTGAAGTCATCAATAGCCTTATAGACAGTATTCTATTACTTTGTAACACTATCTCTCAGACGAAAAACGCCTACAAAAAATTGTATTCAAATGAATTTCAATCAGATCCTTGAAAATAGGAAATTTCATCTTAATATGAAATCAATACTAATATAAAAATTCATGATGAGATAAAAAATTAAGAAATAAGAAAACAAGAACAGAAGAAAATACAATACAATTAATATACACATTTTTGAAGGTTTAACACAACATATAGCATATCAAGAAACGTGAAAATATCATTAAGTGAAAAATTCATTCAAAAAGCAGAATAAACGAAAAAAACAACAAGATCAACATCAAAGTTATAAAATGGTACCAAAACGCAATAAAATAAAAAGTCACTGTGAAATCGATACCATAGAAATTAAAATTCGATTCGCAATAAAAACATTCGACATAAATCTAGACCAATAAAAGTCAGGAACCAATATATGTATACTTTATATTCAATCATCAAGATCGTGGAGCCATGGAAAAGTGTACCGGCTATCGTCTATTGTTTTGCTCTCAAGGCGAACTTGATCTTATACCGAATGTTTGGAAAACATTCGATGTTGATCCGTTTCAAAATTACAAAGAAATGTAAACACGGGCATCTCACATGTAGATAGCGAGTATAATAAGATAATAATAAATATCGTGAACAGGTTTAAGAGGAAACACATGTTTTGGTGTTCCTAGAATTGATTTGGTCTGTTGTTTTGAATTAGAACAAATTCGATTCGCAAACATCAGAATTCAATATAAGCGTGTGATTGGACCTTAGTTATTTGAAAATGAGGAATCCATCGATTTCTCTTAAAATATAGATTAAACCCTTTATATAAAAAAACAAAAAAGTTCCAAGAAATTTAGTTACATAGCGACAGATCAGAATACTGGATTAGCATATTTTGTGGTCTGAATTTGCTTCGAGAAAGTAAAGACATCCTTAAACGATTTCAGAGAAAAAAATTATTATTTTTCAGACGATTATACATTCTAATTCTAGGAGACACGGTTCTCTTTCTTTGATCTCTTAATTACTATCCTATAGAACAAAAGGAATAGATTTCAATAAAATATCACCGAAATTACGAAAGTATCACCGAAGTTTGAATATTCCAAATTAATTTTAATCGAC
Source organism: Harmonia axyridis (assembly GCF_914767665.1). Lineage (NCBI taxonomy): Eukaryota > Metazoa > Arthropoda > Insecta > Coleoptera > Coccinellidae > Harmonia > Harmonia axyridis. The sequence continues at coordinate 29,632,260 of NC_059506.1, read as the reverse complement.
TTCTCCGAAATTCAGAATATCTTTCACCAAATTAGCATTTCTGGCCGATCCTATCGTTGATAAATTAGCCAAATTAGCAAACTCATCGTCCCCTTTGAAGTCTCTAGCACCAAGAAGCGGCAAATCGTGTGTTTACAAATATCCACTTCGAAATTGTCTTTTGCAACAGACATCTGAAATAAAAGGTTGATTTCCATGTTGGTCTTTCAAATACTCGCAGTTCGTGTTCCCATAAAACCAGTTTTTGGTCCATTTTATTTGGAAATCCCCATTGTTTCGAAATTGCATTATTGTTTGTGAAGAACTGGTCGTGGATTTGGTTTTGAGGGAAATGAACGATATTGCGTCAAAAAGGAGTTTGCTGGAACGATCCACCATAAATAAATTCAGGAAATATTAAATTATCAATTCTTAATATTTCTGAATGAGTCTAAGGTCGTAGCGAATGAAAAACAATGAAATTTTAACACAATTGTTTACTACTTCCTACTATCTCACATAAAAATTTATTGGCCAACTCAAGGATAATCTGATCTTTATCAGGGGGGTTTGGAACAAGAAATTCTAGATGGCGTATGTTAAGCGACGTTCGTACGTTTCGTCTGAATATGAACGTTTTTTAGTATGGGCAGATTATATTGAGATTAAGATTTTTAGATTCTGTCTATTTCGAAACGTAATCATCAAAATGAAATCCTAATAATTGTAATGAAAATGGATATTCATTATTGCATATAACCTTTAAATTTGGACGATAAAAAACACGATATCGATATTGAATTGTCACAATTTTAGACTAATTAGATGAAATCAGTCTTCTTTGGGTCATCTACTGACATCGTAATCGTAAATTATTCATATCGGTTTTCGAAAGCTGTTTAGATAAAATTATTGGCAATAAATAATTTATCAGAGACGGGAATATCATATTGACGTTTGGGAATTGATTTCATTCATTATTCTGAAATCATCAATAGTGTTTTGTTCGTTTTGTTCAATCGTCCATATGTTTATGATTTGCCTCCAATATATGGAATTTAATAAATAAAAATAAATATATTGAAACATAGAGTTTAATTACACGAATTTATTATTTCAGTACAATTTTCCGCTTTTACGAAAAAAAATGTTTGAACTAGCATAATTTGTACTGGAAGATTAGAGACACTTTCTTAGTTCTACATTATTATCCACTGTAAAAAACACTTGAGATTCACTGTTAAAACGGAGAAGAAAATATTCCTATAACCATAAGAGACAGTTGATTGGCAACTTAACGAAAAAAAATTTCGACAGTGGCTCTTAGTGATTTTATTTGTTTTTCCATTTTTTTATGGTTCTTGTCTACAATGAGTTTCCTAAATAAAAGTGTTTTCGCAAGGTTCCTACTCATTCAATCCTTTTTTCATTGATGTGCACACTACACAATGGAACAGCTAAGGATCAAATAGCTTGGTAGAATGTACTTGGTTTTTCAAGTAAAAAATGAATACTTGACTTGATTTGACTTTGAAAAACTACTACTTGATTTGAATATTCTTGATTTCAAGTCAAGCCAAGTCAAGTGATTTTAACTTGACTGGATTTCAAGTCAAGCCACATCGAATGATTTGAACTTGACTTGATTTCAAGTAAAGTAAAGTCAAGTCAAGTAATTTGAACTTGACTTGATTTCAAGTCGAGTAGCTTGAATATCAAGTCAAGTCGTGAATCTCTAACCTAAACCAGGATTTGTGTTTTTTCAACGAAGGCAAGTTCTACTTTATTTAAAAAAAAGCTTTTTTTCGAATCATATCAAACATGCCCCCAATTTTTTTCAGTCATTACCCCCCAGACAACAAAATCCACAACAAGACAGACAACCGCAACAAAGAAAACAAACGAAGACGAATGAGAACCGTATCCGTTTTACTGCGATCGTGAAAATTCATCAAACTATCACGGAAATCCCCGTTTCATCCGGTTATGACTTTCCCAACTCGAACATCCTGAATTTTCCACAGTTTCCTCCGGTACCCCCTCCTCATCCGGTGTTCCCCTGGGAAATCCGGGTCTAATCAACCTCCGGCAAAGTCGGGAACATACCCGAGTCCGGGATTCGATGTCTGTGCAACCTGAAGCTCATCTTTTTGGCTTGGCGTGAGTCGCAGGAATTATCTCTTCCGTCCTCGATATCCCATTAGGGTTATTTATGGCTCACGTGGTTGCCGGATTCGTCCGGGATTGGTCGTTAAAGGATTTTCGCGGATCTCATTAGGAATGGAGGTCGCGACGACGATGAACGGCCTCCGTTGATGTTCGCGACTTTTCTTTAAATATAATTAAGGAATCTGGAGTAATGAGAAACCATTCGCTAGATAATGACATGACTAGATAACGACGTTCTATGGGTCTGCAGGGTGTTCTACAAGATTCATTTCAAACTTTGACAGATGAAAGTTGTGCTCATTCTGATCATTTTTTGTCATATAAACATAAGGCCTATCCGTTGTCGGTTAGAAGATACAAGAATTTGAAATAATTCATTCTCATCTTTGAAATAGAGATTCACGAGTTGATTTGATATTCATGCTACTTGACTACTTGAAATCAGGTCAAATTCAAGTCAAGTTGTAGTTTAATGTTCAGTCAAGTATTTATTTGTCAAGTGCTTGAAAAATCAAGTACATTCTATCAAGCTACTTGATTTTTAGCAGTTTTATTGTGTGGTGTGCACAATAATAAAAAAAAAGAATTGAATGAGAAGAAACCTTAAGAAACTTATTGTTACAAAAACCAAAAATAGCAACACAAATAAAATCACTATGAAACATACCAAAATATTAAAAAAATAGTATCTCAATATTTGGGAAACCTCCAAGCACTGTTTAATAACATCATTTACCATGCAGGATTTAAGAGACATGAGGCATCTCATAGATTTTTCCCTGATCTTTTGCGGGTTTTCGAACACTCAAGGCTGCTCTGGAAAATTGTCTTTTAACAAGAGCTGAAGATCTTTTTCTTCTGTGGCTCTAGAACCCTGGGTGGGTTTTAGCTGACTGGACTACTGCCAGCTGAACAAGCTGGCGTTGATTAGAATCTTTAGCATTTTATCCAAGTTTGGAACAACGTTTTTGTGCCTCTTCCAATATACTGAAATATCTTCAGAACTGTCACCACATGGTCCAGTCAGAAATTTGTCTATTTAATAATGACAAACCATTCCATTTGCTCGATTTTCGGGAAATTTCAAATTCCTATGTAATTTGTAACGAGATTGATTTTGAGGTCAAGAGTTGGTTAAAATATCAAACTACTTGACCTGATGAATCCCTAGCTGCCACGGCTAAGGTTGCATCACCATACCATTTTCAAAAAATTTTCCATGGCCTTTTCGAAGGTCTTTAATCGATTGTGGAGCATTGGCCCAAAATGAAAAAGTCTAAAGGTGTTAAATTCCAAGATAACGGTGGCCAATTGTGATCAGCATCTTCGAGAAATAAGAAGAGCAGTTTCAGTATTGTCGTCTGAGAAGGTGCTCTCATTGGAAAATCCCATATTTGATCAGAAATAAATACCCCTTTCTCTTCTGCAGAACCCTATCTATTATTATTATTATCATTCACTGAACCGGGGTCGTTGCTGCTCTGGTAGCCTTCCGGGAACTGAGACCAATTTGATCTTTTGTCAAGTTGATCAAGTTGTCGCATCTGCGACAACTTGAATTTTTTGTCATTAAAATCTCGTCCAGAGGTAATTTGTTCTGACAATTAATTCAAGGAAAAATTAGAAGGAACAAGGGTTTTGCTTGCAGATTAATATTCGGAATAAGTGTTTTCTTTTTTTTCTTCAAGCCCGCCTAAGAGGGATAGTATCAATCTTTTTTCAGGGTGGAAGTTGGCCTCTAAGAGGTGTAATAAGGATTCTGTCGTCTTTTCATCCCAAGGATCTGAATAGATTAAATTTAATATAACTTTTTATTTTGTTGACAATTGAAAAAATACATATCTAATCGGAATGACATTCAGAAATCTGTTGTGAAATAATGAAACGAGAGTACCTTAAAAATTACGTAAGAATCGTATCATTGTGAAAAAAATTTCCAAAATTTTGAGATCTCACCATCTATCGATCAGTTCCTGAAGTGGTTTCTAATAGGAGGTTTCATGTTTATATTAAATAAAAGTAGTATATTTTGAGAGAAATCAATGGGTGTTTGTTTCATTGTGAAGAGAAGGTATGCCATTGAGAGGGATTACCACCATGTGGCTTTTCGCGTAGTCAAACTGATGTACCCATTCATTTCCGCTCTGATGCTCCTGCGAAAACCAAAAATTATACGATTTACGAAGTTGTACATCCACTTCATCTTCTTTCTTTTTTCGAAGCACATAACTAGATGATTGATTATGTTTTGCACGAATTTATAGTTTTACTTCTTTTGTAATGATTTTTGGCAGGTTTTTTCTCACGAATATTTCACAAATATGTCAGTGGTATTTGCACCGACAGTGACCTGCTAGAAGTCCCATCATTACCCGAAGCTCAGCTCGTGGTAGCTCAGAAGCTTCCTGGTATAGGTCTGTGAAAGCACCACAAATTTCTTTGCATGAGCAAGACCCGGAGTTTTTTCCAGGCAGTTTTTCTATTGCCCAACTCCCATTGTGGGACCACTGCCTTATTTTGGTCTTTTCCAAGCCTTTAGAAGGGCTCAGAACCGATAGGTGTTAACCTTGAGGACCTTTTTGCCAGTTCATCGACTTTCTCGTTTCCTAGGACCATGATGTATAACAATAAATACCACAAGCTGTTCATTATTATTAATTGCTTCATTATAACCTAAAAAACCAACCCAAAATCCATTTGCTCAACACGTCCCCCAATTTCGAACATTCGCGGAATTGCCAACCAAACCATAAAACAATCACGCCAAACCGAGCTCTAAAAAACCTCTTGGCGGCCTTCGGCAAGGTTTCCTTTCGCCGCATCTCCACCGGACCGTGGCTAAAGGCCGTCACACGCCACACGTCCTCTCTCCCGGGCCCCATGCAAGATTTACCACCGCGTCAAACTCGGCCGCGTCGTAAATCTCGGCGAGAAGAAGTGTGGAAGCCCCTTCACCCAGTTCTGGAAACGGCGGGCCGTCGACTTTTCCGGGGACGTGGAAGGCCGATTTTATAAATAGCCGCTGAGAGAGCGAGAAGGAGAAGAAGAAAGTCGTTGTCTCTGGTCGAGATCCAAAGTCACGCGTAATTTGAGACGGTAGCAGCAGAGGGCAGGTCAGTAGATCTATATTTGCGTTAGGTTGTCGACCGACTTAGCAGCAGCGACTTCGAGACGCTCGTTTAGGCTTAAACTGGCGAGTGGAATCTTACTTGTACGGGGGGTGGTCAGAAATTATAAGAGGACAACTCGAGGAAGCAACGATTGTAAGCATTTTATGATAGAAGTGTAAGAGCGATCCTCAAAGGCTCGCTCAAGTGCTTCAAAGTAAATTAAACACTTGTATCATGCGCTAAATTCGATTATACCTGCATCATGGCTCCAATACCAATGCTGGAGATGCACAGGACAATTTTGTCGGCAATTGTTCATGTCCATGATGTATAATAGAAAAAATTTGTTTCAGAAATGGAAAGGATCCTTCTCTATTTCATTATCGTAATGATTTCATTACAGTACTAAAAACAGTGCTGTAATTAACTCATTACAGCATAGTTTTCAGTTATATTTTTCGTTTTGTGGTTGTCTACACTGACATCTATCAAATTTCAACACACGTCAATTGTCAATATAATATAATTGGGATATATTGTTGGCTGATGCTATTGTTACTTGGGGTGGTGGTTTCCTGTGGAACAGGGCCGCATCCAGGATTTTCTCTATTTCAGTATCGTAATGAGTTCATTACCGTACTAAAAACAGTGCTGTAATGAACTCATTACAGCATTATTTCCAGTTATATTTTTTGTTTCGTGGTTGTCAACACAGACTTCCAATCTTATCAAATTTCAACACACGTCAATTGTCAATATAATATAATTTGGATATAGTGAAATGATCTGCAACATTATTCGCAATTTCTCTTAATTTTGGTGGTGTTGAATTGATATCGTCAGATATAACTCACGAATTCAATGCGCAATTTTGAATTATTTCAAAATTCGAAACGAACGATTCAAATTCCGTAATCTGTCAATTTTCATAACAGTCACACCAACTGCCAATATACAATACAAGAGTTACTAGGATGTATAATCGAAATTTTTCGTTGGATTTCAACAATATTTCACAAAACTTGACTGAAATAGAGAAAATATCGTCTAATACTCATTGTAGAAGGCAATTCCAACACTCATGCGTTAGAAATCTCGCTCCTTTGTCGCTCGTTTTCGAATTTCGCATTCATGTTGGAATAGCAGCACATTCTGCAACTTATTTTAGATTATATCATATTTGTGTGTTTCAGTTCTGATTTCAAATACTCGAAATAAAGCTAACTTACATTCGGTTAACAAGCGTTTAAACTGAAGAAATCTTGCTCCGAAGCTGTAATATAATTCAATTCAAAATTTAATAGGATATAATTTTATAAAACTAGGTTGTCCCAATTCCTTCAATTTTCCTGGGAAGGATGATGAACCTTGACAAGCTTATTCGACAGTTCATATGATAAATCCAAAATGTTTGCGAACCAAGGAGAAAATTGATACGAAATTTCAAAGTTAGTCGAGGATGCTGTATTCAAAGTATTGCCAGAAAAGTTACCAAGAGTAATAATAAAGGAGTATATGAATAGTTGATGCTATGGATCGGGAACAAAGTCTTGAAATTAAAACTTGTACTGTTAGTTACCTAGCCAACTTTAAAACACAGTGTGTTTCAATCTTGATATTTCGCACGTTCCTTTGTCTATAGAACAAACTTATATCTACTGCGGATATGATAAAAACTGAGTAATTTTCCAGCAAAGATGATGATCTTAGAAGAGCGTAATATTCTGATATAGGTGATTAAGGAAATGCATGATCTTTGTCGCAAATAAAATGACAAAATGAAATGTTTCTATAACAAAAAAGTAAATCTCCACTTCCAAGAGGATTTCTTTCTATCATTAGTATTGTCCAGAAATTATCATTTAAAAATCCTGTGAGAATCGCAATTTTTTTGACGTTGTGTCGGCATAACTGCCTTCTATAATTATGAGAGTCATTTACGAGTGGTTTAGTTAGATTGCTTCATTTTATCAGTTCATCTCAAGTGTGTTTTGAGATTTTTATAGTATGTAGATAAAAATAACGCACAAAAAGTCTGTTTTCAGATTATTATGACCAGATTTGTGGAAAAAATTGATGGAACTTATTTATGATGAATTTCATTTGACGCTTTATTAGTGCTGTCTGTGTCTTCGAAAAATCCAATAAATTATATCAAAAAACTAATGAAATTATAAAGTAACTTTCTTACAAAAAATTAATCAGAAATTTATAAATCAAGAGTGAATATCAATGCAGAACATTCGAATTATAATAGTTATTTATAAAACAAGTGCAGAAGGCATTGATATTCTTCCACGAGTTCAAAATTCAAAAACGAGCCACGAAGTGACGAGTTTTGGAATGAACGAGTGGTAGAATGAGCCTTCTGTACGAGTATTATACATTATTTTCTCTAATTCATTGCATTTTAATTGAAATTAATGAAATATTTCCATAAATATCATTTAGTGATTTTTGCATTGAAAAATGTTGGTTGGCAGAACTGATTTCTTTAAGGCAAATTGATGAATTGACAGATAAAGCCGTGGCGGAAAGTTCGGAATACCAACATATAATAATGAAATATAACCATGAAAACTGTGCGTTTCTGATATATTCTCGCACGATTTTGTTCTACAAGATGTGGAAGAATGAACGGAATAACCACAGAATTAGAGAAAGAAATTTCTGATATCGTTATTAATTTTGAAAATAACAAACATTTTCAGTCAGTTTATCGGAAATGTCTATTGGGATTTTCAAAATAGACCCGAAAAACGAACAAATAACCTGTTTTAAATTTTGAAACACAAGATTTGTGATTATCGAATTGCTGGTCATCAAAAACCGAATAAATATTATTGGACGACCACCGTATTTCCCCGATATGGCACCGGTCGACTTTCTTCCGTTTCCCTAATTCAAATCGCTTTCAGTCGATAGAAGACGAAATTGGATTCCATAAAAAGCGTTTGAAAATGTTTTGTTTATGTTGTTGTTTATTATTTTAGAAAGTTCGAAGGCGAAACAATAAATTCATAGAAGAAATAAGTATTTCCGGTTTCATTCGTTTACTTGTTGGTTGTAGTGGTATATTTGTTTCGATCAAAACAAAAAAACAATAAGTTTTTCAACCGTATCAGTAAAAAAGTAAACACGTTTAGACCGCAATGCATATGATATGCAATACATTGCTTCTTTTCATCTACAAATTCCAAAGATATTCCGATATTTTTGGTGTATATTATATCAATTCAAGGTTGAAACTATTATTAGTTCTACTAATTATAAATAAAACATTGCTCTCATTCAAACCGGCAGATATGCAAAACTGCACATGAACACACTGGGTCACCAGGTACTCAAAACAGAAACTAAACAACGATAAAGCATATCGAATACCTTCCATAAAAGCTGATACAGTTACAAAGAACGCTCGGCTAGCTGTCTAGAATTTTAACACCCCAAGCACAGAGATAACCGTATCCAGATAAGAAAGACACCGTGATTGGCATGTGCAAACATAAAGGAAAACGATATTTCGCCAAACCTGGCAATTTTCCGATAAAATTCACAACAGACATTCCTGCGAAATATCCGGGAATATTTCTGGATACGTGACTAACCCACAAAGCACGAACGAAAATTTCATGGACTCTATGGTTTGTTCTGATGCAGGGTTGCCATGTTGGGGTATTTTTCCCCAAATTTAGGGGAGACATATTTAAGTTGAATATTATTTTTATGTCAATTGTCTGATACTTTTTATTGATGGAAATAAAATACTCTTGAACGAAATTATGGAACAACGAATTGAGAAAAAGACTCCCAAATCGGATATTTTCCTCTTCCATCCTCTTTTCTTTCCTCTCAATTCTTGCCTTACGTAAAACGCACGCAAGGATTCCCCTTAACTTCTAATTTCCTTGAAAGTGATTGGGAGATCCTGTATCGTATCGACCGAAAAGAACTGAAGATTTAGGAATAATTTGGATTGAGGTTTTTCGAAATAAAAACGCTCTAGAATAACAACAGTTTGATAAAGTTCCCAATCTTGATTAATCACTTCTATACCACCATTTTTCAAATGCAACTGTAGTAAGTGCATCTTCTGTCGTCAACATTATTAACGATAAGTTGAGAATAGTATATTCTAAAACAAGTTGCAGAATAGGCTCCTATTCCAACACAAATGCGAAATTTGAAAACGAGCAAAAAAGGAACGAGTTTTCCAACGCATGAGTGTTGGAATAGCCTTCTGCAACGAGTATCAGAAGATATTTTCTCTATTTCAGTCAAGTTTGGTGAAAAATTCAGATTATACAATCTAGTGACTTTTTGTATTGTATCTTGGCAGTTGGTGTGACTGTTACGAAAATTGACAGATTCCGGAATTTGAATTTGAATCGTACGTTTCGAATTTTGAAATAATTTATAATTACGCATTAAATTCATGAATTATGTCTGACGAAATGCATTTAACACCACCATGATTAAGATAAATTGCGAATAATGTTGCAAATCTTTTCACTATATCCAAATTATAGGTATTATATTGACAATATATTGACAATTCAATAGGATCGGAAGAGATTGTTGGCAATCACAAAACAAAAAAAATGACTGAAAACAATGCTATAATGAGTTCATTACAATTCTGTTTTCAGTACTGTATTGAACTCATTACGATACTGAAATGGAGAAAATATGTAGTTCTGCCCTAAACATATTTTAAGATAAAAAAAATTAAATCCTTTCAAATATAGTCGTTAATTTTCAACAAATGAAGAAATTGTTCTTATATAAACATCAAAAATTGATTTTTATTACAAGTATTGACGTTCAGTAATGTTACAAACCAACATACGAAAACTTAGAGGATTTTTCGAAAAATATAATGATTTTGGAGGAATATTTGCCATCATTTGGGGTATTTCCAATGAAATGATATGGCAACTCTACCCACAAGTCACGAACGACAATTTTCCGAACTCTATGGTTCAACCTGACGTCTCACTGTCAAAACCGAATGTAAACATTGAGACATTGAACTCGGAAGACGCGCAATAGGTGGAAAGGTAATAAAAACAAAGCAGTGAAACAACAAGGAAGTGAACGTTTCACTTCTGGGGTCGATAACCCCCTCGTTTGCGAGTCAAAAACTAGATCGCGACTGTAGGACACAAAGGGTAGCTAGTTTCCTGACTTACCGGCGACTGGGACCTATGGCACTCTCTCGTACAGCACGAAAAGAGGTTCCACACCACGTACGAGGCGCATATCCTCAAACAGGTACACATGGAACGAACCAGTGGCCCCAGGTACGTCCCGAATGCAGCCTCCGACCACGAAACCAACACCGCACAGGGACGCGCGACGTCGAGAGTCATACGCGGCCCTACTGAGAAAGGACGCCCGTCCGTCGTTTACGGGATCACGTTGGCCGGTCTCCAAGCCGCGCGACGTTACGATCTAGAGTCACGCACTGGGAACAGAGCGCGGTCGAACATCGCATCACCCTTGATACCTGTCGACGTTACTGCGGCAGCCGGACACGTGCTTAGCTGACCGCGGGAGCGCGAGTTCTGGTATCGGCGTAGCGGAGTGGGTCGGCTCGCCTCTGCTTTCGATTTCGTTCGGACTGGTGGCTCTTCGCGCCGATACACACACAGGTTATGTCGTTACCGTGGTTACGTTCGTACTGGGTCGCGATTTTTCCGTGGCGGTGGAAACTGACGCGCAACTTGTTGCTACGGGGTGGTTTCGGAACGTGAATGGCCGCGTTTGGGGGGTTTCATTGATCCCGTGGGGTCTACGTTTTACGTGTGTCGCGCCAGGTGCGTTGTGGGAGGGGGGGGGTTAATAATCGTGATTCATGGGTCTGTGGGGCAGTATCGACGTGTCACGTGCGGTTTTGGACGAGAGGGTCGATAGTCTTTATTGCGTTAATTTGAACTTTGACGATTGGTTGATTTAAATACAAAGTAACAACGTGTTAACTCTAATGAGATTAGTTGGAATTAACTTGGATCAGAGGTGTCTGATTTCCTAGCGCTTTCTCATTGGGATGTGGCTGAAAATTGTCGTTATCTAGATGTGTAATTTCAAGGTGTTTATTGGGCCAATTGAAAAGTCCCCGGTCTGATGCACAGATGGCGGTGCTAGTATTAAATCCATATGATTTTTAGTTAGTACCAACCTTCAAACGATACGTGTCAAAATTTGACATCAGTCCGACAATTAGATTGTGAGATATTGCGTTGTGAGTGTAGCTACTTTTGTTATTTGAAAAAAGATGGAAAAAAAAGAATTTCGTGTGCTGATAAAATATTGCCTTTTGAAGGGAAAAAATACATTTGAAGCAAAATCTTGGCTTGATGAAGAGTTTCCAGGGTCTACACCAGGAAAATGCTATGTTCAAACGTTGTGAAATGAACACCGAAGTCGGCAACGCAGTGGACACCCAAAAGATGCTGTCACCTAGGAAAAAAACAAAAGAGTTCACAAAATAATTTTGTGAATTTAAGTGAAGTTGATCTAGATAACAGACATTGTGATGATATAATCTGAACGTGTACTTCAGATCATTCACGAATACCCATTTGTACCCAGTTGTGTGCAAAATGGATGAAACATGGCTCCATCATTTCACTCCGGAGTCCAATCGACAGTCAGCTGAGTGAACTGCACACGATGAACCGAATCCAAAGCGAGGAAAAACACAACAGTCAGCTTGCAAGGTTATGGCATAAGTATTCTGCGATACGCAAGGTATAATATTCATTGATTAACTCCAAAAAGGCCAGACCATTAACAGCGATTACTATATAGCGTTATTGGATCGTTTGAAGGATGAAATCGTTAAAAAACGGCCCCATTTGAAAAAAAAGGTGATGTTCCATCAAGACAATGCGTCGTATCACAAATCAATGAATAAAATGGCAAAAATACATGAATTGGGTTTCGAATTGCTCCTGCATCCACTGTATTCGCCAGATCTGTCCCCCAGTGACTTTTTTCCTGTTCTCAGATCTCAAAAGAATGCTCACTGGAAAGAAATTATGCGCCAATGAAGAAGTAATACCCGAAACTGAGGCCTCTTTTGAAGCGAAAGACAAATCGTACTACAAAAATGGTATCGAAAAGTTGGAAGATCACTATAATCGCTGTATCGTCTTCGAAGGCAACTATGTTGAATAATGAAATTGAATTTTGCCAAAAAAAATGTGTTTTACTATGGTAGACCGGCGACTTTTCAGTTGGCCTTTTAACACCACAAAATAAAAAGTTAGAGATAGAGAGAAACAACCAGAAAATATTTCTGATTCTAATTCTCTTAGGTTTTCGAGTTACCATAAAAAATGTCCGTATCCATAAAATTTTTTGGATCAAGCGGAAAAAACATAATATGTTCTTTTGCATCTCAGAAGCTTTTCACATTTTCCTTTTATAGAATAAAGGAAACGAGAGAAATAGTGAAATCGTCAATTTATTTTCACCAATATGCATGTTTTTCTAACTCAGTTGAATGAAGAATGTTCTTCCATTATAATGGCATTCATCGAAGAGGGAAAATCTTACAAGAACGCATTTATTACTTTTATATCATACCAATTTTTTGTTTTGATTGTTCTTTTGCTTAGTTACCAATGTTATTATTGAGTACATTAAACCCTTGAGTATAATTACTCAATACTTTATGACCTTTTAACAAATTATGAACACTATCAACATTTTTTATTCGTATTATTATATTAAATTGGAAATCCTGAGAGGAATATTGAATTACATGTAGCAAAAATTGATTCATTTTTCATTGAACGCGTATCAACTTTCTGTAAAGAAAACCCAGACTCAGAAATATGCCTACAAGCATTCTGGAAACCTCATTTCCACACTACATAATATATTCTCTATATCCTCCAGCAACAGACGTACTCTTTCAACGTTCATAACATTTCAGCGTAGTCATACTGTCTACAGCCTCTGCCAGAAGAGTTGCTGGAGTTCGGTGCAGACAGTGACCTGTATATTTTTCAGGATCTCACAAACCCAGATATTTCGCGATACATGGGATTTTGCCAAGTGTTTCTTCAACTGTTTGTATAGTAGAAAGCCCCCGTGTAAATATCATAGAAAGCTTTTTTTCGGGAGAATTCCGTCTATTCTTCTATAACCTTTAAACTATTTTTTTTAAATTTGTGAAAACACGGTTTTTGTCTCTGATGCATTTGCCAAAAGAACTGACATTTTCACGAATGTGCAGAAGATGATATATAACTCCTGGAAAATAAATACATAACCTAAAGTGGAGACTGATACCAATCATGATTCCATAACTAATTACGTCCAGGAATAATCAACAACAAAATGTTTCATAGGTAATAAAGTAAACGCCTGACTAAATTTCAATATGTCACACCTGGTACAATCAAGTGTACAACACCGCTGTAATAAAATCTCGGCTATAAATGAATTTCATTTCAGAATTCAACACGCATAGCTTAGCATTGCAATGATAAGCCTCGGTTGACCTCGCGACCTCGTAGTAACATAATATACGCCAGTCTGATTGATTGCAGTCTGCATCAGGTACACCATTCGTGCTGAATCCTGTCTAGACGCAGCATTATCTTGCACTAAAAGGGCAGTAACAACATTAGGTGACAACAAGTTCCTGAATATCCTCGCCAATCTGTTCCATCTGAACTTTTATGGGACATAAACAGACGGTAGATGATGAAAAGCCTTAATAAGGTCTCTCTCGCGCTAACCTCCGAAGTATCACCAACTTTTTCCATTCTAAGGTGTAACAAAGAACCAGCTTGTACATAGATAATGATTATCGTGAGGTATTAACGATTAAAACCGGTATATGTTTCTAAACACAAAAAATGTAAAATAATACCGAGGTCGGACTTTTTACATTTGTCTTAACGAGGAGTGAAGTGATTCTCATACAATATCAATGCTAATTAGGATCAACAACGCGTAATTAAAAAATGTGGATAATGACAACTGCGGCTATTTATATATCGAACAACTTTCACAGGGAAATCCCTTTTTTGAAAGCAAGTTGTTTCGCAGATTCTCATGGTATAATTTGAAGCAAATAATCGCTAGGAAATACAACAAAATTTTTTAAATTATTTCCGTATTGGTAACAGTTCACTTGATAAGCCTGGACCTAACAATCAGAAATACATTCTTACGTAAAAATTCGACTTTTCATCAACATAGTCACCTTCAAGATTGGTACATGTACTCCTCTAACATTTCAATACCTTTTCTGTGGAAATATTCGTCTTTGCTTTCGAAATACATAGGCGTACAACTTTGCTTTCGCCGTTTGTTTGTCCTAAATTCGAGGCTTCATTGTAAAAAACTGGTTACACATTTATGATTCAAAGTATTGTCCATCGCTGGCCACTACAATTCCCGCGTTGAAAAAACTGGACATCTTTTGAAGCGATCCACGAATCGATCCGATTTTTTACTTCTTCATAAGACCGGAAGTGCTGGTCAGCCAGGCCGTGTGCTATTGATCGAAACAAGTGATAGTCCGAGGGAGCAACGTGTGAAAAATACGGCGGGTGGGGTAGGACTTCTCATTTCGACGTTTCCAAGTATATCTTGACCACTTTCGCAATATGGGGTCGAGCATCGTCAAGCTGTAAAATCACTTTATCATGTCTCTCGTTGTATTGCGGCCGTTTGTCTTTCAATGCTCGGCTCAAACGCATTAATTGCGTTCGATAACGATTGCCTGCCATTATTTCAGTCGGTTTTAACAACTTATAATACGCTACGCCGAGCAGGTCTCCAAATACTGAGCATAACCTTGGAACCGTGAATACTCGATTTGGCCGTCGACGTGGAAGCTTGGCCGGTATATCCCCATGATTTTCTGCGCTTGGAATTATCGTAATGGACCCATTTTTCGTCTCCAGTCACAATGCGATGCAGAAATCCTTTTCGTCTTTGCCTTGCAAGCAGCCGTTCACAAGCAAACAAACACCGTTCAACATATCTCGGCTTCAATTCGTACAGCACCCAATTTCCTCGTTCCTGAATCATTTCCATGACTTTCAATCGTTTTGAAATAGCTTTTTGCGTCACTTCCGATGATCCTGTCAATTCTTGTTGCGTTTGACACGAGTCTTTAATATTCTATTGGACAAAGAATTGCATTTTCTTTTTATTTTCAAAATCATAAATCACAATATAATTTGTGTCCAAGATGAGAATCAATAAATGAAAGCAACCAATGTAATATTCCATACTAGCAATACTCAGTTGATGGAAGGCTCGGAAGACGTAAACATTTTTTTGTTAACCATAAAACCAATAACAAAACAAGAGCGCAGAGGTTCATTGGAGCCAGTACAGATATAGACGACATTGCTCAAGGCAGTCAATTCTAATCACTTAAACGACCAAGGATATCTTCATCAACAATGTCTCAGCAGTTACTTTTCGTCGAGGTAGTTATAAAAATATTAGAATATTATATAGCGACCTTATCAACACCATTATAATACACATGTTCGAATAAATCTATGTTAATGTGAAAATTGAGCTGTTATCTTTCCACAGATGATAATCGATGTGGATATTAAAACTGATTTAGAGAAAAACTGTGTTTAATAAGCAATCTTCGCTCGGATGATTTCAAACATACAGATAACAGTATAATCCATCAAAATGAGTTTATTTATTAGAGCGAGTCTCATTGCTAATTGACCAAAGGAATAATTTTTCAGTCTTACGAGAAATCATGGGAAATTAATTGAATCGAATATGCATTACTAATATTATTCCATTGACAGTCGATTATTTTATGTAAACGAAGAATGTGATTGAATTTCACATTAACACTTTCCAAAAGCAAAAGATCTTATCGCAAATTTGCAATAACAGAAACAATAATTGCTCAGTAGATTCGCGGTCCTAACCTTAATCTTAAAAGCGATACGGAATAAAATCTCGAGGTTATGTTTGAAGCACCCTGGCAAAGACCTACCCTTCTGGACAAGGTTGACAGGTCCCAAACACTCCTCGACTGATTCGCCTGTTTGATGCCATTCTTAGGCTTCTTGTTCCTCTTGAGGGACGAGAACCAGTTGGTGACATTAGTGACGCTTACTGAACCCTTCCTCTCTCTTCCAATAGTGTTGAATTGCATCTTCTTCCTAGCTAGGTTCGTTCTCACATCACATTATTGTTCTGGAAAACGCTTGACGTCTTCACGGATAACTGTCTTCGAGTTAAATGCTAGAAACGAAACGTCAATGTTGTAGAGGTTATGTTTGAAGTATGACAGTTGACACTTGTCGAATAGGTGGCGCTAGTATGGCATAAAGTTGATTAGAACGAGGTTTATCGTCGGGATATTCGGAACAGCGGATATCAATACTGGCGTTTGAATATTTCTGTAATTGGTATGGGGAAAACCACCCTTTGTTGACTCATATCGGATTAATGCGCCGTGAATTATTGGATAAAGCAGCTAGTGACCCGCAAGTCGAAAGGGCAAGGCCCTATCTATTCATTATTGAATGTTTGCATTACCCAGTGCGCTTACTGCCTCTATTTGCTCTTGGATATAGGGGAAAGAATTATTATTATGGATCGTGTAAAAGTTGGGGAAATTGCATTGGGTTGAAGCGTTTAATGCAGACATGTCAAAGAGAGACGTAGACAGCTTAGTAATAAAATAAATAACGGTATGGTCGATACTCGATGTTCATCTAGGGATGTTTGTGAGCTTTCAATTTGATTACAAGATACCATCACTACACTCGTGTATTAGATTAATGCAGTATTGGAAAGGCTATGAGAATAACTCAAATATTCTAACTCTCATGGGACAAATTCAAATATTTCATGTATTCACGTAATGTTGAATTGAAAAAACCAACATTTCGATGTCATTATATATTCATTAATGTAGGTCGAATGGTTTTATTGTCATTCTGTAATTGAGTAAATTCCAGGTAAATCTATATATAGTGAAACCATTGCCTATCAGGTACCTAAACTGACCCTTTTTAATCTCCTAAGTAAGAGAAAGAATCATACTTCCTCCGTTACATATAAAGTTGGGCTTAATGAAGCAATTACTAAAGGCTCTTGTTAAAAATGGGTCATGTTTTGCATATATAGGAGTAAAAATGCATCAGTTGAGCAGAAAAAAACTCGAAGTAGGAATATTTGACGGCCAAATGAGACAATTAAGGATTCTGTCTTCATAAATTCAATGGATAAAATTGAACGGAAGCTTGGACATCATTTGTTGCAGTTGTAGAAAATTTTCTAGGCGAACATAAAGCTCAAAATTATATTGAAATGGTTAACAAGATGCTAATAGTATCAAATCCTTAGGGTGCAATATGAGTATTAAAATACACATTTACACAGTCACTCAGAACCTTTTCCAGAAAATTTAGGAGACATGAGTGAGGAACAAGGTGAAAGAACTCACCAAGATATTGAAGTTAAGGAGGACCACTACCAAGAAAGATGGGAAATGCACATGATGGCAGATTACTGCTGGAGGGACTGTTCAAAAAAACATTCAAGAATGTCGCGGCAAAGAAGCTTTCGAAGTGTTGAGTGACTATTTGACTCCTTCAATGTTTTTTTTTGTTTGTGAGTACGATATATTATTCTAGTTTGTATAACTATAGTTATTTATAATACAAGTGCAGAAGGCATTGATATTCTTCCACGAGTTCAACATTCAAAAACGAGCCACGAAGTGGCGAGTTTTGGAATGAACGAGTGGTAGAATGAGCCTTCTGTACGAGTATTATACATTATTTTCTCTAATTCATTGCATTTTTATTGAAATTAATGAAATATTTCCATAAATATCATTTAGTGATTTTTGCATTGAAAAAGTTGGTTGGCAGAACTGATTTCTTTAATTCAAATTGATTAATTGACAGATAAAGCCGTGGCGGAAAGTTCGGAGTACCTATAATAATGAAATATAACCATGAAAACTGTGCGTTTCTGATATATTCTCGCACGATTTTGTTCTACAAGATGTGGAAGAATGAACGGAATAACCACAGAATTAGAGAAAATAACTTTTGTTTACTACACCTTGGCAGATTACTCTTGGAGTTTAAAAAGGTACTGTTTAAAAAACATTCAAGAATGTCGCGGAAAAGTCAAGCTTTCGAAGTGTTGAGTGGCTATTTGATTTCTTGAATGTTTTTTTGTTTGTTTGTAAGTACTACATAATATTGTATTTTGTATAACTGAAATAAAAATTTCGTTTCTACTTTTGTTTACTACACTTACGGATTTGAGTTGAAATAATGTAACTTATATTTCTCTTAAATTGTATATCTTAAAAACTTGAAAAACTCCTAGGTAAAAATGAATAAGTTATTCGAATTCAGGACATCAAATTGATATAGGATCAGCTCAAAAAACCTCGACACCAAAACAGCTGTTCCCCCGTGTTAACGCTGGCTCATCTCCGAAGTTATAAGAGATTAAAAAAAAAAACATCTTGGTTATAAAGGCCCGTTTTATAAATGTTTTCAATATTTCTATACCTAAATGTTATTATTAATGTTTCCAATATTCATATGAACAAATGTTTCATTTGAGACGTTCGTTTATAATTGAGATTATTTTTATGTGAGTAATGTTCACAGTCAATGATTAGACACGCAGTAAGGACCACTAAAATAATTTTCACTGGTCCCTGCCTCATACACCTTTTCTTTCTAAAACAGAGAGGTAGGTGTATAAGAAAGGAAGCAGTTAAGAATCTTTTTGTGGTCCCGGGATGAAAATCAAACATTGCAATACCCCAAAAGAGGATGCTTCAAAATATTGGTTGAAAACATATCTCATAATCTTAATGATAAAAGATAGTCATCGAAATGAAACATTTCTTCAGATAAATATCGGGAAATAGTTATTTATGCAACAAGTGCAATAAACAATTTTTGCACGAGTTGCATACAACATTTTTTCTACGTTCATGCAAAAAGCAAAACATGATTTATTGAGGTGCGGCATTAGGTGTAGGAAAATGAAAAGCGCAACTTGAATACTTAATTATCAATATCGATTTGCATTGAAACAGGAACTAATACGTTACGAACAATTTAACTCAAACTTTATTTTTACCCTCAATGTTGAAAGTGAATGAACAATTGGTGACAGCACGTTGAAGTAGAATAACAGATGAGTGCAATAAAAACTTTATTGCACTAGTGCAATAAAGAACTAAATTTAGTTCAATAAAGTTTTGCTTTTTGCATGAATGTAGAAAAAAAATATTATACAGGCCACTTCTATCTATTTTCGCAATGCCATTCCAGCTAGCTCTATTCTAGCATAGACAACCACATTCACCAGAAGAATTACCTACAAGTGACCTTCGTCCCCCTCACGACAATCGATAAAATGCTACCAACTGCAGAAAACGAGATGCATTTACATTCCTTTAATGGAAAAAATATCGAATTGATTATAACGACACGCCTTGGCCGTCCTTTGTTCTATTTTTTTTCTCGTCTATAAAGGTCGAGTGCAGTTACTTAGTGAGGGAATGTTTTCCGAGTTGCCAACTTATTTGCAGCCTAGAGTGGTTAGTTTAGGTGGGCGTGTAACAACCGGTCAAGTCGCAACACAGAGTTATTTTGAATGTTGAGAGAGTGGTGAAAAAACTTCGTCTAAAAATCATCGCTGGAATTCGAGCTTTGTTTTCGATCAGGAAATCAAGGATGAAGGAGAAGTACTGCAAATGTCAAAGGGGAATAGTTCTCTGAAGTCACTTCAGTTACAATAATTATAAATTGAAAAGTAGAGAATGATAAATATATTGAATGAAATAGTAAATTATGCAAGTACATGAAGTCTTCTTTCACTTGTGAGCTTACAACTCGATATGAAAACGTATTATCAGTAACGTTACGGATCAAACCTTTGATTTTAACTTTTTTGTGAGTCACAGTGACATAGCAAAATTATTTCAATCAATCGCCAAACGTAGGTACATATCTTTCAGGAATTTGTATTATCGAAAGAGTAACCCAGCTAGTAGATCAATTCAACTGATAAATCTACCCAATCAGTCGATCTATTCAGCTGACAGATCAACTAATAGCCTAATAGAGATTTGAATATATTTTCAAGTGCTTTTGATATTCACTTTATACCTAACAATTTCAACATGACTAAAATCGCAATATACAGGGAGTATATTAATAGCTGCGAAAAAATGCAGGTGGTGATTGCTTGTCAAAAAATAGGGTGAGTCTTTCATATAAACTTTTTTTTGTCCCCTTCTACTTAGTAACAGCCCTCTAAAGATGGCGGCCGAAAAGTAATTTTTAATTTTTTTTTAAAGAAAATGAAATTAAGCTGACTTTGTGTTCGTCTATGATTCCAAGTGGTAGAAGATGCCACCCCTCAATCTTGTTTCGCAATAACTTTTTCTATATTCATATTTTACAATAAGATCACTTGGATAGACTGATTATTTCTTAACAAATTACAAGGTCTCATGTGAATTCTTGCTAAAATTCACGGTTTTCGAAAAAAAAATTATCAATAGATAAAACTCCTGAGTTGTGGAGGCTGGAATTAGTTTCTACTTTCAATTTAACCAATGGGCGTATATCAAAACGATATTTTCATGAAGAACTGGTACAATATAAAATAAATGTAACCAGAAAAAAATTATTTTAAACTTTTCACAAATTAATAATTACTTTTCGGGAGCCATCTTTGGGGAACTCTTTTCAAGCAGGGGAAGACTCAAAAAAGAAGTTTATATGAAAGACCACCATATTTTTTGACAAGGAATCACCCCTAAACTTTGTCGCAACTATTTATATACACCCTGTAGATAAAATAAAATAATTTCTAAACATATTTTAACGTCCAGGATATGTAAAAATAATAATAATATATCTAGGACAACGAAGAACAAAAGTTATTAAACACTATTATTATTTTTTCATGTAGAATCACCCCCTGAAGTTTGTCCCACCTATTCACGAACACCCTGTATAATACGATTAAAATGAAATTCATTTGACTGAACAAAACTTTTTTGCAGGCGAACAGAATGTTTCTTGCTTTTTTTTTTCATTTCACTTTTTTTTCAACAATTTTTATTTTGAACTATCAGAAAAAAATGACCACAGGTTCAATAATCCCAATCTCAAGGTCGGTCTTGTGCAGAAATCGCAAAAGAAAAAAGAATATCGAAAAGAAACCGCCTATTCCAGATGAATAACGTTAGCGTATAAAAGCTCAGATTTGCCCAGTTGGCCTCCGACACGTCCCAGTTCCCGGTCCAGAATTTTGGCAACCCGGCAGAATTATGTTGGTGCAGGATCTTCCAGGATTCCTGCTAAGACCACATCGGCCACCCCAATGCGGCTAAATCGTCAAACTCGAATTATTACGGCGAAATCAGTGCCAGACGTAGAAAATTATTCTGGAGCCACTTCGTCTGACGAATACGAAATGGTTCCAGCTTAATATTTCAGGATTCCTGCTGGGATATTGACGGAGGTATGAGATTGAGAATCGATGATTCTGTGTGGAAAGTATGACGTGGCAGGATGAAGATAGCGGTTATGGCACTGAGCCAAGAAAATGTCCTGCGGAAAAATGAGGTTAGGTGATATTTCACTGTATTATTTTATCTCCTTTTCGTATGGTGCTTCGCTATTTTATGTACGACTTTTCGGATAGTTCAAAGTTGCAACGTTCAATTCAAACCCCTGAAGGTATTTTTCGACTAGCGAAGAACCACTTCTGAAATTTAAATTTAAGAAAAATTTGGGATTTTTTTAAATTATAAGACTCCTAGATATTTAGCTTCCACAGGTATCTACAGATCCACCAAGCCAGTTGATATATCTAGCAGCCAGAAAAGCAAATGTTTTTAATTTAAAAAATTTTATAAAAATGAGAATCAATATGAATAACGTATTGAAATTCAAATTAAAGATCGAAATTTGGACTAACCTTACGTTTCGTCTATATATTTAGACTTTACCAAGGCTACAGACAAAACAAACAATATAGGTTACGAGTTGAAATGACAAATACAATGTATAAATAACAGATTACTCAAATTTTAAGATATCTGCTTACCAAGTTCATTTTGTCTTAAGAAGATGATTTGTCTGGATACATAGAATATTGAAAATTAACAATAACACTTTGTCAAATGAATAAAATCTAACAACGAACGACATACACATTAAAAAGTCTGTTATGAAATTGCAATCACTGTTAGAAGATAAACTGTTGAATGATTGGTATTTTGATTTTCATACAGATGTCTTGTGAACATATTTATGGTTTGTGGAATTCCCGATATATCTGCCTTATAAATCAACATATACTTGACTTAGATCTTGAGCATCAGTCCTGTAATTGACGGTTTTATTCAGTTTTATGAAAAATCATTTCACTTTTCTTTCCATTTCTTTAATTTCTAATTTACAGTATTCTCTGTACTCAAACAAATCATATTATTCGAGTGAATGAACTTGGTAAGAAAATTTTGTAAAATTTGACTGTGTTACCTTTTATTACTTCAAAAGTTTTAGTCATTAAATGTTCTCCCAACTTGTTGGTACTTATTTTGTTTTTTTTTTCTTTGTAGCCATGATGAAGACTAAATAAATAGACGAAACGTTGATTTAGTCCAACTTGGTCCCCTGATTTCAATAGTCCTAACCCTCTAATTTGAAAGGATGTACCAGTTTTTTCACCATAATTTGACCCCCCCTTTAACTTTGTTACTAAAAGAGGTACAAAAAAATGTTTTCTACAAAAGTTTCACGAAATCGACTAGTGTTTTCTAAAATGATTTCAAAAAATTAAATATATACAGAGTGGGCAACATATTATATTTAATGCAACTTCATTTTTTCAAATGAAACACCCTGTATATTTTTCCTGATTTCGAATATATAACATATGTTTGGTCTTTCTCTCTTATTCTGAGTACAACAGAGTTTCAAATTTTAAGAATCACCTAGCATGCTCCAGTAATCAGTTTTCACGTGGTAGGCTGCGATAACTCAAAATACCCTTTTTTGAGTTATCTCGTTGTTAACGATATATGACATACGTTTTTACTATAAATTGGAACTCTGAAAAGGGCATTTTGAGTTATCGCAGCCTACCACTTGATTAGTACTGAGCATGCTATAGGTGGTTCTTAAAATTTGAAACTCTGTAGTACTCAAAATAAGAGAGATAGACCAAACATATGTTATATATTCGAAATCAGGGGAAAAAGAGCTAGTCAAATATAGAAAAATATACAGGATGTTCCATTTGAAAAAATGAAGTTGCATGCAATATGTTGCCCACTCTGTATATATTTAGTTTTTTTAAATCATTTTAGAAAACACTAGTCGATTTCATGAAACTTTTGTTGAAAACATTTTTTTGTACCTCTTTTAGTAACAAAGTTAAAGGGGGGGTCAAATTATGGTGAAAAACCCGGTACACTTCACAGTATATGAAAGCTCCGATTACAAAGTAAGTTCTAAAAATGAATGTAAGCATGAAAGTAATGTAAAACAAATTACTTTTGTTTACTTATTCAAAATATCACCCTTCGAATTAGTGCAACTTGGAGTATCTCCCTATATGCAATAAATAAATGATTATCCTTCAATCGACGTCCCTCTTAATTCTTTTATGCTAATGGAACCTCCTAATGAGAAGACAACACGTAATCCAATAAAACCCATACTTCGTTGTCTCTGACAATTTCAAACCTCAACTAGCAGAATAATAGAGTGTATGCAAATCAGCAAACGAATCTTCAAAGAGAGCACAATGGAAATGTTAATGGATTCAAATTTACGTCAGCACTGGTGGATCGATTGTAAACAGATCGAAGATTTTCGGATGATACAACATTGAGAGATTAGATGCGAATTATAAGCTACAAACATAATTCCTTTTGATTGCTGAAATGATTCCCGCATTTCGGTATAATCAAGGGAAATTTAGATGATGGTAAGTGATATGGAACCAGCGCATCCGCCATTTCTCACAATCGTAAATTTTTGATTGGTCCCGTAAACCCGGCGCCTCCACCATTTCAAATATAGTGTACTATATTGCCATTTTCATTTGATTTTTGTTGAGGTAAAGTACATTTAATCCTTGAAAAGTTCAGATAGAATATTTTTTCAAGTCCAGGAATTCAAACGTCTGCAATCGAAGGACAAATAAAAAGATATAAATTAAATTCAATCGAAGGATAAATAAAAAAATTTAAATATAGATCCTATTCAGATTAACAAATGGCTCATTAACATAT